>NW_019154093.1:75683904-76283904 GCF_002288905.1 Enhydra lutris kenyoni | reverse complement strand
AATCTACTTAAGACTTTTTCTTTTTTAAGATTATTTATTTATTTATTTGACAGACAGAGATCACAAGTAGGAAGAGAGGGAGGCGGGGGGGCGGGGAGCAGGCTCACCATGGAGCAGAGAGCCCGATGTGGGGCTCGATCCCAAGACCGTGGGATCATGACCTGAGCTGAAGGCAGAGGCTTTAACCCACTGAGCCACCCAGGCGTCCCTCCACTTAGGACTTTTGGCTCCCCAAAAACTTAATGTTGACCAGAACCCTCCTCAACATAAACAGTTAACACATATACTATGTATTATATGTTATATGGATTATATACTGTGTTCTTATAATTAAGAAAATGTTATTAAGAAAGTCATCAGGAAGAGAAACAAATACATTTACAGCCCTGCAATGTGTTCATAAAACAAATCTGCATAGAAGTGGACCCATGCACTTCAAACCTGTGTTGTACAGGCGTCAACTTATTCTGTTTCTGAAAGAAGCACAAGGAGAGTGCTGTGGAAGGCCTGGTTATCCTTGTGATTTTTGTCCTCAAAAATAGGAAAGCTCAGTAAGGAAGTAGAACAGGAGCCTGGTAAATAGCTCTGTTTTTACCTTCACGGATGCAAGAAGCCAGAGACCTAACCAGAAGTTAGGAGTTGGGAATTTGTCTCTTGTTTTTGGCAGCTGCTCTGTCTAGCAGCTTGTAGTGCACGAGACCTATCTTCACCCTTATCAGTGAACTGGTTTTGTGGTCCCTAAAGCTCTTTCATCACTCTCCTGCCATTCACTGTGGCCTCAGACATGACGAATCTGCTTGCCACAGAAGTCCCATATGTCAAACAGGACATCGCAGCCTGTCAAATTCTAAGGTAGGGAGTGAGGGAAAGAACCACATAGTTTTAATTTTAAATTGTTCCTTTTTTACCTTGTAATTTCTCAAGAGTTTGGCTTGATTTATGCCAGGCTCTGGGCCTGTAAGCCTTCATTAATGCATCACAATTCTGGATAAAATATTTCACATCTCTTACTAGTCTAGAACCTCAAATGCTAGTGAGTTGTAGTTAACACTTAGCATTTGTTATTTACAGTGTAGCTCTCTTTTCGTCCCTGTATATGTAACAAACGGACTCAGCCCTGTGCTTTCCCATCAGTGCCCTGGCGTTGACGGACATAGATCAAGATGCTGCCCGGCCCTGCGGGGGCTCCACACCATGTGACAGTTGAGGCACACGCAGCTAGCTCACATTAGTTCAGCCCTTATCTCAGCGTTCTCATTTCTCGGGCATCCCCAGTGTATATAATATGTACCAGTTGAAATTCCTTATATATTGCTTGCACATTCTTGCTTCTACGTTTCAGCACATACCAGTTCCTTCACTGTAGAACGCCTTCTCTGATTCCCCTCCACCAGTCCATCCCTTATCTTTTAAAACTCCCAACTCAGAAGTCACCCCTGTAGAAAGGCTGATTCATACACCTCTGCACCGCCCACCCTGCCCGCCCCCATTGCCATGTTGGGAGACGTCTGCTTCTCAATCCATTCCTCCAACTGTTTTTCCTTTGTGATTATTGCCTGTGTACCTTGTCACCCAACAACCATAATGACCCGAGGAGTGATGATTTTCCTGCATCTCTTGTCTTTGTCCACTATACACAAACATTTTGGAGGCCTACCGACGCCCTTCTCCATTTCCCCAGTGTTCTAGTCAGCCTTCCACACCTTTTCCCTTTACATCATAGCTGACTGCCTGGAGGAACAGGGCACGTGTTCAGGGCTTGGCCTCTGCCTCAGCCTGTGTGTGGCAGCCGGCTGAATAGGCCCCGACAAATGGGAAGGATTTAACCCTTTGGCTTGGCAAGCTCTGCATTCTACTCAGATGCCTTCAAGGAGTAGATGGGGGATGCGAAATAGGTCTGGAGACGGGAGCAGGGAAATTTTTAATGAAGGCTTTTTTCCTTCCTTTTCACACAAGACCCATGAAGCCGCTGTCGTCAGCAGCTCACCCGACACTCTCCTGCTCTCCTCTTTTCCAGGAGTTGGGGTTAGTTTCAGAAAAAGCCTCTTGCTAGAAGCCATGACCTCGTACTTTTATCCCCTCCATCTGGTGTGCGGCCTCATGGGGCTGTGCTGCTATGCAGGAGGTGAGCAGTGGAATTCTTTAGATGATGACTTCTGAGCCCACATGCGGAGGCAGTGGGGGTGGGGAGCAGGGAGAGCAGTGAGAGCCAAGATGGATGAACCAAAAAGTAAGGTTTGCTCTGGGACAGATCCTGACTAAAGGTAGACTGTTTTCATGAGGTGTCTTTCCCCTAGCTCAAGTGGGGGCCCGAGTCTGTGATGGATGAACATTTTGTTCCTGCAGTTTTCCCTTCTGCCTTCACAGTTGGGGTGCAGGAGTGGGATAGGTAGGGTATGTGCAGGCTTATGCTGTTTCTGAAGGAATGCATTCCAGTGTTGAACAGGGAAGGGTTCCTCTTGCACACATCCTCTCTTGGAGCTGCTTTGTCTCACTGTCTTGGACCTAAACAGAAGTCCAGATTTTGAATGAGGGTGGGACATGGGGTTGAGAGCAGTAAAAGTTTTTAATCAAGTAAAAATCTGTTGTCTGCCTCATCTCGTAGGGGATTCTCCGCAAGGTATATTCTCCTTGCCTTGGTGTAGATAAATTACTTGTCTCAGCTAGAGGTCCCAAGGCCTTTTACCAGGCCTTCAGTAGGCATCTGGCCTGGGATAGGGCGGGTTTTTAGCACTCTCATTCCCTGTTCATACTTCCCTAGCTCAGGAGTTGACAACATTTAAAAAAAAGAGTGAAATCTCAAAGGAAATTCTAATACATATTTTAGAGACCCAAAGCCTTAACAGTTCCTCTCATGGCTTCTCAGGACTACTTATACTCTGCATGCTTAGCCTCACTTTAAAAGAACTGGATAAAATGAAAACAAATGTTAATCTGAAAAAGAAAAAAAGAAATAGAAAGTGCTAGGAGCCAGAGTTGATTAAATGCAGACTACTTAGTGTAATGATCATTTTGTGGCGGTGGAATTGACAGGGGATTCATTGATGTGGTGAAAGAAGGCCTAGGCTGTTCCTTTTGTAAATTCTGCTCACCTATACGCTCCTAGAATATTTTGTATCAGTTTCTGTTCTGAAGGGGCTGGGATTCTGGCCCTTCCAGCCTGAGGTATTCTTAGTCCTTGAGGAGAGCACACAGTTTGAAGTGAGAAGCCCCGGGTTTATTTGAGTTCTGTCTGTGCCACTCAATATCAAATGACCTCAGACAAATCACTGAGCCTTTCTTGTGCAGTGAGAATGTCTCCTGCCTCACAGGATCAGTGTGAAAATGATGTATATGTTGAACCATTTTGTACCTGAAAATGCTTCTCATGAACATCACATCCTAAAGAATAATCCAGGTATCCCTACCCTGAAATTTGTCAATAGGACAGCTGAGGATTGCCTGGTCTTCCCTTTTTCTTCACTCAGTTTAGCCTTTCTGTTTGGTCAGGCCTGCTTGCACGGGCTGGTGGTGGTGAAGTAAAGTCACCAGATTTCAGCTCTTTTTGGTCAGAGAAAGAGAACTGTGTCTAGCTGCTCCGTCTAAAGCCTCATAGGCAGAATGGAAGTGAGCAAACAGTAGTTCAGAGTTAGGGGGTCAGGGGGACAATGCTTCCCTTGCTTTCTCAACTCCAGGATGACTAAAATGTCTTAAATGAGGAAGGGCCACAAAGATGCTCAGGGATAATTTAAGCCATGAATGGGAAGTGGAAGAATGTACTTAAAAACTCTCCCTGTCTTCTATCCCTTTGACCTTTGGGGTCAGGGACAGGCATATTATTGACACTCCACTGGCTATTGCCTGAAATCTGCCAGTCACCCGAAGAGACTAACAGCTTCTAGGAAAGCTCAGTTCAGTGCAGCAGCTGTAACATATTTACCCTGGTAAAGTCACTGCTTGCTCCCCTCCAGGACTTCTCTCTTGTGGACATTATCTCTGAAACCCAAAGCTATCCTATTTTCTAACCGAATAAAAGTTAAAAAAATAACAGGTCTTGGGGGTGCCTGGGTGGCTCAGTTGTTAAGTGTCTGCCTTCGGCTCAGGTCACGATCCCAGGGTCCTGGAATCGAGCCCTGCTTTGGGCTCCCTGCTTGGCAGGAAGCCTGCTTCTCTCTCTTCCACTTGTCCTGCTTGTGTTCCCTCTCTCACTCTGTCTCTCTTTGGCAAAAAAAAATAAAACTTTTAAAACAAAACAGAACAGGTCTTGGGCAGCAGGCTTGGCAATTCTACCTTGTGCTGTCCTAGGAGGCTGCCCCATCATCCTTAGCACACAGGGCACGAATTGCTCTATCTCCAGTGTGAACCAGCCACGAGAAGTCCCCCAGTCTTAACCATTCTGCTTGGGTGGCAGTAGTCTCCCATTGATCTCTCCTCTCCCTGCTCTTTCTGAATCCTCTCCCTGCTACCCCTCAGGGGAATACCAGTCCCCAAACCACATAGCTGCTTGCATATTAATAATGGAACTCTTCAACATTCCTTTGGTGATGGCTGAATCCCTGATGTTGGTATGACTTTTGAAGGATTTGATTGAAATCCAGTTGCTAGTTCAGTTTTGGGGGAGAGGGAGGTGGACTAGAACTCTGCTGTGACCTGGGAGAACTAAGTGTGTGTCCACAGACACGCATCTCACATGTGTGCATTTCCTCACTGTTGTGCAGAGGCTCACAGGAGGAGCAAAGAGTGGAAAGGAAGCATCTCTTTCTTGTTTTCCAACATTACTTCAAAGGTGCCCAACCCCCGTAGTAGCAGGCAGTTCCCAAGTGGAGGGTGGGGGCAGAGGCCTCCACCAAGGCCATCAATAACCAGGTGTGAGCTACAGGTCTCCGTGTAATGTGAAGCTCTCCCGTATTTCATTTCTGCACCCAGGGGGCAGCTCTGCAGGATTGCTTACGGAGAGCTCTGTGTCTGGCACCTCTCTCCACAAGGCCCAGGCGCCCAGGGTCCCACGGACCTGCCCAGGAATGCATCACATTATTCTCTGGTGCTGTAATTTGGCTGCAGGAGCTAGGCTGACGGCCTCCCAGGGATGAGAAACATACTCTCCCTGGCGTCCTCCCTTGGGTTTCTACCCTGTGACCACTGAGGGCGTTTAAAAACCTCAGAAAGGCTAAGGGAAAAAAAAAAAAAATCCTGATTATCTCTCTTATATTAAGCCGTGTAGAAACCAATGTCCTGAGTCCGAGAATTTGGCAAAAGACTTATTGGCTGGTGTTCTTGCTAAGGGAGGTGAGAAAAAGAAGAAGAAATTACTCTCTGCAATAGGGAAGAAGAGAAACTAGGCCGTAAATGGTCATGAGTCAGACCTACAAGACTTTTTGCAAACAGACATTCAGGGCCAGGCAGTGTTTAATTTTTTAAAAATAATCCGAAGTCCCTGGTTTCATTTTTCCAGCATCATTCTAAGAAAGCATATGGGTTAGCGCTATTATTTGAGGCTAGCAATCACAGAACTTGGCTCTTAGTGCAGGACTAGGTTTAGGCTGGCATTCTGACTTGCACACGAGGGAAACTGGCCACAGGCCATGCGGCCAAGGTACCGCAGCCACGTGCCTTCTCTAAGAGAGTCTAAGACCTTTAAAGGATAGAGGTCATGTGTTTGAAGTTAACTTTGTATCCAGATGGCATCTTCTGCAATGCATTCTACTAAATATTGTAAGTTAGAAGAAATGAGGACCGACACGGAGTGTCAGAGAGGAGAGGGTCAGAGAGACAGACCTCTACTGACCAGAGGGGTTGGGGGGGGTGGTTAGAGGCAGTGAGTGGGTGGCAGCAGACCTAATTGGAGCCCTGACTACACCAAAGGCAGTTCTCCTTTTGCTGTTCATTCCAGATAAATTAGTTTGTTTATTGCAGAATAGATGCTAGTTGTCCAAAGCCAATCAGAATGCAGAGGCAAGCTAAGAAATAAGAGGAAAAATTGTTTAGCCATCATTCCTTCTTGGAATAGCCTCTCTAGTGGGGCTCACATGGACCTCTTTTCCCTCGCTATCCACCCCACTGTTCATACATGTCACTCTCTGGCCAGCTTGCTCTTCTCTTAACCATTTATAGGAAACTGTAAAACTTGGATCTTTATGAATTTCAATTTGGAGTCCAGGGGGGAAGCACAGAGCACTATGAGATGCCTGAAGAGTCTCCGTTCCTTCCACGGTAAGAACAGAAAAGGAATAGGTAACAGAGCACAGGCAGAGTGAACTTAGGTTGAAGTCCCAGGAAGAACTAGGACATTTATGCAGTCACGCGGGCATTCTTGTGAGAGCATGAGTGGACTGGGACCTGAGGCTCTACCCCAAAACAGTACCCTTGTGTAAATTCCTGCAGCTCTATTCTTTATCCAGACTGACTACGACCCCCTTACCTTCCCACTACTCCAAGGCTTTCCTCCTCCTAATCCCAGCTCAAGATGTCAGAAGCTCTTCTCTTCCCCTCCCGTTCCCCCTCCCTAATCCCACCATTGGCTCATCAGTTATCCAGTTGACTCCAGTCTGCAAGGAAGACATTCCCCTGGCCTGACTCACTCAGTCCCATTTCTCCACAGGAATCCCCTCACCGCAGACCACAAGGGCCCTGACTAGCTCATGTTTTGTGTTAATGGATGTGAAACCGGAGCAAACCCCTCACCAAAAGAAAAACCACCCTAAACTCTCCCACACAGGTCTCAGCAGGTTACACAAATATTAGTCCTATCATCCAAATAAATCTGCCCCCATGGCCCAGAGCTCTTGCTCCCCCATCCTTCTGCTGCCTGTGCAGAGTGAAGCTGCTCCACAGACACGTGAGGACCCCAAGGGATGTTGGAGAGGAACTTGGAAAGGTGGGGGGGGCGCCTATATTCAGAATTCCTTGTGTAGGCCCCTTAATCTTCAGCCTGCTGCCAATACTTTACAGTTCTAAATGGAGGGTTCCAAGAGACGTCATGATGGGCTAGACCAGTTAGGGACTTTAGTGAGAGTGTCCGATGGCTGAAATTGGGGGTATACTTTAAACTCAATATCTGAGATAGGTTTGTAACCTCACTCTACAGATGAGATGATAAAGCCTTGGAGAATTTGAATATCTTGTTCAAAATATCAAAAACAGTAAATGGCACAGCTGTGATTTCAACCCAGGTCTGTCATAACTACAAATTTCTATGCCATTCTCATCTTTTAGAGTGTCACCAGGCAAGAGATAGCCATTGTCCAAGTCACATAAAAAATAGGACATCACGGTTTTTGGGACTCCATGTCCTAGCTTCTTACTACCATTTCTGGAGACTCCACTACTGCAAGCTTAGTTAAGCAGCGGATAGTAGCATAGAAGGAACTCCCCGATTTGAGCCAAAGATGGAGTGAAAAATAATAATCACTAGGACTTGGAGAGTCACTAAAAAAATTTTGTTGAGTAAATTGAGAAAGGCTGCTTTCTAAGCTGTTTACCATTTGGCCCCAAGCCCTAGCTCTCCTGCCCTCTGTGGCCACTGGCTTCCATTCCCAGCTTCAAAGACCAGGATCTTCTCCTAAAAATTGCCCAAGCCAGAGATTCCTGCCTACTATACACTCATGTCTCATGTGGGGCCCTTGAGATCAGGCCTACTACCCTCTCCCACCCTCCATGAGTCCCATACTTTTACTGAGTGTTTCCCAAATCTGGCTGGCCTCCAGAATAATGCATAGGAACTTTAAAAAAAAAAAAATCAAATCCCAAGGCCTAGGCAGGCTTACTAAATTACTCTTTCTCAGGAGTGTTCCAGGGTGTTCTAGTGATCTGTTAGGCATAAGAACCTCCACATGCCACTCGGTTTGAACAGGCAGCAAGTGAGCAACAGGCGAGTGAGCAACATGCTGTCTGACATAGGTTGAAAAGAGGAGGGAGATTGGAAGAGAATGTATGTTTGTATAATTATATAATTCTTTCCCCTACAAAGTACAGCAGTTTATGAACCTTATGAGCATGTGAATGGAACCTTTCCACTATGGCTAACTCTTATCTAGCTATCCCAGGCTCTTGATAATGGAAGACGGTTGTAGCCTAAGAGTTTCTTTTGGGGTACTAGGCAGTCTGCTCAAACTGACCCAGGGAACAGATGTGGTTTCATCTCTGTCCCATCTCCCCTCAGTCAGGTAGGAACACAAAGAAGCTCTCTCCAGGTACCCTTCCTCTTGCACACACCAGAAGTGTCAGGGAGCTGGTGCAAAGGAAAGGAAAGATGAGCCTTGACTGTGGGCTTTAGTGCAACTTCTATCACTCTGAAGACCCTACCTCTACTCCTCTCCCATCTCACCTCCAGGGGGGCAGTCAGGGAACCATTCAGTTTCCTACATCCCCTGTCAACTCCTTCCCAGGGCTAAGGAACCAGTCAGGACACCAGAGTCCTTCTGGATTACTCTCCAAGTCCTTAAATAGAAACTGTAGCAGCCCAGAGTTGACGGTAGAGGAAGGTGTGCATGCAAAGATCTTGTGCTTCTGAGTCAGGAGGTTTGAAGTAGAGGGACGAGTGAGGTATTTATATGTTCAGGTCTGGTCCAGCCACTCTGCCTTCTTGGGGGCCTTGCACGTGTGGACGTCCACAGTGTTTCTGCACTCCTTACACCGCACTGCACAGCACCAGTGGAACTTGCACTCACACTGGGTGACGCGGGTGACTCGAGTTGTGTCATACCCTCGGCCACAGCACATGATTTCGCAACCATCCGTCCCTTTAGATGTCTTGCTGCAGACACGGCCCGCGGTGCCTAGGGAACCTGGGTTGGGGAAGAGAGAGTGAGAACCAAGTTACCTCTTCCTTCAGCTGCCCTGGATTCCCTTACCCACATCCTCAAGAGAAAACCATAAAGAATCTCTTTTCCTGAAAATATGCCCAATTAGCCAAAATGACCATCTCCTTGCTTCCCTCTGCACCAGCCTGGCTTCTTCCCACCATCAAGGATCCCCAAAGACCATTGACTTCATCTGCAACACCCCCCAGCCAATACACAGCTCTGCATCTCTTTCAAGACCTGGCCTTAAAATGCTCCCAACTGTTAAAGCTGTGTAAGGGCTCTCTGTGTTTGAAGTTGTCCATACTAAAAGTTAAAAAAACAAAACAACTAAGCCTATAATTTATCTTTTCTAAGAAGTCTTGCCACAGCTCGAATCCAGCTACCCTTTGTTAGTATTTTGGTCCTTAGTTGATATTTTATGAAGTTGTACCATACAGGGAAGTAGTACAGTATGGCCACTAAAAGCACAGGCCTTATTATCAGCTTGTCCAAGTTTAAATTCCAACTCCGCCACATCCTAGCTGTGTGATTTCGCAAAGTAGTTCATCTCTCTGGACTTCAGCCTTCTCCTATGAAAATAGGCATAATAATAGCATCTAACTCAGTGGACTGTTATACTATGTCTATAATCTCCATTCAGCTGAGGATGCAAACTGATTCACGTGACTGCCCAGAAGCATATCCCTATGGAATTCCTACAGAATATCCCTTACCCCTTATAGTAGGAACCCTTGAAGGGTAGGGATGATATTATCCCTCTGCACAGAAAATGCTTAGGGCTTCATTCTGACCAATTTTAGCAAAAGAGATCCTGCCAACAGATCATAAAAATCATAGAGTTTTGGGTGGGATGGACCCTAGAAAGTATCTAGCCTAGTGTTTCCCCAGAAATGGGACAGGAACTGACCTGGGGGCTGAGATTGACTGGATTGATTGATTGATTGATTGATTGACAGATTGATTCTGTCACAGCAGGCTGCGCATTCTACTGTGATACACAAAGAAAATGCTAGAACTTAGAACTTCTATATTTGCTTTTATCTCATAAACTTAAAATCTCTACTTTGTATGTTTTATAACGTACATATTCATACAGTAGGACATATCTATCTGTTATAAGTAAATATCCACATTGTGGAAGCGCATGCTCCAAGAAATTTTTTTTTAATATTTTATTTATTTATTTGACAGAGAGAGAGAGATCACAAGTAGGCAGAGGCAGGCAGAGAGAGGGGGGGGAAGCAGGCTCCCCGCCGAGCAGAGAGCCTGATGCGGGGCTTGATCCCAGGACCCTGAGATCATGACCCGAGCCGAAGGCAGCAGCTTAACCCACTGAGCCACCCAGGCGCCCCAGGAAATTTTTAACGATAGGAGTATACAACCCAAAATGTTAGGAGGTCACTCCTCTGATGTGTGAGCTAACTAGTTGTACTCTCTGTTATTCTCTGGACTCTAAGGGCTGGGTCTTAAGTCCTTCTCTTGTGCACCCGGAGCCTCTTCTTCATTCTGGAGCTGAGCTGTCCATTGTAATAGCCACTAGCCACATGTGGTCATCTAGATTTAAATTAACTAAAAAATTAAATACAATTTAAAACTTAGTTTCCCAGTCACACTAGCTATATTTCTGATAGTCAATAATCCCATGTGGCTAAGTGGCTACCATGCTGGAAAGCACAGATGTAGAACATTTCTATCATCACAGAAAGTTCAACCGGACAGGACTGCTTTGAAGGGAATTTCTGGCTCGCTACTCCCGTTTGGGCTGACTTCGAACCCTTTGAATTCCAGGCCCCACTTTGGGTTTTATGAGACTTCATTTTATGCCTCCAAGGAAAACCAACATATAGATGATCCATCCTCCCTTCTAACTCCAAAGATCCTACCCCAAAGTTTCGTTGTAGGTACAGCAGCATAGGCTTACGCCTCAGGTGTCATGGAGTTTTGCAAGACATTCAGAGAGTAGTCCTTTGAATTCCATCACGTGGGAAGGAAGCATAACTAGTGGCAGGAAATCACTGGAACAACCGGAAGGGCTCTTTCCACCCTTTTTCTCCTAGCACCATCCAAAGGACACAGATTACTTTCTGTGTTACTTGGGCGGAGCCCCACCCTGTTTCTGTGCCCAGTTTTGCTCTGAGCCACTCGACTCTCCAGGAATGACCGTGATGGGTGAAAACAAACAGAATGGAAAACAGCTGAGGGCTCTGGCTCTATCTCTCCTAAGGCCTGAGTGCCAAGTCCATGGAGAAGAGCCTGGGAGACCATGACAGACCAGGGGAAGAACAGTTCTTCAGCACATAAGGTTATTCCTTGTCTAACCTGTCTCAGCCTAAAATCTGAGCCAAGATGGTAACTTCTACTCTTTGGGGTTAATAGCATATCAACTTCCACCATCCCCAAGAATTCCACCACAAATACCTGGAACAGATTGAAAACAATTTGCTGCTTTCTGCTAGTGGTTAGCCCTCCTGGGATTTCCTCTTTCCTTGCTTCCCCAACTCCATTTTGAATCTTCAATGGCAGCACACTGGATACAGGCTTTTTTAAAAAAGATTTTATCTATTTATTTGAGAGTGATCGAGCAAGAGAGAGCATGAGCTGGGCGGGAAGAGCAGAGGGAGAGGGAGAAGCAGGCTCTCCTCTGAGCAGGGAACCAGGTGCGGCACTCAACCCCAGGACCCTGGGATCATGACCTGAGCCAATGGCAGACACTTTACCTGACTGAGCCACCCAGGCACCTCATGGATACAGTCTTCCAAGGCCATTCATGGTCTGATCTGAACCCTTCTATCTACCTCTAGTCCCCCCATCCCAAACCTTCACTTAGATTAATCTGAGTTCTTGGTTCCTAGAAGAACATGTACTTTCCCCCCTACCGCTCTGCTTCTCTGTCTGCTCTGCTCTCTAGGCTGTCCAGGTAATGCCTACACTTCAAGAAAGAGCTTAAGTTCCACATTTTCAAAGAAGCTTTTCTGGATTTCTCCAGTCATCTGTCTTTTGCAGTTGCATGTGTCTCCCTTTACATCTCTTCTCTTTAGCTGGATTGAAAAGGGCCAGCGACTTAGGGCTCCATCATATGTTTCTTCTGTTTAGCCCACCCATTGCTTGCTATGGAGAAATGAGTGACTCACTTAAATGTTCCCTGCACAGTACTTACTGTACCCCAGAGGCTGGGGATATAAAGGAGGGGCAGATGACCTCTCCCCTGCTTGGGAAGCCCTGGACTGGTGGACTCAGGCATTCACCACCAGCCTCATTGTAAGGTGTTCATGTAGGGCAGAGACCGACTCCTCCCACAGTACCGCTTCCCTAAATCCTGAGGCTGACCACGCCCTGACTAACGGGGGCTGCTTGCACCAGGAGCTGGGGCTCCATGTCCCTACCCACTTTCTTTACTCACCGGCAGCCTTGTCCAAGACACAGTAGTCTGGGGAGTTGTCGAAGTAGACAAGGTCAGTCCGGGTGGCACGGCGATAGCCTTGGCGGGCTGCTGTGAAGTTGGCACCATCCTGGGTTGCTGTCACCTGCACCGCGCCGTCATAGCGCCGCCGTAGGTAATCACCTGTGCGGCGGAAGTCTGAGAGTGCACGCCAGCAGGTTCGCAGAGTACAGGAGCCGCTTACGCCGTGGCACTTACACTCGAGCTTCAGAAACCGCCGCACAGCCTGGGGGTTGGGGAAGCAGGTAAGGGAGACGCAGCCAGTCAGGGCACTTTTCAGCCCTCCCCAGGGCTAAAAGCAGCAGTGCTCTGACATCTGCTAGACCTGGCCTAGGCTGGACAGAAGGGGCATTGGCTGTTCTCTCCCCCATCAGATCCCACCCATTCTTCCTGACCAAATTCAAGAACTTCTTCTTCCATGACTCCTTCCTGGAACTTCTTCCCCTCTTTTCTCCACCCTTCCCTTCTTTCCACCTATGTGAAGACACATTATGCACTTGGTTGAATCTAGGCGTTCCCAGGCTCCCTTGCATTTATTGCTCCAATGCCATGGGAGTTGGGGTCTTTGGAAGTGATCCAGAAGCCTTTAGTGCTGCCACCTTCGCATTTAGTCCATGATGATCACACATCCTGGTCACCCCCAGCAGACACGAATGTATATGCATAGACATGAGTACTGACCGTGCGACCACAGCGGTTGTTATGTAAGTTCATGAGGGCCCGGGCATCCTTGAGCCTCTTTTCCTTGGCATCCACAAAGGCCTTGGCAAAGCGAACACCATAGTGGATGTTGTCACTGCAGCCACCCCAGTCAAAATCCCCACGTTGGTCATGGTGTCGGCCACGAGTGTAGGGGTCACAGCTGCACACACTCAGTTCACCCTGGCTACAGGCGCGGGTAATAGCATGGACCACCCCTGCTGACGAGATGGCGTAAACAAATGCTGCCTCCCGGCTGCCTGCACAGAGAAGGGCAGGAGTAGGTTTCAGCAGAGGCCCACGTCTGCCCCTTGTTCAGCCCACACAACCCGCAACTCTGCAACCTCCTATCTTCTTGTCTTTCTTAGAGCAACTCCTGTACCCCCTTTATTCAAGGCACCCTTCCCTTCCAAGAGCATTCCCCAGAGTATCTGACCTTTTTGCCTCGGCCCTCACTACTCTCCATCCACTTCTTTATGCATCTGACCTCTTGGGCTGACCTCTACTCTTGCCTTCTTCCAAACTCCCTGGGTCCATCCATTGAAAAGTTTCACAGTGAGTCATCCCCTCCCACAGAGTACCAATCCTGGCTCAGCTAAGCCAGCCTCAGTCTGCATTCCAGGCCTTTTCAGGCCTACTCTGCTGGACAGTTCCCCTACAATAGAGACCCCAGCCCAGGGGTCAGCCTGTTTGGGGAGACCTGCTACTTTCCTTCCCACCCTGCTCTTGGGAATTGATGACTCATCACCCCTGTCCCCTGGACACAGCCAGATTCCCATCTCATTCCCTTCCTCCTAGTTCATTGTCTAGCTCGACTTAGCTTTTTTGCTGAGCTAGGGCCAAGCCGCCAACTCTCCAAATATTTACATATCACCTTTCTGTTTATCCCTTGCCGCCATTACTGGAGTGTTGGGAGCATTGGGGTTAGGGTAGTGATGGTGGCAGTAAGAACAGAGCAGCCATTCCTAACCCTCAGCCTTACAGTGCTGGGAACACCCGGGCGGGGCTGGGGTTTGGGGGGAGGGAAGGGAAAGGGAAGAAGAGAGAAGGAGTTACCAGGGAACGCTGTACCTTTGTGCCATCATTCCAGAATACTGGAATTTAGAGGGGTCCCTGCCGACATCTCTCGGGTACTGAGGGTCTTTTCCCAAGGGGATCCTGGACTCTGCCCTCAGCTGTCTCTCTGATTATGAGGTAGTGTGTAGGAGAAGGGAGGGAGATCATGCCTGTCCTACCCACTCACCACACCAGGCACAGAAAGGTAAGTGGTGTGGCGGGGGGCGGGGCAGAAAGGGTGCAAGAGGCCCTTACTTCTGAGCATGACACGGCCAAAGACAGTGTGGTCCCGGTCCAGCGTGGTGCAGTTCCAGCGGTGGTGGCGGAATTGGTGCTGGCACTCTCGGATCCATTCTCGGGCACCCTCGCCCACCGAGCGCATGATGTCTGGGTAACGCTGGCACAGCTGCCGCTGCCGGCTCACCAGACCAGGAATATTGTCACAGATCACTCGGGCCCCCAGGGCCCCGATGTACCTGCAAGGTGGAGATGGCCTTGTCAGAGCATCCTGGTCCTTTTCCTGCCTCAGGAGGGGGGATAAGGAGGGGAGACGTTTGGCCTTCAGAACTTGAAGAGGTTCCTTCCCCTCCTCCAACCATGTCCGTCCCCTGAGGCCAGCGGGTGCAGCTTTCCCCACGAGCTCTGGAGAAATGGTTACGCAGTCACGGACACTCACTGAGTGCTCTCTCACTGTCACCCACTCCCCAGCCAAAGACCAAAGTGACACATACTCGCAGAACACAGGCCAGGCATGTGTCACATACATAGAAGCCATGAGCATGTCACACAAACCCATTGCCTGTTTATTTAATAAACATTAAGAGCCTCAGAGAAAAATAAACTAACAAAACAAGAGTCTAAGACAACACTCTTACACCCACATATGAGAGGCACGTCCTTCATGGCTGGTCCACAAAGACAGGGTTTAGGGGAGGAAGGATGGAGACAGGGCGGGGCCAGTGGGAAGAGACATCGTGGGCAATGGTGAGGAATGCCTCCAGCTCTAGTCAGATCCATGTAGCTACAATTCCTCATCCCCCATCCTAAGGTCTGGGAAGGAAGACCCCACCCACAGATCTCCTCCCTATACCCTTTATTTCCAGGTCCCACAGCCTTTCTTAACTAATGAGTCTTCGAACATCATCCTCCCCAACCTATAAGGCATGATGTCCTGGATGAACCTGCAGGGGCAGAGGGCTGTTAGAAGTGGGAAGCCAAAGCAAAGATAAAGCAACGGGGGTGACCCTCCCCATATTCCAGTCCCCAGTGCAACTAATTCAAGCAATTGTATGAAGGTCAATTGGAGTGGGTTACTAGAAGTTAGGTGGGTTGTTAGTCATTCTCAGATTTCTCAAGGCATTATTTTCTCTTCACTCAAACACTCTTAGCCCTGGACTCCACCACAAGCCTCGGGAAGAATGTTTCAGAGAAGACAGGACTGCATCGTGACCTTTTTTCCCCACAAGGCCACCAAATGAGACCTGACCCATTCATCCACTTCTCACTCCCTCGCTGTCTCTCCCAACACCTAGCACCTTCCTTGGCTTGCTGCGGATTCTCTTCTCTCCTATCCTAACACATCAAAAGGATACCTTTATCCCCTTCTCTGAACAGGTGGGGGTCAAGGAGGGCAGTTGCTGCTACAGGCTGAAAAGATTTGTTTTGGTCTGTGAATGAGCCTGTGGTTTGGGAAAGATCCCAAAAATGGGCCTAGAAGTGGGTGAGGAGAACAGAAGACAGCCAGTGGGGAGAGGGGAAAAGCTGGACTGCCCTGGGCTCTATGCCCACCCCCCACCCACATTCACGCACCCGGCCCTCACCCACAAACTAGGTCACCACTGGTGACACCAACTCAAACAAACACAAGGAGGGCTGATGCTTGCCTCTTCTGGAGCTCAGCAGGGCTGATGGGGCCCATCTGTCCCCTAGGAGGGGGGAGAGGGCTGGCCCACCACTGACAAATCCCATGCAATCAGCGTCCCCAGCAGCACTGTCCATCAGGGCAATAGCTTCCAGGAACAAACAAAATAAACACCCCCAGCTGGGCCAGGCCGGAAAAGGCCGCCTGACGCACAGCCTGGAGTTACACCCACTGCCACGGTGCTTTGTTTGGAGAATCAAGACCGTTGGAATTGGAGCTCGTCCCTGTCTCACCACCGTTCTGCTTCCCCAGTTCAGCCCAAGTACTGCTCTAAGCAATGGGTGTTTGTTTTTTTTACTGGGGCTTGGAAAGAGGGGGGGTTGGATGGGAATGGGAGACCAGTAATCCAGCCCTCATGAGACAGTCTGGAGTGGGGCAGGCCAAACTCTGGCAAAAAGTCCTTCTTGTGGTCTGACTTAAATCCATTCTGCTGCAGCCCACGTCGGTCCTTCTTGTTACATCTTCACTGAGCGTGGGAACATCTGTTGAGTATCTCAGACGGGAAGATAATTACGTTTCTCTACTACCACCCCTACCCTACTAATGTCGCTGCAGTAAGTACCTCACTAAGATTCTGCAGAGCAGGGCTCTCGCCTGCTGGCCTGGGGTCAGGCCCTTGGAGTTGGGGTGGGGGCCTCCAATGAAACTGAGACTGAGCCCCCTATCAATTCAGCACATGCCTACAAAATGCCTACCACATGCCAAGCACAGAGCCCAGCTGTTAGGGCACAGAGACGGTTAAGGCATCCCCCAGCTCACTGGCTGGTAAGAGGGGGTGAAATGCCTCTGACCCCCAGCTCCGTTTTCCCTTTCAGAAGTTTTCACTTCCTTCTCAGCTTCCTGCCCCAGAATGCTCTCTTTACCTGCTTTTGACCAATTCACACCCCTCCCTTTGACAGAGTGACTCATACCCTCCTTTCACCCCCTTGTTCCTCAAAGTGTGGCCGCGATGCAGAGCAGCAGTATCAGCATCATCTGGGGATCTGTTAGAAATGCAGAGCCTTGGGGCGCCTGGATGGCTCAGTGGGTTAAAGCCTCTGCCTTCAGCTCAGGTCATGATCCCAGGGTCTGGGGATCGAGTCTGGGGATCGAGTCTGGGGATCGAGTCTGAGTCTGGGGATCGAGCCCCGCATCAGGCTTTCTGCTGAGCAGGGAGGCTGCTTCCTCCTCTCTCTCTGCTTGCCTCTCTGCCTACCTTTGATCTCTGTCAAATAAATAAAATCTTAAAAAAGAAAAGAAATGCAGAGCCTTGGGCCCCACCCCAGGCCTACTGAATCAGAATCGGCGTTTTTACCAACATCCCCAGGTGATCCCCGAAAGCAGGGATTTTCGTCTGTTTTGTTCACTTGGGTATCCCCAGGACCTAGAACAGTGTCTGGCACATAGTACATACTTAATAACTGTTTGCTGAATCAACACCTAACCCCTCTGATTTGCCGCCAACTCTCTTTTCTCCCCAGCCGGCCATAAACTTCATTTCAATTACAGCCTCACTCCTGTTGACATTGCCAGCCTATTTGCAGATGTTTTATATTTGTGTCTTTTTAATGAGGCCAGGGATCCTCTTTTCATTTCCCCTTGTACGGTCCCCAGTGTACACAATTCAGCCCAGCCCACACAGGGCTTTGAATGCAGGGATAAAACTATTACCCTCCCTCAGTGTCTCCATACCACAACATTTATATGGTGCTTTGCAGTTCATGAAATGTTTTCCTTAACAAAACCCCTCAAGACAGAGAGAGCTCTATTTTACAGAGGAAGAAACTGAGGTTCAGGGAGTGTAAGTGATAACAGCCAGCTCTGTCCATCAGAGCTGGCCAGAGGAGAACCAGGCTGAACCAAAGATATGGGACTCCAAAGTCCAAGCTCATTTTCATCCCAAGAGCAAGAAAGACATACAATGCTTAACCACAAATAGAGCGATAGCTCTAAAACTGGTGTGCACTGGGGCAAGTCTTACCACTCCCCTCCTAGCCCTGCCTGTCTTCATGTGTGAAATGGGGATAATAATGGTATCTACCTCCCTGGGTTACTCGGGGATTGAAAAAGATGATTGCTTGTAAGGTACTTAGCTATAGTGTCCAGAGCTTAGTAAAGGCTCATGAAACGGCTGCTGTTGTTGGTAACAATAATGCTAATATTATACCACTCTGTTCCCCTCCCTTTGTGAATCCATGAACCCTGCCCTGCTCTTGGGATTCCCTACATCCAGCTCCCTGCAGAATGCAAACTGGAACAGGAAAGCACATGCGAGGAACCCCCTATTTCTTGTTCTGTTTATCACAAAATAAGAAGGGACCATCTGTCTCCTCCTCCAGCGAGAGGTGGGGAGAGGGAAGGCGTGACCAGGGAGTATGGGAAAGGCTGTGGGGAAGATCAGACTGTTAGCTGGCGATAGTGATGACCTGCTCCGGATTGGAACATGGACACACACAGAGTCAACAGGCATCTCTTCCAGGGTTTGGACAGAATATCAATCTTGCTGGTTTTTTTTTTTTTCCTAAAGGAAAGAGAGATAATCACCTTGGGGGCCTGACCTGCCTTTAGAAAGCAGCTTTCCACTTTATCTCAGAAGTGATGACCACTAAGGCAGGCATCTGGGGCTGACAGCTATGACAGGTGTGACGCAAGGAGACTGAAATGACCTCTGCACTCACTCCCCATCCTGGCTCCGTTGCTGCCTTCCTCCATTTCACTGGGACTGCTGAATTCCTCTGTATCACTGGCTTGCCCCCTCCCACCCAGCTCTTCTACCCAGAGTTTTTCCAAAATATTTAATGTGAACCACGTGGGGTGAGAGTAGTAGGAGGGAGAAACGAAGGGAGAGGGAGTAGCCAAGTAGCATTTGGGGATGAGGAAGCACCCCATTTGGGTCTTTAGGAAGCTCTACCAGGATGCTGAAATCAGCAGAGTGACACTTCCTCACTTAAACACCAAGTGGTCCCCAAACTACCTCCCAAACTGGTAAGGAGCAATCAAGAGTCCCTAAGAGCAAACTGCCATGTGGGGTGGGTAAAGATGGGCAGTGGTCACTTCATCCTCTCACCATCGGGCCACTGAACACACAAACCCCCAGTCAAACAGCCCCTGACGTAAAGGGTGGCTTTGATCTCACTCTGAACTTTGAAAGTCTTTTCTCCTCTTCGTCCCCTCTTCTCTTTCCCTTCCTAAAAGAATGTTTCAAGCCAGATGTAAGATACGGGCCTCCCTTCTCCCCCATCCAGAACCCCTTGCCTTCCCCAACACTGCAGAGATTAAAAAGATCCAAAAGAGAGATTTTTCTGAAACAGGAAAATGGGGGTGGGGGGTGGGGATGGAGAGCAACGCATCTTGAAATGATAGGAATCTGCAGCCCAAGCTTGCTGGCCCCTCAGCCAGCCACCCCTCACCCTTCTAGCCAAGATTCCAAGCCTACAGGAGAAAAGCCACAGGGTGCAAGGAGGGGGGAGAGACCCCTCTTTGTGGTGGGGAGGGGGGGGGGCGCAGAGTAAGGAAAGGAAGGGGGCATGGGTAGGGAGGGGCAAGAGCCCAGTCTGAGGCCAGTTTGATGGCGGGGTGGTCAGTGAAGGGGAAAGATGAGAAGACTGTCTTTTCTCAGTCCAACTCCCCCTCTCCCCCTTCCCCACAGAAGGTAGGGGAGCGGGGAGAGCAGCTCTTTATCCTGAGAGAAAAAGATGAATGCCATGGGGTGGGGGGCAGAAGGATTGGGAAAAGAACAGACATCCAGTGGGTGTTTAATGCCTTTTGCCTCATCTGCCCTCTTGTGAAGTGTCTGGAGTCTCAGGCCTGCAAGAAATCTCTTAATACTTTGGGACTCCAGAAGCCTCTAGTTCTTGGAGGGGAGAGAGATGGAAGAGATGGGGTGGTCATCTGGGGAAGAAAAAGGAAGAAGAGAGAGTTATCAAGGTTCGAAGTAACATCCTCAAAGCTGAGGCTGAAGAGGGGCGCCTGGGTGGCTCAGTGGGTTAAGCCGCTGCCTTCGGCTCAGGTCATGATCTCAGGGTCCTGGGATCGAGCCCCGCATCGGGCTCTCTGCTCGGCAAGGAGCCTGCTTCCTCCTCTCTCTCTGCCTGCCTCTCTGCCTGCTTGTGATCTCTGTCTGTCAAATAAATAAATTAAAAAAAAAAAAAAGTTTATAAAAAGCTGAGGCTGAAGACAAACGCCAAAATTATGCAAACCCAAGTGTTTTGTTTGTCTTAATTGTGGGAGTTAATGGAGTATTTTTGCCTTGATTCCATTTCTAAACCTTGCGCTGCGTGCCGAAGCCTCACTAAAATCTTACTGCGTTACCGTTACCGGGTGGGGTAGACTAGCGAGAGGCTTGTCCGCCCTTGCCAGCTGCCCTTTTCTCCACTTCTCAGGGGAGCGACCTAGGCGATCAGAGGGTCCTTTGGACGGCCACCAAAGCCCCTAGATGGGCAACTGGTTCCTTAAATCCACCCTGAGGGAAACTTGGAAAGTAGCTTTTCCCTCTAAGAAGACTGAGCTGAAATGGAGCGGACACTGCCCAGGAGAGTCTGGGAAGCCTCGAACACTGGGCGTCCTTGCTCCAAATGCCCAGGGCCCACCTCCCTGGGCGAGCGTCACACCTATCCACCCACCTCCTCACACGCGCTCCGCGACTTAAGTGACAGTCCTGCTCGGATCGTCTCTAATTCCGTCGAAGCGAGAGCCTGGTCTCCAGAGCAGCGGGTGCCAGGAGTTGCGTAGTCCCTCTGGGCGCCTCTGGCCTCTGACCCAGCCCCTCACCCACCCCACCCCAAGAGCCACGCTCACCACCAGGATGTGTCTACGCGGGCCGGGAGCGTCAGCAGCAGCAGCAGCAGCAGGCAGGCAAGACCGAGGCGGGCAGAAGCCCGAGAGCCGTCGGGGGCCGCGGGTCCTGGCGCGAGCGCGGGGACAGGGGCGCTGGTGCGCCGAGGGGGGAGCTGCGCGGCTTCCTCCGCACTACCCGGCTTCAGCATAGCTCCCCGATGACTCCCGCCGCGCGGCCCGGAGGGGCGTGGACGGGGCACCGGCTCGGGGTACTCAGGCTGCTCCTACCTCATCCCCCTGGGGGGCCATAGGGCTCGCCGCTGGCCCGGGACCCAGGGGCACCTGGAGACCAGGAGCCGGGGCGCCGCGTCCCGGAGAGGGGCGCAAGGAACGGGGTCCGGAAGCCGACGGGGGCGCGCCAAGCTCGAGGTCTGGGACGCGCTGCCGCGGCACAGGGCGCGGTGTCAGGGGGTCGGCGGCGCGAAGTGGGGCTGCGGGCAGAGTGTGCGGACAGCCCCTCGGCCGCGGGCTCTCATTGGACGGCGCGGGGCGGGGCCGAAGCTGGGGACACGCGCGGCCCTCTGGGCGGCTCCGCCCGCGCCAGCCCCGGGCTCCGCAGCGCCCTAGGTGTGGCGACCGCCTCCGCCCCTCCGCGCAGCACCGCGCCGCGCCCCCACCTGCTCCGGAGGGGCGCGGGGGCGCCCTTCGGAGCCCGCGGAGCCCAGTCCCGGCCGACGCCGCGCCACCGGGTCCTAGCGCCCTTCATTCGGAAACCCCGAGTTCCGTGGGTGATGGCCGGGAGCGCAGAATAAGGGGGCTGCAGACACTTTCCCCTGTCCTCTAACCTCCGGTGACACTGGAGCTGAGCTACGGAGGATGCACTCATTTCCTCGGGCCTCTCTCGGTTCTTGCGCTTCTGTGAAATGGGTAGAACCTCTGCCATTGTTGTGAGAGGATCTTAACTCCCTTTGAGCGCTGCCAAATGGGGCGCCTTAGGCAGCCGGCTTCAGGTAGGGGCTTCTCTCATCTAGGGCTTGCTGATCCTCCGACCCACTGCCCATGGCAATCCCTTCCCCCAAACAATGTTTAGACATGGCTCTCACCCGCCTCTCCGGCCCCGATGCCTCCCTCTGTCCTGTGGACGAATTGAAGACGGAAGAAGAGGGGGCACACCTGTGGACCAGGCGGGGACTCCCCGCCCTTTACCGTCCGGCCTCTGCAGGGCTTAGTCTCTCCCGGCTCCCCCGGCGCCTCGGTCCCCTCCCCCCCCAACACCCCCCCCCCCGCACCCCCTCGGGCGGGGCTGCAAGTATGGAAGAATCAGAAACAGCTGGGCGGCTTTCCCGAACCAGAGGCCGGGGTGGGGGTCCTGCTGAGATAGTGGAAGCCCCGGAGCCATTTCTCCTCTTCGCCTTACCATCCTTCCTCCTCCCCACCTCCCCCACACCCCCTCCGCCACCTATCCTCTGCACACCGCCCCGGGGCGTAGTAAAGCCCCGACTGCTGAAAGTGACACTGCTCTTCTCTCCCCGCACTCATCAGGCAGGCTGGTAGGACATTTGGGGTCAGAGTGGCCCTCACCAAGATGTAAAAAAAAAAAAAAAAAATTTTTTTTTTAAACCCTGGCCTTACAACTTGGAGAGTTTCCCTGCGAATGGCCCTGACCACTTCTCCAGCCTCAGTTTCTCCTGCCTAGTTCCTCATTCCCAGGTGTCTTTTGTGCCTCTCCCCGTGATTTATCTAAACTCTAAAGCCTTGGTGTAAACAATGCTCTGGAAACTGCCCACCCTCCTCCACACCAAACTCACTGCCAGTTCTTGGTTGGGGGCGGGGGGGGGGGGGTGTCCAAAGGGGGATGTTAGAGACGCCAGAGTGTGAGTGGACAGGGCACAGCTGGCTTCAGAGATGCTGCAGACATCCAGAGGCAGATATAGGGGAGAAGGGCTCAGAAGGACCTTTATCCCCTCTCCCACCTCTCACTCCTTTAACCTCACCTTCTGTGGCAGGAGGCAGTGTATTCATTAACTAAACATTTATTTACTCCTTACCACGTTCCAGACTGTGCTAGGCACAAAGGACGCATCAGTGAACAGAGCAAAACAAAGTAATTTTTGCCCTCATGGAGCTTACGTTCTATCGAGGGAAGATGGACAACACACAGTAGACATCGTAAGTAACATCTAGTATGTCAGAATGGGTAAGTACAGTGGGGAAAACAGAGTTGTGACTAGGATGATCAAGGTAGGCTCATGAGGGTGACCTTCAAGCAAAGACTTGAGGCCGGGAATAAGCCAGGCAGATTCTTGGTGAAGAGTATTCCCACCACAGGTAACAGCCAACCTAGAGACCCCACGGTGGGTGTGGGCTGATATGCAAAAACTAGCCAGGGGGCCAGCCAGCTGGAGTCAAGGACCAGGGTTGGAGAGGAGTTCAGCTAGGTAGCCAGGGTGGTCTACGTCCTGTAGCGTGGGGGATAGGGCTTGAACATAGGACTTGAACGTAGTGGGTGGACTGGAGTTGCATAAGAATGGGAGAGGATTGAATATAAAGCAGGGCCAGCATGCAGCCATACACCTCCCTCCTGCCAACCAGCTGACCCTTCCCTCCCCTCCCCTCTTTCCTCTCAGTCTGGGAGGCTCCATTTGGCCCTCCTGTTAGACTCTCTGCTGAGGATCCTTGAGAGGGGCAGGTGAGAGAGGAGTGGGCCCAGGCTCATTCCTGGCTGGGACCCTTTCCTTGAACCACTGATTCACCTCTCCCAGCCCAGCCCCACCCTGAGGCTGGGCAGCGGTCTACAAGGTCTGCAGGCTCTGGCAGCCTCTCCCAGACTCCCCTGTGTATTTAGGCCTGGGTGTGACTCTGGCCCTGTGTTTATTTCTACATATGGGCCCGAGGTTGTGGGGTGGGCTGGAGATGATCACATCGGCCCTAACTGTGCATGGACTCACCCACGTGGGCCCCAGACTCACTTCTGAGGCCCCTTCTTTGGCTTCAGCTGTCTTCACAGTCAAGTGGGACTGTGTCTTGGCACAACATAGATGCTCAGCTATTGAAGCGTGTTGCTGAGTGAAGGGGGCCCCCAGAAACAGCAGCAGCTCCAAGAGCAAGGACAGTGGGTGAGGGGACAAGACTTTCTCCCCCGGGTTACAGGCTACCTCTGCTCTAGAGTGGACAAGCCAAATGCGGCGCTGCTCCTGCCTCTTCTTCTTCCCCTCCCATCTGAGCCGCCAGTTCCCCAGGAGGAACCCCAGGCTGCAGGAGCCAGCTGAGTGCAAGAGCTGCACTCAACCACTTAACTAGAGAACAAATACAGAGCCAGAGAAGAGGTTTTCTGGGATCTGCCACTTTGGACTTCAGATCTCAAAACAAACTTCCAGTCTCAAGGTCCTAGACACCACTGGAGAGCTCAGCAGCTCACGCGAGGGCCCGCTGCCGGACTTCAAGCCAGAGGGCCAAGGCCAGAGACTCAGGCTAGGGCCTGACCTGCCCCTCCCTCCCTCCCACCCCCTAGCCCCACCCCACCCTAATTGGGGGAGGCGGGGAATCACTGATTTGGGAGTCAAGTTCTGATCTGGTAATCACTGATTTGGGAGTCAAGTTCTGGTCTGGAGGGCGCTGCATGGAGTCAGGTTGGCACTTACTGAGCACCTGCTGTATGCCTCGCACTGGCCAGAGCATCCTAAATGACACAGAAGGAGAGACAGGGTCTTACTCCCCAGATGTTTTCAGGCAAATACCATAAAGCCCCCTGAGGGGCAGCACACTGGACCCTGCTGTTCAGGGCTGTATATTGTAAATTTAGTGGGCAACGTCAGCAGAGATGGGAGGAAGAATTCCAGACACATAGCCCCACCCCCGCGCCCCTGCCCCCTCGAGGCCTCTGGATTCCGTGGGGCCTCCAGGTGGGCACCTTCCACCCAGCCCGCAGAGCCAAGTTCTCCCTTCTTCCTCAAGGTGGCACCATAGCCCCCTGCCTTCTCACAAGTGGCTGCCCATCCGAGACGGGTCTCCCCTCACCGGGGATGTCTAACCTCATACTCTGCTCCCTCATGGGGACTACTTTTGCTCTCTTCTCAGCTGTGTGGGGCTGAATGATTTCGAGTTTTTACTGGCCCTTAGATGGGAGTGGAGATGAGCTAAGGGGAGCTCAGGTGGTGTGGGTAAACAGCTCTTACTTTACCCAGGTTGACCCCCCCCAGGAGGCCACTCCCCCATTCCCTGGGCCCCTTTGGTGATGACCTTCTCTCTTTCCTGGTGGGTGGGAGGTGGTGTGGATGGTAATGAGCAGAGAGAAAGGCTGAGAAGGGGCTGGGGGGAGGTTTGGATGGGAGTCAAGGAATTCCTGAGCCTGCTGCTTGCACAAGGGGCCCTGAGACGCCTTTCCTGAGGTTTCTTTGCAGACGGAGGCAAGTCTTATTTGAAATGGGGCCAGGTTCACACAAGCCCCTCATGCCCCCACCCCATTTCTCCCCCCCTGGCCACCCCATGTAGGTGTCTAGGGAAGAGGAAAGAGCTTGGGAAGAACTCGGGGGCTTTTAAGGGGAGTAGAGCAGGGAATCTACACTTTGTACACAGCCTGACTGGCCCCTCCTTGGTATTTATGAGCTCCCAGGCAAGGCACGGAACGTGTCTCCAAGAGGCCAGGCCAAGAGGGCTTTGGAGGGAAGGAGGATCCAACCCAAATCAGGGAAGGGGGCTCAGTGGGGCAGAGGCAGAGACAGGGACCCTCTTCCTCCCAGCCAGTGGCCAAACAAACAGGAGAGTAGATTCTTCCCCCAAGGGGCTTGGGAGAAAGGAAAATAGCTAAGGGAGAAGGGAACGAAGAGGGGAGGCTTCGGGAGGCTTCGGGAGGCGGAACCATGGGGGCGGGGCAAGGGGGTCTGGAGCCTTTTAGCACTTGGGCTGTAATCAGACTGGAGCCAGGCGGTAGGCGGGCTCACAGCCATCCTGGGCGGGTGGCCCAGGTTCTGTGTGAGGCCAGTGGGTGTGCTGCTGGGATTCTGGGTGGTCACTGACCAGCCTAACCCCAAGGGAGAGAGGTTCCCACTTTGCCCCCAGCCACCCTCTCCCAATCTGCCTGTATCAAATAGTCTAAACATTGAACTCTCTTTCTCACCCCACCACCTGTTCTGGGCCCTAGAACGTTCTGGAAGTGAGATTTGCTTCCAGTGGTCACAAATCTGCAGAGCCCATTCGATCTGCCTCCCTCCCACTCTGCCTCCCTCAGTTCGCTCTGGCTCTTGCTCTCTCCATGTCCTCTCTCTGCCTCTCTAGGTCTGTCTCTGTCTGGCTCATATTACTATCATGCTGTGTCCATTCCTATCTTTTGTGTTCGTTTCTCTGTCTTCCTTTGTCTCTCTGTGTGTCTGTGTCTGCTGGCCTTTCGTCCTCTGTCTGAACCTCTCTTCATCTTTCCCTGTTTTTTTTTTTAAAGATTTTATTTATTTATTTGAGAGAGAATGAGTGAGAGAGAGCATGAGAGAGGAGAAGGTCAGAGGGAGAAGCAGACTCCCCAAGGAGCTGGGAGCCCGATGCTGGACTCGATCCTGGAAGTCCGGGATCATGACCTGAGCCGAAGGCAGTCGCCCAACCAACTGAGCCACCCAGGCGCCCCATCTTTCCCTGTCTTTATGAATCTATATTGACTGTCTCTCTCTCTCATCTTTCTTTCACTCTCCATGTGTTTTTTGACTCTCTCTGTGTACCGGACTGTGTTCCCTCTCTATTCTTGTTCCCCCAACCCCGTGTCTCTTTGTTTTTCTTTGTCTCTGCTCCTTTCTCCTGCTCTCTGTCCCACACTTGCCTCGGCAGGCCCTGAGACAGTGAGGAGTGTGTGCACTGGACTGAAAGAAATTAGAAAACTGGAGTTTCCCCCTCCACTTAGCCATGCACAATTTCCATCCTCTAGAGGTCACTTTTGCACTCCTGGCCTCAGTTTCCTCACTGGCAAAACAAGGAGGGCGGACACCTAGTTCCCTCTGTGGGGGCCAATTTCTGTCTTTATCTCTCTGGTTTCTTGTAGCACAGCCCACCCAATTCTCCAAGGCCTCTGCTTTCTCTTCCCTAAGATTTGCTTCTAGAGCCAGGACTCCACATCCTCCAGAACCCCAGTGGGAAGGAGGCTTTGATACTGTCAGCCAGCAGGCCCCAAAAGGAGGACTCCTCACTCCTTTACCTCCTTAAACATCAGTGTAGACAAGGTCCCTTTCTGGGGCCATGTCTGGCATACAAACCAGATTAGCTCATCTCTCTAATCCTCTTTGTGCTGGGGCCTCTGCCAGGCAGGGACACCCACAGCGCACTGAGTGTGTGTGTGTGTGTGTGTGTGCGCGCGCACACACACACAGATTCTCGGAGAAGGCAAGACCAAGGTTCTCCTCCCTCTGGTACCCCTTCCTGCCTGAAAGGCCCAAATCAGCAGCCCTCACTGTATAAGAAACCTCATCAGGCTTGAGCCAAATCAGGGTTTTCAGAATCCCAGTCTGCCCCCCACCCCGCCCCATCTCCGTTTCTACGGCATCTCTAGGGCTGGAGAAATCATTCCCAGAACTCACCCCTTCTCCATACATAACCAATGGCATATGTGCGAATATTATTCTGTAGTCTAGGAAAAGGGTGCTTCCATCCCTTCTTGAAAAGCCTGGAAAGCCTGGAGTGTGACTCAAGGCCCAGGGGACATGGGGTGCAGGGGTGGTGGTAGGGTGGGAGAGTAGGCTGTCCCAGCTTCACACTCCGAGTTGGAGGCCTCCAGCCCCTCTGAACTTTCATTTGGAGAGGTCTTTCTTGGATGATAAGATCAAAGCATTCCCTCAGCCAAAACATTACCTTATTTTCGAGGCAATTATAGAACTTATTGTTTCAATTAGCCGGGTCTCCAGCTGCAGCCGGTTATCTCTGTCTGCCGTACGCCCGCAGAAGGAAGGGTCGGCGGGCCCAGCTAGCCGGCGGGAGACGAAAGGGCGGGAGGAGGGCCGACCCCGGGAGCTGTCCGGCGGCTTTCAGCAGAGACGGGCGGGTGGAAGGCCCCGGGGCGCCCTTCCGAGAACTGCAGAAACCGGCGGCCTATCGCGCGCCCCGCCACTGCCGCGGGAGCGCTCCTGTCCCCGGCCGCCACACCGGCACGCCGGCTGTGGCCCGGGAGGGCGAGCCGGCTGAGCCTGCAGACAGTGAGATCGTCAAGGCCATGCGGGGGCCGGGCTCCGCGGAGGAAAGCGCGGAGCGAGCCAAGACTTCTGTCCCTTCCGCACTTGCTGGTGAGTAACTCACTCTGTGGGCCGCGCGCCCCCCAGTGGCCTCTCCTGGAAAGGCACGGCAGGGTGAGATGAGTCTGCGTGGGGACCAGGAGAAAACTCCAGGACCTAGCGCGTGGCAGGGAGAAGTGCGTGTCCCCTGTGTGCGGGTGTGCGGCTTCCTTTGCTCCTCCGCTGTCTGCAGCCCCTTCCTGCAGAACCACGCCCACACGTGGTGTTTGGGTTCAAGTAGGGGGTCCCTTAGAGCTCCAGTTCTCAAACTTTTTGGTTTCAGATCGCCTTTACACTGAAACTTATCAAGGATCCCAAAGTCCTTTTATTTATGAGCGTTATAGCCATCCATGTGAAAAATTACAAGGAGGGGCGCCTGGGTGGCTCAGTCGGTTAAGCGTCTGCCTTCAGCTAGGGTCATCATCCCAAGGTCCCACCACTCGCTTCCTGCTCCTGGGGCTCCCTGCTCAGCAGGGTGTCTGCTTGTTCCTCTCCCTCTGCCCCTCCCCTGCTTGTGTGGTCTCCCCTCCCCTCAAATAAATAAATAAAATATTAAGAAAATATTACGAGGAACACAGGAATCAGCCGAGGGTGATTCCAGTGGCCAAAGCTGGACAACGGGAGCCACAGAATAGTTTTGGATTATAACCCAAAGTATAAATAAATATGCATGTATCTGTACTGACATGAATAAATGAGTAAATAAATACAAAGAGTGGGGGGGCGAATCTCCCATGCTGAAGCCCAAATAATTTATGTAGCTACTTCTTAAGTGTGGGCTCCAGGTTGTGACTTCCTTACAAGAGTACAGAACAGAAAAGGGGAGAGTGGACAAGGCGGGGAGTTACTTAAGAGTGCAGTCAGCTTATCAAAGTCAGTCAGCTTATCAAAGTCAACATCAACAATCATAAGTCATGTTGATGATATGTACCCTGGATATGATGTGATGAACAGGACACTTTACCTCTGTGGTTTTCCTCCCCATAACCCCCCTGTCATCATGAGATTGACAGATACCCGTTGAATCATCCTTACAACCCAGGGATAAATTCTACTTGGCCATGGTATATTATCCTTTTTTTTTTTTTAAAGGTTTTATTTATTTATTTGAGAGAGAGAGACACTGAGCACAGCAGACTCCCCGCTGAGCAGGGAAACTGCTACCCAGCTCAAACCCAGGACCCTGGGATCATCACCTCATTGGAAGGCAGACACTTAATGGACTGAACCGCCCAGGTGCCCCCTATATGATCCTTTTATTGTGCTGTTGAATTCAGATTGCTAATATTTTGTTGAGGATTTTTGCATCTATATTCATCAGGAATATTGGCCCATAATTTCCTTTTTTAAATTTTTTTTTTTGGTAGTGTCCTTGCCTGGCTTTGGTATCAGGATAATAGTAACCTTGTAAAATGAATTTGGAAGGTGTTTCTTCCTCATCAGTTTTTTTTGAAGAGTTGAGAAGGACTGGCATTAATTCCTTAAGTGGTTGAATTCAGTAGTGAAGCTGTCTTGTCCTCGGCTTTTTTTTGTTGGGAGACTTTTTTTGGTTTTTAAAGATTTTATTTATTTGACAGACAGAGATCACAAGTAGGCAGAGAGGCAGGCAGAGAGAGAGGAAGCAGGATCCCCGCTAAGCAGAGAGCCCCGCATGGGGCTTGATCCCAGAACCCTGGGATCATGACCTGAGCGGAAGGCAGAGGCTTTAACCCACTGAACCACCCAGGCACCCCTGTTGGGAGATTTTTGATTGCTGATTCAACCTCCTTATTAGTTACAGATCTATTCAGACATTCTGTTTCTTCATGATTCAGTCTTGGTGGGATGTGTGTTTCTAAGCATATATCCATTGTTTATAGGCTATCCAATTTCCTGGTATGTAATTGTTCACAATTATCTCTTCTGATCCCTTGTGTTTCTGTGGTATCCCCTGTAATGTCTCCTCTTTTATTTCTAATTTTACTTATTTGAGTCTTTTTCTTTTTCCATTAGGCTAGCTAAAGATTGGTCAACTTTGTTTATCTTAAAAAAAAAAAAAAAGTTTTGCTGACCTCTTCTGTTGTGTTTGTAATGTGTATTTCATTTATTTCTGCTAACCTTGTGCTTAGTTTTCTCTTTTTCTTCTTCTTCTAGTTCCTTCAGGTATAAAGTTAGGTTGTTTATTTGAGATCTTTCTTTTTTTTCTTAATGTAGGCAATTATTGTGATAAACTTTGCTCTTCAAACTGCTTTTGCTGAATATACTATATCGGTATGTTGCATTTCAACTTTCTTTTGTCTCATAGTATTTTTTGATTTCCCTTTTGATTTCTTCTTTGATCTGTTGATTGATCAGGAGACTGTTGTTTAATTGCCACAATTGCCACATATCTGTGAATTTTCCAGTTTTCTTCTTGCTCTGTACCACTGTGGTCTGCAAAGATCCTTGGTAAGATTCAACCTTAAATTTGTTAAGACTTGTTCTGTGATCTAACACATGATTTATCCTGGACAGTGTTCTTTGTGCACTTGAGAAGAACGGGCATTCTGCTGCTGTTGGATGGGATGCTATGTATGTATCTGTTAGATCCGCTTGGCCTAAATTGTACTTCAAATCCTATATTTCCTGATCAATTTTCTGTCTGGATGATCCATTCACTGTCATAAGTGGGGCACTGAATTCATCTTCCAATATTGCATTGCTGTCTATTTCTGCTTTCAGATCTGTTGATATTTGCTTAATGTATTTAGACACTTCTTTTTTTTTTTTTTAATTTATTTGAGGGGCGCCTGGGTGGCTCAGCAGGTTAAGCATTTGACTTCCACTCAGGTCATGATCTCAGGGTCCTGGGATCCAGCCCCGCATCGGGCTCTCTGCTCAGCGGGGAGCCTGCTTCCCCCTCTCCCTCTGCCTACCTCACTGCCTACTTGTGATCACTCTCTGTCAAATAAATAAATAAAATCTTAAAAAAAAACTTATTTGAGAGAGGGAGGGAGAGAGAGAGAGAGGAGAGTGAGCACTCGCATGAGTGGGGGCAGGGCAAAGACAGAAAGAGAAGCCGACTCCTCCACTCCTCGACTCATCGCTGATCAGGGAGGCTGATGTGGGGCTTGATCCCAGGACCCTGAGATCATGACCTGAGCTGAAGGCAGACACTTAGCTGACTGAGCCTCCCTTGTGTCCCAATATGTTTAAGACGCTTTGATGTTGGGTGCATATATAATTGTTATATCCTTTTGATGAATTGATACCTTTATCATTATATAATGACCTTCTTTGTCTCTTGTTACAGCTTTTCACTTAAAGTCCATTTTTTCTGATAAAAGCATAGTCATCCCTGACCTCTGTTTCCATTTGCATAGAATATCTTAGTCCGTCCTTTTACTTGCTGCCAATGTATGTCCTTAAAGCTGAAATAATTCTCTTGAAGGCAGCACATAGTTGGGTCTTGGGTTTTTGTTGTTGTTGCTGTTGTTGTTTTACATCCAGCCACTCTGTCTTTTGATTTGAGTATTTAGTCCATTTCCAATTTACATTTAAAATAATTTTAATCAATCAATTAATTAATTAAATTGATTTAGAGTAACTTAGAGTAATTATCAATGGGTAGGGACTTATTATTGCCATCTTGTTCATTGTTTCTGGCCTTTATTTCATCCTCTCTTGATGTCTTCCTTTGTGATTTGATAATTACAGTGGTATACGCTTTATGTTTTATGTGTCTACTATAGGTTTTGCTTTATTACTGTGAGCCTTACATAAAACATATAACAGTCTATTTTAAACTGATAACTTAACTTTGTTCACATAGAAAAATTCTCCTTTAAAGAAAATTCATTTACTTATTTGAGAGAGAGAGCACATGGGATGGTACAGAGGGAGGGGCAGAGACGGAATCCCAAGCAGACTCCACGCTGACGTAGAGCCCGACACAGGGCTCAGTCTCACGACTCTGAAATCAAGACCTGATCATGACCTGATCTTGGATGCTTGACCAACTGAGCCACACAGGTGCCCTAGAAAAATTCTACTCTTTTATTCCCCCCTCATTTTATGTTTTCAATGTCACGATTTACATCTTTTTATGTATCCATTTAAAAATTTATATAGTTGTAGTTATTAATTTTTTAAAGATTTTATTTATTTATTTGACAGACAGAGATCACAAGTAGGCAGAGAAGCAGGCAGAGAGAGAGGAGGAAGCAGGCTCCCCGCTGAGCAGAGAGCCTGATGCGGGGCTTGATCCCAGGACCCCAGGATCATGACCTGAGCCGAAGGCAGAGGCCCCAGCCCACTGAGTCACCCAGGCGCCCCTATAGTTATTTTTAATACTATGTCTTTTAACCTTTATACTAGAGTTAATTGATTTATATGCCACCATTACAACAGACTATTTTGAACTTGACTATATACTTAGTTTTACCAGTCAGTTTTATACTTTCACGTTTTTTTGTGTTACTAATTAACATTCTTTCATTTCAGCTTAAAAAGCTCCCTTTATTGTTTCTTGTAAGGCCAATCTAGTCATAATAAATTCCCTCAGCTTTTGTCTGTTTAGGAAAGTCTTATCTCTTTTGTCTCTGAATGACAGCTTTGCTGGCTAAAGTACTCTTGGTTGGCTGTTTTGTTCTTTTAGTATTTTGACCATATCATATCATCCCACTCTTCTTTAGTCTGCAAGGTTTCTGCTGAAAAATCCACCCCTTGTGTCTTCCTCAAATCCACCCCTTGTGTCTTCCTCAATTTCTTTCATGAGTTCTTTATGATAGTTTTCTGAGTACAGATTCTTTGCCTCTTTGGTTAGGTTTATTCCTAGGTATCTTATGGTTTTGGGTGCAATTGTAAGTGGGATTGACTCCTTAATTTCTCTTTCTTCTGTCTTGCTGTTGGTGTAGAAATGCAACTGATTTCTGTGCATTGATTTTCTATCCTGACACTCTACTGAATTCCTGTATGAGCTCTAGCGGATTTGGAGTGGAGTCTTTTGGGTTTTCCACATTAAGTGTCATATCATCTGTGAAGAGTGACAGTTTGACTTCTTTGCCAATTCAGATGCCTTTTATTTCTTTCTGTTGTCTGATTGCTGAGGCTAGGACTTCTAGTACTATGTTGAATAGCAGTGGTGATAGTGGACATCCCTGCCGTGTTCCTGACGTTAGGGGAAGACCTCTCAGTTTTTCCCCATTGAGAATGATATTCGCTGTGGGTTTTTCGTAGATCAGCCGTACAACCTTCGGTGCTACTTCTTCACATCATGCAAAGTGAGGTAGTGTGATGAGGAATGGGAGCATTCCTGGAAGCCATTCTTACACCGGGATAGCTAGCAAAAACTATACATGGAAGTGACTGCAAACCACATAAATATATTTCACTCAAAAATAGTCCCCTTTCACTGAATTCCAAAAATGTTTGTGGCCACTATTCCAAGGTCACCCCACATGGGGGAAAATACGATGTAGGAAAAGTCAGAATGGAGAGAGACAGCAATCTTTTTTTTTTTTTTTTAAGATTTTATTTATTTATTTGACAGAGACAGGGAGAGAGAACAAGAGAGTGCACAAGCAGGGGGCAGGGCAGAGGTAGAGGAAGAAAGACTCACAGCCGAGCAGGGAGGCTGATATGGGGCTCTATCCCAGGACCCAAGGATTATGACTAGAGCCCAAGGGGGCACTTAAGCAACTTAGCCACCCAGATGCCCAGAGAGACAGCAGTCTTAACTGATTGCAGTTATCTTCCTCGTGCAAATTTTGTGATGACATATGACCATGTGAGCACATTCCCTGGGCTCCCCAGGGTTGGGAAACTGAAACTTCATTAGCTTCATGGTATAACTGTTTCTGCTCCTGGTGCCTCAGTTCAGGCTCCCTGTGGCTCAGCAGACCAGAGTCCAAATTCCTTCCTTGGGCAGACCCTGCCCTTTCCTCTTCTATTCTTCGGCAGATCCACTTCCACCCCAAGCTTGTCACCACACCCACGGGTAACTTAGTCCATCCCAAACATTGTTATTTTTCCTTGGGATGTCCATCATCCCCTTCTTCTCTTGAGAGCATCTCCCCCTCCTTGAAGACCCGCGCATGGTCACTGCCTCTGTGTGACCACTGCAGACTCCCTGGGGAATTCACTGTTCTGTCACAGCCACGTCTTCCTGTTTTTTGTTTTTGTTTTAAAGATTTTACTTATTTATTTGACAGACAAATCACAAGTAGGCAGAGAGGCAGGCAGAGAGGGGGAGCGGGGTGGGGGGGGCGGTGGGGGGGAAGCAGGCTCCCCGCTGAGCAGAGAGCCCCATGCGGGCCTCTATCCCAGGACCCTGGGATCATGACCTGAGTGGAAGGCAGAGTCTTAACCCACTGAGCCACCCAGGTGCCCCCTTTTTAAAATAGTATTACGGGTCAGTGTTCGCGAAGTTACAGAATGCTACCAGCTATGGGGTGCTGAGGGCTTACGCGTGCCCTATGGAGGGTGCCGTCTTGGACTGGCTTTTAAGGCTCTCAACCGGCCTGCGGAGGCAGCTTCCGTTCTTCTCTCCCCTGTCACTAGTTCGGGCCGCCACCCGTGCGGCACGCGGGGTCTGCGGCCGCGTGCTGAGACCTTCCGCAGCCGGGAGGCGGCTGATAATGGGTCCCCAGAGGGACGCACCCCTGCTGGTGCCCGCCGCTCTGCAGCGGGTCCCTTCCTGACCGCAAGCCCCGGCCCGGAGCAGCACAGCGACTCAAACGCCAGGGGGCGCCAGAGACTCAGCTTTCCGACCGAGGGCGGGGCTGCTGGCGGCCCTGAGCCGCCCGGCGGGGGAGCCCCCCCAGAGACTCGCCAACTCTACCCGCACCCGCCGCGAGGCCTCGGCAGGGTACTCACCGGGGGCCGAGCGCTTGCCCGCGTCATTACAGCGAATTCTCGCGAAGTCCTCAGCGCGGGGCTGCGGTTCATTTTTTTGATGCGGACCAGGAGGCTAGCAGAGGTTCAGGGACTTGCCAAAAGCCACACAGGGAATGACAATGCCCTTGTCTGAACTAGCTTTTACATCGCCGTGTGCAACGTGCTGCGTACAGTGTGCACACCCCGCGATCATCACAAACCCGCATCCTTCTCCCTTCTGCGTGGTGAAGTACGGTGCCTCTAGCCCCACCGATTTCCCTGCTCTGCTGAACTTCTTACCCACTTGGGGGCACCTGCTGGGTCCTTCCCAGCGCCCGTCACATGTGCGAGACTTGTTCTCCCGACAGAGTGTAAATTCCGTGTGTGTGTGTGTGTGTGTGTGTGTGTGTGTAGGTAGGTAACATAGCTCAGGGCCTGCACCCCGACAGAGTGTAAATTCCGGCCCTTAGCATGAGGCTTGATCGTGTCAAACCAACTCATGTCGGTTCTTAATAAACACATGGTGACTAGATGGCCGACAGGCCTGTGTGTGTGTGTGTGTGTGTGTGTGTGTGTGTGTGTGTGTGTGTGTGTAGGTAGGTAGGTAGGTAACATAGTTCAGGGCCTGCACAGAGCCAGCAGCAACAAACACCCATGGAAAATATGCGATGGAGGATTTAACAGTTTGACATTTGTTTTGTTCTGCGGCCTTTAAGGCCTTTACGTTTGTATCCAGCTGGGACTGCCGGAGCTCGAACTCGTGGAAGGTGAGGACAAGGAATGTGGGCGTGTGCAGCTCGGGGAGCAGCCCAGGCACTGCGCAGTGGTACAGGGCAGGGAGCAGAGCTTTCCCATGGCGAGAATAAGGCCCACATAGAAAGAGAGAGAGGCAGATGCCAAGATCTGAGTGAGAGCAGAAGGAAAATGAGCCCTGAATAGGAGCCTTGTGTGTGTCCCCATGGTGCTGACTCACCAAGACGCAGGGGAAGGAAAACACGCTAGGGCTGAAGAAGGGGCCTGTATGCTGTGGTCACTGCTCTAAACCACCCTGCTACCCTGAGGACAGCGTGTCTGCTCTGAGGCCCCACGGGTCCTGGAAGGCTTTGCTTGGGGTTAGGTGCTCCGGGGGAGCGGGAGAGTGGGTACTGCACAGAAGCGAGATGGGCAAGTCTTTTGGGAATGCCAGAGGCCCTTCCTGGGAGAGCTTTGTGTCTGGAGTTCAGGTGGGGAAGGAGGACCGGAGGAAGAGGGTCTCCCTCTCTCTCAGCATTCAGCTGTCCTCCCTCCATGGGCAGGTCACACTCACAAGTACAGGGGGGAGATATGCTCACAGCTTCCGCGGCCTCTTTTCCACACCTGAGGAGCAAGGAAGGCATGCCCAATGCGTAAGAGTTTCCCAGAGCTGATGCTAGACAGAGGGAGGCAATGCCTGGGAACAGAAGCTCTCCCAGCTTCCCCACTCGTCGCCTTACTTCAGCTGTCAAACGGGTCCAGGGACACGAGGACAGGATTTTTGTGGCAACAAGTGTGGCAGGCAGCCGGAGGACAATGGGCAGAGGACAAAGCTGGGGGTATGGGGCAGCCCAGGTGAACAAGATCAAAGCCCAGACATTGTAGAGAAGCAGGTGAGAGGAGGAAGGAGCGCCAGAAGGAGCCGTTGGGGCTGGGCTAGGATTTCTTGGATCCAGGTCAGCTCAGGGAGGAGCAGTCAGTGCAAGGCTGAGAAGGCAGTCTGGGCTCTGCCATCAATGAGACACGTCAATTTGGGCAAGTCCCCTGACCTTGCTGGACCTCATTCTCCTGATCAGTAATAGGTCAGAGCCAGAATCCAGGGTATCTGAGCTTTCTGCTAGCTGCAGCAGTTGAGGACTCCGTGTGTGTAGGCAAATCATCTTTCTCCTTTTTTCTCACCAAAACCCTCAGGCCTTCGGTATCCCGTTCCTGCTGGGAGTCCCAGAAGCAGGGTAGCTAACTAGTGGATTCTACTTAGATGTTTGATGGACGACACGCTAATGCTCTTAACTCCTCAAACGTATCATTGCTGTTCTGGCTGTCGTGTGGCCTGTGGAAGGAGAGTGGATTTGAAGTCCAAACGGGTGAAGGTTTGAATCCCAGCTGTGCCACCAGCTTACAGCCCTGCTCTGCTGCAGGACTGCAGGCAACTTACCGGGCTTCAGGCGGCCTTCACTACCTCGTGGGGCAAGAAGGATTCACTGCTTCATTTAGTAGTTGTGTTGCTTGAATTAAATAACATGGAGGATACCCTGGCACCAAACAAATACTCAGAAAATGTGCCTGCTCTCCTTGGGAGGACTTAATCATGACCCAAAGGAACAGAGTGTGAGATGGAGACTGGGAATCAAGAGACTAACCAGGGGTGTACCCTTGGCATCCATAGGAAGGGACAGAGGGGAGGAAAAACGGAGGAAGCCGTCCCAACAGACGGCTCAGCCAACCCTACAGGGGTTTTGAAGCAGGGCATGACCCTTCAGAGTTCTCTTGATTTGGGACAGGAGGCCAGGTTTTTAAAAAATTTATTTGAGAGAGAGAGAGCGAGAGCGAGCGCGAGCGAGCAGGAGCAGGAGCAGGGATGGGGGTGTGGAGGGTGAGGAGCAGAGGGAGAGGGAGAAACAGGCTCCCCGCTGAGCTGACAGCAGGATGTGGGGCTCCATCCCAGGACCCTGACATCATGACCTGAGCTGAAGGCAGATGCCTAACCAACTGAGCCACCCAGGCACCCCAGGGCCAGGTCTTTATACTGCATACCAATCAGTCTTTGGACATGAACCGCCCCTTGAAGGAGAGGTGATCTTGGTCAAGTTAATTACTTTCAGTTCAGGCAATTCCTAGAAGTGGTGGGTAGCTTTGGGTTGTTACTGTCAGCACTTCCAGCAGCTAGCAAAATAAAACCTTTTGTTTTCTTGAGATTTTGTTTGTTTGAGAGAGAGAGAGAGCATGAGTGGAGGGAGGGGCAGAGAGAGGGAGAAGCAGACTCCCTACTGAGCAGGGAACACCCCCTCCCCTGCCAACGTGGCTCTTGATCTCAGGACCCTGAGATCATGATCTGAGCCAAAGGCAGATGCCTAATTGACTCAGCCCCTGACATGCCCCTAAATCCTTCATTTCTGAAGGGACCCGACTATCTACCATGTGGAGTTAGTCCGTTGGACTCCTGTCAAATTAAGTAGGTGACTGACTCCCTAGGGATAAGGCCAGTCTTGTTGCAACACTTCCCAGGAATTTCCCATTTCCACTTCCCAGTCGCTAAGGAGAGCCACACAACACCCTATGCTTGCCAATCTAACGGCAGCACAGTCACACTACGAGAAGACAAGAAGCTGCTTTTATTCCCCTCCAAGGCAGTAAGCCACTCACGAGTGTCCCAGGACTTGTCTGCCTCTTTTCAAAGCTTGATGTTCATTTTTCTCTTTTGCTTATGGAGATTTTGAGGGTAGGAGGGAACACTTAAGGGGAATGCAGTATTTTCGCAAGACAGTCCTTTCTCTATTTGCCTTTTCCTGGGTCTTCCCTACAAGTTGTTGGGGAATGTTTAGCAGAGTGCTGTGCCCTGGGAGCTCCTTCCACCAGCCCAAGCCCTCACAGAGAGCACTTCACACGGGTGTCTGTCAGTCTCCCTGAAACAGCACTGCGTTCTTGGGGATTTCCGGTGCGGCTGTCTCTGACCACAGCTGAAGACTAGGACAAGCCAGCTGAGACATAATGCAAACACAGGGAGATACTGCAGAACCCCCAGGGGAAGAATGCTTTGGAAGGAGGAGAAAAGACATTTGCTCCTTTCTAGGAACTTTTTCCTGCCCACCAAGAGCCCTGTGTGCTACCATAGTGCTTTTCCCATTCAGTTGTCTATCATTGACGTTCCGGCAAACCGGCTTCAAGAGTCTGAGACATCTCCGCAGGTCAGAGGCGAAGACCAAGTTCTTGAGAAAGAACAAGGTAAGGGCTGTGAGGCGCTGTCTTTCAAAATGTGAGCCTTCACCTACCTGCATCAGCCGACCGTAGGCCCAGTCCTCAGGAGGCCGTATTTTGGAAGGGTTCCCAGGTTACAGGAAAGTTTGAGAACCACTGTGGTCTCCTTTCTCCTCCTCTGCTTTTACCAATGAACTGGCCATTGGTACCCTAGCAGCTGGGTGCTCTCAAGTTTCCTCATCTGGTTTTACAGCAATGAAATTAAAATGACTCCCGTGGAACTGTGCTCATTACCTACTTCGGACTCATGATCTTGAGAACAGATACTATTTTGAAGCCAGCATTTCAAGACATTTGAAGTTCTGTTGGGAGGACCAAGCATCAGAAGAGCACTTTATAAATTAATTGACAAGGCAGTATTGCTCCTTCCGGGAAGATGGCAGAGCAGAAGGATCCTAGGCTCTTTGGCCCACAGACATACCTAGATCACCCCCACAGCAGTAGAAATGACCCAGAAAACGACCCAGACTGGTAGAACATTCTCCAGAAGAGGCCACATCCAAGAGGGTAGGAAGGGCGGTGACATGGTCTGGAGGCAAAGAGACCTGCGGGACTATCCGTGGGAGGGAGGGACACTCTGGGCGCAGAGACTCCACGCCAGGCACGAGGGACCCTCACTGGGAAGACAAGGCAGCACGGCTGACAGCGAGGCTCTTACAGGAAAACAGATATACCCAGGGTTTGTTGAAATGATCATTAATTGCCTTAAATAGTGGAAACTTAACATATGTAAACATCCACACTGTCTCCAGGTCTTTTGTACATCAAAGGATTTTTCAGGTGCTTCTGTCTGCCTACAGCAGGGTAGCGCCACAGCACTGGACTAGGAGATAAGGGATACATTAGTCACTTGTAAAACGCGTGGGCAGGGCAAGATCAGGCATTCTTTAGCTCGAGTACATGAATCATGGATGGCTTCAAGGTCTTTGGATCTTGGGAAGCCATCAACCACATTCTGCCTGTCAGTATATCCATTTTTCGGGGGATGTAGTCTTAGATTCTCAGAAGGTCCAGAACCCCTTTAAACCCCTCCAGGGCTTAAAAATTATAGGCTGGATCATCGCAAAGCCTTCTTGCAGCTCCAAGGTTCTCAAGAAAACCAAGAGCCTGGCCCCTTTTGGAGTCTAACCTGAACGGGTCACGGACTTCGCTTGGTTTTCGAAAGCCCCAGGCACGCGCTCCCTCCACACCACCTGCTCCTTCCCTGACAAAACAGGCCCAGTTGTGCAACATCCTTCACTTTGTACAAACAAGACTAGATTTCCCCAGAGAGTATGATTTAACTTGTTTTAATGTAGTCTGCTATAAAAATGGATGAAGACTTCTGCATGGTACACTTGGCTTTACAAACGAGAACAACGAGTTAATGCTTGTGGTATGCGCGGCACATCCATTAGCATCTGCTGACTAGTCATCTAGCGTCCACAACGTGGGTTAGTACCAAAATTGTGAGTCATGGAACTTTTACTTAGCACACACACACGATCTACAGCAAACGTAAATACTAATCTCTAAGACCTAGCTGGATTACTGGATCCATTGCAGTATTGTGCTTATTTATCTTAGAAGATAGGCAACTAGCAAAAATACACATTTCTTTTACATTTCCCCACCCCCATATTACACTGTAAAAGAAATACATTATTCAGTGCACTTCCTAAGAAATAAACCTCCTTATAGTATCTCTCTCTATATATATATCTATGCCGAAACAAAGGAAGAGCACAATGCAACTTTTAAGATTACCATTTAAAGCAAGAGAGGTAATAACACTCTGGGACTGTAGCCCCTCTCCTGTTCAGGAAGTTCAGCTATTTTATCACTTTATTTGGCCGTGCGTGGGAATGAAGTTTAACGCATGATTGCTTTGGGCAGCTTAAAAGATACCCCGTTCATCACTTGGTAGACACTCTGGGGCACAAGGAGCATTTTAATTTTTGATGTATTGGCCTTAATCAAACCGTAAGCCCTGGAGACACCAATTGTGATTTATACATTGATTTCCATCACTGGCCGGTCCCCCATCAATTCATATTGGATTAAGAGGAAATAGACTTAAATTACAGCAGGAGAGCAGGGCTGCTGGGTAGATGTTGGCTAGGGAGAAAGTATGCGAGGACACCAAGGCCTCTCCATCACTGTGGCCACAAAGTCCTATAACCGCCTTGTCCGAGCTGGGCTGCAGTCCTGTTTGGGGGGCGGAGATCGTCATTATATTCTATGGCCACTGTCAGCTGTACTAGACTACACACTGGAAAGAGGGGAGGTGTCTGTCCTCACAAACTCACAATGATGGCAATGACAGAAGTTTCTAGAATGAAAGAGGTTGCAACTTGGCAGCCTGTGAGCTAAACCCAGCTGCAGAAGTGTTTAACCAGCAGTTTCAAATTGTGTTTGAGTCTGTTTTGATATTTAAAAGTGAGACTGTTTCTCTGAAAATTTGGATTTCACAAAAATTTGAGGAGCTGGTAACCCTGGTCTAGCACTGTTGCATGGCAACAAGCAGCTGGCTCTTGCCTTTCAGAGGGGGCTCGGGCAGTTCCGTTAGCTACAGCTTCTCCCGCCCCAGCTGACTTACAGCACTTGATCGAGTGACCTGTTTCACTCTTTTCATATGGCCAGGTGAGTTCTGTGCTACGGGTCAGTTTGGCTCTGGTGTTTTAGGGTGCTGAAGACCTGACTTCATCTGGAACTCCCTCCCACGCTGTCCCCCCCCCATCCCTGTGGACAAGATTCCTCCTTTGACCGATTGGGTCCCAGGCACATCGAGTTGCTCTGTTAGGTAATCTTAATGTGCATTTCTACTCGCCCTTTATGCTATATTGCAAACTCCAAAGATATAATCACACTAATATTTATGTGTTTAAGTGTGTGTATGTCAGACACGTAAAAGGCTGTGTAGCTATACAGATCTATGTATACTTCCATTTAGGGAAAAGTTAATTTGGTTCCACAGATACAGACACCAAGTGCTGGCAGCTCCGAGAGTAAGTGTAACAATTTGGTAAAACCTGTATAATTCTGACATAATATTACAAAGACAATGAATTTTAAATTATTGCTCTTTGATTACATAATAAAGATCTCATTCTGTTGCAAACCTTTTTTTTTTTTTATACAGAACAAGTAACCATTTCCTATTCAAGTAATAGTAATCGGAATCAGAAGTTCCTTACACAACAGTAGATGCCTGAAGACATTTTTTGAATGGAGAGGTGATTTCATTCTATTCAAGAACTGCCGCAGGACACTGCAAGTGACTTAATTTTTCAGAAGTATGAGAAAAATCAGCACCCCAGCTGCTTCCTGCTCAGGAGGGATTCTCAAGGGCTCTAGAAAGCTTGGCTTGGTGGCGAGGTCACATCCACCTTTTTCCAATTCCCGTTCTACTGATGCAGCCTGGTTTCTGAACACAAAGCTTATATGAAAAACAGTAAAAGAGGATTAAAAGCAGTGTTGGTTTTTAACATTCAGGATTCACGGAGGATCTCATTTTCTGTAATTAAATGATCCACTCTGTGTTTTCGCTGCAGAATCACATTCATGTGGCAGTCTTATTTCAGGCACTTTTGAAACATGTACATCTGGAATAAAAATCTGCGCAAACCACTTCTGCATAATTCACCGTGAGTGTTGAGTGATTCCAGTCCCCAAATAGACAGCAAATCACCAGCTGGTCCTCAGTTAGCCTTCTCCATCACAATGAGATGGTGACTGCTCAGCTTGAGACGTCTTTGAGGTGCCCTTCTAGCTTTAGTACAAAGGTGGGAGGCATAAAAATCTGAAGGACTCAGTTTCTACTTAAAAAAAAATACAAAAAGGCGAAAAACACTAAATGGACTCTACAGATGGTTCCAGCTACTATCAAAATAAATAACATGATCTGACTCAACGGTTGGACTCTGAGCTCTTGGACGAAATCTGGTGGAATGTCAGCCGTGGAGACTCCTGAGAGGGACTAGCTGCTGGTGGGCAGGAGTATCTCCACGTCCTTGCCATTAGCTACGACAGCCGGGGAAGAGCAGCTGACGGCTAGGTCTTCTGTGGTGGCCAAAGAGGAGGCCTGGGAATGAGTTTTGGTCAGTGGAGTGGTAGTGGATGGAGAAGGGGTGAGGCCAGGTTTTTTGGGCGGGATGGGTGGAGGGTTTCCTCTCTCAGCTCTGGGGATGGTGGGGGACTTAATCCCTGGAGACAGAGGGCTCAGCGGACTGGACACTTTCCCTGGAGTCGGGGAATGGCTGGCGTCGCCTCTTGGGCTGGCGGTGTTGGCCAGATTCCGATAGTCTGTGCCAAAGGGAGAGCTATTGGGGGAGACAGGCTTGATCGGCCCTTGCTGGCTGGTGAATCTGGAGAGCACCTGAGTGACGGTGTTGCGGGCCAGCTGCTTGGCTGCAGAGTTATCTATGAGGGTGGGAGACAGGTCCCTGGATGGGGGGCTCTGCACACCACTGGCCTGTTGGTCCTGATCTGCTTGAGACTGAAATTTGTGCCGGGCTGCATGGAACCGCTGGTTGATCCCTACTTGGTAGGATGACTGGTAGCCGGGGCTGCTGGCTGACGACCCCAGCAGGCGCTTAGTTAGCACTGGGGAGGAGCAAGGAGAGGACGTGAGGGAGGAGGAGGCCGTGCTGCTGGGAGACAGTGAGCCCCCACTGGACGGGAGGTGACCAGGTGCTGGGCCAGGAGTCTCGATTCCCACAGGACACCCGCCATTCTCCACTGCTTTCTCTTGGGCCGACCCCAGAGACCCCACAGATCTCTCTCGTGGAGGCACTTGGTTTTCTATGCTGCTGCCTGCCCCTGGCTCCCGGGCAGTCTGCATCTCCGGCTCAAAATGGCCATTGGCTTTTGCATACGCGTAAGTAGGAGTGGCAGGACCAGGTAGCCCAGTGGCTGTCCCCTTGGCTGCGCTGCTCCCCTGGGTTCTTTCTGCCTGCGGACTTTCGGTTTGGCAGAACACAGACACCAGCACAGGAGGCTCGGTCACCGTGCCTTTAGACATGGTCACCGGCTTCTTCGCTTGCTCAGGAGGGCTGCTGTGCTGGTGAGAAGCCTCCAGATCCTGCACTATCTTCTTCAAACTCTCCATCTCTTCCTTCAGGGTTCTGGTGCGGTTCTCTTCTCGGTTCAGTTTTGCTCGCAGTTGCTCTCGCTCGATGTCGAACTCGGACAGCTGCTTCTCCACCTGGGCCTCCGTCTGCAAGCCTCGCTTCCTCTCAGCCGCCAGCTCTTCCTCCAGTTTACTCACCCGGCTCTTCTCCTTCTCCAGTTTCAGGCTCAGCTCGCCCGCCTTCTGGCCCTCCTCGGCCGCCTTGCTGGTGGCTTTCTTGCACTCGAGCACCAGCATGGATGAGAGCTGCTTGTGGCGGGAGCGCTCCTCCTCCAGCTGACTGGACAGCTTCTTCTGCTCCTTCTCAAACTTTTTCACTTGGGACTTCTCAAATTCCAACTAGAAAAGAAGGCCACCGGACAGCTTGATTAGGACAAGACAACAAAGAACTCGGTCGCAAAACTATTGTCAGCTGGGGCGTCCCGGTTGGCTCTCATCTGACGCATGGAGGCCTCGTGGCCATGTGCTCAGCTCAAGTGCTTCTGAGGCACCAGAGCGCCTGCCACCTGGGGGTACACGCTAGGGTCTACTCTTACTCTGGTGATTTAGGATGTTGATAGCGGCGGGAATCTGGACCATCATTTGTGTTTTAGGTCTGCGGGGCGGGGGTGGGGGGGTGGGGTCAGAAGATCGGAACGGTCAGGACTGATAACACAAAGCCACACACATAGGGTTTTGTGATGAATACTGAGGAAGACAAAACTATGCATCTTATTTATTTTAACTCCAGCATAGTTGATGCGGTGTTCCAGGAGTTTCAGGTATATAATATAGGGCTCTCATCAGCCTAAGTGATGAAAATAAAACTTTTCAAGTTTTGGTCATCATTCTTTCTGGTCTTAAAAACAAACACATAGTTGCATTTAAACTGTACTTTTGAGGTAAAACGTAAAACAAGATGAAACCAGAGAGGGAGACAAACCATAAGAGACTCTTAACCAAACGAAACAAACTGAGGGTTGCTGGAGGGGGTTGGGGGGCGGGGGGACATGTGATGTGAGGAGCACTGGGTGTTGTAAGACTGATGAATCACGGACCTCTACCTCTGAAACTAATAATTATATGTTAATTTATTTAAATAAATAAACTGTACTTTTTACACAAATGCAGTCTATTTTAATTGTTATTTCCACCCTATTTAAGGCACAGAAACTCCGAGCAAGAGAGAGAGCGTTGATGGAACCCTATTAGTCAATGTTTTTCAAACTCATTAACGAGACTCAGTGGTTGAGGAAACCAGTCTCATGAGTCACGATCAAAGTTTTAAGAAAATGAATGGCAGTAAGGGTTATATATAATTTCACGGGATTTTTGTTTCAGGCATGTGTTTGTGTATGTCTGTACGCTGGGTTGTGATGTATCTGTTTCTGGATTCCTAAGTGAGTTCGAAGTTAGTGTTCCCAAAGTATGTTCTACATGATGACAGTCCCACAGTGAGTGAGTTATGGAAAAAAAAAAGAGTCTATGAAAATAGATTTGCTAAACTCAGAATACGATCTTGTTCTGACGACTCACAATGCACTTTTCTGTACTAAAAGGTCTAAGAAATTAGAAACCTATTTAACGTTGTTTAATCCAGTAATTCCCAGATATATTTGACCACAAAGCCCTTTGTTTCTGAGTAACAATAATTTACACCCTGCAGAACAATGTTTGAGAAATGCTACTTCTCCCACGTGGTGCTGTGAGCACCATCACTACCTGCTGAGTCAGCCGCTCTCTCTCTTTCTCCAGCATGTAGGTGACGTCATCTCCTTCAGCTGTGTCTTGCGCATGCCTCTGCCTTTCTTCCTCAAGGTCCAGGATCACCTTTAAAAGAATTAAAGAAACAAAAATTCCAAATATCAAGAAAACACACTTAAAATACAACACAATTAAATACTAAGCGCCTATCTAAGCACCTAAGATAGTTCCAGAGTTCAATCCACCCACCCTAGTCAGGGCCATCCAGGATCACATTATCTAGCAGGGTGAAAGATATGCAAGCTATGTGCCAGAAAACAGTAAGATCAATGCTTTATTGGAGGAGATACAAAATGGCAAGTAAGCAGAGGAGGACAACTAATGAGCTCTAGGGATTGAGAAGGCTTCCGAGAATTAATAGGTCCAGCAACCGCAGGCCGTTTGCTCAGACTAGGGGTTGAGGGGAGGGGATGCAGCAAGACAGGACCACCGAGAGCTGAACACCGAGATCCTCCTCCCAAGCTCAAATCTCTGTGCCCCGCTCAGTCAGCAATACGCATTTTGTGTAGAGTTAGCTGACAGGTAGAGACTCTTGAGCTCAGCCTGCACGTAAAAAGCCTCAACACTTGGGATCCTATGTGGAGATTTTTTCAGAAGGCCTTTTAACTCATCTGCCACCCCAATCCACTTATCCTGGCACCAAAGGATTAAGCCGAATTGGAAGGCTAATACTGTCCACATTTAAAGGAACATTTCCCACATAATCCCATCTATAAATACTGCACAAGATGCTGAAAGACCAGGGCTTTTTTTTAGCAGCTTCTGCCCCTGCTTCCCAGATACCTTGGCCCAGACCTCTAGGGCAGAGCACTGTCCTCCCAATGACCATTTCTCAGCGTTTCTCTACACTAACAATCTTCTTGTATGGAGAGAGGAAAAGTTTTTGGGACATGAAACCCAAAATGTTTTCATTCAAGAAAAATGAAAACATCTTGGTGTTCTTCCTTCTGGTTTAAAAAAAAAAAAGCCTAACTTGGGGCGCCTGGAGGGCTGAGTCATTAGAGCATGGGACTCTTGATCTCGGGGTTGTGAGTTTGAGCTCCACGTTGGGTGTAGAGATTACTTAATAAAATTCTAAAAAAACAAAACTAAACTAAAAAACCCCAAACCTTAACTTTTCAATTTAATAGAAAAACAATTTTGGCTAATGGTGGTCAATCATCTTCTCTCCTTTTGGACAGCCCTCTAAAATCACAGAAATGGAATGAAAAGATAAAAACCCTCAAAGACAGAAATTGTAGCACACAAGAAATGTTAATAACATCTAAAGAGGGCAGGAGGCAGGAGGTGCGGTGGCTACTTTGGTATGAGGGAAGAAGCTGTTTTGCCCTGCAGGGCCCCAAAGAGATATGGAACCTGGAAATGGCAGGGGCTACAGAGGAGAGGTGAGATATGGGGTAGGAAACAAGGGCACTGAATCAAAATCTCTATTTTCTAGAAGGTTATCTGTCTCCTCAGCCTGATTCCCGTACATAAAATGTTAGGCATCCACTGCCCAGGAACAAGGCAAGTGTTTATCCTCAGAAGAAACAGAATGCGGCAGGCTGAGGATCTGGGAATAGCAGAGAATGAGGGTGAGGGAAGGAGGCTGTGTTTGTTTCAGGAAGGTGGTAGGGTGGAATGGGAGGCAGGCTGTAAGGTAAATCCGTATCTCTAATGACAGGAAGCAAGGTAGGTGTCAAAAATTGATATGTGTGGGAATAATATACCATTTAGAAATATGGAATTTAGCTACCAAAATAAATGGTCTTTGAATATGGAGAAGAAGGAATGGGGAGAGGTGGACGAGGGAACTCTGTTTCATAACAAGCAGGGTAAGCATGTAATTTACCGCTCAAACCACAGCACTTCTGAGAGTCAAAGGAGGTATTCTTAATGACTATGCCAAGGCGACAGACGTCAACTGGGACTCTCTTGGGCAAACTAGGACAATAAACACCCTAATTATAAGCCTCTAGGTACTGTTTGATTCGTAACAAGGTCAGGGTTTTACTTTGATAAAAACACTTACAGATAGGGAGTTGGTTTAAAAATATTTAACACTCAAAGAATCTTACAGTGAAATATAGTATTAAAGAATTTTGAATTATTTTTAATTTCTTCCTCTCCTAATCACTGAGAGCCACAAATTATCCCAGTACTACAATATTCATGGGCATGACAGCCGGCCAACCCTTCAGGGTGGCTCAGCTGCTTCATGGAGGAAGGGGTTAAAAGGCCGAGCAAACCATGCTGTGAAGACTTTCTTAGAGGATCATGTAAAAGGCCCCCAAATTTAGGCAACTAACACAGACCTGACACATTTTAAATTGGGCAAAAATGTCTTTTAGATTCCTTCATTCTAGACCAGCGGTTAAACTTTGCTGGGTCTTGGACAACTCTGAGAATTCAATTACAGATAGGGGAAAAAATTCACATTCTATAAAAACGTATGGACTTTTGGCATTCTGTGTATTTTCTGGGGGATCCTGGAACATCTGAGGCCCATCCATGGTTAAGAATCTCTACCCTGGCCTTTCACTTGGACCCTGGGAAGAGTGAGAAAAATGATGGGCAAGACCTATGCCTGAGCAATCTGAAGGTGCATTTTAAGCAGATTCTCTAATGCAAGACATCATAAAAGCAAGCTAAAGTTCATCAGTTTGCAATTGCTGACCCAATTTTTCAGAATAAAATGCTTCCTACTAAATGTGTTGATGTCTCCCTTGCTGGTATAAATCTAAACCAATAGTTTTAGAAAATGTAGTTTCCTGCCAGGCATCTTTTACAGGCCAAATCTGAGTGGTAAATCAGGTCGGGGAATAAAATCACAAGCACTAGAATTCCAATGAGATGAGATAGAGGAAAGCACAGGTTCGCCTTCCTAACTAGGGTCTGTAAGAGGAGCCAAACAGGTGCATGTGCGCGTGTGCCCGCGCAGACACACACACACACACACCCCTTACACTTTCCTAATACGATAGAAGAGCTTTAAGATAAACAATGCTTGGGACTGTTTATGGTTTTAGGAGAAGTAAAATGCAATGAATCTCAAAACTAGAGACATAAAAAACAATCCATTGGCTTGCATGTTTATAATCAGGTAAATTCTCTCTCTCTTGTACAGCATTCCCCAAATACCTGTTAATCTTGCTATTTGTCACTTAGGGAAGCACACAGGGAACACTCTGTTCAGCTGCGAGCTTGGTCAAACCCCAGTCTGTTGACAAAGTTTGGATGCTCAAGAGCTGAAAGGACAGAGCAAGTGTTTTGGAGTGTCCTATCAGGAAGGAATGCCGTCTTAAATAACATGCCTGGCATAGTCCCTAAATTTAACATTCTGCATAACTCGCGTTTTCTTCCTGGACTCTTGGCTCTAGGAGACCCCCTGACAAGTACTGTGGGAACGGGATCGGGCGTAGCCCAGCAGGTATCCGTGCGGGTCCACGTGGCAGAGTCCGGTGGGAGAACGTACTTTGCGGTGCCTGCTCTCGGCGGCCGCCAGCTGCGACAGCATGCGCTCCTGCATGTTCTTACACTGCTTCATCACCACCTTCAGGACGGAGAGTGGGTTTGTGCAGACCGGCTGCTTGTCGCCATCGTTCTTCTCCTTCAGCGTCTCGAAGTCTCTCTGCAGAGCCATTAAAGGATCACTGATGTTATATTTCCCGTAGCGTTCTTCAATGAAAGTATCTCTGTGTTGGGCCTGGGAAAGAGGGAAAAAATGAGCATTTTGCTTTTTAAAACTACTGTGGCCCGGGCTTTGCTAGGAGTTATATGGTAAAGACGGCAGTGTGAGTGTGAACGGAATGTGCCGACTACAAATCTGACTGGTGATCAGGCCGTCTTAATGTAGAAGCAACGCCAGAAAGGGGGCACAGTATAGTAACATCAATGAGGACAAAGTCTTATGTAGAGCCAACTATGTAGTAAACACTGTTACAAGCATTTATATTCACACTGACTTACTTAAAAATTTTTTTAGGTTCTTTATGTGGTTATATCTTTAGGATATAACCTTTTTTTTTTTCTTATTTTAAAGATTTTATTTATTTATTTGACAGAGATCACAAGTAGGCAGAGAGGCAGGCGGAGGGGGCACGGTGGGGAAGCAGGCTCCCTGCCGAGCAGAGAGCCCGACGTGGGGCACGATACCAAGACACCAGGATCATGACCTGAACTGAAGGCAGAGACTTAACCCACTGAGCCACCCAGGTGCCCCTAACTTACTTAAATTTTATAAGCCTCTAAGGTAGTGCTATCATGCTCAACTTGCAGATGAGAAAACTATGATAAAGTGGTCAAGTAACAGGTGGTCGGAACCAGGATTTAAAACCAGGCAGTCAGGCTCTATGTCTTTGTCCTTAAGCACCATGCTTACTGCCTCTGCTTACGAACGCTTGTGACTGCCAGCAGGAATACCTTATCCTTTCCTTCTGTTATGGCATTTGCATTTCTAAAATATGGTAAACATGAGAATTTTACAGTTTACATATTTAGGGATGTAACAAGGCAGTTGTATATAAGTAAAGAATGCTAAATGTGTTTTCACGTTATATTCTACGACTATTTGTGATCTGAACATGCAGAACGTCACTCAGTTATTGGTGGGTCAAGAAGACCAGGACACTCACAGCCAGAGGTGCAGACAAAATCCCTTCTACCGGCTGCTAAATTCCACCCCTTCTTTTAGTCTGTTTGCTGCTACCTGCCATCTTTCTGTCCCTTTCAGGGCTTGGTGGGCTTCAGGGATGAGACAGAAGGTGAGCAGGGAATGCAGGCTGGTATTAGAGTCTGCTTTAGGGCTTGGGGCCACACTGGATGCAAGGATCAGGAAGGGAGTGGAAAGATATTCTTTGACTTCCCTATTCTTTCAGGTCTGCTAGGAAGGACTTGAAGTACTACTTTGTAAGAACATCATATATTACATGCAGGCGAACAGGGTGACAGTAACGAGTACTTTACTACACAGACATTACAAAGGTTCCTGAGACATTTTACTATGAAAAAAAAAATGAAGTGTTAATACAGCATTGAAGAAACTTTCTCAAAAACCACAGCAAAGTACTGTATGATTTACACTTTGATATGAAATCTAGTCATGAAAACTACTGTCATTTGTCAATTTTTTAAAAAGTATTTCATCAAAAGCTAGGTTTTCTTTTTCTTCTTCTTCTTCTTCTTTTTTTTTTTTTGGTTGGGGGTGCTAAGTATTCATCATCATCAAAGAGGAACCCATTTGAAAAGAAAGGGAAATTTACAGTTCAATGGCTATGCTTAAAAAAACAAAGCAAAAACAAAAACAGAAAAACCTCTCAAGACAGTAAAGCAAACATGGGCTTTAACACAGAAGTATGTTTCAGTCCTGAAAACATGATGCTTCCTTCATTAGACTGTCCAAGTTCAAGACCTAGGAATCACTTAGTTTTATGCTATAAATATACGTTGGTGTCAATTGGCAAATGTTCAAAGCAGAGTTAGAAGCCCTGGGGTTTTACTTCTGGCTTAACTACAATGATTAAAAAATTTTTTAAGATTTTATTTTTTTTAACTACACCCAACATGGGGCTCGAACTCATGACTCTGAGATCAAGAGTCGCAGTTCCTTCGACTGAGCCAGCAAGGTGCCCCTAACTACAACCATTTTTTTAAAAAAAGATTTTACTTATTTATTTGACAGACAGAGATCACAGTAGGCAGAGAGGCAGGCAGAGAGAGGGAGGAAGCAGGCTCCCTGCTGAGCAGATGCAGGGCTCGATCCCAGGACCCTGAGATCATGACCTGAGCCAAAAGCAGAGGCTTTAACCCACTGAGCCAACCATGTGCCCCTCTATAACCATTTTAAATGATGACATTATTGGGGTGTTGGTATACTGGAATTATGAAGAACCAAATCGATTTGTTCCTTTAAGTTACCATCTTAAGATAACCATCTTCCTGACCTTACTACAAGTGTGTGTGTACGTGTGTGTCTGTGTATGTCTGTGTAAGCATGAGAATTAAAGAGGCAAGGATGTGAAAGAATCCAAGACAGACTCCTATTTTCTCAGCTCCCAATTAAAAAGAAAATCCTCAGTAAAATTTCAAAATAGTCACTATTCCATTTTAGGATAGAGAAACACAAGACCAATTCCTGAATTGGCTATTTTTATTGTTTTTTAAAATCATGGCAGGAGTAAAACAGAAAAAGCTAGTTTTGAGTTAGACTTTTAAAAGGAATAGTGTCAGACAACAGGAACTCATCAATACTTTCCTTTCACCAAGAACATCTGTTTCTTTAAGTTCAGGTATAAAAACTCGAGATTGACAACCCAGGATGTGATGAAAGAAACTGTCTGTAGCTATTTACGTCCTAAAGGCAAATCCAAGTTCAGAAAAATGCTTAGACAAAGGAAGCAAGAGGAAAAAAGACTCTTTGAAAAGTTGAAATTCTATTTTTCTTACTGTCACATTGTTTTATTCATGATTACCATTCTGGTCTGATTAGCAATGGTAAAGGAATGATTCTCAGTACTGAAATTGGTTTGGTAGGGCAGAAAGGAACACGGAAACCTGAATATTTCTACAGCTTTCTTTTCAGAACAGCAAGGGGGAAGTGGGATGGGACAGCAGGAGCTGGGAGTGTAATTCGTGACCTTGACAGATCTGCTGAGAAGCTGTCTCTCAGGCTGGAGTATATAGTTAACTAATACTTTAAAACATGACTTTTTAAAACCCACACTGTTATTATCCTGTATAATTAATAACCATCACTGAGTTACGAGTAATAGATGAGCTTCTTTGGTGAGGTCTCAGACTTCTCTGAGAACAGTTGTTAAGCTGTCTGTTTTCTCTTGAAGTACTTCATAGTAATTCCATAATCACTTGCATAGTAATTGCAAGTTATACAAAATTGGTGGTTTTGTACATAAATGAAAAGAATCTGTGGAATAATCTAAAAAAAGCTCCTTGTCACAAAACAATTCTTTAAAGTACATTCAAACGTGGGGCCCAGACATGGGGAAAGTGAATTCAAAGTCTGCATTTACTATAACCAAACACTGAATTGGAAAATGGGAGAAGGAATATGGTATTTTTCAACCAACTTAATGCCTCAATCGGGTGGACTGTATGGATAACAGGTTTCACAGAACAAATAAGGACAACAAAAATAGACGTTAAGAACTGAAGAATGAAAAGAACATTCATGGAGGTGTGTATTGGTTATCTAGTCCAATATAACAAGTCACTCCCAAATACAGCAGCTCATATAGTAAACCCTTCCTTATCTCATACAGTTCTGAGGGTCAGGAATCTGGGCGGCATTGAACTGGGTGGTTCTGACTCTGTTTTATGAGGCTGAAGCGGAGCCCTTGGCCAGCGCTGCGGTTATCTGAAGACACAACTGGGGCTGGTGCATCCATCTCCCAGCTTACTGGGATGCTGGCATAGGCTTTGGTTCCTTGCTTGTGCTGGCTTCCCACAGAGCAGGTGACATGACAGAAGGAGAGAGAAAGAGAGAGAGAGAGAGAGAGAGGAGAGGGTGGGAGACAGGAAGAGAGAGGGATGGGGGAGTGAGTGAGAGGGAGGGAGAGGCAGAGAGAGAGACTGACACCAAGATGGGCATCCCAGTGTCTTTTATATTATAACTTAATTTCAGAAGTGACATACCATCACTTCTGATGTATTCTATTGGTGACACAGACCAACCCTGGCAAATGTGGGAGTGGCCTACACAAAGGTGTGAATATCAGCAGGTGAGGTCATTGGGGGCCATCTTGAAGGCTGGCTACCACAAGATGAGTGACTAGATATGCTACCACTACTGTTTACATCTCAAGTCAAACTTAGAGACCAAATCCCTATTAAACACTAAAAACTGTTAAGGTTGAATTTTAATACTTTAATGGTGTATCAGCTATTTTGTAAGAAATTTTAAGTGATCCAGATTTGACTTCTGAAGGGAGGAATTCAGTAATACAGCTAAAAATCAATCAACTTCTTGCAATTTCATTATTTTCACTTCACTGACAACATATATTTTAACTGAACAGAAATTTCTACAATGTCAGAAAACATCATGGTCTTTAATTTCAGACAATAGGAATATAACTGGCTGGTTAGACAGATTCACTGATAAAGGGTATTGCTACAGCAGACAAAACACACGAGTCATCTATTACTCACTTTTCCTGTCACAGGCTGAATGAAACACCACTACTACTGAAAGCTTAAAATAAAACTGTATAATTCTTGGGAGTCTGTCATGCTTGCTCTCCAAAATTTTCAGCTTTGCTATGACAAACTTCAAAAAGAAATATGAAACAGTCACCTCCTCTCCCCTCTCCAATACAATTTATACTATTAGATATGTCACATATGACAATATACCTAAATAGTATAATACATAAAAGCAGTGCAATATATTTCTATATATAGTATAGTATGATAGTATCCTATTATAGTAATGTATGTGTGTGTACCTATCCTTATGTTTTTTTCCAATCTTGAAACAGGAAATCAACTTCTTCATTCTTTGGATTTCACCAACATGAAAAATGGTTCCAAATCTAAAAGTGAAGATTTAAGGCCCACTTAATTGGGGGTTTACGTTCAAGTACAAGTTTTATTTTTAAGACTCAGGATGGTACCCTAACTGGATGAGGATACATCTTTGCAATTGGTTGCCAATCCTGAAGTGATACTTTTAACAATAATCAGCAATACAAACTTTGTGCCTTTAAAAATAGCTGACTATCTCTATGACAGAGACCAGAAAGACCAGAGAACATGATTCCAGGATGGTTTTAACTAATGAAGCACCAAAAGCATGTTAAAAACTATCCTTTTCACACACAAGTTGAATCTACTAATCCTCAACTAATTTATACTCTGGAGTCCCTGATGAACCATAACTGGAAATAAAGTGACCGTGGATAAAGATGCAAGAACATTACAACAAGTACTCCCTCTGTTCTGAAAGTGCCTTTGACTTGCTCAAAGAAAACTGGATTTCAGTGTTTGACAATATTGGTAAGAGAGGATTTAGCCATGTTTGAATTAAATCTTAATTTTTGGAAAAGGGTACAAAATTCGACATGAAAATTTTTATGATTTAAAAAATACTTCTGGGGGCACCTGAGTGGCTCAGTGGGTTAAGCCTTTGCCTTCGGCTCAGGTCATGATCTTAGGGTCCTGGGATCGAGCCCTGCATCGGGCTCTCTGCTCAGTGGGGAGTCTGCTCCCCGCCCCCCCTGCCTGCCTCTCTGCCTACTTGTGATCTCTCTCTCTGTCAGATAAATAAAATCTTAAAAAAAAAATACTTCTAATATATTATTGAAAATCCAGTGCTCTTTCCCCTTAACCATAAATGCTATTTTTTTCAAATCTATACATTTATTTTCTTTAATATACTTTCTAAACATTTATTTTCTTTAATAATTTTTGGCTCTGGAGCCTTACCAGAACTGGTTCGTATCTGGGCTCTATGACTTTCTATCTGTATACTCTCAGCAATTCCCTTAATTTCTCTGTACCTCAGATCCCTCATATGTAAAATGAAGGTTAATGACCTACCTACAGGTTTGTTTTACAAATTAAATGAGTAATATAAAATGTTTCCTATAAGTACCTGGTGCATTGTTAAGTACTATAAATAGGAATTAATTTTTCAGTAACCAAGTGTAGAGGATAGGTTTTCCTTTTATTTTAGACCCTATGACTAAACCTACTCCTGGATATGTAAGAGCCTCTAAAATTGGACCGAGCCAGGAAGTCTTCATTAAAAGCAAATGAAATTAACCAATCCACAGATAACTCCAAAGTAATACATTACTAAAAATATACTGGGAACCTGTATAACTGATAATAGTATTTCTTTAGCAATAATCCTGAACTGTGATATTTTATGTAATAAATATAATAAATATTTATGTAACATATTTACATAAATATTTATGTAATAAATATCACATAAATAATTTGTGATATTTTATGTAATACCATCATTTGGTATTTATCTCCTGCATTATGATTAAACATTCCCCAGTTTTCTGTCTTGTTTTTCCTCCCGCCCAGATTGTAATGAGGCAAAGGAGAAAGCACTTCTCATACATCTTTCTTCTTCCTATATCCTATATTTCCACTTAAGCCTAAGGCATTTAACAGATGTTCACTTTCCAGCTCTTTCCTGATGTTTCAGCCTCTCCTAACTCTCATCATTTTTAGTGAGGCCAATATTTCATTTCGCCATTAACAAAATCTAGGATTTATTTAATATAATCATTTAAGGCAATATTAATTTATCCATTTAGCAAACTGACTTTGAAGTAGAAAGAGTTTCGAAGATTCCCTTTGGAGTCAGTTTGCAGCTGCTGCTGTTTATAAAACCAATTATTTACATAAGGATAAATGACCATTTGATATTATTTGACTAAAGTGCACTCAATTCTTTTGAAGACTAAAAATGGTAAGTTTAGTACAAATAGCTATAAGTGTGATATTTCCAGCTAGTATGCTGCTTGTTGATAGACTAAGAATATGGGTATAAAAGGAAGCTAGATCCTATTTCCTCTAGAGCTGAAGCTTTGCAGCACTCTATAATTGGCAGACTTGGTGTGGACGAGGTGTTTGTGCTGGTCTCCTAGGGAAGGGGCCTGTTGTGCTAAGTCCCAGGTGGACTTGCCCTAGTGGAGATGGGCCTCCAGGGTGCAGGGGGGTGGGGCTTTCAGCACAGATAGGGGGAGGAATATGGTGGCACCCTGACCCCGTCTACCTTGCACCCTCCCCGCCCCAGTCTAGCCCTGGAGCTGAAAGTTCACATCCTCCACTCTTTAGGAAGCCCCCACAGAAGAGCAATCAATCACCACTCTTGTGTCCCTGGCTTTTGTCAGAACTCTGCCTTCTCCTTGCCTGTGTTTGAGCTGTTTTATCTCAGGTGTAGGACTGGGTTTCAAAACTCCAAATTTTAGGGACTCCTGTGACGCTGATGGAATGGATAAAGATGTGGTGTGTGTATGTACACAAAACACAAAACACACACACACACAGTGGAATATTACTCAGCCATCAAAAAGAAAGATGTCTCGCCATTCACAACAGTGTGGATGAAGCTAGAATGTATCATGCTAAACAAAATCAGTCATTCAGAGAAAGACAAATACCATATGATTTCACTCATATCTGGAATTTAAGAAACAGAGCAGATGAACACATGGGAAGGGAGTAAAAGAAGGAGAGAGGGAAACAAGCCATCAGAGACTCTTTTTTTTTTTTTTAAAAGATTTATTTGACAGAGAGAGAGAGATCACAGGTAGGCAGAGAGGCAGGCACAGAGAGAGGGGGAAGCAGGCTCCCTGCTGAGCAGAGAGTCCGATGCGGGGCTTAATCCTAGGACCCTGAGATCGTGACCTGAGCCGAAGGCATAGGCTTAACCCACTGAGCCACCCGGGCGCCCCGCCATCAGAGACTCTTAACCACAGAAAACAAACTGAGGGTGGATGGAGGGAGGTGGGTGGGGGATGGGCTAGCGGGTGATGGGCATTAAGGAGGGCACTTGTTATGATGAGCACTGGGTGTTGTATGTAAGTGATGAATCACTAAATTCTACTCCTGAAACCAATACTCCACTGTATCTTAACTAAAATTTAAACAAAAACTTAAAAAAAAAAAAAAAAGGTAAACAGCTTAATGTAGCTGCTTCAACATTCAAATTCCAGAAAGCCTTGTGAAAACTCCTAATGAAATTGAAATAAATGTATTCAGTGTTGTTGTCTTTGCTCTGTTTTATTTTGGAGGTGGGTTTATGTGTGTGGTTGAAACAAATTACATATACAATCTGGACTGGGGTCTCCATAAATAATTTTTTGAGTTGGGAAAGAAAATGTGCAAAGAGATTCAATAAGTACTGAACAAATTAATGAACATTAATTAAGAATTGTAAAGTATAATTTTAATGGTACATTAGATCCTAATCTCTTTTATCCAGGAGACTATAATGAGAGTTGACATCAACCTCATACCACACACAAAAAACAGGGATGGATCACAGACATGAAGATAATATAGGAATGGCCAAAAAGCACATAAAAAAGTGCTCAACTCATTAGTGATCAAAGAGATGTAAATTAAAACAATGATAAGATAACACTAGAAAGCCACTAGAAAGGCTAAACTTAAAGGCTGACAACATCAAATGCTGGAAAGGATTTGGAGCAACTAGAACACTCACCACATTGCTGCGGGGAGAACGGAATATCCACTTTAGAAATAAATTGGAAATTAATCATAGAGTTAGAAAACGCCTACCTCCAGCTAAGTACTTATCCAAAAGAAACAAAAACATAAATCCACAAAAAGACATAAACAATAATTGTCTAAAGCATGCTTTTTTCATAACAGTCCCACACTGGAAATGATCACCACAGTTTTATGGTGGAAAAATTACAGCAGAGGTTGTCTCTGGGTGTTGGGGAACAAGGTACCAGGAAGGGACCCAAGATGACTTTTTGGTGTGATGGGACTGTTTACATCTTGATGGGGATGGAGGTCAAATGGATGGGTGCATTTGTCAAAACTTACTGATCTGTGTTATCAACACTTAAGATGTGTGCACTCCACTATAACTAAATTATATCTCTAGTTCAAAAATATAAAAATACATAATGAGAGTTAAAGGGAAAACAAAGTTATATGAAATGTATTCCTTATATACAGTGTTTCAGAAACATGGGACACTGGAATCAATGTGATTTTAATAACAATTAAACAATGAAGCAGGTGCCAATATTGTAGTGCCTGCCAGGTATGCCAGGCAGTGGGCACATCTAATCTAATCCTAAACGACATAGCTCTGGACGTAGACATCACTTATATCTCCATTTTATAGAAGAAACTGAACATTAACATGGGACTTTCCCACAAAGCCAGTTAAGTAGCAGAAGTACTGTAAATGGTACAGAAGTACTGAATACGTTAGCTGAATGAGTACTACTTAAACAGATATTCCTCAGGACTTTGTAGGAATTAATTTCAATTTAGTAGGTCTCTCTCAGTGGCTTAAAAATGGAAGAGAACAGAAAACATTACAGAACACCGAATATTGTGAGTCGTGTTTCGAGACTTTTCTTCTGACCTAAGAATATAGGTGTGTGTATGTGTGTCGTGTGTCTGCATGTATGTCCCTTGGGTCACAATACAGTCTATTTTTACTCTGTGTCTCTGTCAAAAAAGTATGAAAAACACTAGAATAGAATGACAAACCCAATTAGTCTGACTCCTGAATCTATGATTTTAACAGCTTAAGCTATCATATATAAATTCTAAAAGAAGTGATAAAGTAATCAGTATTGTTGTTTTATTTTAAACTAATGAATGTTATAAATGTCTACAAGCCACGAGATGTTTGGCCTAACAACAAATATACAAGAATGTTAACAAAAAAAATCTCCGTGTTATCAGGGTTAGACAACCAAACACAGCACTGGAGAGGTTTGGGAAAATTTCCTGGACACATGGCTGATTCACAAGGACACATGTTTTGAATGCCTTTACTGACCACTTAATGTTTGCGGGGTACTACTAATACTGAGTGATGTGGGCAATGATAATGGGGATATAGACTTGACTAAGTAAGATGTAGTCTTCTGCTCTTAAGGGGCTTAAAATATGCCAGACAAGTTCAAGACCTAAGAGCAGAAATAAACAAACTGCCTCTGCTGTTTAAATGTTTTCTAAACAGTATCATTAATGTTTAGAGGAACACCAAGTACAATTTATTTGATCAGGACTTTCTAAGACTCAGATCTTACACTCAGAATAGGAAGGAAAAGGCCAACCCTGGAAGTGGGCGGGTTCTGGCAGATAAATGGGACTATCAGCGATATAATGAATCACAGGAAACACCAGGAGGTTGAGCCGGGCATATAATCCAAAAACCGTCTCTGAAGTATGGCACAGGGAGACCCAGACCACAGACTATAACCTGTGTGTGATCCTTTAAGCAAATGTGAACTTGAAAAACTTCTTTCTTAGAAGTGTGCTCAGCCTCTTTAACTCACAATGTATTAGCAGTGCAGAAACTAACTTCAAGGCTAAAATAGTTAAAAAGAGCTCATTAATAAGACTGAAAGGGTATCTTCCTCTTCCTCTAGTTAGGGGATCTTATGGAGGGAGCTGTATGATTGTGGGACGAGTCTTAACTCTAAACGTTTTTCTTAAATGACACACGCAGTCATACTACAAGGAAGCGTGGCAAGAAACCAGCCGCTCAGTGGTAAGGTCATGGAGAGAGGGTCCTTATTAGCAAGACTCAGGAGTAGAAAGTGTTCAGACTGAGAAGTTTAGTGAGGAAACAGGGCTAAGAAGTTTTGTGGGGGTTGAAAGGGGACTTGTGTGGCTCTCAAGCCACAAGGAGAGCAAGATGTGAGGGCAGGCAAACAGAAGCAGGGACTGTGCTAATTCTACCCACTGATGAGAGAAGGTAAAACAGTATTTATGATGAAATACTGAGAGAGAGCACAAGCCCTCTGTCACAAGTCCCAGGCTGGAGAGGTGGCAACCTCTGTGGTCACTGAGGACTCACGGAGGAGGAGGCAGCTAGCTATTCAGTTTGAACCAGCCGTCATACAGGGAAACTGGGGACTCAAAGTAGGGCAGGATGATTTTTCTTTAGAGAACAGAAGAGGAAGAGGAGTAAAGAAGCCAAGACCGAGAAGAGAAAGGTGGGCTACAAGTGCATTGTGGGTATTTCATGAAAATTTATTAAATGTGAAATGGCAATGTTTATCACTACAAGAAGGTACTGGATAAATACAGGTATGGTGAAACCCAGCGTGCTCAAATTGACCCCAGCTACTACTAATCCCAAGTAATCCCAACCCCCTACTGCTTTTATCTCCATAAAAGTGTACTGAGGAGATTAGAGGATGAATGGATGGGAAGTTATCTTTGCTTGGAGATATAAGAGCGCTTCCTTTTTACTTTAAAGGATAACAATACCTTTAGGAAACTTTAATGTCACCAAGGACAAGAATGGGATAACCTTGACCATTTCAATCCCCAAAGAAACAGCACCAGCGGCTCTATTCTAAGCCTCTCTGTCTGTCTCAGCCTCTTCCCTAATGGCTTCTTGGCCTCCTCTGGAGGTCGTCACTTGTCCCAGGAAAAAAAGGTTTTAAAGGGAAAAGAAAGGATTTCAAAGGGAAAAGAGAACAATTTGGAAAGCAACCAGAGAAAGGGGGGAATGAGGAAGATTTGGTGGGAGCCAAAAGCAAAAACCCACTCATGAAATGGGACATAAGTAAACAAGTTCTGAAAGATTAAGAGAGAGGATATGTGTAATTTAGACAGATGCCCATGGAGGCCCTTAGCTGCAGTGTCTGGGCAACAGTATTTTTGGATATACTTAGATACATAAGGAAAGACAAGCGATACTATACTCTTTAAAAAAAGATAATATACGATTTTCAATGAGGCTCACAAAGCTCCCATTGCTGGTCAGTCAGGGAGTGCAGATGACTACATTCCACTCTGACAGATAGGGACCCCGAGGTAAAATGCCAGCTGAAAACTAAAATATGGGGGTGCCTGGGTGGTTCAGTCAGCTAAGTGTCTGCCTTTGGGTCAGGTCATGGTCTCAGGACCCTGGTATCATCAGGCTCCCTACACCCTGCTCAGTGAGGAGCCTGCTTCTCCCTCTCCCTCTGCTGCTATCCTGTGTCTACTCCTGCTCTCTCTCAAATAAATAAATAAATAAAATTTTTAAAACCACTAAAATATGGCCTTTCATTAAAAAAAAAATTATTTATTTATTTGACAGAGTTCACATGTAGACAGAGAGGCAGGCAGAGAGGAGGGGGGAAGCAGGCTCCCTGCCGAGCAGAGAGCCCTATGCGGGGGCTTGATCCCAGGGTCCTGGGATCATGACCTGAGCTGAAGGCAGAGGCCTTAACCCACGGAGCCACCCAGGCGCCCCGGTCTTTCATTTTTTTTAGATGAAGACATAGGCATAGTGAACAAAGGTACATATCCCAATTATTTGGTATCCTTTATGACAAATATGGAAACAAACACAAGCAATGATTTCCCGTCTGAAGAACAAACCGTTCCTTCTTAGTGCAGGGTGAAATGTAAATAATGTCACCGAGTGGGAATTATCAACAGTAAAAGTTATGAAATTGTATTACGATAGTGAAGCCTCTCTTCTCAAAAATATGAATTAATAAGAGGCAATCTATTTTGGGCCTTGAATACATTCAACTTAGACCCCAAAGGCCTGAACTTATTCCCTCACATGACAAATACTTCTGCAAGAACTTTGGAGGTTCTAGACATTCAGGATGCAGGGCTGAACAAGATGAAGCATCCATCCCTCGTGGGGCTTGCTTACATTTATTGCAAAAGAGAAATATCAGACATAAAAGAGATGAAAATCTCTATTTTCTGTGGTACTTAGCAGCAGGAATTGATAAATTCCCATATTATCACTAATCTGGTGCAGACAGAGAAAAAGAAATCACATTAAGTATGATTCAATCCTACAAAACTTTACTGGATACAGTAATGGGAGAGTTTTTATGTATGGAGTTTCCAGTCAATAAGAATAGAGACTTCTGACTTCAGTAACACAGTCCCATACTCAGTTCTACCAATGAATTTAGGCTTTTGTCGAACAGACAGCCAGTGAATAAGATTAAAATAATTTTTGGAAGTTATGCCTATCTTAGAACTCACTAGGTGGAGTTGGCTTTTCCGACACAGAAATTCTTTTTGTTGTTGTTAAACAATGGAATATTATGAACTACAGATATGAAACTGAAGCCAGGAAAAGTACTTTGAAGGGTTATAGGTCTCCTGCTATGATAATGGTATTTCTTGAAATTTTAGTCACATAGTTCCTCATATATACGTTGTCAGCTCTATTAAATTTGAGTCCATGACCTGTGAAAGAATCTGCTTTGAAAGAACTTTTAGGCATCCTGTTCAAAAGGAGAATTTGAAAATTAATGGGAAATTTACTCTTTGCTCTTTTTGGGAGAAAATCAGGGATATGGTGTTAATAAGCCCATGCTCTCCCAAGTATGCCAGGCTTGTCTCTACCCTCTTAACTGTATCTTAGAATTATTTAGATTTATGTGAGAGTATAAATCACTTAGAAGTAAAGACACTTAAGAAATAAATGTGGTTCTTAACTCCTTAATGTTCCAGTTCATACTATATTTCTTTAAAATATAATTTTTAATTTCATAAATGAATATTTTCTAATAAAAAACTTAACTATACAGATAAAGCCAAAGTCCTTCCTGAACACAACCCAATCTCTCTTTTCTCTTTAAGAGTTTTTGGTGTCATGGGTATCCTTTCAGACTTTCTCCAAGTATATCCATAAATGTGTATATGTGCACTTTTTCATTTATTGTGTCTCAGATCTTTCTAATTAAGTCAGTACATTGCTTGTTTTTTTCTCATTAAAAAAAAAAAGCAATTAGATAATATGCCATAGTAAGGATGGACCACTTGATGTTGCTATATTTTATTAATGGACATTTAGATTGTTTATAGTTCTCTAATACTATATCAAGCAATACTTCAATGAGCATTCTTGCTCATGGATGTGACTAGTTTGGTGGAATAGATCCATTCCTCTGCTTTTCTAAGGAAATAAATCCCAACATGATAAAATTCCCTGCTTCACTCAATATATGCTCCCCAGTACTTAAGATTTTCAGCAAACATACAAGATGATGGCTTCCTCCTGTCTTTCCAAATATTCCTATAACTGGCTAAACTGAAATACTAAATGATGGATCACAGGCTTTAATTTTGCAAGCAACCTCGCTATCCTCCTTTCTCTCTCTTTAAGGGGAGCAACTAGAAATAACTTCTGATTAATCCCGAATCACAAGGCTCACACATGCAAGGAAGACACAATAAGAGGAAGTAAAAATAACAGGAATAAGCTGTTTCCCTTTTTTATTTGCTTTAGTTTCAGGCTGAATAAATGTGGTGAAATTCCCCACTGCTATAATCTTTTGTGGAACTGCTCCCCAACTGCTAGAGAACTGTGCATTCTCTAAATAGGTAGCATTGTACAAGCTGAGTTCCCCCTTTCTTGCCTCAAAGGCATACAGAGAACAGGCCACAGGAAGATGTGGTGAAATGAGAAATCTGCTTATTTTTTGGAACTTTCCCTCTTGAACCCCTAAATACCATAATTTGTAATACGAATGATGATGTGGGTAAAATCTGCAGGGCAAGCAGCTGATATCAGACAACTACTCTCAAGAGTCAGTTAGCTATTCCTTCTGGGGCTCCACATTTTTCTGAATGCAACAAAGATGCTTCATCATTTAAGAATGCAGTCCTCTCTTTAATATAAATACCCAATTTAGAAACAGTCCATATAGGACCAGCCTTTCCTGCTTCTTTTGGCTCTTTTCTGTCAGAGTACCCACCATTAAACCTGGTACATCCCTTTCAGGAATCTCACTCTCTTCCCAGGGCAGAACATTTTTTGGGAGCTCCTACTATTCTCAAAGAAACCAAGCCAACGGGAAGCAAGAAAGAGGCACTGTAAGATGTATTTCTGGCTTCACCAGTTGCAACTTAATACTGTTTCTTCCCCCCCCCACCATGCCCACTGTTCTGTGACTTATTTTCTCACTTAACCATATCCTGGAGAATGTTATACATAAAGCTCTATCTCTCATTCTCTTTAATGATTGCACAGTATTCTACTGCATAATATTACCATAATTTACTTGGCTGGAACCCTACTAATAGACACTTAGGTTGTATCTGGCATTTTGCTGCTATGACCAATATTGCAATAAATATCCTTACACATACACTTGATTGGATGGGCCTAAGTACATCTGTGAGGAAAATTTCTAAAAGTGGGTCATGAAATTAGGTTAGTAGGATCACAAAGAGCATTTAATGAAAAATAAAGTGCAAAAGATCAGAAAATAATATAGTACGGTATAGTATAAATATTATAGTAAAGCATAAAGTTAGTATACATTTTGGTGAAATTTCTGCTTTACTTAATACATGCTTGTTGCTGTCTATATGTGGCCTGGATTGTGGCAGAATGATGGAATATATTGCAAAACTGTTTGAAAGACACCTCTTTAGACTCTGGTATGATAAAGAGGTATTTTTATTATAGCCTTCTTTCTTCTTTCCCTAAACTCTATGATCTTTTTATTGTATAGCTTGGGAATTGAGGTTGGTTTTTCAGGCAGAGATAGTTATTTAGGGTGGGCTAGAAAAAGAATAATATTAACAATATCAGGAACAACAAACAGGGGATAATTTAACTGTAGTTCTAATTAGCTCTGACATCTTTCCCTACAAAGTGAATATTATGTAACTAAATTATCGTCTTAGGGCATGACTGTTAACAAACAGAAATTTGAACAAGAAGCTGTTGTATACGATTACTATATTTAAAAGCACATGTTTCTGATTTCAAAGTAATTTACATATAATACATAGGTTTTGGAGAAAAAAATTAAAATGTACCTATGATTCCACTACCCAGGGACAACCACTATTAATATTAAAACTACAAATTTCAAGGGTGCCTCGGTGGCTCAGTCAGTTAATTGTCTGACTCCCGATTTCAGCTCAGGTCATGATCTCAGGGTTGTGAAATCAAGCCCTGCCTTGGGCTCTGTGCTGGGCATGGAGCCTGCTTAAGATTTCTCTCTCTCCCTCAGCCCCTACTCTTCCCTACTCGTGCATGTATGTGCACTCTTTCTCTCTCCAGAAAAAAAAATAAATACAATAAAACTACAAATTTCAATCTATTTGTTTGAGTCCTTTTCCTGTGTATACACACATGCACACGTTATTCTTATAATCAAGATTAAAGGATATATTTAATGTTACGCACTGCTTTGCAAATTTAACATTACACCATAGGAACATTACCAGGTCGTTAAAACTTTTTCATATGCATTATGTTTTTTTAAGGTTTTATTTACTTTTTATTTGACAGAGAGAGAGAGACAGCACAAATAGAGGGGAGGAGAAGAGGGAGAAGGAAAAGTGGGGTCCCTGCTAGCAGGAGGACCTGAGCCGAAGGCAGATACTTAACCCACTGAGCCACTCAGGCACGCCAATGTTTTAAAATAGCTATGTAAAATAGCTACCTAACAGTTGCCATGTGGATGTATTACCTAATTCATGTACCCATTAACCAAAGGCTACTCTTTATAAAGAATTAATTGGAAATAGAACAATATAACTATGTTATCATGAGCTGTTTGGGGGGTAACTGGAAGTAACATAGAAAATTTTTTCTGTAAATAAATTTTTACATAAAACCATTTAGACTACAACAAGTCTCTTCAATAAATAGATGTCTTGAGATTAGTATATTTAATGAAAGAAACCAACATTGAATTTTTAATTCAAAAGCATAACAGCGAGGTAAACTATGTCTACCTATTCTGCAGTAACCCTCTGGAATAGCACTCAGATACAGGGATGTTGCCTCTAAATAAATCCCCTTTAAAATAAATTTTCTTCCTATGGTCCAAATTAACAATGAGAAAAAGAATGCTTTCTAGGAAATAATAAGGAAACAGTATATTTTAATGTCTATTTACGGGCTAGTGAAAATCATTTAATATAAAACTTTTTTAAAGATTTTATTTATTTATTGGACAGACAGAGATCACAAGTAGGTAGAGAGGCAGGCAGCGAGAGAGGGAGGGGGAACCAGGCTCCTTAATGAGCAGAGAGCCCGATGCGGGGCTCGATCCCAGGACCTTGGGATCATGACCTGAGCCGAAGGCAGATGCTTTAACACATTGAGCCACCCAGGCGCCCCTAAAATGTTAATTTTTAAGATGATCTTTAAACTTTAATTAGATTAGTTCTGTTACTTTTAGGAAAGAGGTAATAATATTCTATCAAAAGGTGAAAAATGTACATACTGTTTTTTTCCTCTTTAGAAAAATTACTCAAAATAATAAATAAAATTATTTATCAAAAAATAAGATACAGGGGTGCCTGGGTGGCTCAGTCAGGTAAGCATCTGCCTTCCTTCGGCTCAGGTCCTTGGATCAAGCCCTGCCTCTGGCTCCCTGCTTAACAGTGAATCTGTTTCTCCTTCTTCCTCTGTCCCCCCTCGTGTTCTCTCTTTCGGTGTTGCTCTTGCTCTCTCAAATAAATAAAATCTTAAAAAAAAAATAAGATAGTAAACTATTAAAACTAATAAAGACAAGGGATAAAAAGCTGCTTTAAAGGGAGCAGTTCATTAAAGCAGCAGAAGTACTGTTTCTTTTTCTGAGATGGCTATGATTTTTAAATTACTATTAAGTTTTGCCATTGGAAAAATAATTAGTGAACTCTCTTCAGCAAAATTTTAAAAATTAAATTACAGAATTTTAATTTCTTTAAAAAGAATTTTTTAAAAAAAGATTTTTTTTATTTATTTGACAGAGATCACAAGTAGGCGGAGAGGCAGGCAGAGAGAGAGGAGGAAGCAGGCTCCTAAGCAGACAGCCTGATGCAGGGCTGGATCCCAGGACCCTAGGATCATGACCTGAGCTGCAGGCAGAGGCTTTATCCACTGAGCCGCCCAGGCGCCCCACAGAATTTTAATTTCTAAAAAGCGGTAGAGCAAAGCTGAAAAAGCTACTCTGCATCACTTTACTCGATCTAAGAGAAGGTTAATAAGCATTGCCAGAGGCAAGGGCAACAAAAGCAAATATGAACTATTGGGACTTCATGAAGATAAAAGCTTCTACACAGTGAAGGAAACAATCAACAAAACTAAAAGGCAACCTATAGAATGGGAAAAGATATTTGCAAATGACGTACGTGATAAAGGGTTAGTATCCAAAAATCTATAAAAAATTTATTAAACTCAACACGCATAAAACAAATAATCCAGTTAAGAAATGGGCAGAAGACAAGAACAGACATTTTTCCAAAGAAGACATCCAGATGGCCAACAGACACACAAGAAGATGCTCAACATCACTCAGTGTCAAGGAAATACAAATCAGAACCACAATGAGGTATCACCTCACATTGGTCAGAATGGCTAAAATTAACAAGTCAGGAAACAGATTTTGGCGAGGATGCAAAGAAAGGCAAACCCTCTTACAAGCTGGTGGGAATGCAAACTGGTGCAGCCATGCAGCCACTCTGGAAAACAGTATGGAGGTTCCTCAAGAAATTGAAAAAAGAGCTACCCTACTAGTGATACATATGACAAAAGATGGGAAAGACCTATACACTGAAAACTATAAAGCACTGCTAAGAGACCTAAATCAATGGAGACAAATACCATGTTCATGGATTAGAAAAGACAATTTTTAGATGTCAATTCTCCCCAGATTGATCTATAGATTCAATGGAATCCCAATCAAAACCCCAATAGCATTTTTGGAGAAACGGATGAGCTGATTTTAAGATTCATATGGCAATGCCAAGGAGCATGAATCACTAAAACAACTTCGGAAAAAACACAAACCAACCCACAGTTGAAAGATTAACACCACCTGATTTTAAGATTTATTATAAGGCCCCAGTAATCAAGAAAACGTGGTACTGGCATCAAGACAGATTAATGGAACAAAACATTAAATCAACAAGGAAATGCAAATTAAAACTGCAGTGAGCTATTACACACCTATTAGAAAGGCTAAGATTAAAAAGACTGGCCATACCAAGTGTTGGTGAAGATGTGGAGCAACTTGAACACTTACACATGGCTGGTGGGAATGTAAAGTACACCAGTCTTAAAGTCTGGCAGTTTCCTAACAACAACAAAAACAAACATACACCCACCAGGTAACAGAGCCATTTCATTCCTAGGTATTCATCCAAAAAAAAAAAAAAAAAAAGAAGAAGAAGAAGAAGAAGAAAGAAAGCAAGCAAGCATATGTCTATGTAAAGCCTTGCATATGCAGTTTTATTTGCAGCAGTTCAAAACTGGAAACAATGAAAATGTTCACCAACAGATATGGAGGAGACATACACTGGAACACTACTCAGGAATAAAAGGAATGGACTATCAATATAGTAACAACATGGATAAATCTCAAGATAATCACACTGAGTGACATACTGGGCCAAGAAAAAAAATGTGCATTCTGTAAAATTCTAGAAAATGTAAACTGATCTCTAGTGGATTAGTGGGGTGGGTGCCAGTAGAGGGAGAAGGAAAGGTAAAAGAGGGGAAGGTTAGGTAAAAGGGTCACAGAGAGGCATGGGAAAAATTTGGGGGAGGGGATAGATAGATAGATATGTTCATTATCTTGGTTGTAGTAATGGTTTCATGACAGTATGTATACATGTAACAAAACATCAACTTATACACATTAAATATACATAGTGCAGCTAGAGTATGTCAATTATACCTCAATAAAGCTGTTTAGAAAAACAAAATGTAACAGCATGCCAAATCAAACAACAGAGAAATACACAAGGAAATCAATGGGAAAAAAACTTACTTCTAAAAAGCCTTCCACGATGTCCCTGTATTTCCTGTTTTCATTATGGGTGGAAGGGGGATATAACATAACATCTGTTTCATGCCCCAGAGCACACCCTTAACCCTTGCCAGCTGTCTCAAAGTACATGCTTTTGGTGGTGGGGGTGGGGATGGATCCACTCACAACCATCAATTCCCATAAGAAAAACAAGCTAAAGTGTAAGCCCTAGTGACAACAAATATTTAATCTAAAGATTCATCTTTTGTATGAAGAACAGCATATTACTGAATATACTGTTCGAAATGGATGGACTGTAAAACTTTTGTTCTAATAAACATAACTAAGAGTAAATGACTACTGAGTACCTCAAATAGCACTTGCTATCTCATTTAATCCTCACAATATATCATTCTGCTGATAAAGCTTATAGTGTAAATAACTGGCCAAAAAAATCACACAATTAAATGGCAGTACTCTAAACTTTTGATTTGAAAGCTCCATACTCTTAACAGCTATACTTAATTTGAATATTCTAATCAATGGCTTTGTAGACTGCCTAGTAATTATCTTTATGTCTCTCTTGTTTGAAAAGCTAGGATTTCACATCTGGACTTCACTCAGAGAGAGTAGGAATAGAAAATATCAGCCATTCTAACTATAAAAAAATTAAAATACGGCCCCAAACACCCGCTGATTAAATCCCTTCTAAAACATGTTTTACAGTAAAGGTTATGAACGTAAATCTAAAAACCTTAATAAAACCTGACACTGCATCAGATCTAAGACATGCAGATATAGTACACCCAATGTGGAAGACTCAAAAATAAATGATTTAATCTAACTTTTATTAGCAATCAAATCTATTTTTCCAAATGTTTTAAATGGCCATTAAGGGTCCTCTATCTTCCTCTGGAGTAGTCAAACCTCGCTGGGAAGCCATCTCCTAGATCTGCTTAGAATTAATGAGCTCTCTTACTGAACTGTGGGATGCCGGCCCAGGCAACCCGGGACAGTTAGTTCATGAGCACTGTAATTTGCTTTCACTATGGAAGGGATTCCTATAGTGTACTCATTCATGAAAATAAACTGGTGAAAGAGAAAGACTTTCACAAAGAATGTTTCCCTCTGACATAATCTCTTGTAAAACAGAAAATCACTTTATATAAAAGTTCAGTTAGGACCAAATACAGTATAAATGGCCTCTGTAGCAACTAGATTTTTAAATACAGAGAAGCTGAATATTACACTATTTTCTACCGACTTTCCTGGTTCCATGCCAAACACGCCTTGGCTGCAACAGAAGAACGAGGAGGCTTTTAGATTTTGGGGAGAAAAGTAACTATGGCGGGGGCTTTTCTAGAAGGGTGTAGTTGCAATCTGGCACTCTGCAGAAATTCTGGAAAATGAATGAAGTTCTTTTATAAATATAGCTCTATATGTAGAATCTGGGACCTTTATAATAAATATATTCCTATAAAAACCCAAGCCCTGCCAATGTGACCTACTATTTATTTAGCAGCAACTGTGAACCATATGGTTTTGTTCAAAGTTGCAAGGTTGAAGAATAGATTTTATGCCCAGGAAAAAAATCTATTTTGAAGGTAAAGAGGGAAAAAAGATAAGCTTTTTTACTTAAGCAGAAGGAAAAAAAACCAATCTATTTCAAAAACTTTTCAACCCACGAAACATGAATTAAGAAAGAATACTAAATGTAAGAAAATTAGTAAGCTGCCATATTAGTCCAAGAAGCCCAACAGGTGCTTGTTGCTAAGCAAGAATTATAGAAATAGTAACAGTAAAATCTTTATATATTATAGAAGCCCAAACAAACAAACAAACAAACAACTACAAACAGAGATTTCATTTTAACTTTAAGAATCTGGTATGGCAGTTGCTTTTCTCAAAAGGACTGAAACAGTTTTGACCCCAGCTGCTACTGATTTTATCTAACAACAGACTGTTTAAAGACGTCTCACTTCTGGTGAAGCTATTCATTTCAACCTAGACTGCATCTAGCTTAAGCTTCAGAAGACAACTTTATCACCTCCAAGCCCTATGCAGACTAAACACAACACTTGTGCCCCATTCTGAATGGTATCTTATATCCAAATGCTCCCTTAATTATAGCTCCTGCTTCTCAAGCTGCTCTTTCAACTTGTCAGAAGCTGCCTAAAGTAACTAAAATTGGATTCGCGCAGAAAAAATGTATTTTAGGAAAACATGTGCAACAAGCACCTACGCATCTGTTAACATTAAAACCAGAAGGCAGTATGTTCAGCCACATAAGAACAAGCTATAAAATTTAATAATTCACAACATCCACTCTGAAATCTTATGGCAGTCCGTTATTTATTTATTTTTGAATATTTTATTTATTTATTTGACAGAGAGAGAGATCACAAGTAGGCAGAGAGGCAGGCAGAGAGGGAGGGGGAAGCAGGCTTCCTGCTGAGCAGAGAGCCGGAGCCACCCAGGGCCGCTCTGGCAGGCTTTTAAAGCAGCGCATCACAATGGCACGATCATTTCATCTGTTTGACAAGTCTTTACTGTCTGTCTGTAAGCCCTACGCTGGGTGCAGAGGATACAGTGATTAGCAAAATAGACACATTTGGTTTCTAAGGCTGAAAAGCAAAGAGAAAATAAGGTTGGCTTAGTTTTTCCATTCGAGCCAGCCATCCCCCCACCATCCCACCTCAATTGTGAAGGGGTTGAGGCCCACAAGTTTTTGTAAAAGTCAACTGTAATATTGATATGGGGAACTGCCTTCCGGAGCCCCAGTGCCGACAGGGGTAGATCTTTAGCTGAGTGTCTTTAACACATGTTGCCAAACTACTGGAGTTTTCTAAAATCTGATTGCTATTTATAATAATAATGCTCCTAGAAAATGCTTTCTGGGTTTTACAAGGAGTCATTGGTATGAGCCAAGCACTTCCCAGTGCAGCTTAGGCAGAGAACTCTTCGGGTTCTAAGCTGGTAACACCTATGGGCAGGAGAGCCAGGTTCTCAGATGAGAACCAAGAGAAGAAATGAGAAAACAACAGGCAATACAAATGAGAATTAGGAACGAGCTCAAACTTCCCCCAATCCTTTTCTCTCTTCTCTTCATTGAGCAGAAAAATACGGGATAAGAAATGGGAGCGTGTCCTGGGTTTAATCAGTTTATGACTACTGGTAACAATGGGATGGGATTATGAGAAACAGAATAGTTTCCAGGGATGTACAGGGAAAGGAAGAAAATTCACTAATAGTGACAAAAAGGGGAGGCCTGTGGAAGCGGCAGAAATGAGTCACCAGCCAGAGTGAACATTTATATGCAATGTAAGTTGGCAGGGGAGTCATTAAAAAACTAGGCACCACTGAGGGCACACTAAAGTCATCCATTCATAATATTAGCGACCACTGACTGTTCCTTGGATATGGGGAATGTGGTATGCACTGAAAGAATCTACATAAAGGGTAAAAAATGGCTCCCATGCTGTTGCAGGATCTGCAATGCCCGGCAAATTACAATATTACACACAAATACTAGTTAGTAATCATTTATTCTTATTACAGAAAAGGAAGCTGTGCTCCAGACAGATTGAATGATGTGACCAAAGTCATACAGTTCTAATTAGCAGTATGGGAGGCAAAGACGCAGGCAATGAGCTTTAACGTATGTGACTCGGCATGTGTCAAAGCCATAAACGTGATCCCCAGGGAGCCGCGCAAACCCAAGACTGAAGCAAGCAGGGAAAGGAAGAACAGAAAACAGACTCCCTCCCTACCTCCGCCCCCCCACATAGCAGAAGGGAACTGCCTCATGCACTCTGGAGAACGAAACCACTGGAAATTACTTATCACATACGACAAAGCTACCAGGGAAAACAAAACAAAACAAAAAAACCAATAGTTTTCGGTGATAAACTACCCTGAGGCATACTCATTAGACAGAAATGTCAGTCTTTTTCAGTTATTCTTGAAAAACACATTAGCATGTCACTTTAAGAGCACATAGAAATAATAGGCTTAGATTTAATTTTATCACAATTATAATTTTAGAGTAATCAAAGAAAAGACTACCCAGATATGACCAAACAAACAACACATTTACTCTGTATCAGTGCATGAAGGGAAAAAGGCTTTTTGTATGAACTCTTTTGAGTGGTTATTATTGGCTACTTAGGAAATCACTGATTCTCTAAGCTTCCTTGAAATTATCTAGAAAATTATCTTTGTTGCTGTAAAAAAATTCTTCATGGGGCGCCTGGGGGGCTCAGTGGGTTAAGCCTCTGCCTTGGCTCAGGTCTTGGTCTCAGGGTCCTGGGATGCATCGGGCTCTCTGCTCACTGGGGAGCCTGCTTCCCCCCAACCCCTGCCCACCGCCCTGCCTGCCTTTCTGTCTACTTGTGATCTCTGTCTGTCAAATAAATAAATAAAATCTTTTAAAAAAAATCTTCAACAATGGAGCCTCATATGAACACACATGAAATAAATATTAATGCAATATTTTAAAAAGCAGATAATTTTGAAAACAAAACAAAACAAAAAAACCCAAAATACTTCATAAACTTTTTACCAGTGAGTTTTAAGGTGTATACGGATCTAACCTCTAATTAAAATTTGAGACTATAAACCTCTTCTTAGATCCTTAGTCTGGGGTGAGCGCTCTGCAGGGGCTACTCTCTCCAGCATGCTCGAGTCTCTCTTCTTTGGCCATTTCTCCTCCCTCTCTTCCTCCTGCTGCTCACACAGATACCTTTACTGTCTTTTCTCTGCATCTGCAAATCTGATCTCAGAACAGATTGGGAAACATCCTCACAACGGTGTAAAGGGTTCATGAAACTTGAAAGGAGGTATACCCCCTTATATTTATTAAATTAGACTTTATTTTTTTAGAGCAGTTTTATTTTTTGTCTTTTTACTTATTTTTTTTTTTAAAGATTTTGTTTATTTATTTGACAGAGATCACAAGTCGGCAGAGAGGAGGAAGCAGGCTTCCCGCTGAGCAGAGAGCCCAATGTGGGACTCGATCCCAGGACCCTGAGACCACGACCAGAGCGGAAGGCAGAGGCTCAACCCAATGAGCCACCCAAGCGCCCCTTACTTATTATTTTTAAGTAGGTTCCAAGCCCAGTATGGAGCCCAATGCGGGGCTTGAACTCATGACCCTGAGATCAAGATCTGAGCTGAGATCCAGAGTTGGATGCTTGACTGACTGAGCCACCCAGGCACCCCTATGAGAGCAGTTTTAGGCTCACAGAAAAACTGAGTGGAAAGCAGAGTTTCTACATATGTCATACCTGCCTCCCCCCTCCCCCTTATGTCTTAACAGATATCAAATACTAAAACAACAGTAAGAATTCTTTATCTGGGGTCTAGGGAATCCAGAGATGGTCTTCATGGAGTCCTTGATCACCCAGATATTATAACCTGAATTTTGGTATATGGACATATATACATTTTTTAGGAAGCAAGTCTCATTGCGTTCTGAAGCAGCTGGCATTCAAAAATGGTTAAGGCCTCTAAGCCAAAGAATGAAGTTCAAGTTCCAGACATGAGGTAGAGAGACTAAAGAACTATTTTGGGGTCAGAAAGGCTTTACCAGCATCCTTAAAAGCACACCACACAGGTAGCTGCCAGAGCAAGTATCAATATGTACAACCAGACCTTGAACTTCAACAGGGGCTACAGAAATAGGTTAAAACAGGTTAAAAAAATTTCAACCCATAAAATGACTTTCAAAACATACGATGACCTCTTTTTTTTTTTTTTTTTTTTTTGGTTTAACACACCTTTAAAGCCTCTATCACAAGGTCCCTTGCTTCAAGCTCTCCTTCAAGAATACTGAATAGCGTTAGGAGTTCAGGCTTGCTGAGTTTTTCCAGATTCATCCTGAAAGCCTAAAACAAAGACAACGATCAGACAAGCTCCAGAAGACAGAGTGAGTTTGATATTACTAAAGAAAAAAATAAAGTGAGTCAGACAAGAAAAGAACAATAATTACAGTAAAAAATGGTTTAAGATGGCAAACAGTACAATTAAGTAGAAGAAATAAGAGCCTCTGATGTTAATCATAAACTGAGCAGTAAGGGAAAATAAAATTCACCTTAATTACGGATTTCATCACTATTCAAAAGATCAATTTTTCATCATTTTTCCTCCAAGCATATTTACGAACATCCTGGGAGGTCTCAGAAAGAGTTAGTCATGAGTTTTGTTACTAGAAGCACAGGTAAAATTCTGTTACCATGAACACTATTTCACCAGAAAATCATGAGATCATGAAAAGACTTCCCAGTTTTAGAGAACCAAATTCCTAAACTGTTTATAAAACATTCTGGCATCCCTCTGAAGTTGGATGAAACAAAACCTGGGCAAAGACAATGGCTGGTGGCAGTATGGGAGACAATTGTTTTTAAACCATCTGCTTTCACGTGATAGGTGTTCTCTCTGAAATAGAGTTTAAAAGGAAAAACACCTACCATGGTATTTATATTTCATATAGTAAAATAAGACTTCAATGCAACCATCATACAAATATACTTTCAAATAATTTTTTAAAATATACCCTCCTTATTAAACATCTTAACTGGACAGACTACTACAAACTGAATTTATCTGACTCAGCAAGGTCATGTTTCCAAGAAGTCTTGTATCTTCTGAAATATGTTAAATGGCAAACTGTATACCACAGACTCAATCCTTTCTATAAGATTAATTTCTCAAAAATCACAAAGAGACAGAAGTTAGACTGCTACACAATTTTCCAAGGGTCTTCTGACCAGTGGGTATGGTGAGATACATTTTGTAACTTCCGAGGCTGAGCAAATACTACTTTCCTTTTCCCTCTTTTTACTTCCAAATTGTCACTCTCATATAGTTTCCTTTAAAGTGAATTACAACATGACTAGTTCACACACCCTCCAGTAATTCCCAACTCTTATGAGCACATGAAATTTTAGGAGGCAGACAAAAGAGTCATTGATTCCTTCCAGAGCTACCGCCTCTCAGTGAGGGAGAGCATGTAGGGAAGGCCTACTTCACTGTTGTTAGATTGTGTTCCAAGACATGCCGTACGAATCTTTCGCCACATGGCAAAATATGTTCCATCTAACTTCAGTTTTAACTGTTAACTTTCTAACTACCCGAGTTTTAGCAGCTGGTTAAGTGGTCCTCACTTTGAGATTAGAGAAGACCTCTCACATCAGGTATTTTAAACATAACTAAAAAAACAAACACACAACCACATAAATCTAATAAAGCCACACACTTAATTTAAGATGGGATGCTGGAAAGAGCTTTGCAGTCAGATAGATGCCAGGTCTGTATAACCTTAGCTGTGTGATTTGGGGCAAGTGTTCTGATTCTCGGTTTTCTTATCTGTGAAAGAGGGATGATGGTATCAAACTCATAGGGTTGCTGGGAAGACCGGGTTAATAAATGTAAAACATCTCGCCAAATTCCCGATACAAGCTGAACAATGGTCTAATTATTAATAACTAGTATCCTCTCTCATTTTCCACAAGAATTCTAAGAAAGGCATTATCAAAATTGGGGGCAGCCAAGATCAATGACCTCAGAAATACCTTCAAGCTGCCCTTTTGTGGTTTGGAAACACAAGTGGAGAGGGGTGATAGCATCCTGGAGTGAAGAACAGTGAGGAATTTAAGCCACCAGTTGAGTCACACTGGTTTCGTGGATGAAACCCTTCCCCCTCTTCCTGACGGTTTCATGGTTCAATCTCGCAGAGATTAAAAAGCAGAGGAAAAATCCCATCATTTTATGCCCATTCCCTTCCCTCCCATGATGTTAAGCAGAATAATAGGCACTTGGAAAAGTACTCTGTAAACACCAGCTACCCTGAGGAAATGAACAGGTTGCAGAAACACCAAAATAATAATGGTAGTGTTCACACGTATTCTCCTTTTTTTCCTTCAGTATCTTTGTAGTCCTTCAAAACTCTTATTTAGAGATCTAAAACTGGGGCTGAAGGAAGCAGTGCCCGGTGAGGAAAGCTTAACAGACCGGGAGCGAGGTGTGCAGAATTTCAGTCTGGGCTCTGCCACTGAGCAGCTCTATGGCCGTGGGGACAAAAGTTACCTAGTTGCTCTGGCTCGGAGTTTCCTCACAGGTAAAATCAGACAGACTAGATCATCTCTAAAGTCCTTCTGGTTTCCATTCCAAACTTTCATGGGTAAAAATCCAGAACTAATTGTTAGAGAATGCAGTGAAATAAGAATAAAGTGAATATACAATAAACTAAAACAGTACCTAAATCAAAGTCTTGGATCTGTTGTGATAAATATACGTCCTCATAAAAGAGGAAAATTGAAACAATCTTCAGAGTCACTTAACTATTCAGCCTAGGCAAGAAAAAATTCCAATCTTTGTCAATGGCATAAAGCACTATAATCTTGTTATCTGCATTTGTAAATCACTTCGCCACACAAATCTTAGTATCTGGAACAATCTGCTAATATGTACCCACTCGTCCAGCTGAGTGTCTACATAAGGTAAATACAATACAAATATGACACAGGAGGAAAAAAGGGGTCACAGCTCTGTAACTGAAAAACCAATAGGTCTGTTTTCACATACTCTTATAACCTTTCTTTGGAAATACTAAAAATCAGCAGTTCTTTGCTGTTCTTCATATTTGAATCCAATCTTAAATTTGCAATAAATTTAATATAAACGAAAGACCATAAAACCACAGCATGTTTTAGGGGAATAGCGATATTCCTGGGAGTGGGGGTAAAGGTGAGGGGTGGGGATGATACTGACCTGATAAGTGGCAGTTACACTTTCCGCCTCGAGGATAAATTCTTAAGGTCTTCTTCAGTTAAAATTTGGGAAAATCGGCAAATATATTTAAAATACCATCAGCATGGTGGAAGAGTGTCCGATGCTGCAAAATAATAAGAAATTTATTTCTATGTTACTATACCATAAATGATTGGATAAACCCCATGAATGTCAACTATCATTACAACTGATAAGGCCTGAGAGGTGTGGGTTGACACAGACAAGAAAGAAAACAGCCACTTCTTCAAGTCGAAGCTGAGTAATAAAACAAAAATACCCCCTGGGGATAAAAAGATATTATATGTTTATGAAAAAGAAAAATTAAAAAAAAATACCATGCATCTGACTTCCTTTTTGCAATTACAGTTAGGGAAGGTGAGGGCTTTCAAAACCTTTTTTACTTTAAGATGTGCACTGCCATTTTAAGGACTAACTTATGAATGCCCTAGAAGAGAAATGACTTTGTCTCCCTGAATTGACAAAAGCCTATTTGCTTAAATCACCATGACTAATGCACAATACACTCGGATGGAAAAATTACATAATTACAACTGAACTTTTCAAACTGCTAAATTTTGTAAGGTACGCCTTTATACCCTCACCTTCTGCCAGGCAATGAACAGACAAATCAACCTGTCACCATCTGGACTTTGTCTGTAAGGCTAATTCCTCACCTAGCTCCAACTTTTCCCCATTTTTTCCCAAACGTTAAGTGTTGAATTACATGCAAATTCTGTGTTTATATTTTCCTAACAGTATATCAGACCCTGCAAACTTTTTAAAAAATGATAAGACTTTAAATTTTATGAGGAAACACAACTTTTGTCCTATACTTTAAGACACCAACTCTTAAACTTGACTCCCATTCTTGCCTAATATATAAGTGATGTGGCCCAAGATATTTGGAAAAAGGCTGTTGCTAATTCCATATTAATTGTCAGAAGTAAGAGTGCCAGATTTCTGGCACGTCGTCATCTACAGACTCGTTCTCCACTTGCTTTCTGAATGAGCTGTTACTTGTCACTGTCATGATCCATTAAGTAACATTGAAAGACAAGATCATTTCAACCAGATGCTCAGTTCATTCCTTCCATTTGAAAGTCTCCAAGACACAACTTTCCTTAGAGTTTAGAGGCAGATATGTCTGTTCAAGGCATGCCACAGTCTATAAATCTGAAATAAAAACCACTCGTAGACAAGTTGTCTGAATACATTATTATACACTGTGGCACAGCTAACTGTGGCTATAGTAAGCTTTATAGTTTTCTCAATTAAAAAATAAATGTCTATAAGAAAAGAGACAGGGCGCCTGGGTGGCTCAGTGGGTTAAGCCTCTGCCTTCAGCTTAGGTCATGATCTCAGAATCCTGGGGTTGAGTCCCGCACTGGGCTCTCTGCTCAGCAGGGAGGGAGCCTGCTTCCCTTCCTCTCTCTCTGCCTGCCTCTCTGCCTAATTGTGATCTTTCTCTGTGTCAAATAAATAAAATCTTAAAAAAAAAAAAAAAGATAAATTATACATATTTTGCTACCTGGGGTAAAATAAACCTATTTATGGGATAGGTATGAAACTTATTTTTAGGCTATCAATAAATAATTTTAAACACCAGTTTGCCCAGCACACCATTTGGTCTATTCACAGGCTACTTTCCATCAAGCCAGGACCAACAGTCAGGAGTGTGTGAGTCTTTGACACAAACTTTTATGTGCCAACAGTCACAAGAGTGGAGGCTACCAAGAAGGATGCCCTCACCCCTCCCTGACCCTCCTCAGTGGCAGTGCTGATTTTGCCATGGAGGTATGTTGCTGTGGCTTGGGTTCTGTTCATTTTATTCTGACATTTTCCCTTCTCTGGATAATACCCAAGCTCCATTCGTTCTGGTTCTGGTTGCTCCTTTTCGTTCTTGACGAAGCCCCAGGTTTTGCTCTAGAAATCTGAATTAATTCTACAGGAGAGCAGGAGTTGCTGCCTTTTTTTAATCACAGAGACACTGGTTGGCAGAAAAAGAAACACCCTAGGTTTCTATAGCTATGTAAGCAGGAGGGCAGGGCAGGGTGGAGTGCAAGTACATGTTTGTATATCTAGTATCTGGGTGTGTGTATGTCTTTATGTGGAACAGTAGGCTTGACTTCTAAATAGTGGGTAGTATGGGGCATGAAAGAGGGAAAGCACATTTTTGGTAAGTCTTAGGTACTTCTGGACATAGAAACACCTTAAAAAAATCTACACAGATCTGGGTTTGTTTTTTTTTTTTTTCTTTTTTAAGTCAACTTGGCTAGTATAAAAAACAAATCAGTTGTTTTGCCCAGAAAATCACACTTGCAAACTGCATAAAAATCACTTCTTTAATATATACTGAGACATCAAATTTAAAAAAACTTATACTTGGGCTGCAACTGACTGGGATTCAGGCCATTTAGTAAGTTTTTAGTATTAGCAATAAAACAGAAAGCAAATTTGCTCCCACTATGTGAGGATTTTCACATACATATCAGCTAAGGCAACATATAGGAGGCCAATTAATTCTTAAAATTCAGAGTCAACACTGACATACAAAATGGGTGTTTTTGAGAGCTTTCCACTAGATAATGTACTTTCTTAAAAATCCAGAATATATGAAACTTAAAAAATAAAATAAACATGTCATATTTATAAATACTAAATCTAAATATGGACAAAAATGCACTGCTATTTTTAAAAATGTATCCAAAGCAACCTACTATCTGGGGGTGGAAGGCGTTGACACATTACCTCGACTATCTCAAAAAGATTTGTTTCCCCATCCTCTGGCACTTCTAGTTTTTCGGAAGGGTTATTTATGCATTTGGGGGTAAGAGAGTGACAACATTCCAAACTGTATTTCTCATTCTGCTTTTGGCATTTTAGGATTAGTCTAGGGAAGAAAAACATGTCAAAATACTATCAGAAAATAATTTTCTGACCAAGAAAGCAGATCTTTTGTATGTTTACTAAAGAGAGTTGTTTTTGCTATTATTATTTACAAAGGTTCTAAAACAAAGGTATAAAAACAAATATCATTTTATTGAATTCTACAATACTAAGCAATATAAGCTTTACTACAAATGTCAAATAAATCTTTCAGTTGAAGATAAAAGATATTACTGGACTATTTGGATCCTTACGTGTCTATGTGTTTTAATAAGTGTTTGGACTAGGGGTGTCTGGGTGCCTCAGTCAGTTAAGTTCCAACTCTTGATTTCCGCACAAGTCATGATCTCAGGGTTGTGAGATCAAGCCCTGCATTGGGCTCCACGCAGAGTGTGAGCCTGCTTAAGATTCTCCCTTTCCCTTCGCTCCCACCCCCTGCTCGCTCTCTCTCGGAAAAACAAACAAACAAACAAACAAACAAACCACAAAACTGTTTGGGCTAAATTGGATGCCTGCCCCCATTCATATATTCAAGTCTTGATCCCCAACACCTCAGAATATAATGCATTTGGAGACAGGGTCTTTAAAGAGGGAATTAAGTTAAAATGCGGTTATTAGGGTAGGCCCTAATCTACTATGGCTGGTAGCCTTATAAGAGGGGAAACCTGGATACAAACAAGGGACAGGGAAAGACCATGTGAAAGAGGGTCATCTACGAGTATAAGAGAGAGGCCTCAGAAGAAACCAATCCTGCTGACACATTTCCAATTTCTAGCCTACAGGATTTCGAGAAAATAAATTTCTGTTGTTCAAGCCATCCGGTCTGCCTTGTTATGGTAGTCTAAGCAAATGAATACAACATGTTAACCATTTACTACTTTACAGACTCTTAGAGCAACTAGATCTGAGCCTTCCCATTACTAGGAGAGTGCTATACACTTCTCAGAATGCCTTGCTTTGTCTTATTGCTATCAGTTTGTTTTTTCAAGCCACACTATAGATAGTATTATATAAAACAAAATGGTCTCAAAACAGTTTTGAAGATTATAAATTTCACGACCCTGAAATGTAATATGAATAATACACTTAGAAAGAAATTGCAACAGTGCTAAGGGATCGAGATGATTGTGTATCGATAGTCAATACAGACTTTGAAGTAGGCCTCAAGAAACCAGTTCTGTAATGAAGCTAATTAATGTCGACATTTAAAATACTTTCAGTACTCTATTCAAACATACTCTATTCACAGCAGATTCTAGAATGCCAAATTTTCTGGATTTATGTTTAGTGCAGAAATGAATAATGATATAATTGAGCCTATCAATGTTAATCACCACCACCTCAGAGTTTTATAGCAGAGTTTTCCAAGAAGAATTCAAGCAGGAATAGTTTTAACAAAAAAGATATTAATCGAGCTAAATAAAAACAAAACAAAAAAGATAAACATTAATGTGTTCCAGGCAGTGTTCCAAGTACCTACCATGAATTAATTCAATCCCCACAACAACCTTAGATGACAGATGCTACAACCACCATCACATCCCCATCTTACAGACTAGAAAAGTGAGGTACAGAGGCTAAATAACTTGCTCGAAGTCTCCGATATAGTATGCGGCAGAAATGGGATTTGAGCCTAAGTAATTTGATTCCAGTGGCTTCCTTAACAACCACTGCGACTTGGTAACCATTGTTCACATCTGATCTTCTCCTTTTACCAGCTTTATGAACTGTATGGTAGAAAAACCTCTCTAAAACGTGATCCACAAATCTGGAAGGGACCTCAGCAATAATCTCATTTGGCACTCTTCATTTTACAGATGAAAACTGAGGCCAGGGTTGTTCAGTGAATTCCTGAAGATTACAGTTAAATAGTAAAGCTATGTTTTCTATAGATCCGGTCTAATCCACCTTCTGGGACACCATGTTTTCTATAGATCCAGTCTAATCCACCTTCTGGGACACCATGATGGATATGAGATTTTTGTTTTGTTTTGCTCTGTTTGAAGACTCCTGCATCTCTGGTCTATCTCTTTCTGTGTGTGAATATCCATCTCCTCTCACTATGTGTGTATGTGTATATGTCTGTTTCTCTCATTGTTTCTCTTATTTGTTGCCAATAAGATTTATAGGAGTATTGAGGAAAACAAGGAAGTGGCCTCATGCCCATAAACAAATATTCAAACATCTCTCCCCCAAAATGAGGACATTTAGCACAACGCTATTAAAAACAGGTCTGTCTACCTGGATATCTGTTACACCCTTTCAAGTATTCTCATCTGAGACAAGACCAAACCAGAAGAACTACATTAGTTAAGCTACTGGAATGTATGTTAATGAAAATGAATAATAGATTTTACATTAATATTTTTCATTAAAAATGTCTTTTAGCATTGGAAAAATACCAGAAGTATGAACCATTAAGTATATGCCGGTTGACTTTATTTAGCTTAAATGAAATTATAACAAGATTCATTGACATATACATCTGTCTGTATCATCTATCTGCCTATCATTCCCCTAAACTTCTGTATTTCTGAAATAATGCCACCATGAGTTGTAAAATACTACAACAAAGAAAAAAAATAACATATAGATTGATTTTCTTTCCAGTAAAATGATTGATGGGCCACAATTCTAGGAACAGCCTGAAATACAAAAACCCTTCAAATGTCAATGTAAAAGGAAGTTGTTGACTCCATCAGGATTCCAAACCGAAGAAACAGAACATACATACAAGCCATAAAACAATCAAGGTATCTGTATTGTAGCTATGCTCATAACCTGATTCTCCTAGAACTGTAAAAAATTCCACAATAAATATTATAACTGTGTGTGTTTTACCTTTTAAATTTTGTCTTCCTTTTTAAATGAAAATTTTTTTTTTTTTTAAGAGAGAGAGAGCGAGAGAGAGAGCATGACTACACAGAAGTAGGGGGAGGCAGGACGGTGCAGGGAGAGGGAGAGAGAGAATCAATGTGGGGCCCAACTCGAGGTTAGATCTCAGGACCCTGAGATCATGACCTGAGCTGAAATCAAGAGTCAGAAGCTTAATCGACGGAGCCACCCAGCCACCCTTTAATTTTTGTATTCTAAATCAGATCATGGATTTAAAAAATAAAAGTTTAACAATTTGCTATCAGCTGAAAATTACCAACAATGGACCTAGCAATTGTTTTTGCTCCAAGGTTCCTCAGGGACAGTAATGCTCCTGAGAGGTGGTATGTTGCAGCAAAAAGCTGTGTGGGCTTTGGAGTAGGACAGACCTAGGTTTGCATCCTGGCTCTGCTACTTCAGCATTCCTCTATCCACTTAACCTCTGAGTTTTCAGTTCTTCATTTATAAAATGGGCTAATACTAACTACTTTAACAGGATGTCGACCAGTTAAAATGAGTAGCTGGTCAGTTCTCATCCCTGGAGCACATATGTGGCTTCATTAGCAAAGATAATGAAGTTTACTTTTCCTGTGAGTTGCCATTTTCTATTATTCATGTGTCTAATTTAGAAATCAAAACAAGTTTACTCCTTCTGACTTGGCAGGTTGAAGGTCAGAACTCAGGAATATGCACAGCATTTGTTCAGGCCAATGGTTATCTCCAGACTTGGGAAAAGAAAAGGACATCCTTCTGCCTACACTAGCTTTTTGTGACTTTAGGACACAGGTGAAAAGCATGACTTCATTTCCACAGAATTTTTTACAGCTTTTAATCAAGTCACAATTTTTTTTTCAAGTCACAATTTTAACTTAATGCCTGAGAAATTGATTTTCTAAACATAACATGGCTATTTTTTGTATTATGTTAAATGCATAGTGGATATGTATCTATATTTGTAACCCAGGAGCAATTACGACCTTCTGTTGTATCAGTTCTTCTGTTTTCATATCTGTCTTCTAAGACCTCTCTCCTTGACAAACTCAAGCTGATTAAACTTAGCACCTGGCAGTGTGGTTCAAAGGAGTTTTTTAAAGTATGCTGGTTGGAAAGAAATGTACAGCTCTGAATTACAGCCAGCAAGACTGGGCTTTATCTTCTAGGAAATGAGAAGCCACTAAACATTTTTCATCAGGTAAATTTCATAAGAGAAGCATACTTTTAGGAAGGGAAAGAGCTGATTTGACTGAAAAATTGGAAGCAGAAAAAGTAGTTAAGAGAAAACTTCAACAGCGCAGGGATGAGGCAAAAATGTGTGAAGTAGGATGGCAGCAGTCAGGATGGAAGAGAAATGATGGATGCAGGAGACGTCGTGCAGAATTTATAGTAACTTGGTACTGGTTCCATTCTATGACACAGGAGGCGAAATTATCCCAGCTTGGCTGAACATTTAGACTGATTGACTAGAATGATGACGCCATTAACAGAAACAGGGATGTTAGAAAAGGAACTGGTTTTAGAGGAAAATGGTCACTGATGTGAGACATGCTGAATGAGAAGTCATCAGACTCCCAAGAAGAACGAAATGTGTTAAGAGTCAGTGTAGGGAAGACTAAAGGTTTCGAAGTGGAGAAGTCTTCATGGGTAGAGCCTTTTAAGAAAATTCCTCCTGTGCCTTCAATTTAAGAACAAGAGGCAACAGGAAGGAGCTGATACATGGGATGAGACCTGATCATTTTTGTATCCTCAACTATTAAATCACTTAAGAACCAGATTTGTTCTGTCCTTATTCCTGAACCACCTGCTGCAACAGAAAGGTCTGGCTGGCAGAAACTGAGAGATGGGGCACCCCTTCCCCACACCTCCCCAAAGCAAAGTTAGTGCTTCTCTCTTTTTCCTATAACCTACCAGTCACTTACCCTTTGTTCCTTTCTCTTTTGTAACTTACAGTTCTTACTTCTTGTTAAAACAATTCCTCCCAGCTTGCTTCTCCCTGCCATACTTCTTCCCTGGCTCTCACCAGTCTAGGATGGCAAACCTACAGCACTCTTCAGCCTTGCCCTGCCTAGCAGCTGTGTACAAAGGACCCAAGCAGATGCTCTTAAGGCTCAAGGTCAGAAGTTTTTTTGGTCTGTAAACCCCATCATCCTGTGCTCTCCTATTTTCTTTTCTAGTTTTTATTGAACTCAGTAACAATTAAGGTAACATTCTTTGTGGCTCCACAAGTCAGAAAGGCTTCATTTAGCAGCAAAGGATACATTTAGATGGGAAACTCTGGCTTTGGACCTGAAATACAGAGTTTGGAAATACTTGGCAGAGAGGAACCCTATTACTGCATTCTTTACTTCAATGCCTGCTTGTAGTCCTATTTTCCTCAACCCACACACCCCTGTCCTCAACTCCTCTCACCTCCACTCTTAACTCCTGTCTATTGTTTCTTCTCACCTGTTCCCATCATCGCTCCTTACTTTGGGGGCAGTTGGGGGAGCTGTCTTCAAAAGGCAAAAACCACTTTTGATCAAAATTACCACTGAAAATCCTTAAATCTAACAGAAGGTGCAACCCTGTACTGTCATCCCCATGTCCACAAAACCAATTATAGGACACTGAGGATGGAGGTACTTAAGATGGTAGAGTTTGGATTGTAGCAACTGACAAGTCAGAGAAGACACAAGATGGTTGAATCCCTTGCCTTTCTTTTTCTCAGGCCAAAAAATTCAAGGAAGATAATTTGCATGACAAAATTATGAAATATACACTCTATGAGGCGGACATACATACTCCCCTAAAAATCCTTGTATCCTTGTATCAGATGTCTGAGATCATGATGTATAGAAGCTTTGTTTCCTCAACTTAGGAATCTTAGCTATATACTAAAATAGTTAAAAGCAACCAAATGATAAGTAAAGTCATATACTGATTATTTACTTTCGTTAAAATGCCAAAGGAGTAAAAGAATATTTAACACTAAATTCTGTAATTCACATGCAAAGTGCTAGTAAGGACAGCAATAATACCTACCAATACTGTATGCTTCCTACATGCCAGGAACCTCGCTCTGTGATTATGTATACATTAGTTCATGTAAACCTTAAAAAAAAAAAAAAAAAACTCTAAAAATTACTTCTATGTCACAGCTGAGGAAAATGGGATGTGGTGAGATAGAAAACTGCCCTTGCCTGGGGCACACTTTGTAAAAAAGAGCAGCAGAGCTGGGATTTGAACCCAGGTTTGCCTTTAGAGTTTCTGCTGTCAATTCCCACACTCTATAGCTTCAAAACAAATAAGCCATTTTGTCATTGAAATGCTTTGAACTGCAACTTACAAGATGTGATTTTTAGTTATTAGCAGCAAACATGTAGGAAATAAGAAAAAATGGGCCTTCAGAAACAGCTGACAAGTCATTCCTGGGGTCAACCACCAGAGACTGGACATATTTCCTCTAGAAATAAATCTCTGCTTCTCATATCATGACACCAGATGCCAGTTCAATGGCAACCCCTTGAAACATGGGTCTCCTACACTCAAAAAAGCCAAGAATTCCAATCCTGTTCTGCAAATAAACTGGTAGCATTGCAAACCTGATTCTGCCAAGACACATCCATTATAGACCCGAGTGCACTGGGCCCACCGTATCAGTCCACATGATTCCATTCAGGGACCCAATTCTATTTGTGTCCCTGTTCATGTATTTAGTGCTAGTTCAGAAAAGCACAAAATTGACTAAAAATCCACTTGAAAAAAATCCCAAAGTAGATGCGTAACTTGTCTAAATCAAACACTCGGAAACCATTCTTAAAAACCAGCGATCAGTTCCTAGTGTGCTCTCCTAAATTCACCTCATTCCACTCAGGTCAAAGTCTCAGAGAAATAAAATTCCAAAATGACTAGCAGTGATTACATTAGTAAGTCTGTTTCAGATTTCATTACAGCAAAATTATATATATATAAACAACAGATATTTTCTTATAGGAAATTCAATATTTTAGAGTCACTTAAGATACTGGAGTTTCCTAAGACATCAGGTAGGGAAAATAATGTAAAATCACAGCAAAAAGAAACGGATTATACTAAGTTGTGTCATATCCTATCAGCAATTTATCTTTCTAGTCTACCCTAAGGTGACAGCTTCAAACAAAGTTCAACAAACACCTGTCCCAGGGACTGGGAAACACACAATGATTAAAAAAGAATGACTACTGGGGCACCTGGGTGGCTGAGTGGGTTAAAGCCTCTGCCTTCGGCTCAGGTCATGATCCCAGGGTTCTGGGATAGAGCCCCACATCGGGCTCTCTGCTCAGCGGGGAGCCTGCTTCTCCCTCTCTGCCTGCCTCTCTGCCTACTTGCGATCTCTATCTGTCAAATAAATAAATAAAAATCTAAAAAAAAAAAAAAAAGAATTACTACTACCTGCTCTCAACGATTTTATAATTAAGTCACATAGAGTAGATATATACATAAAATCCTCTGCATACAATGCTTTTCCTCATCTAGTATGACCAAACAGTTGTTGAAAAAGTCAGAGCAAAGATTTCCAAGACCCAAACGTGTATCAGACAGGTCCTGCTTGTTGTGCCAAATAATCAAAGAGCATTATTTGCTTTTTCGTCTCTGCTCATTAAGGCTCTGGCAATCATCACTGCTTTGGTTCTTAGTCTCTTACCTCAGTTTATTTTCTGTTCTCTGCTCATGTAATAAGATATATCTTTTTGGGATTTCCTGTTCTGCTTTTAGTTTCTTTCTGCTGCTTTTGCCGGGGGCCCCATGTCTTACCCTCTCCTATCACAGTAAGTTTTGTTTGCTGGGGAGACCTACCACACGGTTCTTTCTTTGTGCTTTTTTATTGGAGGTCTGGAAACAATCACTGAACAGATCTGTGAGCACTAAGGGTGGCTCTGAAAACTTCAAAGCTAACTATTCAAAAATAATAAACTTCAGGAAGTCTACCTTCAGAAAGTCTAATCAGGAAGGTAAGAGACAGCCATTATAACTGCCCACCATGATTTCAACTCTTTGCATTTCACGGCTATAAGCCTGGCTACAGATAACAGTAGTAAGATAAACTTGAAAGCAAAAGAAACGATGTTAAAAAATATGGCAAATTTTAATACATGGAAGTGCTACCGATAGATGATTACTGGGGATTCAATATCATTAACAATAGGCCAAAATCATCAGTATTTTGCACCTGCTGAAATGAAGGTCAACTTGACAAAGCCTTTATGAGCACAATACAGAGACACTTCTTGGTGGTTACAGGTCCATGAATAGCTGGAGCTGACCTTGCTTTTTATTTATCCTTATCTCTGAGATTTAAACCTGGCTCTTACTTCTCATCCCTTAAATTTTGGCAGGTGATACCTCTGTTACAAAACCAGTCAATAATATCATGTGTGTTTCAGTTTCCTCTGGAAGGAAAAAACCGCCATAAAAAAGGGGCTACAGAGTAACTAAAGGCCACAGAGGGGATTAATGATAAACCTAGATGGCTGAACCTGAATTTTCTTCAAACGCTTCCTGCCTTTTGTTTCAACAGAACTATACCTTCAAGGTTAACTGCAGTCTCCCTGAGCAACGGACCAGCCCACCCTAGACTGGGAGATACTCAGTCCTAATCTAATGCTCTTTGTATACTTATCTACACTGTTTTATTTGAAAACGTGCTATTATTCACTAGCAGTCCAACAATATACACTGCATTCTACCCACGTAAGGCCAACTCTGCAGATAACCAACACACCCACCTATCTGTGAAACAGAAAGGGATGGTTTTTCATCAAGTTCCCAAGGCAGAAATAGGGTAGAAAGGCAAAATGAAACGCGACTCAAACCTGAAAAAGCCTTAGAAGTTGGGTTCTCCCTCAAGGAGCAGAGATTGGAGGGACGGCACAAAGGGTGAAGGGGGAGCGGGGAGTTAGTATTTCTCGTTCCTCCAGAGTCTAAAACAGTCCCGAAGCAGGTGAGCTCTGGGCCCGCGCCACCTTACCCCTCCCCCGCCCAAGGGAAGAGAGGATCCGAGGGGCTTCAAGAGGAAGCCTGAGTATCAGAGCGTGGGGGATGGGAAGAACTGAAGTGGGGGAAGGCCGCTTCTTCTGTGGAGCTGGCTGTCTAGATAGGGTCTTGATTTCTGCCTCACCCATCTTTTTGGGAAAATACTGATTTTTATCCTACGGGTGAAACTAGCTCTGGTCCCACTCTGGCGAGCAGAGACAAGTGTAGGGAGGGATGTCTGGGTTCCCGGGGGTACCGTATGGGGGTGGGGGCGGCAGCCTAGAGAATGGGAACCTGTGCGCTCTCCCCAAGGTTGAGGCGCCGGGCGAGCGGGACCCTTAAACGAGGGGTGTCAGGAGGGAAGCCTCTTATACGGAGCTGGGATTGACGGGGGACAATAAGTAGTTGCGAGGACCTTCGGAGGATGAGGAGCCGCCTCCTCGGGGAATACCGGGAGGCGGAGGAGACGGCCCCGCCCCCTCAGGGGATGGGCGCAAGTGGCAGTTGGGACGGCGGGGGAGGACACCGGTGGTCCTACTCTTGCTTTTCTCTCGAGAACCCGGCCCCCCAGCCACCGCCAAGCCCCAGCCCTGGCGGCTCCTACCTTTTCCCGGCGCTCCGGACTCTGCTCCCCGCCGCCTCCGCCGCCCGCTCCCATCCAAGCCTCCTGAGGCCCCGCCCCTCAACCGCGAGACGGGCGCAATGGCATTCACCAGGGCCAATCGCCACCTCGCTTCCTCAGCACCGGCACCAATCCGCGCCGGCTGGAGGAGGGGCTTCTCCAAAGTCATTTAGGCTCCTCCCGGGGCCCCAAGATCCCTTTTGTTTGGGGAGAGCCGGGCTGGGATTGAGCCCGCGTCACTTCCTGGAGGAAGCGAGCTCCTCCGGCCGGGGCTCCGGGATGGGCTTGCTCCCCTCCCGGCTCGGCTTCTGCAACTTTCCACCTTGTATGCGGTTTCTGGGCAGCACGGTGCCGAGTGCTTTACCCTCCTAGTCTGGGAGGCTTAGGAATGGCGGACTTTGGGAGCTCAGGTTGATTGGGCACATTAACGTTTCATTCTATCCAAAATGTTAATAAATGAAATGCCCTTTGGCGTCTGCTTTAGAATTAGTTGTCACAAACCTGGTAACGTGTCTTTCCTGCTGTCTCTTTCTCTTGGACCAGCTTGTGGGTGTGGTGCTAGAAGCAAGAACGTAAAGATGATAAACCCGGAGACACCCCCACCTCCCCGCCCCAACCCGGCCTTCTCTTTTCCCATTACATTTGGAAGGGATGTACTAGCACTGGAGCTCCTGGCGCGGGGCCACTAGGGTAGCACCAGGGAGGGCAAAACCCAGTCCCACCTGCCTTTCAGGCAAAAGTCGAGTGATTGCAAATTAGTCTGTCAATATGCGTGTCTGATGAGGGGATATTTTTGTGTTCTTGGCCCTATTATATTGTGGGGCAATGGCGTTTGCAGTGAAGCTGGAACAAAGGGCAATGTAGAAGATGCAAGAAATGTCTGTCCCTTCTTGTGAACACAGGAATGCAGATCTTGCTGTTAGCAGCAAGCCTTCCAGGACCATCCCTATCCCGGGATAGGGATGCATCCCTATCAGAGGTTAAGATTTCTGGGTTCCTTTCCCATAGACTGCTCTCCAGGTCACCAGATCTATTTAGCTGGTTAAAATAGTAATAACCGGGGCGCCTGGGTGCCTCAGTGGGTTAAAGCCTCTGCCTTTGGCTCAGGTAATGATCTCAGGGTCCTGGGATCCAGCCCCATATCCGGCTCTCTGCTCAGTGGGGAGCCTGCTTCTCCCTCTCTCTCTCTGCCTGCCTCTCTGCCTACTTGTGATCTCTGTCTGTAAATAAATAAATAAAAAATAATAAATAATAACCACATTATTTTAAAATACAATATAATAAATACTTATGATACAATTAAAATTTATAATGGCTAAGTAATGTATTGTTTTTAATATATTATTCTTAATCATAAGAATTATTATTGAGCAAGATAGTACTAGGGGCATAGTATTGATCTAGGAAGATATGTCATCACTGTAACAGGCACTTTCATATGCTATCTTACTTAATCTCCGCTATTATATGATAAATCTGTCCTAACTTGTAAGATAGACATCATCCTGCCCATTTTACAGATGAGAAGATAGCAATGAAAAGAACTCAAATAACTAAGGGCATAGAACTAGTAAATAGTAAAGAAAGAACTTCCAACGAGGTTGTATGACTAAACCTGTGCCATATTCTGCTTACCGCACACGGACTCTCACGAGGAGGACGGGTCCACAGAATGGGCCTGGGAGAGTATATACAAAACCAGAATCAGAGCCAGAAAAAGGCTCCATGCCTGCCTGCGAGGCTTGAGAGAGTCATCCCTATTTAAGGACAGCAAGACTGTACTGAGAAGCTCAGCAGCTGGCCAAGTGCTTTTGAAGTAATGACATAGGAAATTCAGAACCAAAAGGGATCATGCCCTGTGTTCAGGAGAGCAGACAATCCGAAAGGCACGATGAAGGCCAGGCACATAGTAGGTGTTCAGTGAACACTGACCTGACTTGAAACAGAATGTCTGAAATGGTTAAAAACATAGAGTGGGGGGTGCTGGAATAGGTCCACAAATGTGAAAAATCCCATTTCCTCCTCCCTTTCGCCCTGCCTCTGCATTTGCAATGAGGGAAGTGCCTCATTGCCCGACAATGAGGCAGATGTGGGAGAACAGGCTATTTTCTTCTAGCTTCTGAGTCACCCTAAGAGTTGTTCTAGTGAATCAGCTCCTCCCTCCTTCCCCTCCTTTCCTTTGTAGCTGCTGACCCACCACCACCCATTCGCCTCCCAGCCTGGTTTACTTCCTTGATGGTAATCAGCAGCTCTCCTGACTTCCTGGCTCCCTCTGCCCATTCCTGAGTGAGTGTGGGAGGATCTCCAAGAATGACATCATCCCTGTCTGGGAGGAATCAGAGTCCTAAGGGTGTTCAGATTGCTTTCCTTTTAATTCATCACCTCTGGAGGTAGTGAACAGGCAGGCTTTGTAAAGCCCATGGTGACCTTTAGGCTGCAGTGTGAGACGGTTCTGAAGTTTTATGATTCTTCGATATGAAAAGCATGTAAATAAATTTAGAGTCTGGTACAAAGGTGTATGCAGAGGTAGAGAGTGGGTTCATAATAATATCTTAAGTTTGTATTACATTTGTATATCTATAGCTTTATCAACTTGCCAGTAAATGTTGTGTTTCAGACAACTACTGTGTTTCAGGCAACAACTTCGTAAGAAGTGCTGACAATTATAGCTTGTGTCGATTTTTCTCCAAATAGGTAAACTTCCTAGGTAGGTGTTCCACAAATGTTTATTTGCTGGTCTGGGGAGTTAATGATGGAGTAGACTAGAAGTGGGGGGAAAAAAAAAAGAGTTCTGTTGGAGTTCTCCCTCTCCCCAAACCATATGAGTTTCCCAGGGCTGCTGGAAATTAGCACAAACTGGATGGCTTAAAACAACAGAAACTTACTCACTTTCAGTCTGAAGCCTAGAAGTCTGAAATCCAGGTGTTGGCAGGTTGGCTCCTTGAGGGAGGGAGCCCTGAGCAAGGATCCATTCCTTGCTTCTCTTCTCGCTTCTGGTGGCTTAGACCATCCTTGGCTTTCCTTGGCTGGTAGCTAAATCATTCCAGGCTCTGCCTGTGTTCATGTGGCCTTTCCTGGGTGTCTTTTGTCTCCGTACCTCCTCTTTTCTCCTTATAAGGATGTATAAGGATAACAGTCCCATTGGATTAGAGCTCACCCTAATCTAGTACCACCTTGTCTTAACTCCTTACATCTATAAAGGTGTTTGTTTCCAAACAAGTTCACGTTCTGAGGTTCCAGGTGGACGTGAATTTTGGGAAGGACAGAAAACCATTCAAACCAGTATGCTAACCTACTTCACAAAGTAACATTCCTCACTTAACTCCATTTAAGTTCATTGGTAAATGGCATGAAACTAAGGAACTGATTCTTTTTTTTTTTTTTTTTAAGATTTTATTTATTCGTCAGAGAGAGTGAGCACAGGCAGACTAAGAGTGGCAGGCAGAGACAGAGGGAGAAGCAGACTCCCTGCTGAGCAAGGAGCCTGATGTGGGACTCGATCCCAGGATGCCAGGATCATGACCTGAGCCGAAAGCAGCCGCTTAACCAACTGAGCCACCCAGGCGTCCCTAAGGAACTGATTCTTAAAGGTCATTTCAGTTCTATGACTATATGATAAATTGTATATACCAGAAACATTTCTCAAGTCTTTATGTATATGCCAGGCATTGTGAAATTGCCTTACGGTTCATCTTATTTAACCTATAAAAGAATTCCAAGAGATAGGGATGAATATTCCCATTTTACAGATGAAGAAGCTGAGGCACAGAGAAGTTCATGGTCATGGAATTCGTAAGAGAAGTAAATGAATATTTACTCAGATCTGATCCCAAAGAGTACCTTCCTAATTACTTTGCTCTATCATCTCTCTATCATGCTGGATAGGTTGAGAGTTTGGGGAATGCCACAAGATGTATGGACTACTTGGAGCTGTGTAGCAATCTTCCTGAGGTTATGAGTATAGTTCAGACCTATTTAAAACAAGGGAAAGCAAGAAAGGAGGGGATGGTGGGTGGCCATGGAAATTTAGTAGGGAAGAGGAGAGTTATGGGTACTTACCTGAACCTCAGTTTCCCTGTTTGTAAAATGGAATAGTTCCTGACCCCAAAATCTGGTGGTGGTGACTATCCAAGACAGATGATAGACATGAAAGTATTTGGTGACCTCTGAGGGATTATTATAAACTGTCTGGGAGATCTTGCTCAAGCTCATTCTCTTTTCTGGGCTCCAGTCCTTCAGCTAACATCTGGGGGGTTCAATTTCTGGGGCTCTCTATAAGACTTCTTCTAGCTGTGAGCCACTGGGACTGCTGAGATGCTAGGGGGCTAAATGTAGAAGTTGGAGTGACTGGGAAAAGTGGCCAGTCTTCCCTACTTCAGGTTTTCCTTTACCGACATGGAATTCCTTCCCCAGAAGACCCAAAGGTAGAAGTCTAGAAGCCGAGGAGAGCTTTCTAGGCTGGTATCAAGCTGACGCAGGAGGTAAGGTGCGCCCTCTCTACAGATCCCTGCATTTTCTCCCGTCATTTATCCCCACAAAGGCCCTTCCCAGTAATCCCTAAGCGTTCTCTTCCGGCTTGGATAGGCCCAACTGGGCGACTAGGGCACAGAGGGAGTGGAGAGATTTTGGGCGTCGTCCTCACTGTGTTCCCGAGCTTATTGCTCCCCCTAGTGCCCAGCGATGCGTCCTGCAGCCGTTCCCTTCCCTCCTGGCCATCCCCATGCGCTCAAGGAAGGCTTCTCACCTGGCCGTTTTTCCTTTTATGGATGTAGGCCAGCGCTCAGCAGGTAAGGGGCTCCAAGGACCACCTTCAGGGACAGATTCTTCTGGCTTCTCGCTAAATATTGGGGCCAGCTTGGCCATGAGGGAGCGGCAACACTCTTATCCTGGACCGGCTAGGGGAAGGTTGGGGAGGAAAGGGAAAGACATGAAATTTCCCTGCATCAGGCATTGTGCCGAGGTGCTTTACCTATATTACCTGTACAATCCTGTGTAATCTCTACATGTATAATCCTTGTGATCTTCACACATGCGATCCTTTACATATATAATCCTTGTGATCAGCCTAAGAGGTGATTACTATTCTGGTTTTTCAGATAACAAAGCTAGTGCAGAGAGGTTAGAACCTCTAACATCATCAGCCAACTTGTTCAGTGCCTACTTCACAGCGGGCACATTATTTCTTTTAATTCTCACCACAAACCTTTAAGATGGTTACTGTAATCTCCTTTTTACTCAGGAGGTCACTGAGATTTAGGGAGTGTAAGAAGTAGATAGCTGAGAAGCTTGACCGAGGTCAAAGAGTGAGGTCCTCTTGACCTCAATCCCACAGTTTCCCCTGCATCACTGTCCCGTGGACCCTGCAGGTGGACAGAGTGGGACGGAGCCCAGGCCTCTGTGACTCACTGTTCTTTTCATTACTGGGGCTGCCTGGCGGCCCTAGCCCAGATACAAAATTCCTGGAAGTAGATGAGACAAGCCACGAAGTTCCCAAATAACCCAGGCAAGTTCCCGAGGACTGGGGTCATTTTTAACTCACCCCCTCATAACCAAACAACAGATTAGTCATAGGTCTCTGGAAGAAAACTCCATGCCCCTTTGAATGAGTCCCAAGTTTCCCTTTTCATTCTAATCTCTGAAATTATTAAATTATTATGGAGAGACAGATATCAGATAACGACTTGATAAACTAGTTGATGTTATGTTTGTTATTTCCAAATATAAATTTCACAGAGGCAAACAGATGGGAAAAGATTTCAGTTAACCATTTTTTTTTAATTGATAAATTGACTTAGTTCATTAAAGGTTAACTCTTTCCCTCTCTTCCAGCCTCTCCCCTTTCAGTCTCTCTTCCTGTTCCTCCTCTGTCCCGGGTGACTTCTCTCCCCAAAGTCTGGAGCCAGAGCCCCCTCCTGGGCTGAGTAGACTTGCCAGAAGGGCTGAAACTGACCGGAAGGCTTGTTCTCTTTCTCTTTTCCTCTATCCCCACTTCCTCCCATGTCAACCTATACATGGGCTGACATTAAGCAAAAAGTAATTTCTGTGCTATAGTCAGAGACAGAACTTCGGCTCAGCCAAGCTGCCCTACAGTTTCGATCTGAGAAGAGCCAATTACACACTTCCCCTGGTCTGTTTTTTCAACTGAGGTACCACACAGTTGGTTGAATGGGTCCTTGTTGCTCACAAAAGGGAGAAATATTTCTAGGGAAAATAATGACCCAGTTATGACTGTATCATCATTTCTAGGCAATTTCCTGGTAAGTGGCCCTTTGGAATAGGCTGATGCTAGAAGCTTCTATGCCCTCATTTCCTGTTTCACGGCCCTTGCTGGGCCCCTGCAGGGTGTGGTCAGCCTTTAACAGAGTGACCAGGGGATGCAAGTTGGAAGGGATCTGTACATTTCTCCTCACCTTTTCTTTCTGCCACCTTGCTTTCTTTTTGTGCTCCTTTTCTTCCTAAAGGGACCATTGCATGGCGATTATCCTTACCACTAGAAATAACACATAGGTCTGACCTCAGGTGCTCATAGTCCTGAGGGGAGGTGGACTTGTGGTTGAACCTAGTTGTCTTTCTTTCTGTAACCACACTTTCCAAATAACATCATTCGATCCACTGTTTTACATCATAGTCAGGATTCCTCCCTATGTAAGGGACAGAAGACTCCAACTAAACTGGCCAAAGCAAAACTGGTCTTCATTAGCTCATGCGCTGAAGAAGTCCAGGATAAGGCTGTCTTCAGATAAGGCTTGATCCAGCTTCTCAAAAAAATGTTAGTAGGACCAGGTTTCTCTCTCTGTAACTCTTAACTCTACTTCTGTGTTGGTTCTGTTTTCAGACATGCTTTCTTCCTCAGTTGGCAGTAAGCAGAGTCACTCAGGCTTCGTATCTGGTCATATTCTCCTCTTTCTTTCCCAGTAGTCTGAGAAAAATCCCACTCTGTTCTCTGGGCTCCTCTTGGACTTTATGTTCATCCTTCAATCATTCATTGTGATCAGGGGGAAGAGTTGTTTTGATTGGCTAGATCTGGGTCATGTGCTCTATCTGGAGCTATGGATTAAGTGTGGGGAAAAGCTAAAACCTCAAATGAAAATTCATTCATTCATTCATTCCATTAGCAGAGAAAAATCGGGATGGATGTTTGGGAAGCAAACAATGAGTGTTTACACCACATTTGGGGGTGGTTCTCATGTTTGCTCTCAGGTCAATTTGAGCTGCAGCCTGCTTCTATAACCTTGCCCAACTCTTGACCTCGTCTTTCCTTGCCTACTGGTCATTGTCAGAAACTCTGGGATGGTTGGTCTTTGTCCTTTGTTGTCTGAAGCACTACTGAAGGAAGATTCTTGTGTGCAGCAGCTTTTCGTTGAGGATTTGGGGTCTGAGGATTATATGGACAGTGTTATAAAAAGCTTTCAAAGATTGGGGGCACCTGTGTGGCTCAGTTGGTTGGGCATCTGCCTTTGGCTCAGGTCGTGGTCCCCGGGCCCTGGGAGTGAGCCCCATATTGGGCTCCCTGCTTGTTGGAGAGCCTGCTTCTCCCTCTCCCTCTGCCTGTGCCTCCCTCCCCACCCGCTTGCGCTCTCTCTCTATCCCTCTGTCAAATAAATAAATAAAATCTTAAAAGAAAAGAAAAGAAAAGAAAAAGCTTTTAAAGATTGAAGGTTCTTAGGAATGCCTGGGTGGCTCCAGGCATTAAGTGACTGTTTTGATCCATTAAGTGACTACCTTCAGCTCGGGTCATGATCTCAGGGTCCTGGGATCGAGCCCTGCATCGGGGTCCCTGCTCAGCAAGGAGCCTGCTTCACCCTCTGCCTGCTACTCCCCCTGCTTGTGTGCGCTCCTGCTCTCTGACGAATAAATAAACAAAATCTTCTTTTAAAAAAGTTTAAAAAAAGGGGCGCCTGGGTGGCTTAGTGGGTTAAAGCCTCTGCCTTCGGCTCAGGTCATAGTCTCAGAGTCCTGGGATCGAGCCCCCGCATCGGGCTCTCTGCTCAGCAGGGAGCCTGCTTCCCCCCACCCCCTTCTCTCTGCCTGTCTCTCTGCCTACTTGTGATCTCTCTGTCAAATAAATAAATAAAATCTTTAAAAAAAAAGTAAAAAAAAAAAGATTGGAGGTTCTCAGATTTGAGGGTATATCAGAATCATCTGGAAACCAGATTGTTAAATCAGGGATCGCTGGACCCCGCTTCCAGAGTTTCAACAAAAATATGTTGAGTGCCTGTGTGCTGGGCACTAAGGCCGCAGGGGTGGTTTGGTCCAAAGTGTCTTTAGCTTTGCTAGGCAGAGCAATTTAATTCCTTGTGGCTCAAACTTTTCTCATCTCAGTTCTACCCAGGGGACCCTCACTTTCATTGCCAGAGAAACCCAGGAAGTCACTCTCCTCAGCAAAGGAATCAATTTGTACTCTCTGGTGGAGGTCAACTGACTCAAACTGCAGCCAGCCTCCGTGATTGTATTTTTATTTATTTTCCCTCGGCATTGACGAGCCGGGAATGTTGGTGAATGACAGGGCCAGGGGTACTGAAGAGCCATAGCTTCAGAGGCACAAGAAGGGGAGTGGACTCTGTCAGGAAGAGCTGCCTGACCCCAGGGTGAGCGCAGTGGAAAGAGAGTGACTTTATGGCCCCACCTACTCGCTGTGGGACCCAAGCAAGTCACTTATCTACCGTGAGTTTCCAAATCCCCCATCCATAAAGTTGAGAAAATAATACTGTGTTTACTATAGGATTGTAGTGAAGATGAAATGAGACCCCAGGAGATTTACTTATACCTTTTTCTCTCTGCCACCAGTCTGTCACCGAGTCTTGTCCGTTTTACCTGCTGAATGTCTCAGATCCTTCTATGTCTGTTTCTACCTTCACCTCCATCTTGGTCTGTCCTTTGTCTTCTCTCTCCGTGACCATAGCTTTGTCTTCTGAGGCGTCTGGCCCCTCCAGTCCCTTCTCTGTAATGGGCTGAGCCAACTCGAAGAAGACACAGCCTGATTGTGTCACACCCCTCCTTCCCAATCAAAACTTTTCAGAGCTCTTAGGACAACCAGATTCACAAAGCCCTCCTTATTTGGTTCCTGTGTATCTCTCCAGAATCATCTGGTGCCACTCTGCCCCAGACATCTAGTGACAAAGACAAACTTTAGTCAGGCTCCCCTGCGCCATCTCGAGCCCTCCCCCGCCTTTCTGGGCCTGTGTGGCCAGCTTTAGAGATAACCCCGCTGAGGAGGGTATCACGCATGATATCTGATCAAGTTCTCCATCCCCCTTCTTTGACGTAAAGGTCCTTAACCTTCAGCAAGAATCCTGTTAAGCCGGTTTAGCAAGAATCCCCCTACCCTTGATGGGACCTCTTAGACATTTAACTTGTGCGGACCCCTCACTCTCCTTGTTGGTTCCCCATTTGTCCTTTTGGATTTGGAGTTGAACCTGATCTTTCGCCCCTTTGGCCACAGCTGTGACACCTGTTGGCAATAGTTCTAAATAAAGTCTGCCTTACTGTTGCGACAAGTGCTGGGATAATTTTTTTCTTTAACGCCGGCGGGCTTTAAGACTCTGTTCCTCGGGGTCTTCACTCATATTCTGTTTCCTTGGGCTGCTCTTTCTCCTCTCTCTCTAAAACCCATACATCCTTCAGATCTCACCTCAATGGCACTTTCTCAGGAGACTTTCTTCAACCCAGTTGGTGTAGGTTCTAGTATATTGCCTTCATAGCAAGGGTCACAATTTGTAAGTATGTATTTGTGCAATTATGATGATTAATGTGGCTTTCCATAACCCTTTTGTATGCTCCTTGAGGACAGGGAGACCATGTCTGTTTTGCTCATGATTCTTATCTCTAGCACTTTAACGCAGTACCTAGCACATAGTAGGTATTCCATTGTGTTTGTTATTGAAGGAAGGAAGGAAGGAAGGAAGGAAGGAATGCATACAAGAAAGTGCACTATAAAAAAAGTGCTCTATGAATCATTTTCCCTCGTCTCCAGCTATGGTGATAATCGTGAACACGATTGTTGGGGGAGATACAACCTTCTGTGGCCTACTTCAGCCTACTGTAAACCTTCCTAGCAAGAAACCCTGGGTTATACCCTTGGAGGTACCAGAGAAGTTCAGAGAGTTTAGATGACCCTTTTGAAAGCTCCCTTTCTAATGATTTACTTCTCAATGTCTAGAACAGTGCCTGGGACCTGGTGAACTCAGACAAATGATCTTGGAATTGACCCATGTCCTGATCTGTTTGGGTGGTTCCCAGGAGTACCAGTAATCCTCTTAAGACGAATGGTCTCTTGGATGGGAGTTCATGGAGATGATGCTAGTCCTCTTCTGCCCTGATGGCAGCTAGCCTAGCAAAAGATGTCCTGTGGAGAATAAAATTCATGAGGGCCTTTGCTAGGTGCTTAGTGCTATAAAACAGGAAAATGACGATACGAACTCAGTAAGACTTCCTATTTCTCTTACTGCCATCTGTTTTCCTGTAGTGTTTATTAGTAGAACTCGGGGCAGGGGTAGCAGGGAGGGAAAGGACACGCAAGAAAGCAGGGAGCTAGAAGTCTGTTCCAGAACCTGATGCCAATTCCACCTCCTTCCATTTTCTTCCTTCCCTTAGTTCCAAGATTTTGGAGATCACTTTCTTCTCCCCATCCCCCATCCTCCCTCTATGTGTCTCCTTTTAGCTTTATCCCTCCCTGCCTGCACTGTGCAACTGTTCTCCTAAGGTTTCCTGTGACCATCTTGTTGATAAACCATGCGGATATCTGGGCCCTAACTTGTGCTCCCTGAGGCTTTGGACGCTCTTCTCCTTTTCCTCCTCCTTCTCTTGGTGTCTGTGATGGTGCCCTGATCTTTTGCTTGGTCTCCTGCCTCTCTTTCTCATTCTGGTCTTTTTACTTGTATCTGTGTCTCCCCCAGACAAAAGCTCCTTGAGGGTAGGGGCTTTGCCTGATTCATAGTTGTCTAGTCTATAGCATAGTGTCTGCACACAGTAGGCATAAATATTTGCTAAATGAAAGAACAAGTGATTTCCTAAATCTTTGTCATAGCTACACTAGTGATTAAGGACAGTGACATTAGAGACTGCCTCAGTTCAAATCCTGACTCAGATAATGGCTATCTGTGTGACCTTGGACAAGCTACTTAACTGCTCTATGCCCTGGTTTCATTACAGTATTTTAAAACTGTTTCTTGCCTCACAGGATTGCTTGAAGGTTAAGTAAGTTAATGTTCACATGCCTGGCATGAAGCAGGTGAGTAAGTGCCATATAAGCACAACAACTTGTTTTACTCTATTACCAAACATGAATAATAATACTCTATTACCAAAAATGAATAATAACCACGCCTAGGTGGTTCAGTTGGTTAAGTGTCTGACTCTTGATTTCAGCTCAGGTTGTGATCTCTGGGTCATAAGATCGAGCCCTGTGTCTCGCTCCACGTGCGTACAGCATGGAGTCTGCTCAAGATTCTCTCTTTCCCTCTGCCCTTCCCTTGCTCTCTCTCTCTCTCTCTTAAAAAAATTATGTCAAGACAACAGTTGTAAACTCGGCCTGTCCTGGGCAAACAGAAACATTTGATTACCCTACATGTAAGAGCTCATTAAGTAAATAAATAATGTTTTCATTTTTGTTGATTTTGTTACTCCTGTTCATTTTTTCGGGAGTGGAGGGGCAAAGGGAGACGGAGGGAGAGAGAGAATCTTAAGTGAGCTCCACGCCCAGTGTGGAGCCGGATGCAGGGCTTGATCCCGAGATAATGACCTGAGCCAAAATCAGGTCAGTTGCTTAACCGGCTGAGCCACCCAGGTGCCTCCTTCTTGTTCATTTTTTCTAGTCATTAATAATAAATGCTTCCAACCATAAAAGATTATGCACTTATGTTTGGGGACAACAGAGAAAAAGGAAGCACAGAGGAGGCAGTGTCATAAGGGACAGAGTTGGTAGGGCAGCAGCAAAGAGACAGAAATGAGGTTGAATTCTCCAGCTGTGGATATAGGAAAAAAGGGAAGACTTTCCACATCCCCCTGAAGCGGGGGGCTTGACAGATGGAAGGTGCATGTGGTTTCCTTATAGGTGGTGGGATTTCAAGGGGTCCAGCCTTCCTGGAGCCTGGTCAGTGGAAAGTATCTGTGAGCACTGCCTGTGCCCATCTCCTCCTTGACATGCAGCTGCTGTCGGCTCATGGAATTTGCTGTTAGCTCTCAAACTGTTTCAGACACATGTGGTTCCATTTGCTTCCCCAACAGGGAGTGTTTTTTCATTACCTTAGAGTAGTTGTTTTTATGAGCTGGGATAAATACCTGGTGAGCAGGAGTTTTAGCTCATGGTCATACCAATTTGAATTCCATTATTTCTCTGGCTTACCTGGGGAGGGGAAAATATACTTTCCAAACACAGTTTTCCTTTTTCTGGTTTCCCAGACAGATGCACCATCGGATCATAGTGTCTCTGGAGTTGGCTGCATCTGACGAGGATACCAATGGCGGGAGGTTCTGGGGGTGACCACAGTGCTCCTGGGGTGGGGGAGTGGATGGGGGAGAGCAGCGTTCCTTACCTTGAAGTACAGAAGCTTGTCAGTCTGTGAAGGTGCCATTCAGAGACATGTACCAACTGCATTCTCACACCCCACCCTTCTGGGGTGGGAGCAGAGGTGATGGGGGGAGAAGGAAAGGATAAGAGAATGAACCAACATTTAGGGGTACTTCCTAGGTGCCAGGCCATGGTGTCCTTCTATTTCATTTAATCCTCAGAATAGCCCAAGAATAGAGATATTGGTCTTTCTGGTTCATAGAAAAGGAAGGCGGGGTTCAAAGAATCAACATAGCATTCTAAAGATATATTGGTCGTAGGAAGGAATTTGAATCTGCTTCTATCTGATTCCCAACCCCGTGTCTTTTATCTTATGTCTCTGAGGCCCTGAGAGGGGTTACATTCATTCGCTCAGGGTCACATAGCCAGTCTGCGAGCAAAGGGATGGGGGTGGGGAGAGGGAGGGCTAGACAAAATAGGCAGGTTTTGTGTTTAATTAATATAAGAGAGGGAAAGAGATGTGAAGGAGTTTTTGGCTGCTAGTGATTCCATCTTTTGTTTATTCAACAAATATACATACAGTGCTTACTAATTGTTAGGCACAGTGTCTCAGCTTATACGAAGAGTACAGTAGAAAACGCAGGCTTGAATTTATATGCAATACTTGATCTCGGCTTCGGACATGCTGATTTGAGGATATAGGTTTTTCATTAGGCCTTTGGATAAATTTGTCTGGAGCTCTGGGGAAAAGTGTGCAGGAAATGTAAATTTGAGGGGTGCCTGGGTGGCTCAGTGAGTTAAGTGTCCAACTCTTGATTTTGGCTCAGATTATGATTTTTTCCCCTTTATTTGCTCTTAATGTGGTAAATTATAGTGGTCAATTATCTCTAAATCAATCTTGCAGTCCTGAGCTAAATTCCACTTGATCGTGATGCATTATCCCTTTAAAAATCCTTTCTTTATATTTATGTGTTCTATTTAATAATATTTTATGGAGGATTTTGCATCAACATTCATTAGAGATATTGGCCCAATTTTATTTCCTGGTAGTGTGTTTGTCAGGTTTTGATATGGGGGTAATACTGGTTTCATAAAATGAGTTGATAATAATTCTTTCCTATTTCACTTTCTGAAGAATTCAAGTGTGATTGGTATCATCTCTCCCCTCAGCGATAAGTAGAATTCATCAGCGAAGCTGTTGGGCCTGGAGTTTTCCTTGTGGAAAGTTTTTACATTAAAAAATGCAATTTATTCAATAGATAAAGGGCTATTCCGATTTTCTATTTCTCTTGTGACAGATTTGGTAATTTGTCTTTCAAGGAATTTGTACACTTCATGTATTTTTCTCCCTCCCCCTGCTTTATTGAAGTGTAATTGACAAATAAAATTGTAAGATAGTTAAATCCTGTCCTTTTAATATTAATAAAATTTGTAGTGGTTTCTTCTATTATTCTTGATATTGACAATTGTGTTTCTCTCTCTCTCTCTCTCTCTTTTTCCTTTTATGTATGTAAAGATTAATTAGCTTTTGTTGCACTGCCAAATCCTACAATCTTAATGACTTACAACACACATATTTATAGCATGTTTATGGTATTGTGACCAGGCTCTGACAGCTCAGATCCAGGTTGTGGATTGTATTCCAGTCTGCTTTATGTGTTTTTTATTTTGGGGCTCAGGGTGGTAGAGAAGCAGTAACTGTGGGCATCCACTTTATATGGCTGAGGACTGGAGTATAAGAGGGCAGTGAAAAAGTCTCTTTTTGGAATGTCCACATTAACCTGTCATTGGCCAGGTCAAGTCTCATTAGTCATGCCCCAAGTAAACTGGGGAAGGAAAGTATACTCTGCCTACAGTGACCCATGGCAAGTGTGGAAAAGAAGAAAATTTTAAGCCAATAACATAACCTGTCAAGGGAACATCACAGAATCCAAGGGAAGAGAGAGCCGTTATCACTGTAAAGTGCTCGAGTGTCAAATAAAAGAAGATAAGGATGGAAATTATTCTTTGAATTTCATTTACGAATTTGGCTATAGAAATTTTTTTGAATAGTGGTAGTTAGAGCCAGGTTAAAAGAGAGATGGAGGTGACAAGAAAATAGAAGAAAGGAAACAATTCGTGAGGACTCCATTTTCTAGAAGCTTGGCTTCGAAGGAAAGGACAATGATATTGTCCTAACCAGTGGGGAGTAGAGAACCTGGAGAGATTGGGTGTGTGTGTGTGTGTGTGTGTGTGTGTGTGTGTTTGTGTGTTTACTTGATAATACTTGCACATGTTTATAGGCTGAGTGAAAGAGGCTGGTAAAGAAAGTGGAAGATACCAATATGTTAGTTTCCACTGTATTGCTTCTCCACTCCAAATATACCCTGTATTGCCTGCTCCACGATCTGAGAGCTGAACCCTGTACACATTACTCTTTCACCAACTGGCACAATGTTAAGCTTTGTTGATAAAAGGTGCTGAAGGGACCCTGGGAGAAAAGAGCTTTCCTTCTTGGTTTCCACGTGCTTCTCTTGGCAGGTTCCTGTGGCTGAATGTCAGAGCATATGGTAGTTAGGTGCAAGTGTGGTGCCCCCCTCCCTGTGGACAGCTGCTGTCAGCACACCAGAGTGTGGGATCCTTACAGGTGCTTTCCCAGCAAGCACCTCACCAAGTGTGTCCTTTGGGCACCCTGGATAGCTTTCTGGGCTGTGTGTTGTAGTCTCAGCAAGTTCTGAAGCCCAGATCCTCCATGCACATGGCTACTTTAAGAAGCCAGAGGGTGGCTTCTTGCTGAAATCTATTGGCACACTGTCTCAGTCAGCCTGTCATCATCCCTTTGCAACATAGGTTAGGCCCCTGGGGGTTGGGGCCTTGTCTGGATTTATGTCTTCTCCGGATACTTGGTCTCAATCCCAGAGGTAGAAGTTGCTCCCCATATAGGGGAGTGTGTCTTTTAGAGAGTTCTCTCTTTCCCTTTGGAAGGTAATCCCCGGCAGAGTTAATAATTGTATTAAAATTTCCCTGTTCCATTAGGGTGTGGTTTCTGTCTCCTGAGTAGACCCTGACTGATACACCAATAAAAGAAGGGAATAGAAATGTCAGAGATGGAGAAGACATGGAAGACAAGAATTCAAACCTGGGGGAAAGGCTGATTCTGAACAGGGAGAGAAACATTCTTTGAGCCTGGATACCACAGGAGGGATTCATGGTGGGTAACCTGTGGCTATATTTATGAGAGAAGTGGGGAATGAAAGGCGGAGGGATTTCTTGGCTTTGATTTTCTCAGTGAAGTAGGAGGAGGGCAATCTGCTGAGGGGTTGGGGAGCATGAGGTGGATTTGTAATAGCCCTTGATGAACATTTGTAAAAGACAAGTTTGTGCTGGAGTATACAGTTTTCTCCACCAGGACTCAGAAATACAGCCTTCAGCAGGGCAGACAGCTGTAGAACTGACTCAGAGTCGGGGTTTTCCAGGACTTGTGAGTGGAAGGGAAAGAGAGCAAGAGTATTGAGGAGGCTGATGAGAAATCATCCAAGATACTGACCAGAGGTCTAGCTTGGGTTTAGAAGGATTGAGCCCCAGGGTTGACGAGGAAGGGAAGATAAACTGATAGGCCATAAAAGGGAGGAAAGTGCTAGAACTCCGTGAGGTTGAGGAGCAGAGAAGTAGGAGAACTAGAAGAGAGTTGGCAAGATCTTGGTCTAAGTGGGATGCTGCAGTTTAATTTTGGGGAGGTGGAGCCACGCAGTAAGGGTCCAACTGTGGACTTGACAAATAGAGTAGGTTATTTGAAGTGCTCAGGACCAGGTTGGGGGAGGCGAGGGTGCCAGAGGGTTGGCCTCAGTAATTTGTCTCAGGATGGTGGTGGGAGTTAATGCAGTGGTGAGTGGGGAGAGCCCTCAGCGGGTGGGGGCCAGGGTCAATGACAGCAACAAAAGGTGAGGGCAATGAGCCATGCAGCTTGAGCAGGGCTTTAAATGAGAGTAGAAAAGCAACAGCATGGAAATGGCAGGGGATGCCGGGAGACTGCTGACTCCAAGTGCACCCTTCTTGGCTGGAAAATGGAACTTGTGGGAGGAAGAGCCGCCTCCATGCCAGAAGGCTGCAAGGGAACCAGCATCCTTGGGGTAAGGCCAGGTTTTAGTTACGGTGAGGAGGAGATGTAGTGAAAGTTCGTGGAGGGTGTTGTGAATATCGAATTTGTTTATAGCAGAATGAGGGTTTTCGAGAGCACAGGGGGAAGGAGTCAAAAGGACAACAGAGACAGGGAGGTGGAGAGGACAGAGGTGGTGAGTGGTCCAGGAGAGGGTCTCAAAATACAGCAACTGAGTTTTCATCCATGTAGCACAGTCCATGGTAGGCACACAGTAGGTGCTCAATTAATATATCTGAGTAGTTGGATAAGTCAGTGAATAAATAAAGTCTCTTTTTTGCAGTCGTTTATTGGGAACGCTGCTGCTTTTATCTCTCTAGTTCTGAAATTTATAGCAGTTTCCTCTCCAAAGCCCCAGTTCTTTCCATCTGGCAGAGTGGGTGTCTTATTCTATTCCATTTCACCCTTAGGAGGGCAGGGCAAGTCAGGGCTGAATTTTCCTCTGGTTACTACTTGGGAGAAACAAGTTCAGAGAGAGCAAAGCATTCACCCACTATCAAGAATTAAGATTTATAGTAAGATAGGGAATGAAATAGCAGAGCTCCCCCCACCCCAACCCATTCCAGCCTGTTTCTGGCCCCAAAGCAGCCCCAGAATTGTGCGTGGGGGACTCCTCTAGAGCAGCTGTCCAAGGCTGTGGACAGTCAGAATCTGTGCAAGGCAGCGTCCAGCAGGTGGGGGTGTGGAGTTGCAGAAGGCTGGTAGCCTCCCCTGGACCGGAAAGGCAGAGCCGCCTATGCCTTTCGGAGGCAACCTTCTGATTTGGACTTTGGACCAGAGTAGCTCTTCTGAGGAATGAGGTGTTTGGGGTATGCACAGACAAGCTTGGGAGACAGACTTCTGCAACCCCTTCATTCTCCAGCGATCCTTCCAGAACCATGTTGCCTTGGGAGAGGGGCAGGAAACAACGGGAGATAGATACTCCCTGCCTCTTTTTCCTCTTTGTCCTCAAGCTCTGAGTCTTGAGGTCTTGATGATGGGGAGTATAGCCCAATGGAGAACACACGGGTTGGTGGTTTCTAAGTCCCAGTGCCCCCACATTTTAGCTTGTGCACACGAGCTACTTCCAGACCTCTTTGAGTAAGTGATAAACCTGTCTGCCCCACCTTCTTCTCAAGCTTTTGTCCTGAAATACAGGCGAAAGCCTTGGCAGACTGAACACTGTAAAAAGATACAAATTTATTATTAATGATTAATGGGTAGTTAAGAGCAAAAATATGTTCCTTGATCTATTCTGGAGGGGGAAAGAGGAACTCTAGGGAAGGTATGAGCAGAAGACTTTCCTATTTGCAGAAGAGTTGACCCTTTGACTCTATGTGTTCATCTATGTGAGTGCTGGAGGGGTAAGAATGCCAATTTGCGGTAGAACCATGGAAGGAGGTGCAAACACTCGGAAAACAGATGACCACGAAAATAAACTCACATCTACTATATTCCAGGCACATTATATGTGTTGTTTATTTATTTTTTATTTTTTTGAAGATTTTCTTTATTTGAGAGAGAGAGAATAAGAAAGAGAGAGAGAGAGAGAAAGCATGAGCAGGGGGAGGGACAGAGGGAGAGAGAGAGAGAAGCAGAGTCCCCTGCTGAGCAGGGAGCTCAACGTGAAGCTGGATCCCAGGACCTGAAGATCGTTACCCGAGCTGAAGGCAGATGATTAACCGATTGAGCCGCTGGGTGCCCTACCTGTGTTGTTTAATTCAATCTTCACAACGGTTCAATAAGATAAGTGTAATTATCTCTCTAACTAGGAATGGAATCTTAGAATCTGAGAGGTTAAATACTAGCGGTGGGTTACCCTGATAAAAAGTAGTGATGGTAGGTTTTGAATTTAGGCCTGTTTGGCTCGAACAGCCCAGGACTTTCCTGCTGTAGTGTGTGGCATTTATACTTGGCTACATCTCCAAAACCTTTCTAAGGACCTTTCTCAAGCTGCTCACTTAGGAATCGCTCAGGGAATGTGTTAAAATGCATATTCCCTTTTTTTTTTAAATGAAAGATTTATTTATTTTAGAGAAGTGGGAGGGGCAGGAGGAGAGGGAGAAAGTAATTTTTTTAAAAAGATTTTATTTATTTGAGAGAGAGAATGAGAGAGAGAGAGAGAAAGAGAGAGAGAGAGAGAGAGAGAGTGTGTGTGTGTGTGTGTGTGTGTGTGTGTGTGTGTGTGTGTGTGTGTGTAGGTAGGTAGGTAGGTAACATAGTTCAGGGCCTGCACAGAGCCAGCAGCAACAAACACCCATGGAAAATATGCGATGGAGGATTTAACAGTTTGACATTTGTTTTGTTCTGCGGCCTTTAAGGCCTTTACGTTTGTATCCAGCTGGGACTGCCGGAGCTCGAACTCGTGGAAGGTGAGGACAAGGAATGTGGGCGTGTGCAGCTCGGGGAGCAGCCCAGGCACTGCGCAGTGGTACAGGGCAGGGAGCAGAGCTTTCCCATGGCGAGAATAAGGCCCACATAGAAAGAGAGAGAGGCAGATGCCAAGATCTGAGTGAGAGCAGAAGGAAAATGAGCCCTGAATAGGAGCCTTGTGTGTGTCCCCATGGTGCTGACTCACCAAGACGCAGGGGAAGGAAAACACGCTAGGGCTGAAGAAGGGGCCTGTATGCTGTGGTCACTGCTCTAAACCACCCTGCTACCCTGAGGACAGCGTGTCTGCTCTGAGGCCCCACGGGTCCTGGAAGGCTTTGCTTGGGGTTAGGTGCTCCGGGGGAGCGGGAGAGTGGGTACTGCACAGAAGCGAGATGGGCAAGTCTTTTGGGAATGCCAGAGGCCCTTCCTGGGAGAGCTTTGTGTCTGGAGTTCAGGTGGGGAAGGAGGACCGGAGGAAGAGGGTCTCCCTCTCTCTCAGCATTCAGCTGTCCTCCCTCCATGGGCAGGTCACACTCACAAGTACAGGGGGGAGATATGCTCACAGCTTCCGCGGCCTCTTTTCCACACCTGAGGAGCAAGGAAGGCATGCCCAATGCGTAAGAGTTTCCCAGAGCTGATGCTAGACAGAGGGAGGCAATGCCTGGGAACAGAAGCTCTCCCAGCTTCCCCACTCGTCGCCTTACTTCAGCTGTCAAACGGGTCCAGGGACACGAGGACAGGATTTTTGTGGCAACAAGTGTGGCAGGCAGCCGGAGGACAATGGGCAGAGGACAAAGCTGGGGGTATGGGGCAGCCCAGGTGAACAAGATCAAAGCCCAGACATTGTAGAGAAGCAGGTGAGAGGAGGAAGGAGCGCCAGAAGGAGCCGTTGGGGCTGGGCTAGGATTTCTTGGATCCAGGTCAGCTCAGGGAGGAGCAGTCAGTGCAAGGCTGAGAAGGCAGTCTGGGCTCTGCCATCAATGAGACACGTCAATTTGGGCAAGTCCCCTGACCTTGCTGGACCTCATTCTCCTGATCAGTAATAGGTCAGAGCCAGAATCCAGGGTATCTGAGCTTTCTGCTAGCTGCAGCAGTTGAGGACTCCGTGTGTGTAGGCAAATCATCTTTCTCCTTTTTTCTCACCAAAACCCTCAGGCCTTCGGTATCCCGTTCCTGCTGGGAGTCCCAGAAGCAGGGTAGCTAACTAGTGGATTCTACTTAGATGTTTGATGGACGACACGCTAATGCTCTTAACTCCTCAAACGTATCATTGCTGTTCTGGCTGTCGTGTGGCCTGTGGAAGGAGAGTGGATTTGAAGTCCAAACGGGTGAAGGTTTGAATCCCAGCTGTGCCACCAGCTTACAGCCCTGCTCTGCTGCAGGACTGCAGGCAACTTACCGGGCTTCAGGCGGCCTTCACTACCTCGTGGGGCAAGAAGGATTCACTGCTTCATTTAGTAGTTGTGTTGCTTGAATTAAATAACATGGAGGATACCCTGGCACCAAACAAATACTCAGAAAATGTGCCTGCTCTCCTTGGGAGGACTTAATCATGACCCAAAGGAACAGAGTGTGAGATGGAGACTGGGAATCAAGAGACTAACCAGGGGTGTACCCTTGGCATCCATAGGAAGGGACAGAGGGGAGGAAAAACGGAGGAAGCCGTCCCAACAGACGGCTCAGCCAACCCTACAGGGGTTTTGAAGCAGGGCATGACCCTTCAGAGTTCTCTTGATTTGGGACAGGAGGCCAGGTTTTTAAAAAATTTATTTGAGAGAGAGAGAGCGAGAGCGAGCGCGAGCGAGCAGGAGCAGGAGCAGGGATGGGGGTGTGGAGGGTGAGGAGCAGAGGGAGAGGGAGAAACAGGCTCCCCGCTGAGCTGACAGCAGGATGTGGGGCTCCATCCCAGGACCCTGACATCATGACCTGAGCTGAAGGCAGATGCCTAACCAACTGAGCCACCCAGGCACCCCAGGGCCAGGTCTTTATACTGCATACCAATCAGTCTTTGGACATGAACCGCCCCTTGAAGGAGAGGTGATCTTGGTCAAGTTAATTACTTTCAGTTCAGGCAATTCCTAGAAGTGGTGGGTAGCTTTGGGTTGTTACTGTCAGCACTTCCAGCAGCTAGCAAAATAAAACCTTTTGTTTTCTTGAGATTTTGTTTGTTTGAGAGAGAGAGAGAGCATGAGTGGAGGGAGGGGCAGAGAGAGGGAGAAGCAGACTCCCTACTGAGCAGGGAACACCCCCTCCCCTGCCAACGTGGCTCTTGATCTCAGGACCCTGAGATCATGATCTGAGCCAAAGGCAGATGCCTAATTGACTCAGCCCCTGACATGCCCCTAAATCCTTCATTTCTGAAGGGACCCGACTATCTACCATGTGGAGTTAGTCCGTTGGACTCCTGTCAAATTAAGTAGGTGACTGACTCCCTAGGGATAAGGCCAGTCTTGTTGCAACACTTCCCAGGAATTTCCCATTTCCACTTCCCAGTCGCTAAGGAGAGCCACACAACACCCTATGCTTGCCAATCTAACGGCAGCACAGTCACACTACGAGAAGACAAGAAGCTGCTTTTATTCCCCTCCAAGGCAGTAAGCCACTCACGAGTGTCCCAGGACTTGTCTGCCTCTTTTCAAAGCTTGATGTTCATTTTTCTCTTTTGCTTATGGAGATTTTGAGGGTAGGAGGGAACACTTAAGGGGAATGCAGTATTTTCGCAAGACAGTCCTTTCTCTATTTGCCTTTTCCTGGGTCTTCCCTACAAGTTGTTGGGGAATGTTTAGCAGAGTGCTGTGCCCTGGGAGCTCCTTCCACCAGCCCAAGCCCTCACAGAGAGCACTTCACACGGGTGTCTGTCAGTCTCCCTGAAACAGCACTGCGTTCTTGGGGATTTCCGGTGCGGCTGTCTCTGACCACAGCTGAAGACTAGGACAAGCCAGCTGAGACATAATGCAAACACAGGGAGATACTGCAGAACCCCCAGGGGAAGAATGCTTTGGAAGGAGGAGAAAAGACATTTGCTCCTTTCTAGGAACTTTTTCCTGCCCACCAAGAGCCCTGTGTGCTACCATAGTGCTTTTCCCATTCAGTTGTCTATCATTGACGTTCCGGCAAACCGGCTTCAAGAGTCTGAGACATCTCCGCAGGTCAGAGGCGAAGACCAAGTTCTTGAGAAAGAACAAGGTAAGGGCTGTGAGGCGCTGTCTTTCAAAATGTGAGCCTTCACCTACCTGCATCAGCCGACCGTAGGCCCAGTCCTCAGGAGGCCGTATTTTGGAAGGGTTCCCAGGTTACAGGAAAGTTTGAGAACCACTGTGGTCTCCTTTCTCCTCCTCTGCTTTTACCAATGAACTGGCCATTGGTACCCTAGCAGCTGGGTGCTCTCAAGTTTCCTCATCTGGTTTTACAGCAATGAAATTAAAATGACTCCCGTGGAACTGTGCTCATTACCTACTTCGGACTCATGATCTTGAGAACAGATACTATTTTGAAGCCAGCATTTCAAGACATTTGAAGTTCTGTTGGGAGGACCAAGCATCAGAAGAGCACTTTATAAATTAATTGACAAGGCAGTATTGCTCCTTCCGGGAAGATGGCAGAGCAGAAGGATCCTAGGCTCTTTGGCCCACAGACATACCTAGATCACCCCCACAGCAGTAGAAATGACCCAGAAAACGACCCAGACTGGTAGAACATTCTCCAGAAGAGGCCACATCCAAGAGGGTAGGAAGGGCGGTGACATGGTCTGGAGGCAAAGAGACCTGCGGGACTATCCGTGGGAGGGAGGGACACTCTGGGCGCAGAGACTCCACGCCAGGCACGAGGGACCCTCACTGGGAAGACAAGGCAGCACGGCTGACAGCGAGGCTCTTACAGGAAAACAGATATACCCAGGGTTTGTTGAAATGATCATTAATTGCCTTAAATAGTGGAAACTTAACATATGTAAACATCCACACTGTCTCCAGGTCTTTTGTACATCAAAGGATTTTTCAGGTGCTTCTGTCTGCCTACAGCAGGGTAGCGCCACAGCACTGGACTAGGAGATAAGGGATACATTAGTCACTTGTAAAACGCGTGGGCAGGGCAAGATCAGGCATTCTTTAGCTCGAGTACATGAATCATGGATGGCTTCAAGGTCTTTGGATCTTGGGAAGCCATCAACCACATTCTGCCTGTCAGTATATCCATTTTTCGGGGGATGTAGTCTTAGATTCTCAGAAGGTCCAGAACCCCTTTAAACCCCTCCAGGGCTTAAAAATTATAGGCTGGATCATCGCAAAGCCTTCTTGCAGCTCCAAGGTTCTCAAGAAAACCAAGAGCCTGGCCCCTTTTGGAGTCTAACCTGAACGGGTCACGGACTTCGCTTGGTTTTCGAAAGCCCCAGGCACGCGCTCCCTCCACACCACCTGCTCCTTCCCTGACAAAACAGGCCCAGTTGTGCAACATCCTTCACTTTGTACAAACAAGACTAGATTTCCCCAGAGAGTATGATTTAACTTGTTTTAATGTAGTCTGCTATAAAAATGGATGAAGACTTCTGCATGGTACACTTGGCTTTACAAACGAGAACAACGAGTTAATGCTTGTGGTATGCGCGGCACATCCATTAGCATCTGCTGACTAGTCATCTAGCGTCCACAACGTGGGTTAGTACCAAAATTGTGAGTCATGGAACTTTTACTTAGCACACACACACGATCTACAGCAAACGTAAATACTAATCTCTAAGACCTAGCTGGATTACTGGATCCATTGCAGTATTGTGCTTATTTATCTTAGAAGATAGGCAACTAGCAAAAATACACATTTCTTTTACATTTCCCCACCCCCATATTACACTGTAAAAGAAATACATTATTCAGTGCACTTCCTAAGAAATAAACCTCCTTATAGTATCTCTCTCTATATATATATCTATGCCGAAACAAAGGAAGAGCACAATGCAACTTTTAAGATTACCATTTAAAGCAAGAGAGGTAATAACACTCTGGGACTGTAGCCCCTCTCCTGTTCAGGAAGTTCAGCTATTTTATCACTTTATTTGGCCGTGCGTGGGAATGAAGTTTAACGCATGATTGCTTTGGGCAGCTTAAAAGATACCCCGTTCATCACTTGGTAGACACTCTGGGGCACAAGGAGCATTTTAATTTTTGATGTATTGGCCTTAATCAAACCGTAAGCCCTGGAGACACCAATTGTGATTTATACATTGATTTCCATCACTGGCCGGTCCCCCATCAATTCATATTGGATTAAGAGGAAATAGACTTAAATTACAGCAGGAGAGCAGGGCTGCTGGGTAGATGTTGGCTAGGGAGAAAGTATGCGAGGACACCAAGGCCTCTCCATCACTGTGGCCACAAAGTCCTATAACCGCCTTGTCCGAGCTGGGCTGCAGTCCTGTTTGGGGGGCGGAGATCGTCATTATATTCTATGGCCACTGTCAGCTGTACTAGACTACACACTGGAAAGAGGGGAGGTGTCTGTCCTCACAAACTCACAATGATGGCAATGACAGAAGTTTCTAGAATGAAAGAGGTTGCAACTTGGCAGCCTGTGAGCTAAACCCAGCTGCAGAAGTGTTTAACCAGCAGTTTCAAATTGTGTTTGAGTCTGTTTTGATATTTAAAAGTGAGACTGTTTCTCTGAAAATTTGGATTACACAAAAATTTGAGGAGCTGGTAACCCTGGTCTAGCACTGTTGCATGGCAACAAGCAGCTGGCTCTTGCCTTTCAGAGGGGGCTCGGGCAGTTCCGTTAGCTACAGCTTCTCCCGCCCCAGCTGACTTACAGCACTTGATCGAGTGACCTGTTTCACTCTTTTCATATGGCCAGGTGAGTTCTGTGCTACGGGTCAGTTTGGCTCTGGTGTTTTAGGGTGCTGAAGACCTGACTTCATCTGGAACTCCCTCCCACGCTGTCCCCCCCCCCATCCCTGTGGACAAGATTCCTCCTTTGACCGATTGGGTCCCAGGCACATCGAGTTGCTCTGTTAGGTAATCTTAATGTGCATTTCTACTCGCCCTTTATGCTATATTGCAAACTCCAAAGATATAATCACACTAATATTTATGTGTTTAAGTGTGTGTATGTCAGACACGTAAAAGGCTGTGTAGCTATACAGATCTATGTATACTTCCATTTAGGGAAAAGTTAATTTGGTTCCACAGATACAGACACCAAGTGCTGGCAGCTCCGAGAGTAAGTGTAACAATTTGGTAAAACCTGTATAATTCTGACATAATATTACAAAGACAATGAATTTTAAATTATTGCTCTTTGATTACATAATAAAGATCTCATTCTGTTGCAAACCTTTTTTTTTTTTTATACAGAACAAGTAACCATTTCCTATTCAAGTAATAGTAATCGGAATCAGAAGTTCCTTACACAACAGTAGATGCCTGAAGACATTTTTTGAATGGAGAGGTGATTTCATTCTATTCAAGAACTGCCGCAGGACACTGCAAGTGACTTAATTTTTCAGAAGTATGAGAAAAATCAGCACCCCAGCTGCTTCCTGCTCAGGAGGGATTCTCAAGGGCTCTAGAAAGCTTGGCTTGGTGGCGAGGTCACATCCACCTTTTTCCAATTCCCGTTCTACTGATGCAGCCTGGTTTCTGAACACAAAGCTTATATGAAAAACAGTAAAAGAGGATTAAAAGCAGTGTTGGTTTTTAACATTCAGGATTCACGGAGGATCTCATTTTCTGTAATTAAATGATCCACTCTGTGTTTTCGCTGCAGAATCACATTCATGTGGCAGTCTTATTTCAGGCACTTTTGAAACATGTACATCTGGAATAAAAATCTGCGCAAACCACTTCTGCATAATTCACCGTGAGTGTTGAGTGATTCCAGTCCCCAAATAGACAGCAAATCACCAGCTGGTCCTCAGTTAGCCTTCTCCATCACAATGAGATGGTGACTGCTCAGCTTGAGACGTCTTTGAGGTGCCCTTCTAGCTTTAGTACAAAGGTGGGAGGCATAAAAATCTGAAGGACTCAGTTTCTACTTAAAAAAAAATACAAAAAGGCGAAAAACACTAAATGGACTCTACAGATGGTTCCAGCTACTATCAAAATAAATAACATGATCTGACTCAACGGTTGGACTCTGAGCTCTTGGACGAAATCTGGTGGAATGTCAGCCGTGGAGACTCCTGAGAGGGACTAGCTGCTGGTGGGCAGGAGTATCTCCACGTCCTTGCCATTAGCTACGACAGCCGGGGAAGAGCAGCTGACGGCTAGGTCTTCTGTGGTGGCCAAAGAGGAGGCCTGGGAATGAGTTTTGGTCAGTGGAGTGGTAGTGGATGGAGAAGGGGTGAGGCCAGGTTTTTTGGGCGGGATGGGTGGAGGGTTTCCTCTCTCAGCTCTGGGGATGGTGGGGGACTTAATCCCTGGAGACAGAGGGCTCAGCGGACTGGACACTTTCCCTGGAGTCGGGGAATGGCTGGCGTCGCCTCTTGGGCTGGCGGTGTTGGCCAGATTCCGATAGTCTGTGCCAAAGGGAGAGCTATTGGGGGAGACAGGCTTGATCGGCCCTTGCTGGCTGGTGAATCTGGAGAGCACCTGAGTGACGGTGTTGCGGGCCAGCTGCTTGGCTGCAGAGTTATCTATGAGGGTGGGAGACAGGTCCCTGGATGGGGGGCTCTGCACACCACTGGCCTGTTGGTCCTGATCTGCTTGAGACTGAAATTTGTGCCGGGCTGCATGGAACCGCTGGTTGATCCCTACTTGGTAGGATGACTGGTAGCCGGGGCTGCTGGCTGACGACCCCAGCAGGCGCTTAGTTAGCACTGGGGAGGAGCAAGGAGAGGACGTGAGGGAGGAGGAGGCCGTGCTGCTGGGAGACAGTGAGCCCCCACTGGACGGGAGGTGACCAGGTGCTGGGCCAGGAGTCTCGATTCCCACAGGACACCCGCCATTCTCCACTGCTTTCTCTTGGGCCGACCCCAGAGACCCCACAGATCTCTCTCGTGGAGGCACTTGGTTTTCTATGCTGCTGCCTGCCCCTGGCTCCCGGGCAGTCTGCATCTCCGGCTCAAAATGGCCATTGGCTTTTGCATACGCGTAAGTAGGAGTGGCAGGACCAGGTAGCCCAGTGGCTGTCCCCTTGGCTGCGCTGCTCCCCTGGGTTCTTTCTGCCTGCGGACTTTCGGTTTGGCAGAACACAGACACCAGCACAGGAGGCTCGGTCACCGTGCCTTTAGACATGGTCACCGGCTTCTTCGCTTGCTCAGGAGGGCTGCTGTGCTGGTGAGAAGCCTCCAGATCCTGCACTATCTTCTTCAAACTCTCCATCTCTTCCTTCAGGGTTCTGGTGCGGTTCTCTTCTCGGTTCAGTTTTGCTCGCAGTTGCTCTCGCTCGATGTCGAACTCGGACAGCTGCTTCTCCACCTGGGCCTCCGTCTGCAAGCCTCGCTTCCTCTCAGCCGCCAGCTCTTCCTCCAGTTTACTCACCCGGCTCTTCTCCTTCTCCAGTTTCAGGCTCAGCTCGCCCGCCTTCTGGCCCTCCTCGGCCGCCTTGCTGGTGGCTTTCTTGCACTCGAGCACCAGCATGGATGAGAGCTGCTTGTGGCGGGAGCGCTCCTCCTCCAGCTGACTGGACAGCTTCTTCTGCTCCTTCTCAAACTTTTTCACTTGGGACTTCTCAAATTCCAACTAGAAAAGAAGGCCACCGGACAGCTTGATTAGGACAAGACAACAAAGAACTCGGTCGCAAAACTATTGTCAGCTGGGGCGTCCCGGTTGGCTCTCATCTGACGCATGGAGGCCTCGTGGCCATGTGCTCAGCTCAAGTGCTTCTGAGGCACCAGAGCGCCTGCCACCTGGGGGTACACGCTAGGGTCTACTCTTACTCTGGTGATTTAGGATGTTGATAGCGGCGGGAATCTGGACCATCATTTGTGTTTTAGGTCTGCGGGGCGGGGGTGGGGGGGTGGGGTCAGAAGATCGGAACGGTCAGGACTGATAACACAAAGCCACACACATAGGGTTTTGTGATGAATACTGAGGAAGACAAAACTATGCATCTTATTTATTTTAACTCCAGCATAGTTGATGCGGTGTTCCAGGAGTTTCAGGTATATAATATAGGGCTCTCATCAGCCTAAGTGATGAAAATAAAACTTTTCAAGTTTTGGTCATCATTCTTTCTGGTCTTAAAAACAAACACATAGTTGCATTTAAACTGTACTTTTGAGGTAAAACGTAAAACAAGATGAAACCAGAGAGGGAGACAAACCATAAGAGACTCTTAACCAAACGAAACAAACTGAGGGTTGCTGGAGGGGGTTGGGGGGCGGGGGGACATGTGATGTGAGGAGCACTGGGTGTTGTAAGACTGATGAATCACGGACCTCTACCTCTGAAACTAATAATTATATGTTAATTTATTTAAATAAATAAACTGTACTTTTTACACAAATGCAGTCTATTTTAATTGTTATTTCCACCCTATTTAAGGCACAGAAACTCCGAGCAAGAGAGAGAGCGTTGATGGAACCCTATTAGTCAATGTTTTTCAAACTCATTAACGAGACTCAGTGGTTGAGGAAACCAGTCTCATGAGTCACGATCAAAGTTTTAAGAAAATGAATGGCAGTAAGGGTTATATATAATTTCACGGGATTTTTGTTTCAGGCATGTGTTTGTGTATGTCTGTACGCTGGGTTGTGATGTATCTGTTTCTGGATTCCTAAGTGAGTTCGAAGTTAGTGTTCCCAAAGTATGTTCTACATGATGACAGTCCCACAGTGAGTGAGTTATGGAAAAAAAAAAGAGTCTATGAAAATAGATTTGCTAAACTCAGAATACGATCTTGTTCTGACGACTCACAATGCACTTTTCTGTACTAAAAGGTCTAAGAAATTAGAAACCTATTTAACGTTGTTTAATCCAGTAATTCCCAGATATATTTGACCACAAAGCCCTTTGTTTCTGAGTAACAATAATTTACACCCTGCAGAACAATGTTTGAGAAATGCTACTTCTCCCACGTGGTGCTGTGAGCACCATCACTACCTGCTGAGTCAGCCGCTCTCTCTCTTTCTCCAGCATGTAGGTGACGTCATCTCCTTCAGCTGTGTCTTGCGCATGCCTCTGCCTTTCTTCCTCAAGGTCCAGGATCACCTTTAAAAGAATTAAAGAAACAAAAATTCCAAATATCAAGAAAACACACTTAAAATACAACACAATTAAATACTAAGCGCCTATCTAAGCACCTAAGATAGTTCCAGAGTTCAATCCACCCACCCTAGTCAGGGCCATCCAGGATCACATTATCTAGCAGGGTGAAAGATATGCAAGCTATGTGCCAGAAAACAGTAAGATCAATGCTTTATTGGAGGAGATACAAAATGGCAAGTAAGCAGAGGAGGACAACTAATGAGCTCTAGGGATTGAGAAGGCTTCCGAGAATTAATAGGTCCAGCAACCGCAGGCCGTTTGCTCAGACTAGGGGTTGAGGGGAGGGGATGCAGCAAGACAGGACCACCGAGAGCTGAACACCGAGATCCTCCTCCCAAGCTCAAATCTCTGTGCCCCGCTCAGTCAGCAATACGCATTTTGTGTAGAGTTAGCTGACAGGTAGAGACTCTTGAGCTCAGCCTGCACGTAAAAAGCCTCAACACTTGGGATCCTATGTGGAGATTTTTTCAGAAGGCCTTTTAACTCATCTGCCACCCCAATCCACTTATCCTGGCACCAAAGGATTAAGCCGAATTGGAAGGCTAATACTGTCCACATTTAAAGGAACATTTCCCACATAATCCCATCTATAAATACTGCACAAGATGCTGAAAGACCAGGGCTTTTTTTTAGCAGCTTCTGCCCCTGCTTCCCAGATACCTTGGCCCAGACCTCTAGGGCAGAGCACTGTCCTCCCAATGACCATTTCTCAGCGTTTCTCTACACTAACAATCTTCTTGTATGGAGAGAGGAAAAGTTTTTGGGACATGAAACCCAAAATGTTTTCATTCAAGAAAAATGAAAACATCTTGGTGTTCTTCCTTCTGGTTTAAAAAAAAAAAAGCCTAACTTGGGGCGCCTGGAGGGCTGAGTCATTAGAGCATGGGACTCTTGATCTCGGGGTTGTGAGTTTGAGCTCCACGTTGGGTGTAGAGATTACTTAATAAAATTCTAAAAAAACAAAACTAAACTAAAAAACCCCAAACCTTAACTTTTCAATTTAATAGAAAAACAATTTTGGCTAATGGTGGTCAATCATCTTCTCTCCTTTTGGACAGCCCTCTAAAATCACAGAAATGGAATGAAAAGATAAAAACCCTCAAAGACAGAAATTGTAGCACACAAGAAATGTTAATAACATCTAAAGAGGGCAGGAGGCAGGAGGTGCGGTGGCTACTTTGGTATGAGGGAAGAAGCTGTTTTGCCCTGCAGGGCCCCAAAGAGATATGGAACCTGGAAATGGCAGGGGCTACAGAGGAGAGGTGAGATATGGGGTAGGAAACAAGGGCACTGAATCAAAATCTCTATTTTCTAGAAGGTTATCTGTCTCCTCAGCCTGATTCCCGTACATAAAATGTTAGGCATCCACTGCCCAGGAACAAGGCAAGTGTTTATCCTCAGAAGAAACAGAATGCGGCAGGCTGAGGATCTGGGAATAGCAGAGAATGAGGGTGAGGGAAGGAGGCTGTGTTTGTTTCAGGAAGGTGGTAGGGTGGAATGGGAGGCAGGCTGTAAGGTAAATCCGTATCTCTAATGACAGGAAGCAAGGTAGGTGTCAAAAATTGATATGTGTGGGAATAATATACCATTTAGAAATATGGAATTTAGCTACCAAAATAAATGGTCTTTGAATATGGAGAAGAAGGAATGGGGAGAGGTGGACGAGGGAACTCTGTTTCATAACAAGCAGGGTAAGCATGTAATTTACCGCTCAAACCACAGCACTTCTGAGAGTCAAAGGAGGTATTCTTAATGACTATGCCAAGGCGACAGACGTCAACTGGGACTCTCTTGGGCAAACTAGGACAATAAACACCCTAATTATAAGCCTCTAGGTACTGTTTGATTCGTAACAAGGTCAGGGTTTTACTTTGATAAAAACACTTACAGATAGGGAGTTGGTTTAAAAATATTTAACACTCAAAGAATCTTACAGTGAAATATAGTATTAAAGAATTTTGAATTATTTTTAATTTCTTCCTCTCCTAATCACTGAGAGCCACAAATTATCCCAGTACTACAATATTCATGGGCATGACAGCCGGCCAACCCTTCAGGGTGGCTCAGCTGCTTCATGGAGGAAGGGGTTAAAAGGCCGAGCAAACCATGCTGTGAAGACTTTCTTAGAGGATCATGTAAAAGGCCCCCAAATTTAGGCAACTAACACAGACCTGACACATTTTAAATTGGGCAAAAATGTCTTTTAGATTCCTTCATTCTAGACCAGCGGTTAAACTTTGCTGGGTCTTGGACAACTCTGAGAATTCAATTACAGATAGGGGAAAAAATTCACATTCTATAAAAACGTATGGACTTTTGGCATTCTGTGTATTTTCTGGGGGATCCTGGAACATCTGAGGCCCATCCATGGTTAAGAATCTCTACCCTGGCCTTTCACTTGGACCCTGGGAAGAGTGAGAAAAATGATGGGCAAGACCTATGCCTGAGCAATCTGAAGGTGCATTTTAAGCAGATTCTCTAATGCAAGACATCATAAAAGCAAGCTAAAGTTCATCAGTTTGCAATTGCTGACCCAATTTTTCAGAATAAAATGCTTCCTACTAAATGTGTTGATGTCTCCCTTGCTGGTATAAATCTAAACCAATAGTTTTAGAAAATGTAGTTTCCTGCCAGGCATCTTTTACAGGCCAAATCTGAGTGGTAAATCAGGTCGGGGAATAAAATCACAAGCACTAGAATTCCAATGAGATGAGATAGAGGAAAGCACAGGTTCGCCTTCCTAACTAGGGTCTGTAAGAGGAGCCAAACAGGTGCATGTGCGCGTGTGCCCGCGCAGACACACACACACACACACCCCTTACACTTTCCTAATACGATAGAAGAGCTTTAAGATAAACAATGCTTGGGACTGTTTATGGTTTTAGGAGAAGTAAAATGCAATGAATCTCAAAACTAGAGACATAAAAAACAATCCATTGGCTTGCATGTTTATAATCAGGTAAATTCTCTCTCTCTTGTACAGCATTCCCCAAATACCTGTTAATCTTGCTATTTGTCACTTAGGGAAGCACACAGGGAACACTCTGTTCAGCTGCGAGCTTGGTCAAACCCCAGTCTGTTGACAAAGTTTGGATGCTCAAGAGCTGAAAGGACAGAGCAAGTGTTTTGGAGTGTCCTATCAGGAAGGAATGCCGTCTTAAATAACATGCCTGGCATAGTCCCTAAATTTAACATTCTGCATAACTCGCGTTTTCTTCCTGGACTCTTGGCTCTAGGAGACCCCCTGACAAGTACTGTGGGAACGGGATCGGGCGTAGCCCAGCAGGTATCCGTGCGGGTCCACGTGGCAGAGTCCGGTGGGAGAACGTACTTTGCGGTGCCTGCTCTCGGCGGCCGCCAGCTGCGACAGCATGCGCTCCTGCATGTTCTTACACTGCTTCATCACCACCTTCAGGACGGAGAGTGGGTTTGTGCAGACCGGCTGCTTGTCGCCATCGTTCTTCTCCTTCAGCGTCTCGAAGTCTCTCTGCAGAGCCATTAAAGGATCACTGATGTTATATTTCCCGTAGCGTTCTTCAATGAAAGTATCTCTGTGTTGGGCCTGGGAAAGAGGGAAAAAATGAGCATTTTGCTTTTTAAAACTACTGTGGCCCGGGCTTTGCTAGGAGTTATATGGTAAAGACGGCAGTGTGAGTGTGAACGGAATGTGCCGACTACAAATCTGACTGGTGATCAGGCCGTCTTAATGTAGAAGCAACGCCAGAAAGGGGGCACAGTATAGTAACATCAATGAGGACAAAGTCTTATGTAGAGCCAACTATGTAGTAAACACTGTTACAAGCATTTATATTCACACTGACTTACTTAAAAATTTTTTTAGGTTCTTTATGTGGTTATATCTTTAGGATATAACCTTTTTTTTTTTCTTATTTTAAAGATTTTATTTATTTATTTGACAGAGATCACAAGTAGGCAGAGAGGCAGGCGGAGGGGGCACGGTGGGGAAGCAGGCTCCCTGCCGAGCAGAGAGCCCGACGTGGGGCACGATACCAAGACACCAGGATCATGACCTGAACTGAAGGCAGAGACTTAACCCACTGAGCCACCCAGGTGCCCCTAACTTACTTAAATTTTATAAGCCTCTAAGGTAGTGCTATCATGCTCAACTTGCAGATGAGAAAACTATGATAAAGTGGTCAAGTAACAGGTGGTCGGAACCAGGATTTAAAACCAGGCAGTCAGGCTCTATGTCTTTGTCCTTAAGCACCATGCTTACTGCCTCTGCTTACGAACGCTTGTGACTGCCAGCAGGAATACCTTATCCTTTCCTTCTGTTATGGCATTTGCATTTCTAAAATATGGTAAACATGAGAATTTTACAGTTTACATATTTAGGGATGTAACAAGGCAGTTGTATATAAGTAAAGAATGCTAAATGTGTTTTCACGTTATATTCTACGACTATTTGTGATCTGAACATGCAGAACGTCACTCAGTTATTGGTGGGTCAAGAAGACCAGGACACTCACAGCCAGAGGTGCAGACAAAATCCCTTCTACCGGCTGCTAAATTCCACCCCTTCTTTTAGTCTGTTTGCTGCTACCTGCCATCTTTCTGTCCCTTTCAGGGCTTGGTGGGCTTCAGGGATGAGACAGAAGGTGAGCAGGGAATGCAGGCTGGTATTAGAGTCTGCTTTAGGGCTTGGGGCCACACTGGATGCAAGGATCAGGAAGGGAGTGGAAAGATATTCTTTGACTTCCCTATTCTTTCAGGTCTGCTAGGAAGGACTTGAAGTACTACTTTGTAAGAACATCATATATTACATGCAGGCGAACAGGGTGACAGTAACGAGTACTTTACTACACAGACATTACAAAGGTTCCTGAGACATTTTACTATGAAAAAAAAAATGAAGTGTTAATACAGCATTGAAGAAACTTTCTCAAAAACCACAGCAAAGTACTGTATGATTTACACTTTGATATGAAATCTAGTCATGAAAACTACTGTCATTTGTCAATTTTTTAAAAAGTATTTCATCAAAAGCTAGGTTTTCTTTTTCTTCTTCTTCTTCTTCTTTTTTTTTTTTTGGTTGGGGGTGCTAAGTATTCATCATCATCAAAGAGGAACCCATTTGAAAAGAAAGGGAAATTTACAGTTCAATGGCTATGCTTAAAAAAACAAAGCAAAAACAAAAACAGAAAAACCTCTCAAGACAGTAAAGCAAACATGGGCTTTAACACAGAAGTATGTTTCAGTCCTGAAAACATGATGCTTCCTTCATTAGACTGTCCAAGTTCAAGACCTAGGAATCACTTAGTTTTATGCTATAAATATACGTTGGTGTCAATTGGCAAATGTTCAAAGCAGAGTTAGAAGCCCTGGGGTTTTACTTCTGGCTTAACTACAATGATTAAAAAATTTTTTAAGATTTTATTTTTTTTAACTACACCCAACATGGGGCTCGAACTCATGACTCTGAGATCAAGAGTCGCAGTTCCTTCGACTGAGCCAGCAAGGTGCCCCTAACTACAACCATTTTTTTAAAAAAAGATTTTACTTATTTATTTGACAGACAGAGATCACAGTAGGCAGAGAGGCAGGCAGAGAGAGGGAGGAAGCAGGCTCCCTGCTGAGCAGATGCAGGGCTCGATCCCAGGACCCTGAGATCATGACCTGAGCCAAAAGCAGAGGCTTTAACCCACTGAGCCACCCATGTGCCCCTCTATAACCATTTTAAATGATGACATTATTGGGGTGTTGGTATACTGGAATTATGAAGAACCAAATCGATTTGTTCCTTTAAGTTACCATCTTAAGATAACCATCTTCCTGACCTTACTACAAGTGTGTGTGTACGTGTGTGTCTGTGTATGTCTGTGTAAGCATGAGAATTAAAGAGGCAAGGATGTGAAAGAATCCAAGACAGACTCCTATTTTCTCAGCTCCCAATTAAAAAGAAAATCCTCAGTAAAATTTCAAAATAGTCACTATTCCATTTTAGGATAGAGAAACACAAGACCAATTCCTGAATTGGCTATTTTTATTGTTTTTTAAAATCATGGCAGGAGTAAAACAGAAAAAGCTAGTTTTGAGTTAGACTTTTAAAAGGAATAGTGTCAGACAACAGGAACTCATCAATACTTTCCTTTCACCAAGAACATCTGTTTCTTTAAGTTCAGGTATAAAAACTCGAGATTGACAACCCAGGATGTGATGAAAGAAACTGTCTGTAGCTATTTACGTCCTAAAGGCAAATCCAAGTTCAGAAAAATGCTTAGACAAAGGAAGCAAGAGGAAAAAAGACTCTTTGAAAAGTTGAAATTCTATTTTTCTTACTGTCACATTGTTTTATTCATGATTACCATTCTGGTCTGATTAGCAATGGTAAAGGAATGATTCTCAGTACTGAAATTGGTTTGGTAGGGCAGAAAGGAACACGGAAACCTGAATATTTCTACAGCTTTCTTTTCAGAACAGCAAGGGGGAAGTGGGATGGGACAGCAGGAGCTGGGAGTGTAATTCGTGACCTTGACAGATCTGCTGAGAAGCTGTCTCTCAGGCTGGAGTATATAGTTAACTAATACTTTAAAACATGACTTTTTAAAACCCACACTGTTATTATCCTGTATAATTAATAACCATCACTGAGTTACGAGTAATAGATGAGCTTCTTTGGTGAGGTCTCAGACTTCTCTGAGAACAGTTGTTAAGCTGTCTGTTTTCTCTTGAAGTACTTCATAGTAATTCCATAATCACTTGCATAGTAATTGCAAGTTATACAAAATTGGTGGTTTTGTACATAAATGAAAAGAATCTGTGGAATAATCTAAAAAAAGCTCCTTGTCACAAAACAATTCTTTAAAGTACATTCAAACGTGGGGCCCAGACATGGGGAAAGTGAATTCAAAGTCTGCATTTACTATAACCAAACACTGAATTGGAAAATGGGAGAAGGAATATGGTATTTTTCAACCAACTTAATGCCTCAATCGGGTGGACTGTATGGATAACAGGTTTCACAGAACAAATAAGGACAACAAAAATAGACGTTAAGAACTGAAGAATGAAAAGAACATTCATGGAGGTGTGTATTGGTTATCTAGTCCAATATAACAAGTCACTCCCAAATACAGCAGCTCATATAGTAAACCCTTCCTTATCTCATACAGTTCTGAGGGTCAGGAATCTGGGCGGCATTGAACTGGGTGGTTCTGACTCTGTTTTATGAGGCTGAAGCGGAGCCCTTGGCCAGCGCTGCGGTTATCTGAAGACACAACTGGGGCTGGTGCATCCATCTCCCAGCTTACTGGGATGCTGGCATAGGCTTTGGTTCCTTGCTTGTGCTGGCTTCCCACAGAGCAGGTGACATGACAGAAGGAGAGAGAAAGAGAGAGAGAGAGAGAGAGAGGAGAGGGTGGGAGACAGGAAGAGAGAGGGATGGGGGAGTGAGTGAGAGGGAGGGAGAGGCAGAGAGAGAGACTGACACCAAGATGGGCATCCCAGTGTCTTTTATATTATAACTTAATTTCAGAAGTGACATACCATCACTTCTGATGTATTCTATTGGTGACACAGACCAACCCTGGCAAATGTGGGAGTGGCCTACACAAAGGTGTGAATATCAGCAGGTGAGGTCATTGGGGGCCATCTTGAAGGCTGGCTACCACAAGATGAGTGACTAGATATGCTACCACTACTGTTTACATCTCAAGTCAAACTTAGAGACCAAATCCCTATTAAACACTAAAAACTGTTAAGGTTGAATTTTAATACTTTAATGGTGTATCAGCTATTTTGTAAGAAATTTTAAGTGATCCAGATTTGACTTCTGAAGGGAGGAATTCAGTAATACAGCTAAAAATCAATCAACTTCTTGCAATTTCATTATTTTCACTTCACTGACAACATATATTTTAACTGAACAGAAATTTCTACAATGTCAGAAAACATCATGGTCTTTAATTTCAGACAATAGGAATATAACTGGCTGGTTAGACAGATTCACTGATAAAGGGTATTGCTACAGCAGACAAAACACACGAGTCATCTATTACTCACTTTTCCTGTCACAGGCTGAATGAAACACCACTACTACTGAAAGCTTAAAATAAAACTGTATAATTCTTGGGAGTCTGTCATGCTTGCTCTCCAAAATTTTCAGCTTTGCTATGACAAACTTCAAAAAGAAATATGAAACAGTCACCTCCTCTCCCCTCTCCAATACAATTTATACTATTAGATATGTCACATATGACAATATACCTAAATAGTATAATACATAAAAGCAGTGCAATATATTTCTATATATAGTATAGTATGATAGTATCCTATTATAGTAATGTATGTGTGTGTACCTATCCTTATGTTTTTTTCCAATCTTGAAACAGGAAATCAACTTCTTCATTCTTTGGATTTCACCAACATGAAAAATGGTTCCAAATCTAAAAGTGAAGATTTAAGGCCCACTTAATTGGGGGTTTACGTTCAAGTACAAGTTTTATTTTTAAGACTCAGGATGGTACCCTAACTGGATGAGGATACATCTTTGCAATTGGTTGCCAATCCTGAAGTGATACTTTTAACAATAATCAGCAATACAAACTTTGTGCCTTTAAAAATAGCTGACTATCTCTATGACAGAGACCAGAAAGACCAGAGAACATGATTCCAGGATGGTTTTAACTAATGAAGCACCAAAAGCATGTTAAAAACTATCCTTTTCACACACAAGTTGAATCTACTAATCCTCAACTAATTTATACTCTGGAGTCCCTGATGAACCATAACTGGAAATAAAGTGACCGTGGATAAAGATGCAAGAACATTACAACAAGTACTCCCTCTGTTCTGAAAGTGCCTTTGACTTGCTCAAAGAAAACTGGATTTCAGTGTTTGACAATATTGGTAAGAGAGGATTTAGCCATGTTTGAATTAAATCTTAATTTTTGGAAAAGGGTACAAAATTCGACATGAAAATTTTTATGATTTAAAAAATACTTCTGGGGGCACCTGAGTGGCTCAGTGGGTTAAGCCTTTGCCTTCGGCTCAGGTCATGATCTTAGGGTCCTGGGATCGAGCCCTGCATCGGGCTCTCTGCTCAGTGGGGAGTCTGCTCCCCGCCCCCCCTGCCTGCCTCTCTGCCTACTTGTGATCTCTCTCTCTGTCAGATAAATAAAATCTTAAAAAAAAAATACTTCTAATATATTATTGAAAATCCAGTGCTCTTTCCCCTTAACCATAAATGCTATTTTTTTCAAATCTATACATTTATTTTCTTTAATATACTTTCTAAACATTTATTTTCTTTAATAATTTTTGGCTCTGGAGCCTTACCAGAACTGGTTCGTATCTGGGCTCTATGACTTTCTATCTGTATACTCTCAGCAATTCCCTTAATTTCTCTGTACCTCAGATCCCTCATATGTAAAATGAAGGTTAATGACCTACCTACAGGTTTGTTTTACAAATTAAATGAGTAATATAAAATGTTTCCTATAAGTACCTGGTGCATTGTTAAGTACTATAAATAGGAATTAATTTTTCAGTAACCAAGTGTAGAGGATAGGTTTTCCTTTTATTTTAGACCCTATGACTAAACCTACTCCTGGATATGTAAGAGCCTCTAAAATTGGACCGAGCCAGGAAGTCTTCATTAAAAGCAAATGAAATTAACCAATCCACAGATAACTCCAAAGTAATACATTACTAAAAATATACTGGGAACCTGTATAACTGATAATAGTATTTCTTTAGCAATAATCCTGAACTGTGATATTTTATGTAATAAATATAATAAATATTTATGTAACATATTTACATAAATATTTATGTAATAAATATCACATAAATAATTTGTGATATTTTATGTAATACCATCATTTGGTATTTATCTCCTGCATTATGATTAAACATTCCCCAGTTTTCTGTCTTGTTTTTCCTCCCGCCCAGATTGTAATGAGGCAAAGGAGAAAGCACTTCTCATACATCTTTCTTCTTCCTATATCCTATATTTCCACTTAAGCCTAAGGCATTTAACAGATGTTCACTTTCCAGCTCTTTCCTGATGTTTCAGCCTCTCCTAACTCTCATCATTTTTAGTGAGGCCAATATTTCATTTCGCCATTAACAAAATCTAGGATTTATTTAATATAATCATTTAAGGCAATATTAATTTATCCATTTAGCAAACTGACTTTGAAGTAGAAAGAGTTTCGAAGATTCCCTTTGGAGTCAGTTTGCAGCTGCTGCTGTTTATAAAACCAATTATTTACATAAGGATAAATGACCATTTGATATTATTTGACTAAAGTGCACTCAATTCTTTTGAAGACTAAAAATGGTAAGTTTAGTACAAATAGCTATAAGTGTGATATTTCCAGCTAGTATGCTGCTTGTTGATAGACTAAGAATATGGGTATAAAAGGAAGCTAGATCCTATTTCCTCTAGAGCTGAAGCTTTGCAGCACTCTATAATTGGCAGACTTGGTGTGGACGAGGTGTTTGTGCTGGTCTCCTAGGGAAGGGGCCTGTTGTGCTAAGTCCCAGGTGGACTTGCCCTAGTGGAGATGGGCCTCCAGGGTGCAGGGGGGTGGGGCTTTCAGCACAGATAGGGGGAGGAATATGGTGGCACCCTGACCCCGTCTACCTTGCACCCTCCCCGCCCCAGTCTAGCCCTGGAGCTGAAAGTTCACATCCTCCACTCTTTAGGAAGCCCCCACAGAAGAGCAATCAATCACCACTCTTGTGTCCCTGGCTTTTGTCAGAACTCTGCCTTCTCCTTGCCTGTGTTTGAGCTGTTTTATCTCAGGTGTAGGACTGGGTTTCAAAACTCCAAATTTTAGGGACTCCTGTGACGCTGATGGAATGGATAAAGATGTGGTGTGTGTATGTACACAAAACACAAAACACACACACACACAGTGGAATATTACTCAGCCATCAAAAAGAAAGATGTCTCGCCATTCACAACAGTGTGGATGAAGCTAGAATGTATCATGCTAAACAAAATCAGTCATTCAGAGAAAGACAAATACCATATGATTTCACTCATATCTGGAATTTAAGAAACAGAGCAGATGAACACATGGGAAGGGAGTAAAAGAAGGAGAGAGGGAAACAAGCCATCAGAGACTCTTTTTTTTTTTTTTAAAAGATTTATTTGACAGAGAGAGAGAGATCACAGGTAGGCAGAGAGGCAGGCACAGAGAGAGGGGGAAGCAGGCTCCCTGCTGAGCAGAGAGTCCGATGCGGGGCTTAATCCTAGGACCCTGAGATCGTGACCTGAGCCGAAGGCATAGGCTTAACCCACTGAGCCACCCGGGCGCCCCGCCATCAGAGACTCTTAACCACAGAAAACAAACTGAGGGTGGATGGAGGGAGGTGGGTGGGGGATGGGCTAGCGGGTGATGGGCATTAAGGAGGGCACTTGTTATGATGAGCACTGGGTGTTGTATGTAAGTGATGAATCACTAAATTCTACTCCTGAAACCAATACTCCACTGTATCTTAACTAAAATTTAAACAAAAACTTAAAAAAAAAAAAAAAAAGGTAAACAGCTTAATGTAGCTGCTTCAACATTCAAATTCCAGAAAGCCTTGTGAAAACTCCTAATGAAATTGAAATAAATGTATTCAGTGTTGTTGTCTTTGCTCTGTTTTATTTTGGAGGTGGGTTTATGTGTGTGGTTGAAACAAATTACATATACAATCTGGACTGGGGTCTCCATAAATAATTTTTTGAGTTGGGAAAGAAAATGTGCAAAGAGATTCAATAAGTACTGAACAAATTAATGAACATTAATTAAGAATTGTAAAGTATAATTTTAATGGTACATTAGATCCTAATCTCTTTTATCCAGGAGACTATAATGAGAGTTGACATCAACCTCATACCACACACAAAAAACAGGGATGGATCACAGACATGAAGATAATATAGGAATGGCCAAAAAGCACATAAAAAAGTGCTCAACTCATTAGTGATCAAAGAGATGTAAATTAAAACAATGATAAGATAACACTAGAAAGCCACTAGAAAGGCTAAACTTAAAGGCTGACAACATCAAATGCTGGAAAGGATTTGGAGCAACTAGAACACTCACCACATTGCTGCGGGGAGAACGGAATATCCACTTTAGAAATAAATTGGAAATTAATCATAGAGTTAGAAAACGCCTACCTCCAGCTAAGTACTTATCCAAAAGAAACAAAAACATAAATCCACAAAAAGACATAAACAATAATTGTCTAAAGCATGCTTTTTTCATAACAGTCCCACACTGGAAATGATCACCACAGTTTTATGGTGGAAAAATTACAGCAGAGGTTGTCTCTGGGTGTTGGGGAACAAGGTACCAGGAAGGGACCCAAGATGACTTTTTGGTGTGATGGGACTGTTTACATCTTGATGGGGATGGAGGTCAAATGGATGGGTGCATTTGTCAAAACTTACTGATCTGTGTTATCAACACTTAAGATGTGTGCACTCCACTATAACTAAATTATATCTCTAGTTCAAAAATATAAAAATACATAATGAGAGTTAAAGGGAAAACAAAGTTATATGAAATGTATTCCTTATATACAGTGTTTCAGAAACATGGGACACTGGAATCAATGTGATTTTAATAACAATTAAACAATGAAGCAGGTGCCAATATTGTAGTGCCTGCCAGGTATGCCAGGCAGTGGGCACATCTAATCTAATCCTAAACGACATAGCTCTGGACGTAGACATCACTTATATCTCCATTTTATAGAAGAAACTGAACATTAACATGGGACTTTCCCACAAAGCCAGTTAAGTAGCAGAAGTACTGTAAATGGTACAGAAGTACTGAATACGTTAGCTGAATGAGTACTACTTAAACAGATATTCCTCAGGACTTTGTAGGAATTAATTTCAATTTAGTAGGTCTCTCTCAGTGGCTTAAAAATGGAAGAGAACAGAAAACATTACAGAACACCGAATATTGTGAGTCGTGTTTCGAGACTTTTCTTCTGACCTAAGAATATAGGTGTGTGTATGTGTGTCGTGTGTCTGCATGTATGTCCCTTGGGTCACAATACAGTCTATTTTTACTCTGTGTCTCTGTCAAAAAAGTATGAAAAACACTAGAATAGAATGACAAACCCAATTAGTCTGACTCCTGAATCTATGATTTTAACAGCTTAAGCTATCATATATAAATTCTAAAAGAAGTGATAAAGTAATCAGTATTGTTGTTTTATTTTAAACTAATGAATGTTATAAATGTCTACAAGCCACGAGATGTTTGGCCTAACAACAAATATACAAGAATGTTAACAAAAAAAATCTCCGTGTTATCAGGGTTAGACAACCAAACACAGCACTGGAGAGGTTTGGGAAAATTTCCTGGACACATGGCTGATTCACAAGGACACATGTTTTGAATGCCTTTACTGACCACTTAATGTTTGCGGGGTACTACTAATACTGAGTGATGTGGGCAATGATAATGGGGATATAGACTTGACTAAGTAAGATGTAGTCTTCTGCTCTTAAGGGGCTTAAAATATGCCAGACAAGTTCAAGACCTAAGAGCAGAAATAAACAAACTGCCTCTGCTGTTTAAATGTTTTCTAAACAGTATCATTAATGTTTAGAGGAACACCAAGTACAATTTATTTGATCAGGACTTTCTAAGACTCAGATCTTACACTCAGAATAGGAAGGAAAAGGCCAACCCTGGAAGTGGGCGGGTTCTGGCAGATAAATGGGACTATCAGCGATATAATGAATCACAGGAAACACCAGGAGGTTGAGCCGGGCATATAATCCAAAAACCGTCTCTGAAGTATGGCACAGGGAGACCCAGACCACAGACTATAACCTGTGTGTGATCCTTTAAGCAAATGTGAACTTGAAAAACTTCTTTCTTAGAAGTGTGCTCAGCCTCTTTAACTCACAATGTATTAGCAGTGCAGAAACTAACTTCAAGGCTAAAATAGTTAAAAAGAGCTCATTAATAAGACTGAAAGGGTATCTTCCTCTTCCTCTAGTTAGGGGATCTTATGGAGGGAGCTGTATGATTGTGGGACGAGTCTTAACTCTAAACGTTTTTCTTAAATGACACACGCAGTCATACTACAAGGAAGCGTGGCAAGAAACCAGCCGCTCAGTGGTAAGGTCATGGAGAGAGGGTCCTTATTAGCAAGACTCAGGAGTAGAAAGTGTTCAGACTGAGAAGTTTAGTGAGGAAACAGGGCTAAGAAGTTTTGTGGGGGTTGAAAGGGGACTTGTGTGGCTCTCAAGCCACAAGGAGAGCAAGATGTGAGGGCAGGCAAACAGAAGCAGGGACTGTGCTAATTCTACCCACTGATGAGAGAAGGTAAAACAGTATTTATGATGAAATACTGAGAGAGAGCACAAGCCCTCTGTCACAAGTCCCAGGCTGGAGAGGTGGCAACCTCTGTGGTCACTGAGGACTCACGGAGGAGGAGGCAGCTAGCTATTCAGTTTGAACCAGCCGTCATACAGGGAAACTGGGGACTCAAAGTAGGGCAGGATGATTTTTCTTTAGAGAACAGAAGAGGAAGAGGAGTAAAGAAGCCAAGACCGAGAAGAGAAAGGTGGGCTACAAGTGCATTGTGGGTATTTCATGAAAATTTATTAAATGTGAAATGGCAATGTTTATCACTACAAGAAGGTACTGGATAAATACAGGTATGGTGAAACCCAGCGTGCTCAAATTGACCCCAGCTACTACTAATCCCAAGTAATCCCAACCCCCTACTGCTTTTATCTCCATAAAAGTGTACTGAGGAGATTAGAGGATGAATGGATGGGAAGTTATCTTTGCTTGGAGATATAAGAGCGCTTCCTTTTTACTTTAAAGGATAACAATACCTTTAGGAAACTTTAATGTCACCAAGGACAAGAATGGGATAACCTTGACCATTTCAATCCCCAAAGAAACAGCACCAGCGGCTCTATTCTAAGCCTCTCTGTCTGTCTCAGCCTCTTCCCTAATGGCTTCTTGGCCTCCTCTGGAGGTCGTCACTTGTCCCAGGAAAAAAAGGTTTTAAAGGGAAAAGAAAGGATTTCAAAGGGAAAAGAGAACAATTTGGAAAGCAACCAGAGAAAGGGGGGAATGAGGAAGATTTGGTGGGAGCCAAAAGCAAAAACCCACTCATGAAATGGGACATAAGTAAACAAGTTCTGAAAGATTAAGAGAGAGGATATGTGTAATTTAGACAGATGCCCATGGAGGCCCTTAGCTGCAGTGTCTGGGCAACAGTATTTTTGGATATACTTAGATACATAAGGAAAGACAAGCGATACTATACTCTTTAAAAAAAGATAATATACGATTTTCAATGAGGCTCACAAAGCTCCCATTGCTGGTCAGTCAGGGAGTGCAGATGACTACATTCCACTCTGACAGATAGGGACCCCGAGGTAAAATGCCAGCTGAAAACTAAAATATGGGGGTGCCTGGGTGGTTCAGTCAGCTAAGTGTCTGCCTTTGGGTCAGGTCATGGTCTCAGGACCCTGGTATCATCAGGCTCCCTACACCCTGCTCAGTGAGGAGCCTGCTTCTCCCTCTCCCTCTGCTGCTATCCTGTGTCTACTCCTGCTCTCTCTCAAATAAATAAATAAATAAAATTTTTAAAACCACTAAAATATGGCCTTTCATTAAAAAAAAAATTATTTATTTATTTGACAGAGTTCACATGTAGACAGAGAGGCAGGCAGAGAGGAGGGGGGAAGCAGGCTCCCTGCCGAGCAGAGAGCCCTATGCGGGGGCTTGATCCCAGGGTCCTGGGATCATGACCTGAGCTGAAGGCAGAGGCCTTAACCCACGGAGCCACCCAGGCGCCCCGGTCTTTCATTTTTTTTAGATGAAGACATAGGCATAGTGAACAAAGGTACATATCCCAATTATTTGGTATCCTTTATGACAAATATGGAAACAAACACAAGCAATGATTTCCCGTCTGAAGAACAAACCGTTCCTTCTTAGTGCAGGGTGAAATGTAAATAATGTCACCGAGTGGGAATTATCAACAGTAAAAGTTATGAAATTGTATTACGATAGTGAAGCCTCTCTTCTCAAAAATATGAATTAATAAGAGGCAATCTATTTTGGGCCTTGAATACATTCAACTTAGACCCCAAAGGCCTGAACTTATTCCCTCACATGACAAATACTTCTGCAAGAACTTTGGAGGTTCTAGACATTCAGGATGCAGGGCTGAACAAGATGAAGCATCCATCCCTCGTGGGGCTTGCTTACATTTATTGCAAAAGAGAAATATCAGACATAAAAGAGATGAAAATCTCTATTTTCTGTGGTACTTAGCAGCAGGAATTGATAAATTCCCATATTATCACTAATCTGGTGCAGACAGAGAAAAAGAAATCACATTAAGTATGATTCAATCCTACAAAACTTTACTGGATACAGTAATGGGAGAGTTTTTATGTATGGAGTTTCCAGTCAATAAGAATAGAGACTTCTGACTTCAGTAACACAGTCCCATACTCAGTTCTACCAATGAATTTAGGCTTTTGTCGAACAGACAGCCAGTGAATAAGATTAAAATAATTTTTGGAAGTTATGCCTATCTTAGAACTCACTAGGTGGAGTTGGCTTTTCCGACACAGAAATTCTTTTTGTTGTTGTTAAACAATGGAATATTATGAACTACAGATATGAAACTGAAGCCAGGAAAAGTACTTTGAAGGGTTATAGGTCTCCTGCTATGATAATGGTATTTCTTGAAATTTTAGTCACATAGTTCCTCATATATACGTTGTCAGCTCTATTAAATTTGAGTCCATGACCTGTGAAAGAATCTGCTTTGAAAGAACTTTTAGGCATCCTGTTCAAAAGGAGAATTTGAAAATTAATGGGAAATTTACTCTTTGCTCTTTTTGGGAGAAAATCAGGGATATGGTGTTAATAAGCCCATGCTCTCCCAAGTATGCCAGGCTTGTCTCTACCCTCTTAACTGTATCTTAGAATTATTTAGATTTATGTGAGAGTATAAATCACTTAGAAGTAAAGACACTTAAGAAATAAATGTGGTTCTTAACTCCTTAATGTTCCAGTTCATACTATATTTCTTTAAAATATAATTTTTAATTTCATAAATGAATATTTTCTAATAAAAAACTTAACTATACAGATAAAGCCAAAGTCCTTCCTGAACACAACCCAATCTCTCTTTTCTCTTTAAGAGTTTTTGGTGTCATGGGTATCCTTTCAGACTTTCTCCAAGTATATCCATAAATGTGTATATGTGCACTTTTTCATTTATTGTGTCTCAGATCTTTCTAATTAAGTCAGTACATTGCTTGTTTTTTTCTCATTAAAAAAAAAAAGCAATTAGATAATATGCCATAGTAAGGATGGACCACTTGATGTTGCTATATTTTATTAATGGACATTTAGATTGTTTATAGTTCTCTAATACTATATCAAGCAATACTTCAATGAGCATTCTTGCTCATGGATGTGACTAGTTTGGTGGAATAGATCCATTCCTCTGCTTTTCTAAGGAAATAAATCCCAACATGATAAAATTCCCTGCTTCACTCAATATATGCTCCCCAGTACTTAAGATTTTCAGCAAACATACAAGATGATGGCTTCCTCCTGTCTTTCCAAATATTCCTATAACTGGCTAAACTGAAATACTAAATGATGGATCACAGGCTTTAATTTTGCAAGCAACCTCGCTATCCTCCTTTCTCTCTCTTTAAGGGGAGCAACTAGAAATAACTTCTGATTAATCCCGAATCACAAGGCTCACACATGCAAGGAAGACACAATAAGAGGAAGTAAAAATAACAGGAATAAGCTGTTTCCCTTTTTTATTTGCTTTAGTTTCAGGCTGAATAAATGTGGTGAAATTCCCCACTGCTATAATCTTTTGTGGAACTGCTCCCCAACTGCTAGAGAACTGTGCATTCTCTAAATAGGTAGCATTGTACAAGCTGAGTTCCCCCTTTCTTGCCTCAAAGGCATACAGAGAACAGGCCACAGGAAGATGTGGTGAAATGAGAAATCTGCTTATTTTTTGGAACTTTCCCTCTTGAACCCCTAAATACCATAATTTGTAATACGAATGATGATGTGGGTAAAATCTGCAGGGCAAGCAGCTGATATCAGACAACTACTCTCAAGAGTCAGTTAGCTATTCCTTCTGGGGCTCCACATTTTTCTGAATGCAACAAAGATGCTTCATCATTTAAGAATGCAGTCCTCTCTTTAATATAAATACCCAATTTAGAAACAGTCCATATAGGACCAGCCTTTCCTGCTTCTTTTGGCTCTTTTCTGTCAGAGTACCCACCATTAAACCTGGTACATCCCTTTCAGGAATCTCACTCTCTTCCCAGGGCAGAACATTTTTTGGGAGCTCCTACTATTCTCAAAGAAACCAAGCCAACGGGAAGCAAGAAAGAGGCACTGTAAGATGTATTTCTGGCTTCACCAGTTGCAACTTAATACTGTTTCTTCCCCCCCCCACCATGCCCACTGTTCTGTGACTTATTTTCTCACTTAACCATATCCTGGAGAATGTTATACATAAAGCTCTATCTCTCATTCTCTTTAATGATTGCACAGTATTCTACTGCATAATATTACCATAATTTACTTGGCTGGAACCCTACTAATAGACACTTAGGTTGTATCTGGCATTTTGCTGCTATGACCAATATTGCAATAAATATCCTTACACATACACTTGATTGGATGGGCCTAAGTACATCTGTGAGGAAAATTTCTAAAAGTGGGTCATGAAATTAGGTTAGTAGGATCACAAAGAGCATTTAATGAAAAATAAAGTGCAAAAGATCAGAAAATAATATAGTACGGTATAGTATAAATATTATAGTAAAGCATAAAGTTAGTATACATTTTGGTGAAATTTCTGCTTTACTTAATACATGCTTGTTGCTGTCTATATGTGGCCTGGATTGTGGCAGAATGATGGAATATATTGCAAAACTGTTTGAAAGACACCTCTTTAGACTCTGGTATGATAAAGAGGTATTTTTATTATAGCCTTCTTTCTTCTTTCCCTAAACTCTATGATCTTTTTATTGTATAGCTTGGGAATTGAGGTTGGTTTTTCAGGCAGAGATAGTTATTTAGGGTGGGCTAGAAAAAGAATAATATTAACAATATCAGGAACAACAAACAGGGGATAATTTAACTGTAGTTCTAATTAGCTCTGACATCTTTCCCTACAAAGTGAATATTATGTAACTAAATTATCGTCTTAGGGCATGACTGTTAACAAACAGAAATTTGAACAAGAAGCTGTTGTATACGATTACTATATTTAAAAGCACATGTTTCTGATTTCAAAGTAATTTACATATAATACATAGGTTTTGGAGAAAAAAATTAAAATGTACCTATGATTCCACTACCCAGGGACAACCACTATTAATATTAAAACTACAAATTTCAAGGGTGCCTCGGTGGCTCAGTCAGTTAATTGTCTGACTCCCGATTTCAGCTCAGGTCATGATCTCAGGGTTGTGAAATCAAGCCCTGCCTTGGGCTCTGTGCTGGGCATGGAGCCTGCTTAAGATTTCTCTCTCTCCCTCAGCCCCTACTCTTCCCTACTCGTGCATGTATGTGCACTCTTTCTCTCTCCAGAAAAAAAAATAAATACAATAAAACTACAAATTTCAATCTATTTGTTTGAGTCCTTTTCCTGTGTATACACACATGCACACGTTATTCTTATAATCAAGATTAAAGGATATATTTAATGTTACGCACTGCTTTGCAAATTTAACATTACACCATAGGAACATTACCAGGTCGTTAAAACTTTTTCATATGCATTATGTTTTTTTAAGGTTTTATTTACTTTTTATTTGACAGAGAGAGAGAGACAGCACAAATAGAGGGGAGGAGAAGAGGGAGAAGGAAAAGTGGGGTCCCTGCTAGCAGGAGGACCTGAGCCGAAGGCAGATACTTAACCCACTGAGCCACTCAGGCACGCCAATGTTTTAAAATAGCTATGTAAAATAGCTACCTAACAGTTGCCATGTGGATGTATTACCTAATTCATGTACCCATTAACCAAAGGCTACTCTTTATAAAGAATTAATTGGAAATAGAACAATATAACTATGTTATCATGAGCTGTTTGGGGGGTAACTGGAAGTAACATAGAAAATTTTTTCTGTAAATAAATTTTTACATAAAACCATTTAGACTACAACAAGTCTCTTCAATAAATAGATGTCTTGAGATTAGTATATTTAATGAAAGAAACCAACATTGAATTTTTAATTCAAAAGCATAACAGCGAGGTAAACTATGTCTACCTATTCTGCAGTAACCCTCTGGAATAGCACTCAGATACAGGGATGTTGCCTCTAAATAAATCCCCTTTAAAATAAATTTTCTTCCTATGGTCCAAATTAACAATGAGAAAAAGAATGCTTTCTAGGAAATAATAAGGAAACAGTATATTTTAATGTCTATTTACGGGCTAGTGAAAATCATTTAATATAAAACTTTTTTAAAGATTTTATTTATTTATTGGACAGACAGAGATCACAAGTAGGTAGAGAGGCAGGCAGCGAGAGAGGGAGGGGGAACCAGGCTCCTTAATGAGCAGAGAGCCCGATGCGGGGCTCGATCCCAGGACCTTGGGATCATGACCTGAGCCGAAGGCAGATGCTTTAACACATTGAGCCACCCAGGCGCCCCTAAAATGTTAATTTTTAAGATGATCTTTAAACTTTAATTAGATTAGTTCTGTTACTTTTAGGAAAGAGGTAATAATATTCTATCAAAAGGTGAAAAATGTACATACTGTTTTTTTCCTCTTTAGAAAAATTACTCAAAATAATAAATAAAATTATTTATCAAAAAATAAGATACAGGGGTGCCTGGGTGGCTCAGTCAGGTAAGCATCTGCCTTCCTTCGGCTCAGGTCCTTGGATCAAGCCCTGCCTCTGGCTCCCTGCTTAACAGTGAATCTGTTTCTCCTTCTTCCTCTGTCCCCCCTCGTGTTCTCTCTTTCGGTGTTGCTCTTGCTCTCTCAAATAAATAAAATCTTAAAAAAAAAATAAGATAGTAAACTATTAAAACTAATAAAGACAAGGGATAAAAAGCTGCTTTAAAGGGAGCAGTTCATTAAAGCAGCAGAAGTACTGTTTCTTTTTCTGAGATGGCTATGATTTTTAAATTACTATTAAGTTTTGCCATTGGAAAAATAATTAGTGAACTCTCTTCAGCAAAATTTTAAAAATTAAATTACAGAATTTTAATTTCTTTAAAAAGAATTTTTTAAAAAAAGATTTTTTTTATTTATTTGACAGAGATCACAAGTAGGCGGAGAGGCAGGCAGAGAGAGAGGAGGAAGCAGGCTCCTAAGCAGACAGCCTGATGCAGGGCTGGATCCCAGGACCCTAGAATCATGACCTGAGCTGCAGGCAGAGGCTTTATCCACTGAGCCGCCCAGGCGCCCCACAGAATTTTAATTTCTAAAAAGCGGTAGAGCAAAGCTGAAAAAGCTACTCTGCATCACTTTACTCGATCTAAGAGAAGGTTAATAAGCATTGCCAGAGGCAAGGGCAACAAAAGCAAATATGAACTATTGGGACTTCATGAAGATAAAAGCTTCTACACAGTGAAGGAAACAATCAACAAAACTAAAAGGCAACCTATAGAATGGGAAAAGATATTTGCAAATGACGTACGTGATAAAGGGTTAGTATCCAAAAATCTATAAAAAATTTATTAAACTCAACACGCATAAAACAAATAATCCAGTTAAGAAATGGGCAGAAGACAAGAACAGACATTTTTCCAAAGAAGACATCCAGATGGCCAACAGACACACAAGAAGATGCTCAACATCACTCAGTGTCAAGGAAATACAAATCAGAACCACAATGAGGTATCACCTCACATTGGTCAGAATGGCTAAAATTAACAAGTCAGGAAACAGATTTTGGCGAGGATGCAAAGAAAGGCAAACCCTCTTACAAGCTGGTGGGAATGCAAACTGGTGCAGCCATGCAGCCACTCTGGAAAACAGTATGGAGGTTCCTCAAGAAATTGAAAAAAGAGCTACCCTACTAGTGATACATATGACAAAAGATGGGAAAGACCTATACACTGAAAACTATAAAGCACTGCTAAGAGACCTAAATCAATGGAGACAAATACCATGTTCATGGATTAGAAAAGACAATTTTTAGATGTCAATTCTCCCCAGATTGATCTATAGATTCAATGGAATCCCAATCAAAACCCCAATAGCATTTTTGGAGAAACGGATGAGCTGATTTTAAGATTCATATGGCAATGCCAAGGAGCATGAATCACTAAAACAACTTCGGAAAAAACACAAACCAACCCACAGTTGAAAGATTAACACCACCTGATTTTAAGATTTATTATAAGGCCCCAGTAATCAAGAAAACGTGGTACTGGCATCAAGACAGATTAATGGAACAAAACATTAAATCAACAAGGAAATGCAAATTAAAACTGCAGTGAGCTATTACACACCTATTAGAAAGGCTAAGATTAAAAAGACTGGCCATACCAAGTGTTGGTGAAGATGTGGAGCAACTTGAACACTTACACATGGCTGGTGGGAATGTAAAGTACACCAGTCTTAAAGTCTGGCAGTTTCCTAACAACAACAAAAACAAACATACACCCACCAGGTAACAGAGCCATTTCATTCCTAGGTATTCATCCAAAAAAAAAAAAAAAAAAAGAAGAAGAAGAAGAAGAAGAAAGAAAGCAAGCAAGCATATGTCTATGTAAAGCCTTGCATATGCAGTTTTATTTGCAGCAGTTCAAAACTGGAAACAATGAAAATGTTCACCAACAGATATGGAGGAGACATACACTGGAACACTACTCAGGAATAAAAGGAATGGACTATCAATATAGTAACAACATGGATAAATCTCAAGATAATCACACTGAGTGACATACTGGGCCAAGAAAAAAAATGTGCATTCTGTAAAATTCTAGAAAATGTAAACTGATCTCTAGTGGATTAGTGGGGTGGGTGCCAGTAGAGGGAGAAGGAAAGGTAAAAGAGGGGAAGGTTAGGTAAAAGGGTCACAGAGAGGCATGGGAAAAATTTGGGGGAGGGGATAGATAGATAGATATGTTCATTATCTTGGTTGTAGTAATGGTTTCATGACAGTATGTATACATGTAACAAAACATCAACTTATACACATTAAATATACATAGTGCAGCTAGAGTATGTCAATTATACCTCAATAAAGCTGTTTAGAAAAACAAAATGTAACAGCATGCCAAATCAAACAACAGAGAAATACACAAGGAAATCAATGGGAAAAAAACTTACTTCTAAAAAGCCTTCCACGATGTCCCTGTATTTCCTGTTTTCATTATGGGTGGAAGGGGGATATAACATAACATCTGTTTCATGCCCCAGAGCACACCCTTAACCCTTGCCAGCTGTCTCAAAGTACATGCTTTTGGTGGTGGGGGTGGGGATGGATCCACTCACAACCATCAATTCCCATAAGAAAAACAAGCTAAAGTGTAAGCCCTAGTGACAACAAATATTTAATCTAAAGATTCATCTTTTGTATGAAGAACAGCATATTACTGAATATACTGTTCGAAATGGATGGACTGTAAAACTTTTGTTCTAATAAACATAACTAAGAGTAAATGACTACTGAGTACCTCAAATAGCACTTGCTATCTCATTTAATCCTCACAATATATCATTCTGCTGATAAAGCTTATAGTGTAAATAACTGGCCAAAAAAATCACACAATTAAATGGCAGTACTCTAAACTTTTGATTTGAAAGCTCCATACTCTTAACAGCTATACTTAATTTGAATATTCTAATCAATGGCTTTGTAGACTGCCTAGTAATTATCTTTATGTCTCTCTTGTTTGAAAAGCTAGGATTTCACATCTGGACTTCACTCAGAGAGAGTAGGAATAGAAAATATCAGCCATTCTAACTATAAAAAAATTAAAATACGGCCCCAAACACCCGCTGATTAAATCCCTTCTAAAACATGTTTTACAGTAAAGGTTATGAACGTAAATCTAAAAACCTTAATAAAACCTGACACTGCATCAGATCTAAGACATGCAGATATAGTACACCCAATGTGGAAGACTCAAAAATAAATGATTTAATCTAACTTTTATTAGCAATCAAATCTATTTTTCCAAATGTTTTAAATGGCCATTAAGGGTCCTCTATCTTCCTCTGGAGTAGTCAAACCTCGCTGGGAAGCCATCTCCTAGATCTGCTTAGAATTAATGAGCTCTCTTACTGAACTGTGGGATGCCGGCCCAGGCAACCCGGGACAGTTAGTTCATGAGCACTGTAATTTGCTTTCACTATGGAAGGGATTCCTATAGTGTACTCATTCATGAAAATAAACTGGTGAAAGAGAAAGACTTTCACAAAGAATGTTTCCCTCTGACATAATCTCTTGTAAAACAGAAAATCACTTTATATAAAAGTTCAGTTAGGACCAAATACAGTATAAATGGCCTCTGTAGCAACTAGATTTTTAAATACAGAGAAGCTGAATATTACACTATTTTCTACCGACTTTCCTGGTTCCATGCCAAACACGCCTTGGCTGCAACAGAAGAACGAGGAGGCTTTTAGATTTTGGGGAGAAAAGTAACTATGGCGGGGGCTTTTCTAGAAGGGTGTAGTTGCAATCTGGCACTCTGCAGAAATTCTGGAAAATGAATGAAGTTCTTTTATAAATATAGCTCTATATGTAGAATCTGGGACCTTTATAATAAATATATTCCTATAAAAACCCAAGCCCTGCCAATGTGACCTACTATTTATTTAGCAGCAACTGTGAACCATATGGTTTTGTTCAAAGTTGCAAGGTTGAAGAATAGATTTTATGCCCAGGAAAAAAATCTATTTTGAAGGTAAAGAGGGAAAAAAGATAAGCTTTTTTACTTAAGCAGAAGGAAAAAAAACCAATCTATTTCAAAAACTTTTCAACCCACGAAACATGAATTAAGAAAGAATACTAAATGTAAGAAAATTAGTAAGCTGCCATATTAGTCCAAGAAGCCCAACAGGTGCTTGTTGCTAAGCAAGAATTATAGAAATAGTAACAGTAAAATCTTTATATATTATAGAAGCCCAAACAAACAAACAAACAAACAACTACAAACAGAGATTTCATTTTAACTTTAAGAATCTGGTATGGCAGTTGCTTTTCTCAAAAGGACTGAAACAGTTTTGACCCCAGCTGCTACTGATTTTATCTAACAACAGACTGTTTAAAGACGTCTCACTTCTGGTGAAGCTATTCATTTCAACCTAGACTGCATCTAGCTTAAGCTTCAGAAGACAACTTTATCACCTCCAAGCCCTATGCAGACTAAACACAACACTTGTGCCCCATTCTGAATGGTATCTTATATCCAAATGCTCCCTTAATTATAGCTCCTGCTTCTCAAGCTGCTCTTTCAACTTGTCAGAAGCTGCCTAAAGTAACTAAAATTGGATTCGCGCAGAAAAAATGTATTTTAGGAAAACATGTGCAACAAGCACCTACGCATCTGTTAACATTAAAACCAGAAGGCAGTATGTTCAGCCACATAAGAACAAGCTATAAAATTTAATAATTCACAACATCCACTCTGAAATCTTATGGCAGTCCGTTATTTATTTATTTTTGAATATTTTATTTATTTATTTGACAGAGAGAGAGATCACAAGTAGGCAGAGAGGCAGGCAGAGAGGGAGGGGGAAGCAGGCTTCCTGCTGAGCAGAGAGCCGGAGCCACCCAGGGCCGCTCTGGCAGGCTTTTAAAGCAGCGCATCACAATGGCACGATCATTTCATCTGTTTGACAAGTCTTTACTGTCTGTCTGTAAGCCCTACGCTGGGTGCAGAGGATACAGTGATTAGCAAAATAGACACATTTGGTTTCTAAGGCTGAAAAGCAAAGAGAAAATAAGGTTGGCTTAGTTTTTCCATTCGAGCCAGCCATCCCCCCACCATCCCACCTCAATTGTGAAGGGGTTGAGGCCCACAAGTTTTTGTAAAAGTCAACTGTAATATTGATATGGGGAACTGCCTTCCGGAGCCCCAGTGCCGACAGGGGTAGATCTTTAGCTGAGTGTCTTTAACACATGTTGCCAAACTACTGGAGTTTTCTAAAATCTGATTGCTATTTATAATAATAATGCTCCTAGAAAATGCTTTCTGGGTTTTACAAGGAGTCATTGGTATGAGCCAAGCACTTCCCAGTGCAGCTTAGGCAGAGAACTCTTCGGGTTCTAAGCTGGTAACACCTATGGGCAGGAGAGCCAGGTTCTCAGATGAGAACCAAGAGAAGAAATGAGAAAACAACAGGCAATACAAATGAGAATTAGGAACGAGCTCAAACTTCCCCCAATCCTTTTCTCTCTTCTCTTCATTGAGCAGAAAAATACGGGATAAGAAATGGGAGCGTGTCCTGGGTTTAATCAGTTTATGACTACTGGTAACAATGGGATGGGATTATGAGAAACAGAATAGTTTCCAGGGATGTACAGGGAAAGGAAGAAAATTCACTAATAGTGACAAAAAGGGGAGGCCTGTGGAAGCGGCAGAAATGAGTCACCAGCCAGAGTGAACATTTATATGCAATGTAAGTTGGCAGGGGAGTCATTAAAAAACTAGGCACCACTGAGGGCACACTAAAGTCATCCATTCATAATATTAGCGACCACTGACTGTTCCTTGGATATGGGGAATGTGGTATGCACTGAAAGAATCTACATAAAGGGTAAAAAATGGCTCCCATGCTGTTGCAGGATCTGCAATGCCCGGCAAATTACAATATTACACACAAATACTAGTTAGTAATCATTTATTCTTATTACAGAAAAGGAAGCTGTGCTCCAGACAGATTGAATGATGTGACCAAAGTCATACAGTTCTAATTAGCAGTATGGGAGGCAAAGACGCAGGCAATGAGCTTTAACGTATGTGACTCGGCATGTGTCAAAGCCATAAACGTGATCCCCAGGGAGCCGCGCAAACCCAAGACTGAAGCAAGCAGGGAAAGGAAGAACAGAAAACAGACTCCCTCCCTACCTCCGCCCCCCCACATAGCAGAAGGGAACTGCCTCATGCACTCTGGAGAACGAAACCACTGGAAATTACTTATCACATACGACAAAGCTACCAGGGAAAACAAAACAAAACAAAAAAACCAATAGTTTTCGGTGATAAACTACCCTGAGGCATACTCATTAGACAGAAATGTCAGTCTTTTTCAGTTATTCTTGAAAAACACATTAGCATGTCACTTTAAGAGCACATAGAAATAATAGGCTTAGATTTAATTTTATCACAATTATAATTTTAGAGTAATCAAAGAAAAGACTACCCAGATATGACCAAACAAACAACACATTTACTCTGTATCAGTGCATGAAGGGAAAAAGGCTTTTTGTATGAACTCTTTTGAGTGGTTATTATTGGCTACTTAGGAAATCACTGATTCTCTAAGCTTCCTTGAAATTATCTAGAAAATTATCTTTGTTGCTGTAAAAAAATTCTTCATGGGGCGCCTGGGGGGCTCAGTGGGTTAAGCCTCTGCCTTGGCTCAGGTCTTGGTCTCAGGGTCCTGGGATGCATCGGGCTCTCTGCTCACTGGGGAGCCTGCTTCCCCCCAACCCCTGCCCACCGCCCTGCCTGCCTTTCTGTCTACTTGTGATCTCTGTCTGTCAAATAAATAAATAAAATCTTTTAAAAAAAATCTTCAACAATGGAGCCTCATATGAACACACATGAAATAAATATTAATGCAATATTTTAAAAAGCAGATAATTTTGAAAACAAAACAAAACAAAAAAACCCAAAATACTTCATAAACTTTTTACCAGTGAGTTTTAAGGTGTATACGGATCTAACCTCTAATTAAAATTTGAGACTATAAACCTCTTCTTAGATCCTTAGTCTGGGGTGAGCGCTCTGCAGGGGCTACTCTCTCCAGCATGCTCGAGTCTCTCTTCTTTGGCCATTTCTCCTCCCTCTCTTCCTCCTGCTGCTCACACAGATACCTTTACTGTCTTTTCTCTGCATCTGCAAATCTGATCTCAGAACAGATTGGGAAACATCCTCACAACGGTGTAAAGGGTTCATGAAACTTGAAAGGAGGTATACCCCCTTATATTTATTAAATTAGACTTTATTTTTTTAGAGCAGTTTTATTTTTTGTCTTTTTACTTATTTTTTTTTTTAAAGATTTTGTTTATTTATTTGACAGAGATCACAAGTCGGCAGAGAGGAGGAAGCAGGCTTCCCGCTGAGCAGAGAGCCCAATGTGGGACTCGATCCCAGGACCCTGAGACCACGACCAGAGCGGAAGGCAGAGGCTCAACCCAATGAGCCACCCAAGCGCCCCTTACTTATTATTTTTAAGTAGGTTCCAAGCCCAGTATGGAGCCCAATGCGGGGCTTGAACTCATGACCCTGAGATCAAGATCTGAGCTGAGATCCAGAGTTGGATGCTTGACTGACTGAGCCACCCAGGCACCCCTATGAGAGCAGTTTTAGGCTCACAGAAAAACTGAGTGGAAAGCAGAGTTTCTACATATGTCATACCTGCCTCCCCCCTCCCCCTTATGTCTTAACAGATATCAAATACTAAAACAACAGTAAGAATTCTTTATCTGGGGTCTAGGGAATCCAGAGATGGTCTTCATGGAGTCCTTGATCACCCAGATATTATAACCTGAATTTTGGTATATGGACATATATACATTTTTTAGGAAGCAAGTCTCATTGCGTTCTGAAGCAGCTGGCATTCAAAAATGGTTAAGGCCTCTAAGCCAAAGAATGAAGTTCAAGTTCCAGACATGAGGTAGAGAGACTAAAGAACTATTTTGGGGTCAGAAAGGCTTTACCAGCATCCTTAAAAGCACACCACACAGGTAGCTGCCAGAGCAAGTATCAATATGTACAACCAGACCTTGAACTTCAACAGGGGCTACAGAAATAGGTTAAAACAGGTTAAAAAAATTTCAACCCATAAAATGACTTTCAAAACATACGATGACCTCTTTTTTTTTTTTTTTTTTTTTTGGTTTAACACACCTTTAAAGCCTCTATCACAAGGTCCCTTGCTTCAAGCTCTCCTTCAAGAATACTGAATAGCGTTAGGAGTTCAGGCTTGCTGAGTTTTTCCAGATTCATCCTGAAAGCCTAAAACAAAGACAACGATCAGACAAGCTCCAGAAGACAGAGTGAGTTTGATATTACTAAAGAAAAAAATAAAGTGAGTCAGACAAGAAAAGAACAATAATTACAGTAAAAAATGGTTTAAGATGGCAAACAGTACAATTAAGTAGAAGAAATAAGAGCCTCTGATGTTAATCATAAACTGAGCAGTAAGGGAAAATAAAATTCACCTTAATTACGGATTTCATCACTATTCAAAAGATCAATTTTTCATCATTTTTCCTCCAAGCATATTTACGAACATCCTGGGAGGTCTCAGAAAGAGTTAGTCATGAGTTTTGTTACTAGAAGCACAGGTAAAATTCTGTTACCATGAACACTATTTCACCAGAAAATCATGAGATCATGAAAAGACTTCCCAGTTTTAGAGAACCAAATTCCTAAACTGTTTATAAAACATTCTGGCATCCCTCTGAAGTTGGATGAAACAAAACCTGGGCAAAGACAATGGCTGGTGGCAGTATGGGAGACAATTGTTTTTAAACCATCTGCTTTCACGTGATAGGTGTTCTCTCTGAAATAGAGTTTAAAAGGAAAAACACCTACCATGGTATTTATATTTCATATAGTAAAATAAGACTTCAATGCAACCATCATACAAATATACTTTCAAATAATTTTTTAAAATATACCCTCCTTATTAAACATCTTAACTGGACAGACTACTACAAACTGAATTTATCTGACTCAGCAAGGTCATGTTTCCAAGAAGTCTTGTATCTTCTGAAATATGTTAAATGGCAAACTGTATACCACAGACTCAATCCTTTCTATAAGATTAATTTCTCAAAAATCACAAAGAGACAGAAGTTAGACTGCTACACAATTTTCCAAGGGTCTTCTGACCAGTGGGTATGGTGAGATACATTTTGTAACTTCCGAGGCTGAGCAAATACTACTTTCCTTTTCCCTCTTTTTACTTCCAAATTGTCACTCTCATATAGTTTCCTTTAAAGTGAATTACAACATGACTAGTTCACACACCCTCCAGTAATTCCCAACTCTTATGAGCACATGAAATTTTAGGAGGCAGACAAAAGAGTCATTGATTCCTTCCAGAGCTACCGCCTCTCAGTGAGGGAGAGCATGTAGGGAAGGCCTACTTCACTGTTGTTAGATTGTGTTCCAAGACATGCCGTACGAATCTTTCGCCACATGGCAAAATATGTTCCATCTAACTTCAGTTTTAACTGTTAACTTTCTAACTACCCGAGTTTTAGCAGCTGGTTAAGTGGTCCTCACTTTGAGATTAGAGAAGACCTCTCACATCAGGTATTTTAAACATAACTAAAAAAACAAACACACAACCACATAAATCTAATAAAGCCACACACTTAATTTAAGATGGGATGCTGGAAAGAGCTTTGCAGTCAGATAGATGCCAGGTCTGTATAACCTTAGCTGTGTGATTTGGGGCAAGTGTTCTGATTCTCGGTTTTCTTATCTGTGAAAGAGGGATGATGGTATCAAACTCATAGGGTTGCTGGGAAGACCGGGTTAATAAATGTAAAACATCTCGCCAAATTCCCGATACAAGCTGAACAATGGTCTAATTATTAATAACTAGTATCCTCTCTCATTTTCCACAAGAATTCTAAGAAAGGCATTATCAAAATTGGGGGCAGCCAAGATCAATGACCTCAGAAATACCTTCAAGCTGCCCTTTTGTGGTTTGGAAACACAAGTGGAGAGGGGTGATAGCATCCTGGAGTGAAGAACAGTGAGGAATTTAAGCCACCAGTTGAGTCACACTGGTTTCGTGGATGAAACCCTTCCCCCTCTTCCTGACGGTTTCATGGTTCAATCTCGCAGAGATTAAAAAGCAGAGGAAAAATCCCATCATTTTATGCCCATTCCCTTCCCTCCCATGATGTTAAGCAGAATAATAGGCACTTGGAAAAGTACTCTGTAAACACCAGCTACCCTGAGGAAATGAACAGGTTGCAGAAACACCAAAATAATAATGGTAGTGTTCACACGTATTCTCCTTTTTTTCCTTCAGTATCTTTGTAGTCCTTCAAAACTCTTATTTAGAGATCTAAAACTGGGGCTGAAGGAAGCAGTGCCCGGTGAGGAAAGCTTAACAGACCGGGAGCGAGGTGTGCAGAATTTCAGTCTGGGCTCTGCCACTGAGCAGCTCTATGGCCGTGGGGACAAAAGTTACCTAGTTGCTCTGGCTCGGAGTTTCCTCACAGGTAAAATCAGACAGACTAGATCATCTCTAAAGTCCTTCTGGTTTCCATTCCAAACTTTCATGGGTAAAAATCCAGAACTAATTGTTAGAGAATGCAGTGAAATAAGAATAAAGTGAATATACAATAAACTAAAACAGTACCTAAATCAAAGTCTTGGATCTGTTGTGATAAATATACGTCCTCATAAAAGAGGAAAATTGAAACAATCTTCAGAGTCACTTAACTATTCAGCCTAGGCAAGAAAAAATTCCAATCTTTGTCAATGGCATAAAGCACTATAATCTTGTTATCTGCATTTGTAAATCACTTCGCCACACAAATCTTAGTATCTGGAACAATCTGCTAATATGTACCCACTCGTCCAGCTGAGTGTCTACATAAGGTAAATACAATACAAATATGACACAGGAGGAAAAAAGGGGTCACAGCTCTGTAACTGAAAAACCAATAGGTCTGTTTTCACATACTCTTATAACCTTTCTTTGGAAATACTAAAAATCAGCAGTTCTTTGCTGTTCTTCATATTTGAATCCAATCTTAAATTTGCAATAAATTTAATATAAACGAAAGACCATAAAACCACAGCATGTTTTAGGGGAATAGCGATATTCCTGGGAGTGGGGGTAAAGGTGAGGGGTGGGGATGATACTGACCTGATAAGTGGCAGTTACACTTTCCGCCTCGAGGATAAATTCTTAAGGTCTTCTTCAGTTAAAATTTGGGAAAATCGGCAAATATATTTAAAATACCATCAGCATGGTGGAAGAGTGTCCGATGCTGCAAAATAATAAGAAATTTATTTCTATGTTACTATACCATAAATGATTGGATAAACCCCATGAATGTCAACTATCATTACAACTGATAAGGCCTGAGAGGTGTGGGTTGACACAGACAAGAAAGAAAACAGCCACTTCTTCAAGTCGAAGCTGAGTAATAAAACAAAAATACCCCCTGGGGATAAAAAGATATTATATGTTTATGAAAAAGAAAAATTAAAAAAAAATACCATGCATCTGACTTCCTTTTTGCAATTACAGTTAGGGAAGGTGAGGGCTTTCAAAACCTTTTTTACTTTAAGATGTGCACTGCCATTTTAAGGACTAACTTATGAATGCCCTAGAAGAGAAATGACTTTGTCTCCCTGAATTGACAAAAGCCTATTTGCTTAAATCACCATGACTAATGCACAATACACTCGGATGGAAAAATTACATAATTACAACTGAACTTTTCAAACTGCTAAATTTTGTAAGGTACGCCTTTATACCCTCACCTTCTGCCAGGCAATGAACAGACAAATCAACCTGTCACCATCTGGACTTTGTCTGTAAGGCTAATTCCTCACCTAGCTCCAACTTTTCCCCATTTTTTCCCAAACGTTAAGTGTTGAATTACATGCAAATTCTGTGTTTATATTTTCCTAACAGTATATCAGACCCTGCAAACTTTTTAAAAAATGATAAGACTTTAAATTTTATGAGGAAACACAACTTTTGTCCTATACTTTAAGACACCAACTCTTAAACTTGACTCCCATTCTTGCCTAATATATAAGTGATGTGGCCCAAGATATTTGGAAAAAGGCTGTTGCTAATTCCATATTAATTGTCAGAAGTAAGAGTGCCAGATTTCTGGCACGTCGTCATCTACAGACTCGTTCTCCACTTGCTTTCTGAATGAGCTGTTACTTGTCACTGTCATGATCCATTAAGTAACATTGAAAGACAAGATCATTTCAACCAGATGCTCAGTTCATTCCTTCCATTTGAAAGTCTCCAAGACACAACTTTCCTTAGAGTTTAGAGGCAGATATGCCTGTTCAAGGCATGCCACAGTCTATAAATCTGAAATAAAAACCACTCGTAGACAAGTTGTCTGAATACATTATTATACACTGTGGCACAGCTAACTGTGGCTATAGTAAGCTTTATAGTTTTCTCAATTAAAAAATAAATGTCTATAAGAAAAGAGACAGGGCGCCTGGGTGGCTCAGTGGGTTAAGCCTCTGCCTTCAGCTTAGGTCATGATCTCAGAATCCTGGGGTTGAGTCCCGCACTGGGCTCTCTGCTCAGCAGGGAGGGAGCCTGCTTCCCTTCCTCTCTCTCTGCCTGCCTCTCTGCCTAATTGTGATCTTTCTCTGTGTCAAATAAATAAAATCTTAAAAAAAAAAAAAAAGATAAATTATACATATTTTGCTACCTGGGGTAAAATAAACCTATTTATGGGATAGGTATGAAACTTATTTTTAGGCTATCAATAAATAATTTTAAACACCAGTTTGCCCAGCACACCATTTGGTCTATTCACAGGCTACTTTCCATCAAGCCAGGACCAACAGTCAGGAGTGTGTGAGTCTTTGACACAAACTTTTATGTGCCAACAGTCACAAGAGTGGAGGCTACCAAGAAGGATGCCCTCACCCCTCCCTGACCCTCCTCAGTGGCAGTGCTGATTTTGCCATGGAGGTATGTTGCTGTGGCTTGGGTTCTGTTCATTTTATTCTGACATTTTCCCTTCTCTGGATAATACCCAAGCTCCATTCGTTCTGGTTCTGGTTGCTCCTTTTCGTTCTTGACGAAGCCCCAGGTTTTGCTCTAGAAATCTGAATTAATTCTACAGGAGAGCAGGAGTTGCTGCCTTTTTTTAATCACAGAGACACTGGTTGGCAGAAAAAGAAACACCCTAGGTTTCTATAGCTATGTAAGCAGGAGGGCAGGGCAGGGTGGAGTGCAAGTACATGTTTGTATATCTAGTATCTGGGTGTGTGTATGTCTTTATGTGGAACAGTAGGCTTGACTTCTAAATAGTGGGTAGTATGGGGCATGAAAGAGGGAAAGCACATTTTTGGTAAGTCTTAGGTACTTCTGGACATAGAAACACCTTAAAAAAATCTACACAGATCTGGGTTTGTTTTTTTTTTTTTTCTTTTTTAAGTCAACTTGGCTAGTATAAAAAACAAATCAGTTGTTTTGCCCAGAAAATCACACTTGCAAACTGCATAAAAATCACTTCTTTAATATATACTGAGACATCAAATTTAAAAAAACTTATACTTGGGCTGCAACTGACTGGGATTCAGGCCATTTAGTAAGTTTTTAGTATTAGCAATAAAACAGAAAGCAAATTTGCTCCCACTATGTGAGGATTTTCACATACATATCAGCTAAGGCAACATATAGGAGGCCAATTAATTCTTAAAATTCAGAGTCAACACTGACATACAAAATGGGTGTTTTTGAGAGCTTTCCACTAGATAATGTACTTTCTTAAAAATCCAGAATATATGAAACTTAAAAAATAAAATAAACATGTCATATTTATAAATACTAAATCTAAATATGGACAAAAATGCACTGCTATTTTTAAAAATGTATCCAAAGCAACCTACTATCTGGGGGTGGAAGGCGTTGACACATTACCTCGACTATCTCAAAAAGATTTGTTTCCCCATCCTCTGGCACTTCTAGTTTTTCGGAAGGGTTATTTATGCATTTGGGGGTAAGAGAGTGACAACATTCCAAACTGTATTTCTCATTCTGCTTTTGGCATTTTAGGATTAGTCTAGGGAAGAAAAACATGTCAAAATACTATCAGAAAATAATTTTCTGACCAAGAAAGCAGATCTTTTGTATGTTTACTAAAGAGAGTTGTTTTTGCTATTATTATTTACAAAGGTTCTAAAACAAAGGTATAAAAACAAATATCATTTTATTGAATTCTACAATACTAAGCAATATAAGCTTTACTACAAATGTCAAATAAATCTTTCAGTTGAAGATAAAAGATATTACTGGACTATTTGGATCCTTACGTGTCTATGTGTTTTAATAAGTGTTTGGACTAGGGGTGTCTGGGTGCCTCAGTCAGTTAAGTTCCAACTCTTGATTTCCGCACAAGTCATGATCTCAGGGTTGTGAGATCAAGCCCTGCATTGGGCTCCACGCAGAGTGTGAGCCTGCTTAAGATTCTCCCTTTCCCTTCGCTCCCACCCCCTGCTCGCTCTCTCTCGGAAAAACAAACAAACAAACAAACAAACAAACCACAAAACTGTTTGGGCTAAATTGGATGCCTGCCCCCATTCATATATTCAAGTCTTGATCCCCAACACCTCAGAATATAATGCATTTGGAGACAGGGTCTTTAAAGAGGGAATTAAGTTAAAATGCGGTTATTAGGGTAGGCCCTAATCTACTATGGCTGGTAGCCTTATAAGAGGGGAAACCTGGATACAAACAAGGGACAGGGAAAGACCATGTGAAAGAGGGTCATCTACGAGTATAAGAGAGAGGCCTCAGAAGAAACCAATCCTGCTGACACATTTCCAATTTCTAGCCTACAGGATTTCGAGAAAATAAATTTCTGTTGTTCAAGCCATCCGGTCTGCCTTGTTATGGTAGTCTAAGCAAATGAATACAACATGTTAACCATTTACTACTTTACAGACTCTTAGAGCAACTAGATCTGAGCCTTCCCATTACTAGGAGAGTGCTATACACTTCTCAGAATGCCTTGCTTTGTCTTATTGCTATCAGTTTGTTTTTTCAAGCCACACTATAGATAGTATTATATAAAACAAAATGGTCTCAAAACAGTTTTGAAGATTATAAATTTCACGACCCTGAAATGTAATATGAATAATACACTTAGAAAGAAATTGCAACAGTGCTAAGGGATCGAGATGATTGTGTATCGATAGTCAATACAGACTTTGAAGTAGGCCTCAAGAAACCAGTTCTGTAATGAAGCTAATTAATGTCGACATTTAAAATACTTTCAGTACTCTATTCAAACATACTCTATTCACAGCAGATTCTAGAATGCCAAATTTTCTGGATTTATGTTTAGTGCAGAAATGAATAATGATATAATTGAGCCTATCAATGTTAATCACCACCACCTCAGAGTTTTATAGCAGAGTTTTCCAAGAAGAATTCAAGCAGGAATAGTTTTAACAAAAAAGATATTAATCGAGCTAAATAAAAACAAAACAAAAAAGATAAACATTAATGTGTTCCAGGCAGTGTTCCAAGTACCTACCATGAATTAATTCAATCCCCACAACAACCTTAGATGACAGATGCTACAACCACCATCACATCCCCATCTTACAGACTAGAAAAGTGAGGTACAGAGGCTAAATAACTTGCTCGAAGTCTCCGATATAGTATGCGGCAGAAATGGGATTTGAGCCTAAGTAATTTGATTCCAGTGGCTTCCTTAACAACCACTGCGACTTGGTAACCATTGTTCACATCTGATCTTCTCCTTTTACCAGCTTTATGAACTGTATGGTAGAAAAACCTCTCTAAAACGTGATCCACAAATCTGGAAGGGACCTCAGCAATAATCTCATTTGGCACTCTTCATTTTACAGATGAAAACTGAGGCCAGGGTTGTTCAGTGAATTCCTGAAGATTACAGTTAAATAGTAAAGCTATGTTTTCTATAGATCCGGTCTAATCCACCTTCTGGGACACCATGTTTTCTATAGATCCAGTCTAATCCACCTTCTGGGACACCATGATGGATATGAGATTTTTGTTTTGTTTTGCTCTGTTTGAAGACTCCTGCATCTCTGGTCTATCTCTTTCTGTGTGTGAATATCCATCTCCTCTCACTATGTGTGTATGTGTATATGTCTGTTTCTCTCATTGTTTCTCTTATTTGTTGCCAATAAGATTTATAGGAGTATTGAGGAAAACAAGGAAGTGGCCTCATGCCCATAAACAAATATTCAAACATCTCTCCCCCAAAATGAGGACATTTAGCACAACGCTATTAAAAACAGGTCTGTCTACCTGGATATCTGTTACACCCTTTCAAGTATTCTCATCTGAGACAAGACCAAACCAGAAGAACTACATTAGTTAAGCTACTGGAATGTATGTTAATGAAAATGAATAATAGATTTTACATTAATATTTTTCATTAAAAATGTCTTTTAGCATTGGAAAAATACCAGAAGTATGAACCATTAAGTATATGCCGGTTGACTTTATTTAGCTTAAATGAAATTATAACAAGATTCATTGACATATACATCTGTCTGTATCATCTATCTGCCTATCATTCCCCTAAACTTCTGTATTTCTGAAATAATGCCACCATGAGTTGTAAAATACTACAACAAAGAAAAAAAATAACATATAGATTGATTTTCTTTCCAGTAAAATGATTGATGGGCCACAATTCTAGGAACAGCCTGAAATACAAAAACCCTTCAAATGTCAATGTAAAAGGAAGTTGTTGACTCCATCAGGATTCCAAACCGAAGAAACAGAACATACATACAAGCCATAAAACAATCAAGGTATCTGTATTGTAGCTATGCTCATAACCTGATTCTCCTAGAACTGTAAAAAATTCCACAATAAATATTATAACTGTGTGTGTTTTACCTTTTAAATTTTGTCTTCCTTTTTAAATGAAAATTTTTTTTTTTTTTAAGAGAGAGAGAGCGAGAGAGAGAGCATGACTACACAGAAGTAGGGGGAGGCAGGACGGTGCAGGGAGAGGGAGAGAGAGAATCAATGTGGGGCCCAACTCGAGGTTAGATCTCAGGACCCTGAGATCATGACCTGAGCTGAAATCAAGAGTCAGAAGCTTAATCGACGGAGCCACCCAGCCACCCTTTAATTTTTGTATTCTAAATCAGATCATGGATTTAAAAAATAAAAGTTTAACAATTTGCTATCAGCTGAAAATTACCAACAATGGACCTAGCAATTGTTTTTGCTCCAAGGTTCCTCAGGGACAGTAATGCTCCTGAGAGGTGGTATGTTGCAGCAAAAAGCTGTGTGGGCTTTGGAGTAGGACAGACCTAGGTTTGCATCCTGGCTCTGCTACTTCAGCATTCCTCTATCCACTTAACCTCTGAGTTTTCAGTTCTTCATTTATAAAATGGGCTAATACTAACTACTTTAACAGGATGTCGACCAGTTAAAATGAGTAGCTGGTCAGTTCTCATCCCTGGAGCACATATGTGGCTTCATTAGCAAAGATAATGAAGTTTACTTTTCCTGTGAGTTGCCATTTTCTATTATTCATGTGTCTAATTTAGAAATCAAAACAAGTTTACTCCTTCTGACTTGGCAGGTTGAAGGTCAGAACTCAGGAATATGCACAGCATTTGTTCAGGCCAATGGTTATCTCCAGACTTGGGAAAAGAAAAGGACATCCTTCTGCCTACACTAGCTTTTTGTGACTTTAGGACACAGGTGAAAAGCATGACTTCATTTCCACAGAATTTTTTACAGCTTTTAATCAAGTCACAATTTTTTTTTCAAGTCACAATTTTAACTTAATGCCTGAGAAATTGATTTTCTAAACATAACATGGCTATTTTTTGTATTATGTTAAATGCATAGTGGATATGTATCTATATTTGTAACCCAGGAGCAATTACGACCTTCTGTTGTATCAGTTCTTCTGTTTTCATATCTGTCTTCTAAGACCTCTCTCCTTGACAAACTCAAGCTGATTAAACTTAGCACCTGGCAGTGTGGTTCAAAGGAGTTTTTTAAAGTATGCTGGTTGGAAAGAAATGTACAGCTCTGAATTACAGCCAGCAAGACTGGGCTTTATCTTCTAGGAAATGAGAAGCCACTAAACATTTTTCATCAGGTAAATTTCATAAGAGAAGCATACTTTTAGGAAGGGAAAGAGCTGATTTGACTGAAAAATTGGAAGCAGAAAAAGTAGTTAAGAGAAAACTTCAACAGCGCAGGGATGAGGCAAAAATGTGTGAAGTAGGATGGCAGCAGTCAGGATGGAAGAGAAATGATGGATGCAGGAGACGTCGTGCAGAATTTATAGTAACTTGGTACTGGTTCCATTCTATGACACAGGAGGCGAAATTATCCCAGCTTGGCTGAACATTTAGACTGATTGACTAGAATGATGACGCCATTAACAGAAACAGGGATGTTAGAAAAGGAACTGGTTTTAGAGGAAAATGGTCACTGATGTGAGACATGCTGAATGAGAAGTCATCAGACTCCCAAGAAGAACGAAATGTGTTAAGAGTCAGTGTAGGGAAGACTAAAGGTTTCGAAGTGGAGAAGTCTTCATGGGTAGAGCCTTTTAAGAAAATTCCTCCTGTGCCTTCAATTTAAGAACAAGAGGCAACAGGAAGGAGCTGATACATGGGATGAGACCTGATCATTTTTGTATCCTCAACTATTAAATCACTTAAGAACCAGATTTGTTCTGTCCTTATTCCTGAACCACCTGCTGCAACAGAAAGGTCTGGCTGGCAGAAACTGAGAGATGGGGCACCCCTTCCCCACACCTCCCCAAAGCAAAGTTAGTGCTTCTCTCTTTTTCCTATAACCTACCAGTCACTTACCCTTTGTTCCTTTCTCTTTTGTAACTTACAGTTCTTACTTCTTGTTAAAACAATTCCTCCCAGCTTGCTTCTCCCTGCCATACTTCTTCCCTGGCTCTCACCAGTCTAGGATGGCAAACCTACAGCACTCTTCAGCCTTGCCCTGCCTAGCAGCTGTGTACAAAGGACCCAAGCAGATGCTCTTAAGGCTCAAGGTCAGAAGTTTTTTTGGTCTGTAAACCCCATCATCCTGTGCTCTCCTATTTTCTTTTCTAGTTTTTATTGAACTCAGTAACAATTAAGGTAACATTCTTTGTGGCTCCACAAGTCAGAAAGGCTTCATTTAGCAGCAAAGGATACATTTAGATGGGAAACTCTGGCTTTGGACCTGAAATACAGAGTTTGGAAATACTTGGCAGAGAGGAACCCTATTACTGCATTCTTTACTTCAATGCCTGCTTGTAGTCCTATTTTCCTCAACCCACACACCCCTGTCCTCAACTCCTCTCACCTCCACTCTTAACTCCTGTCTATTGTTTCTTCTCACCTGTTCCCATCATCGCTCCTTACTTTGGGGGCAGTTGGGGGAGCTGTCTTCAAAAGGCAAAAACCACTTTTGATCAAAATTACCACTGAAAATCCTTAAATCTAACAGAAGGTGCAACCCTGTACTGTCATCCCCATGTCCACAAAACCAATTATAGGACACTGAGGATGGAGGTACTTAAGATGGTAGAGTTTGGATTGTAGCAACTGACAAGTCAGAGAAGACACAAGATGGTTGAATCCCTTGCCTTTCTTTTTCTCAGGCCAAAAAATTCAAGGAAGATAATTTGCATGACAAAATTATGAAATATACACTCTATGAGGCGGACATACATACTCCCCTAAAAATCCTTGTATCCTTGTATCAGATGTCTGAGATCATGATGTATAGAAGCTTTGTTTCCTCAACTTAGGAATCTTAGCTATATACTAAAATAGTTAAAAGCAACCAAATGATAAGTAAAGTCATATACTGATTATTTACTTTCGTTAAAATGCCAAAGGAGTAAAAGAATATTTAACACTAAATTCTGTAATTCACATGCAAAGTGCTAGTAAGGACAGCAATAATACCTACCAATACTGTATGCTTCCTACATGCCAGGAACCTCGCTCTGTGATTATGTATACATTAGTTCATGTAAACCTTAAAAAAAAAAAAAAAAAACTCTAAAAATTACTTCTATGTCACAGCTGAGGAAAATGGGATGTGGTGAGATAGAAAACTGCCCTTGCCTGGGGCACACTTTGTAAAAAAGAGCAGCAGAGCTGGGATTTGAACCCAGGTTTGCCTTTAGAGTTTCTGCTGTCAATTCCCACACTCTATAGCTTCAAAACAAATAAGCCATTTTGTCATTGAAATGCTTTGAACTGCAACTTACAAGATGTGATTTTTAGTTATTAGCAGCAAACATGTAGGAAATAAGAAAAAATGGGCCTTCAGAAACAGCTGACAAGTCATTCCTGGGGTCAACCACCAGAGACTGGACATATTTCCTCTAGAAATAAATCTCTGCTTCTCATATCATGACACCAGATGCCAGTTCAATGGCAACCCCTTGAAACATGGGTCTCCTACACTCAAAAAAGCCAAGAATTCCAATCCTGTTCTGCAAATAAACTGGTAGCATTGCAAACCTGATTCTGCCAAGACACATCCATTATAGACCCGAGTGCACTGGGCCCACCGTATCAGTCCACATGATTCCATTCAGGGACCCAATTCTATTTGTGTCCCTGTTCATGTATTTAGTGCTAGTTCAGAAAAGCACAAAATTGACTAAAAATCCACTTGAAAAAAATCCCAAAGTAGATGCGTAACTTGTCTAAATCAAACACTCGGAAACCATTCTTAAAAACCAGCGATCAGTTCCTAGTGTGCTCTCCTAAATTCACCTCATTCCACTCAGGTCAAAGTCTCAGAGAAATAAAATTCCAAAATGACTAGCAGTGATTACATTAGTAAGTCTGTTTCAGATTTCATTACAGCAAAATTATATATATATAAACAACAGATATTTTCTTATAGGAAATTCAATATTTTAGAGTCACTTAAGATACTGGAGTTTCCTAAGACATCAGGTAGGGAAAATAATGTAAAATCACAGCAAAAAGAAACGGATTATACTAAGTTGTGTCATATCCTATCAGCAATTTATCTTTCTAGTCTACCCTAAGGTGACAGCTTCAAACAAAGTTCAACAAACACCTGTCCCAGGGACTGGGAAACACACAATGATTAAAAAAGAATGACTACTGGGGCACCTGGGTGGCTGAGTGGGTTAAAGCCTCTGCCTTCGGCTCAGGTCATGATCCCAGGGTTCTGGGATAGAGCCCCACATCGGGCTCTCTGCTCAGCGGGGAGCCTGCTTCTCCCTCTCTGCCTGCCTCTCTGCCTACTTGCGATCTCTATCTGTCAAATAAATAAATAAAAATCTAAAAAAAAAAAAAAAAGAATTACTACTACCTGCTCTCAACGATTTTATAATTAAGTCACATAGAGTAGATATATACATAAAATCCTCTGCATACAATGCTTTTCCTCATCTAGTATGACCAAACAGTTGTTGAAAAAGTCAGAGCAAAGATTTCCAAGACCCAAACGTGTATCAGACAGGTCCTGCTTGTTGTGCCAAATAATCAAAGAGCATTATTTGCTTTTTCGTCTCTGCTCATTAAGGCTCTGGCAATCATCACTGCTTTGGTTCTTAGTCTCTTACCTCAGTTTATTTTCTGTTCTCTGCTCATGTAATAAGATATATCTTTTTGGGATTTCCTGTTCTGCTTTTAGTTTCTTTCTGCTGCTTTTGCCGGGGGCCCCATGTCTTACCCTCTCCTATCACAGTAAGTTTTGTTTGCTGGGGAGACCTACCACACGGTTCTTTCTTTGTGCTTTTTTATTGGAGGTCTGGAAACAATCACTGAACAGATCTGTGAGCACTAAGGGTGGCTCTGAAAACTTCAAAGCTAACTATTCAAAAATAATAAACTTCAGGAAGTCTACCTTCAGAAAGTCTAATCAGGAAGGTAAGAGACAGCCATTATAACTGCCCACCATGATTTCAACTCTTTGCATTTCACGGCTATAAGCCTGGCTACAGATAACAGTAGTAAGATAAACTTGAAAGCAAAAGAAACGATGTTAAAAAATATGGCAAATTTTAATACATGGAAGTGCTACCGATAGATGATTACTGGGGATTCAATATCATTAACAATAGGCCAAAATCATCAGTATTTTGCACCTGCTGAAATGAAGGTCAACTTGACAAAGCCTTTATGAGCACAATACAGAGACACTTCTTGGTGGTTACAGGTCCATGAATAGCTGGAGCTGACCTTGCTTTTTATTTATCCTTATCTCTGAGATTTAAACCTGGCTCTTACTTCTCATCCCTTAAATTTTGGCAGGTGATACCTCTGTTACAAAACCAGTCAATAATATCATGTGTGTTTCAGTTTCCTCTGGAAGGAAAAAACCGCCATAAAAAAGGGGCTACAGAGTAACTAAAGGCCACAGAGGGGATTAATGATAAACCTAGATGGCTGAACCTGAATTTTCTTCAAACGCTTCCTGCCTTTTGTTTCAACAGAACTATACCTTCAAGGTTAACTGCAGTCTCCCTGAGCAACGGACCAGCCCACCCTAGACTGGGAGATACTCAGTCCTAATCTAATGCTCTTTGTATACTTATCTACACTGTTTTATTTGAAAACGTGCTATTATTCACTAGCAGTCCAACAATATACACTGCATTCTACCCACGTAAGGCCAACTCTGCAGATAACCAACACACCCACCTATCTGTGAAACAGAAAGGGATGGTTTTTCATCAAGTTCCCAAGGCAGAAATAGGGTAGAAAGGCAAAATGAAACGCGACTCAAACCTGAAAAAGCCTTAGAAGTTGGGTTCTCCCTCAAGGAGCAGAGATTGGAGGGACGGCACAAAGGGTGAAGGGGGAGCGGGGAGTTAGTATTTCTCGTTCCTCCAGAGTCTAAAACAGTCCCGAAGCAGGTGAGCTCTGGGCCCGCGCCACCTTACCCCTCCCCCGCCCAAGGGAAGAGAGGATCCGAGGGGCTTCAAGAGGAAGCCTGAGTATCAGAGCGTGGGGGATGGGAAGAACTGAAGTGGGGGAAGGCCGCTTCTTCTGTGGAGCTGGCTGTCTAGATAGGGTCTTGATTTCTGCCTCACCCATCTTTTTGGGAAAATACTGATTTTTATCCTACGGGTGAAACTAGCTCTGGTCCCACTCTGGCGAGCAGAGACAAGTGTAGGGAGGGATGTCTGGGTTCCCGGGGGTACCGTATGGGGGTGGGGGCGGCAGCCTAGAGAATGGGAACCTGTGCGCTCTCCCCAAGGTTGAGGCGCCGGGCGAGCGGGACCCTTAAACGAGGGGTGTCAGGAGGGAAGCCTCTTATACGGAGCTGGGATTGACGGGGGACAATAAGTAGTTGCGAGGACCTTCGGAGGATGAGGAGCCGCCTCCTCGGGGAATACCGGGAGGCGGAGGAGACGGCCCCGCCCCCTCAGGGGATGGGCGCAAGTGGCAGTTGGGACGGCGGGGGAGGACACCGGTGGTCCTACTCTTGCTTTTCTCTCGAGAACCCGGCCCCCCAGCCACCGCCAAGCCCCAGCCCTGGCGGCTCCTACCTTTTCCCGGCGCTCCGGACTCTGCTCCCCGCCGCCTCCGCCGCCCGCTCCCATCCAAGCCTCCTGAGGCCCCGCCCCTCAACCGCGAGACGGGCGCAATGGCATTCACCAGGGCCAATCGCCACCTCGCTTCCTCAGCACCGGCACCAATCCGCGCCGGCTGGAGGAGGGGCTTCTCCAAAGTCATTTAGGCTCCTCCCGGGGCCCCAAGATCCCTTTTGTTTGGGGAGAGCCGGGCTGGGATTGAGCCCGCGTCACTTCCTGGAGGAAGCGAGCTCCTCCGGCCGGGGCTCCGGGATGGGCTTGCTCCCCTCCCGGCTCGGCTTCTGCAACTTTCCACCTTGTATGCGGTTTCTGGGCAGCACGGTGCCGAGTGCTTTACCCTCCTAGTCTGGGAGGCTTAGGAATGGCGGACTTTGGGAGCTCAGGTTGATTGGGCACATTAACGTTTCATTCTATCCAAAATGTTAATAAATGAAATGCCCTTTGGCGTCTGCTTTAGAATTAGTTGTCACAAACCTGGTAACGTGTCTTTCCTGCTGTCTCTTTCTCTTGGACCAGCTTGTGGGTGTGGTGCTAGAAGCAAGAACGTAAAGATGATAAACCCGGAGACACCCCCACCTCCCCGCCCCAACCCGGCCTTCTCTTTTCCCATTACATTTGGAAGGGATGTACTAGCACTGGAGCTCCTGGCGCGGGGCCACTAGGGTAGCACCAGGGAGGGCAAAACCCAGTCCCACCTGCCTTTCAGGCAAAAGTCGAGTGATTGCAAATTAGTCTGTCAATATGCGTGTCTGATGAGGGGATATTTTTGTGTTCTTGGCCCTATTATATTGTGGGGCAATGGCGTTTGCAGTGAAGCTGGAACAAAGGGCAATGTAGAAGATGCAAGAAATGTCTGTCCCTTCTTGTGAACACAGGAATGCAGATCTTGCTGTTAGCAGCAAGCCTTCCAGGACCATCCCTATCCCGGGATAGGGATGCATCCCTATCAGAGGTTAAGATTTCTGGGTTCCTTTCCCATAGACTGCTCTCCAGGTCACCAGATCTATTTAGCTGGTTAAAATAGTAATAACCGGGGCGCCTGGGTGCCTCAGTGGGTTAAAGCCTCTGCCTTTGGCTCAGGTAATGATCTCAGGGTCCTGGGATCCAGCCCCATATCCGGCTCTCTGCTCAGTGGGGAGCCTGCTTCTCCCTCTCTCTCTCTGCCTGCCTCTCTGCCTACTTGTGATCTCTGTCTGTAAATAAATAAATAAAAAATAATAAATAATAACCACATTATTTTAAAATACAATATAATAAATACTTATGATACAATTAAAATTTATAATGGCTAAGTAATGTATTGTTTTTAATATATTATTCTTAATCATAAGAATTATTATTGAGCAAGATAGTACTAGGGGCATAGTATTGATCTAGGAAGATATGTCATCACTGTAACAGGCACTTTCATATGCTATCTTACTTAATCTCCGCTATTATATGATAAATCTGTCCTAACTTGTAAGATAGACATCATCCTGCCCATTTTACAGATGAGAAGATAGCAATGAAAAGAACTCAAATAACTAAGGGCATAGAACTAGTAAATAGTAAAGAAAGAACTTCCAACGAGGTTGTATGACTAAACCTGTGCCATATTCTGCTTACCGCACACGGACTCTCACGAGGAGGACGGGTCCACAGAATGGGCCTGGGAGAGTATATACAAAACCAGAATCAGAGCCAGAAAAAGGCTCCATGCCTGCCTGCGAGGCTTGAGAGAGTCATCCCTATTTAAGGACAGCAAGACTGTACTGAGAAGCTCAGCAGCTGGCCAAGTGCTTTTGAAGTAATGACATAGGAAATTCAGAACCAAAAGGGATCATGCCCTGTGTTCAGGAGAGCAGACAATCCGAAAGGCACGATGAAGGCCAGGCACATAGTAGGTGTTCAGTGAACACTGACCTGACTTGAAACAGAATGTCTGAAATGGTTAAAAACATAGAGTGGGGGGTGCTGGAATAGGTCCACAAATGTGAAAAATCCCATTTCCTCCTCCCTTTCGCCCTGCCTCTGCATTTGCAATGAGGGAAGTGCCTCATTGCCCGACAATGAGGCAGATGTGGGAGAACAGGCTATTTTCTTCTAGCTTCTGAGTCACCCTAAGAGTTGTTCTAGTGAATCAGCTCCTCCCTCCTTCCCCTCCTTTCCTTTGTAGCTGCTGACCCACCACCACCCATTCGCCTCCCAGCCTGGTTTACTTCCTTGATGGTAATCAGCAGCTCTCCTGACTTCCTGGCTCCCTCTGCCCATTCCTGAGTGAGTGTGGGAGGATCTCCAAGAATGACATCATCCCTGTCTGGGAGGAATCAGAGTCCTAAGGGTGTTCAGATTGCTTTCCTTTTAATTCATCACCTCTGGAGGTAGTGAACAGGCAGGCTTTGTAAAGCCCATGGTGACCTTTAGGCTGCAGTGTGAGACGGTTCTGAAGTTTTATGATTCTTCGATATGAAAAGCATGTAAATAAATTTAGAGTCTGGTACAAAGGTGTATGCAGAGGTAGAGAGTGGGTTCATAATAATATCTTAAGTTTGTATTACATTTGTATATCTATAGCTTTATCAACTTGCCAGTAAATGTTGTGTTTCAGACAACTACTGTGTTTCAGGCAACAACTTCGTAAGAAGTGCTGACAATTATAGCTTGTGTCGATTTTTCTCCAAATAGGTAAACTTCCTAGGTAGGTGTTCCACAAATGTTTATTTGCTGGTCTGGGGAGTTAATGATGGAGTAGACTAGAAGTGGGGGGAAAAAAAAAAGAGTTCTGTTGGAGTTCTCCCTCTCCCCAAACCATATGAGTTTCCCAGGGCTGCTGGAAATTAGCACAAACTGGATGGCTTAAAACAACAGAAACTTACTCACTTTCAGTCTGAAGCCTAGAAGTCTGAAATCCAGGTGTTGGCAGGTTGGCTCCTTGAGGGAGGGAGCCCTGAGCAAGGATCCATTCCTTGCTTCTCTTCTCGCTTCTGGTGGCTTAGACCATCCTTGGCTTTCCTTGGCTGGTAGCTAAATCATTCCAGGCTCTGCCTGTGTTCATGTGGCCTTTCCTGGGTGTCTTTTGTCTCCGTACCTCCTCTTTTCTCCTTATAAGGATGTATAAGGATAACAGTCCCATTGGATTAGAGCTCACCCTAATCTAGTACCACCTTGTCTTAACTCCTTACATCTATAAAGGTGTTTGTTTCCAAACAAGTTCACGTTCTGAGGTTCCAGGTGGACGTGAATTTTGGGAAGGACAGAAAACCATTCAAACCAGTATGCTAACCTACTTCACAAAGTAACATTCCTCACTTAACTCCATTTAAGTTCATTGGTAAATGGCATGAAACTAAGGAACTGATTCTTTTTTTTTTTTTTTTTAAGATTTTATTTATTCGTCAGAGAGAGTGAGCACAGGCAGACTAAGAGTGGCAGGCAGAGACAGAGGGAGAAGCAGACTCCCTGCTGAGCAAGGAGCCTGATGTGGGACTCGATCCCAGGATGCCAGGATCATGACCTGAGCCGAAAGCAGCCGCTTAACCAACTGAGCCACCCAGGCGTCCCTAAGGAACTGATTCTTAAAGGTCATTTCAGTTCTATGACTATATGATAAATTGTATATACCAGAAACATTTCTCAAGTCTTTATGTATATGCCAGGCATTGTGAAATTGCCTTACGGTTCATCTTATTTAACCTATAAAAGAATTCCAAGAGATAGGGATGAATATTCCCATTTTACAGATGAAGAAGCTGAGGCACAGAGAAGTTCATGGTCATGGAATTCGTAAGAGAAGTAAATGAATATTTACTCAGATCTGATCCCAAAGAGTACCTTCCTAATTACTTTGCTCTATCATCTCTCTATCATGCTGGATAGGTTGAGAGTTTGGGGAATGCCACAAGATGTATGGACTACTTGGAGCTGTGTAGCAATCTTCCTGAGGTTATGAGTATAGTTCAGACCTATTTAAAACAAGGGAAAGCAAGAAAGGAGGGGATGGTGGGTGGCCATGGAAATTTAGTAGGGAAGAGGAGAGTTATGGGTACTTACCTGAACCTCAGTTTCCCTGTTTGTAAAATGGAATAGTTCCTGACCCCAAAATCTGGTGGTGGTGACTATCCAAGACAGATGATAGACATGAAAGTATTTGGTGACCTCTGAGGGATTATTATAAACTGTCTGGGAGATCTTGCTCAAGCTCATTCTCTTTTCTGGGCTCCAGTCCTTCAGCTAACATCTGGGGGGTTCAATTTCTGGGGCTCTCTATAAGACTTCTTCTAGCTGTGAGCCACTGGGACTGCTGAGATGCTAGGGGGCTAAATGTAGAAGTTGGAGTGACTGGGAAAAGTGGCCAGTCTTCCCTACTTCAGGTTTTCCTTTACCGACATGGAATTCCTTCCCCAGAAGACCCAAAGGTAGAAGTCTAGAAGCCGAGGAGAGCTTTCTAGGCTGGTATCAAGCTGACGCAGGAGGTAAGGTGCGCCCTCTCTACAGATCCCTGCATTTTCTCCCGTCATTTATCCCCACAAAGGCCCTTCCCAGTAATCCCTAAGCGTTCTCTTCCGGCTTGGATAGGCCCAACTGGGCGACTAGGGCACAGAGGGAGTGGAGAGATTTTGGGCGTCGTCCTCACTGTGTTCCCGAGCTTATTGCTCCCCCTAGTGCCCAGCGATGCGTCCTGCAGCCGTTCCCTTCCCTCCTGGCCATCCCCATGCGCTCAAGGAAGGCTTCTCACCTGGCCGTTTTTCCTTTTATGGATGTAGGCCAGCGCTCAGCAGGTAAGGGGCTCCAAGGACCACCTTCAGGGACAGATTCTTCTGGCTTCTCGCTAAATATTGGGGCCAGCTTGGCCATGAGGGAGCGGCAACACTCTTATCCTGGACCGGCTAGGGGAAGGTTGGGGAGGAAAGGGAAAGACATGAAATTTCCCTGCATCAGGCATTGTGCCGAGGTGCTTTACCTATATTACCTGTACAATCCTGTGTAATCTCTACATGTATAATCCTTGTGATCTTCACACATGCGATCCTTTACATATATAATCCTTGTGATCAGCCTAAGAGGTGATTACTATTCTGGTTTTTCAGATAACAAAGCTAGTGCAGAGAGGTTAGAACCTCTAACATCATCAGCCAACTTGTTCAGTGCCTACTTCACAGCGGGCACATTATTTCTTTTAATTCTCACCACAAACCTTTAAGATGGTTACTGTAATCTCGTTTTTACTCAGGAGGTCACTGAGATTTAGGGAGTGTAAGAAGTAGATAGCTGAGAAGCTTGACCGAGGTCAAAGAGTGAGGTCCTCTTGACCTCAATCCCACAGTTTCCCCTGCATCACTGTCCCGTGGAGCCTGCAGGTGGACAGAGTGGGACGGAGCCCAGGCCTCTGTGACTCACTGTTCTTTTCATTACTGGGGCTGCCTGGCGGCCCTAGCCCAGATACAAAATTCCTGGAAGTAGATGAGACAAGCCACGAAGTTCCCAAATAACCCAGGCAAGTTCCCGAGGACTGGGGTCATTTTTAACTCACCCCCTCATAACCAAACAACAGATTAGTCATAGGTCTCTGGAAGAAAACTCCATGCCCCTTTGAATGAGTCCCAAGTTTCCCTTTTCATTCTAATCTCTGAAATTATTAAATTATTATGGAGAGACAGATATCAGATAACGACTTGATAAACTAGTTGATGTTATGTTTGTTATTTCCAAATATAAATTTCACAGAGGCAAACAGATGGGAAAAGATTTCAGTTAACCATTTTTTTTTAATTGATAAATTGACTTAGTTCATTAAAGGTTAACTCTTTCCCTCTCTTCCAGCCTCTCCCCTTTCAGTCTCTCTTCCTGTTCCTCCTCTGTCCCGGGTGACTTCTCTCCCCAAAGTCTGGAGCCAGAGCCCCCTCCTGGGCTGAGTAGACTTGCCAGAAGGGCTGAAACTGACCGGAAGGCTTGTTCTCTTTCTCTTTTCCTCTATCCCCACTTCCTCCCATGTCAACCTATACATGGGCTGACATTAAGCAAAAAGTAATTTCTGTGCTATAGTCAGAGACAGAACTTCGGCTCAGCCAAGCTGCCCTACAGTTTCGATCTGAGAAGAGCCAATTACACACTTCCCCTGGTCTGTTTTTTCAACTGAGGTACCACACAGTTGGTTGAATGGGTCCTTGTTGCTCACAAAAGGGAGAAATATTTCTAGGGAAAATAATGACCCAGTTATGACTGTATCATCATTTCTAGGCAATTTCCTGGTAAGTGGCCCTTTGGAATAGGCTGATGCTAGAAGCTTCTATGCCCTCATTTCCTGTTTCACGGCCCTTGCTGGGCCCCTGCAGGGTGTGGTCAGCCTTTAACAGAGTGACCAGGGGATGCAAGTTGGAAGGGATCTGTACATTTCTCCTCACCTTTTCTTTCTGCCACCTTGCTTTCTTTTTGTGCTCCTTTTCTTCCTAAAGGGACCATTGCATGGCGATTATCCTTACCACTAGAAATAACACATAGGTCTGACCTCAGGTGCTCATAGTCCTGAGGGGAGGTGGACTTGTGGTTGAACCTAGTTGTCTTTCTTTCTGTAACCACACTTTCCAAATAACATCATTCGATCCACTGTTTTACATCATAGTCAGGATTCCTCCCTATGTAAGGGACAGAAGACTCCAACTAAACTGGCCAAAGCAAAACTGGTCTTCATTAGCTCATGCGCTGAAGAAGTCCAGGATAAGGCTGTCTTCAGATAAGGCTTGATCCAGCTTCTCAAAAAAATGTTAGTAGGACCAGGTTTCTCTCTCTGTAACTCTTAACTCTACTTCTGTGTTGGTTCTGTTTTCAGACATGCTTTCTTCCTCAGTTGGCAGTAAGCAGAGTCACTCAGGCTTCGTATCTGGTCATATTCTCCTCTTTCTTTCCCAGTAGTCTGAGAAAAATCCCACTCTGTTCTCTGGGCTCCTCTTGGACTTTATGTTCATCCTTCAATCATTCATTGTGATCAGGGGGAAGAGTTGTTTTGATTGGCTAGATCTGGGTCATGTGCTCTATCTGGAGCTATGGATTAAGTGTGGGGAAAAGCTAAAACCTCAAATGAAAATTCATTCATTCATTCATTCCATTAGCAGAGAAAAATCGGGATGGATGTTTGGGAAGCAAACAATGAGTGTTTACACCACATTTGGGGGTGGTTCTCATGTTTGCTCTCAGGTCAATTTGAGCTGCAGCCTGCTTCTATAACCTTGCCCAACTCTTGACCTCGTCTTTCCTTGCCTACTGGTCATTGTCAGAAACTCTGGGATGGTTGGTCTTTGTCCTTTGTTGTCTGAAGCACTACTGAAGGAAGATTCTTGTGTGCAGCAGCTTTTCGTTGAGGATTTGGGGTCTGAGGATTATATGGACAGTGTTATAAAAAGCTTTCAAAGATTGGGGGCACCTGTGTGGCTCAGTTGGTTGGGCATCTGCCTTTGGCTCAGGTCGTGGTCCCCGGGCCCTGGGAGTGAGCCCCATATTGGGCTCCCTGCTTGTTGGAGAGCCTGCTTCTCCCTCTCCCTCTGCCTGTGCCTCCCTCCCCACCCGCTTGCGCTCTCTCTCTATCCCTCTGTCAAATAAATAAATAAAATCTTAAAAGAAAAGAAAAGAAAAGAAAAAGCTTTTAAAGATTGAAGGTTCTTAGGAATGCCTGGGTGGCTCCAGGCATTAAGTGACTGTTTTGATCCATTAAGTGACTACCTTCAGCTCGGGTCATGATCTCAGGGTCCTGGGATCGAGCCCTGCATCGGGGTCCCTGCTCAGCAAGGAGCCTGCTTCACCCTCTGCCTGCTACTCCCCCTGCTTGTGTGCGCTCCTGCTCTCTGACGAATAAATAAACAAAATCTTCTTTTAAAAAAGTTTAAAAAAAGGGGCGCCTGGGTGGCTTAGTGGGTTAAAGCCTCTGCCTTCGGCTCAGGTCATAGTCTCAGAGTCCTGGGATCGAGCCCCCGCATCGGGCTCTCTGCTCAGCAGGGAGCCTGCTTCCCCCCACCCCCTTCTCTCTGCCTGTCTCTCTGCCTACTTGTGATCTCTCTGTCAAATAAATAAATAAAATCTTTAAAAAAAAAGTAAAAAAAAAAAGATTGGAGGTTCTCAGATTTGAGGGTATATCAGAATCATCTGGAAACCAGATTGTTAAATCAGGGATCGCTGGACCCCGCTTCCAGAGTTTCAACAAAAATATGTTGAGTGCCTGTGTGCTGGGCACTAAGGCCGCAGGGGTGGTTTGGTCCAAAGTGTCTTTAGCTTTGCTAGGCAGAGCAATTTAATTCCTTGTGGCTCAAACTTTTCTCATCTCAGTTCTACCCAGGGGACCCTCACTTTCATTGCCAGAGAAACCCAGGAAGTCACTCTCCTCAGCAAAGGAATCAATTTGTACTCTCTGGTGGAGGTCAACTGACTCAAACTGCAGCCAGCCTCCGTGATTGTATTTTTATTTATTTTCCCTCGGCATTGACGAGCCGGGAATGTTGGTGAATGACAGGGCCAGGGGTACTGAAGAGCCATAGCTTCAGAGGCACAAGAAGGGGAGTGGACTCTGTCAGGAAGAGCTGCCTGACCCCAGGGTGAGCGCAGTGGAAAGAGAGTGACTTTATGGCCCCACCTACTCGCTGTGGGACCCAAGCAAGTCACTTATCTACCGTGAGTTTCCAAATCCCCCATCCATAAAGTTGAGAAAATAATACTGTGTTTACTATAGGATTGTAGTGAAGATGAAATGAGACCCCAGGAGATTTACTTATACCTTTTTCTCTCTGCCACCAGTCTGTCACCGAGTCTTGTCCGTTTTACCTGCTGAATGTCTCAGATCCTTCTATGTCTGTTTCTACCTTCACCTCCATCTTGGTCTGTCCTTTGTCTTCTCTCTCCGTGACCATAGCTTTGTCTTCTGAGGCGTCTGGCCCCTCCAGTCCCTTCTCTGTAATGGGCTGAGCCAACTCGAAGAAGACACAGCCTGATTGTGTCACACCCCTCCTTCCCAATCAAAACTTTTCAGAGCTCTTAGGACAACCAGATTCACAAAGCCCTCCTTATTTGGTTCCTGTGTATCTCTCCAGAATCATCTGGTGCCACTCTGCCCCAGACATCTAGTGACAAAGACAAACTTTAGTCAGGCTCCCCTGCGCCATCTCGAGCCCTCCCCCGCCTTTCTGGGCCTGTGTGGCCAGCTTTAGAGATAACCCCGCTGAGGAGGGTATCACGCATGATATCTGATCAAGTTCTCCATCCCCCTTCTTTGACGTAAAGGTCCTTAACCTTCAGCAAGAATCCTGTTAAGCCGGTTTAGCAAGAATCCCCCTACCCTTGATGGGACCTCTTAGACATTTAACTTGTGCGGACCCCTCACTCTCCTTGTTGGTTCCCCATTTGTCCTTTTGGATTTGGAGTTGAACCTGATCTTTCGCCCCTTTGGCCACAGCTGTGACACCTGTTGGCAATAGTTCTAAATAAAGTCTGCCTTACTGTTGCGACAAGTGCTGGGATAATTTTTTTCTTTAACGCCGGCGGGCTTTAAGACTCTGTTCCTCGGGGTCTTCACTCATATTCTGTTTCCTTGGGCTGCTCTTTCTCCTCTCTCTCTAAAACCCATACATCCTTCAGATCTCACCTCAATGGCACTTTCTCAGGAGACTTTCTTCAACCCAGTTGGTGTAGGTTCTAGTATATTGCCTTCATAGCAAGGGTCACAATTTGTAAGTATGTATTTGTGCAATTATGATGATTAATGTGGCTTTCCATAACCCTTTTGTATGCTCCTTGAGGACAGGGAGACCATGTCTGTTTTGCTCATGATTCTTATCTCTAGCACTTTAACGCAGTACCTAGCACATAGTAGGTATTCCATTGTGTTTGTTATTGAAGGAAGGAAGGAAGGAAGGAAGGAAGGAATGCATACAAGAAAGTGCACTATAAAAAAAGTGCTCTATGAATCATTTTCCCTCGTCTCCAGCTATGGTGATAATCGTGAACACGATTGTTGGGGGAGATACAACCTTCTGTGGCCTACTTCAGCCTACTGTAAACCTTCCTAGCAAGAAACCCTGGGTTATACCCTTGGAGGTACCAGAGAAGTTCAGAGAGTTTAGATGACCCTTTTGAAAGCTCCCTTTCTAATGATTTACTTCTCAATGTCTAGAACAGTGCCTGGGACCTGGTGAACTCAGACAAATGATCTTGGAATTGACCCATGTCCTGATCTGTTTGGGTGGTTCCCAGGAGTACCAGTAATCCTCTTAAGACGAATGGTCTCTTGGATGGGAGTTCATGGAGATGATGCTAGTCCTCTTCTGCCCTGATGGCAGCTAGCCTAGCAAAAGATGTCCTGTGGAGAATAAAATTCATGAGGGCCTTTGCTAGGTGCTTAGTGCTATAAAACAGGAAAATGACGATACGAACTCAGTAAGACTTCCTATTTCTCTTACTGCCATCTGTTTTCCTGTAGTGTTTATTAGTAGAACTCGGGGCAGGGGTAGCAGGGAGGGAAAGGACACGCAAGAAAGCAGGGAGCTAGAAGTCTGTTCCAGAACCTGATGCCAATTCCACCTCCTTCCATTTTCTTCCTTCCCTTAGTTCCAAGCTTTTGGAGATCACTTTCTTCTCCCCATCCCCCATCCTCCCTCTATGTGTCTCCTTTTAGCTTTATCCCTCCCTGCCTGCACTGTGCAACTGTTCTCCTAAGGTTTCCTGTGACCATCTTGTTGATAAACCATGCGGATATCTGGGCCCTAACTTGTGCTCCCTGAGGCTTTGGACGCTCTTCTCCTTTTCCTCCTCCTTCTCTTGGTGTCTGTGATGGTGCCCTGATCTTTTGCTTGGTCTCCTGCCTCTCTTTCTCATTCTGGTCTTTTTACTTGTATCTGTGTCTCCCCCAGACAAAAGCTCCTTGAGGGTAGGGGCTTTGCCTGATTCATAGTTGTCTAGTCTATAGCATAGTGTCTGCACACAGTAGGCATAAATATTTGCTAAATGAAAGAACAAGTGATTTCCTAAATCTTTGTCATAGCTACACTAGTGATTAAGGACAGTGACATTAGAGACTGCCTCAGTTCAAATCCTGACTCAGATAATGGCTATCTGTGTGACCTTGGACAAGCTACTTAACTGCTCTATGCCCTGGTTTCATTACAGTATTTTAAAACTGTTTCTTGCCTCACAGGATTGCTTGAAGGTTAAGTAAGTTAATGTTCACATGCCTGGCATGAAGCAGGTGAGTAAGTGCCATATAAGCACAACAACTTGTTTTACTCTATTACCAAACATGAATAATAATACTCTATTACCAAAAATGAATAATAACCACGCCTAGGTGGTTCAGTTGGTTAAGTGTCTGACTCTTGATTTCAGCTCAGGTTGTGATCTCTGGGTCATAAGATCGAGCCCTGTGTCTCGCTCCACGTGCGTACAGCATGGAGTCTGCTCAAGATTCTCTCTTTCCCTCTGCCCTTCCCTTGCTCTCTCTCTCTCTCTCTTAAAAAAATTATGTCAAGACAACAGTTGTAAACTCGGCCTGTCCTGGGCAAACAGAAACATTTGATTACCCTACATGTAAGAGCTCATTAAGTAAATAAATAATGTTTTCATTTTTGTTGATTTTGTTACTCCTGTTCATTTTTTCGGGAGTGGAGGGGCAAAGGGAGACGGAGGGAGAGAGAGAATCTTAAGTGAGCTCCACGCCCAGTGTGGAGCCGGATGCAGGGCTTGATCCCGAGATAATGACCTGAGCCAAAATCAGGTCAGTTGCTTAACCGGCTGAGCCACCCAGGTGCCTCCTTCTTGTTCATTTTTTCTAGTCATTAATAATAAATGCTTCCAACCATAAAAGATTATGCACTTATGTTTGGGGACAACAGAGAAAAAGGAAGCACAGAGGAGGCAGTGTCATAAGGGACAGAGTTGGTAGGGCAGCAGCAAAGAGACAGAAATGAGGTTGAATTCTCCAGCTGTGGATATAGGAAAAAAGGGAAGACTTTCCACATCCCCCTGAAGCGGGGGGCTTGACAGATGGAAGGTGCATGTGGTTTCCTTATAGGTGGTGGGATTTCAAGGGGTCCAGCCTTCCTGGAGCCTGGTCAGTGGAAAGTATCTGTGAGCACTGCCTGTGCCCATCTCCTCCTTGACATGCAGCTGCTGTCGGCTCATGGAATTTGCTGTTAGCTCTCAAACTGTTTCAGACACATGTGGTTCCATTTGCTTCCCCAACAGGGAGTGTTTTTTCATTACCTTAGAGTAGTTGTTTTTATGAGCTGGGATAAATACCTGGTGAGCAGGAGTTTTAGCTCATGGTCATACCAATTTGAATTCCATTATTTCTCTGGCTTACCTGGGGAGGGGAAAATATACTTTCCAAACACAGTTTTCCTTTTTCTGGTTTCCCAGACAGATGCACCATCGGATCATAGTGTCTCTGGAGTTGGCTGCATCTGACGAGGATACCAATGGCGGGAGGTTCTGGGGGTGACCACAGTGCTCCTGGGGTGGGGGAGTGGATGGGGGAGAGCAGCGTTCCTTACCTTGAAGTACAGAAGCTTGTCAGTCTGTGAAGGTGCCATTCAGAGACATGTACCAACTGCATTCTCACACCCCACCCTTCTGGGGTGGGAGCAGAGGTGATGGGGGGAGAAGGAAAGGATAAGAGAATGAACCAACATTTAGGGGTACTTCCTAGGTGCCAGGCCATGGTGTCCTTCTATTTCATTTAATCCTCAGAATAACCCAAGAATAGAGATATTGGTCTTTCTGGTTCATAGAAAAGGAAGGCGGGGTTCAAAGAATCAACATAGCATTCTAAAGATATATTGGTCGTAGGAAGGAATTTGAATCTGCTTCTATCTGATTCCCAACCCCGTGTCTTTTATCTTATGTCTCTGAGGCCCTGAGAGGGGTTACATTCATTCGCTCAGGGTCACATAGCCAGTCTGCGAGCAAAGGGATGGGGGTGGGGAGAGGGAGGGCTAGACAAAATAGGCAGGTTTTGTGTTTAATTAATATAAGAGAGGGAAAGAGATGTGAAGGAGTTTTTGGCTGCTAGTGATTCCATCTTTTGTTTATTCAACAAATATACATACAGTGCTTACTAATTGTTAGGCACAGTGTCTCAGCTTATACGAAGAGTACAGTAGAAAACGCAGGCTTGAATTTATATGCAATACTTGATCTCGGCTTCGGACATGCTGATTTGAGGATATAGGTTTTTCATTAGGCCTTTGGATAAATTTGTCTGGAGCTCTGGGGAAAAGTGTGCAGGAAATGTAAATTTGAGGGGTGCCTGGGTGGCTCAGTGAGTTAAGTGTCCAACTCTTGATTTTGGCTCAGATTATGATTTTTTCCCCTTTATTTGCTCTTAATGTGGTAAATTATAGTGGTCAATTATCTCTAAATCAATCTTGCAGTCCTGAGCTAAATTCCACTTGATCGTGATGCATTATCCCTTTAAAAATCCTTTCTTTATATTTATGTGTTCTATTTAATAATATTTTATGGAGGATTTTGCATCAACATTCATTAGAGATATTGGCCCAATTTTATTTCCTGGTAGTGTGTTTGTCAGGTTTTGATATGGGGGTAATACTGGTTTCATAAAATGAGTTGATAATAATTCTTTCCTATTTCACTTTCTGAAGAATTCAAGTGTGATTGGTATCATCTCTCCCCTCAGCGATAAGTAGAATTCATCAGCGAAGCTGTTGGGCCTGGAGTTTTCCTTGTGGAAAGTTTTTACATTAAAAAATGCAATTTATTCAATAGATAAAGGGCTATTCCGATTTTCTATTTCTCTTGTGACAGATTTGGTAATTTGTCTTTCAAGGAATTTGTACACTTCATGTATTTTTCTCCCTCCCCCTGCTTTATTGAAGTGTAATTGACAAATAAAATTGTAAGATAGTTAAATCCTGTCCTTTTAATATTAATAAAATTTGTAGTGGTTTCTTCTATTATTCTTGATATTGACAATTGTGTTTCTCTCTCTCTCTCTCTCTCTTTTTCCTTTTATGTATGTAAAGATTAATTAGCTTTTGTTGCACTGCCAAATCCTACAATCTTAATGACTTACAACACACATATTTATAGCATGTTTATGGTATTGTGACCAGGCTCTGACAGCTCAGATCCAGGTTGTGGATTGTATTCCAGTCTGCTTTATGTGTTTTTTATTTTGGGGCTCAGGGTGGTAGAGAAGCAGTAACTGTGGGCATCCACTTTATATGGCTGAGGACTGGAGTATAAGAGGGCAGTGAAAAAGTCTCTTTTTGGAATGTCCACATTAACCTGTCATTGGCCAGGTCAAGTCTCATTAGTCATGCCCCAAGTAAACTGGGGAAGGAAAGTATACTCTGCCTACAGTGACCCATGGCAAGTGTGGAAAAGAAGAAAATTTTAAGCCAATAACATAACCTGTCAAGGGAACATCACAGAATCCAAGGGAAGAGAGAGCCGTTATCACTGTAAAGTGCTCGAGTGTCAAATAAAAGAAGATAAGGATGGAAATTATTCTTTGAATTTCATTTACGAATTTGGCTATAGAAATTTTTTTGAATAGTGGTAGTTAGAGCCAGGTTAAAAGAGAGATGGAGGTGACAAGAAAATAGAAGAAAGGAAACAATTCGTGAGGACTCCATTTTCTAGAAGCTTGGCTTCGAAGGAAAGGACAATGATATTGTCCTAACCAGTGGGGAGTAGAGAACCTGGAGAGATTGGGTGTGTGTGTGTGTGTGTGTGTGTGTGTGTGTGTTTGTGTGTTTACTTGATAATACTTGCACATGTTTATAGGCTGAGTGAAAGAGGCTGGTAAAGAAAGTGGAAGATACCAATATGTTAGTTTCCACTGTATTGCTTCTCCACTCCAAATATACCCTGTATTGCCTGCTCCACGATCTGAGAGCTGAACCCTGTACACATTACTCTTTCACCAACTGGCACAATGTTAAGCTTTGTTGATAAAAGGTGCTGAAGGGACCCTGGGAGAAAAGAGCTTTCCTTCTTGGTTTCCACGTGCTTCTCTTGGCAGGTTCCTGTGGCTGAATGTCAGAGCATATGGTAGTTAGGTGCAAGTGTGGTGCCCCCTCCCTGTGGACAGCTGCTGTCAGCACACCAGAGTGTGGGATCCTTACAGGTGCTTTCCCAGCAAGCACCTCACCAAGTGTGTCCTTTGGGCACCCTGGATAGCTTTCTGGGCTGTGTGTTGTAGTCTCAGCAAGTTCTGAAGCCCAGATCCTCCATGCACATGGCTACTTTAAGAAGCCAGAGGGTGGCTTCTTGCTGAAATCTATTGGCACACTGTCTCAGTCAGCCTGTCATCATCCCTTTGCAACATAGGTTAGGCCCCTGGGGGTTGGGGCCTTGTCTGGATTTATGTCTTCTCCGGATACTTGGTCTCAATCCCAGAGGTAGAAGTTGCTCCCCATATAGGGGAGTGTGTCTTTTAGAGAGTTCTCTCTTTCCCTTTGGAAGGTAATCCCCGGCAGAGTTAATAATTGTATTAAAATTTCCCTGTTCCATTAGGGTGTGGTTTCTGTCTCCTGAGTAGACCCTGACTGATACACCAATAAAAGAAGGGAATAGAAATGTCAGAGATGGAGAAGACATGGAAGACAAGAATTCAAACCTGGGGGAAAGGCTGATTCTGAACAGGGAGAGAAACATTCTTTGAGCCTGGATACCACAGGAGGGATTCATGGTGGGTAACCTGTGGCTATATTTATGAGAGAAGTGGGGAATGAAAGGCGGAGGGATTTCTTGGCTTTGATTTTCTCAGTGAAGTAGGAGGAGGGCAATCTGCTGAGGGGTTGGGGAGCATGAGGTGGATTTGTAATAGCCCTTGATGAACATTTGTAAAAGACAAGTTTGTGCTGGAGTATACAGTTTTCTCCACCAGGACTCAGAAATACAGCCTTCAGCAGGGCAGACAGCTGTAGAACTGACTCAGAGTCGGGGTTTTCCAGGACTTGTGAGTGGAAGGGAAAGAGAGCAAGAGTATTGAGGAGGCTGATGAGAAATCATCCAAGATACTGACCAGAGGTCTAGCTTGGGTTTAGAAGGATTGAGCCCCAGGGTTGACGAGGAAGGGAAGATAAACTGATAGGCCATAAAAGGGAGGAAAGTGCTAGAACTCCGTGAGGTTGAGGAGCAGAGAAGTAGGAGAACTAGAAGAGAGTTGGCAAGATCTTGGTCTAAGTGGGATGCTGCAGTTTAATTTTGGGGAGGTGGAGCCACGCAGTAAGGGTCCAACTGTGGACTTGACAAATAGAGTAGGTTATTTGAAGTGCTCAGGACCAGGTTGGGGGAGGCGAGGGTGCCAGAGGGTTGGCCTCAGTAATTTGTCTCAGGATGGTGGTGGGAGTTAATGCAGTGGTGAGTGGGGAGAGCCCTCAGCGGGTGGGGGCCAGGGTCAATGACAGCAACAAAAGGTGAGGGCAATGAGCCATGCAGCTTGAGCAGGGCTTTAAATGAGAGTAGAAAAGCAACAGCATGGAAATGGCAGGGGATGCCGGGAGACTGCTGACTCCAAGTGCACCCTTCTTGGCTGGAAAATGGAACTTGTGGGAGGAAGAGCCGCCTCCATGCCAGAAGGCTGCAAGGGAACCAGCATCCTTGGGGTAAGGCCAGGTTTTAGTTACGGTGAGGAGGAGATGTAGTGAAAGTTCGTGGAGGGTGTTGTGAATATCGAATTTGTTTATAGCAGAATGAGGGTTTTCGAGAGCACAGGGGGAAGGAGTCAAAAGGACAACAGAGACAGGGAGGTGGAGAGGACAGAGGTGGTGAGTGGTCCAGGAGAGGGTCTCAAAATACAGCAACTGAGTTTTCATCCATGTAGCACAGTCCATGGTAGGCACACAGTAGGTGCTCAATTAATATATCTGAGTAGTTGGATAAGTCAGTGAATAAATAAAGTCTCTTTTTTGCAGTCGTTTATTGGGAACGCTGCTGCTTTTATCTCTCTAGTTCTGAAATTTATAGCAGTTTCCTCTCCAAAGCCCCAGTTCTTTCCATCTGGCAGAGTGGGTGTCTTATTCTATTCCATTTCACCCTTAGGAGGGCAGGGCAAGTCAGGGCTGAATTTTCCTCTGGTTACTACTTGGGAGAAACAAGTTCAGAGAGAGCAAAGCATTCACCCACTATCAAGAATTAAGATTTATAGTAAGATAGGGAATGAAATAGCAGAGCTCCCCCCACCCCAACCCATTCCAGCCTGTTTCTGGCCCCAAAGCAGCCCCAGAATTGTGCGTGGGGGACTCCTCTAGAGCAGCTGTCCAAGGCTGTGGACAGTCAGAATCTGTGCAAGGCAGCGTCCAGCAGGTGGGGGTGTGGAGTTGCAGAAGGCTGGTAGCCTCCCCTGGACCGGAAAGGCAGAGCCGCCTATGCCTTTCGGAGGCAACCTTCTGATTTGGACTTTGGACCAGAGTAGCTCTTCTGAGGAATGAGGTGTTTGGGGTATGCACAGACAAGCTTGGGAGACAGACTTCTGCAACCCCTTCATTCTCCAGCGATCCTTCCAGAACCATGTTGCCTTGGGAGAGGGGCAGGAAACAACGGGAGATAGATACTCCCTGCCTCTTTTTCCTCTTTGTCCTCAAGCTCTGAGTCTTGAGGTCTTGATGATGGGGAGTATAGCCCAATGGAGAACACACGGGTTGGTGGTTTCTAAGTCCCAGTGCCCCCACATTTTAGCTTGTGCACACGAGCTACTTCCAGACCTCTTTGAGTAAGTGATAAACCTGTCTGCCCCACCTTCTTCTCAAGCTTTTGTCCTGAAATACAGGCGAAAGCCTTGGCAGACTGAACACTGTAAAAAGATACAAATTTATTATTAATGATTAATGGGTAGTTAAGAGCAAAAATATGTTCCTTGATCTATTCTGGAGGGGGAAAGAGGAACTCTAGGGAAGGTATGAGCAGAAGACTTTCCTATTTGCAGAAGAGTTGACCCTTTGACTCTATGTGTTCATCTATGTGAGTGCTGGAGGGGTAAGAATGCCAATTTGCGGTAGAACCATGGAAGGAGGTGCAAACACTCGGAAAACAGATGACCACGAAAATAAACTCACATCTACTATATTCCAGGCACATTATATGTGTTGTTTATTTATTTTTTATTTTTTTGAAGATTTTCTTTATTTGAGAGAGAGAGAATAAGAAAGAGAGAGAGAGAGAGAAAGCATGAGCAGGGGGAGGGACAGAGGGAGAGAGAGAGAGAAGCAGAGTCCCCTGCTGAGCAGGGAGCTCAACGTGAAGCTGGATCCCAGGACCTGAAGATCGTTACCCGAGCTGAAGGCAGATGATTAACCGATTGAGCCGCTGGGTGCCCTACCTGTGTTGTTTAATTCAATCTTCACAACGGTTCAATAAGATAAGTGTAATTATCTCTCTAACTAGGAATGGAATCTTAGAATCTGAGAGGTTAAATACTAGCGGTGGGTTACCCTGATAAAAAGTAGTGATGGTAGGTTTTGAATTTAGGCCTGTTTGGCTCGAACAGCCCAGGACTTTCCTGCTGTAGTGTGTGGCATTTATACTTGGCTACATCTCCAAAACCTTTCTAAGGACCTTTCTCAAGCTGCTCACTTAGGAATCGCTCAGGGAATGTGTTAAAATGCATATTCCCTTTTTTTTTTAAATGAAAGATTTATTTATTTTAGAGAAGTGGGAGGGGCAGGAGGAGAGGGAGAAAGTAATTTTTTTAAAAAGATTTTATTTATTTGAGAGAGAGAATGAGAGAGAGAGAGAGAAAGAGAGAGAGAGAGAGAGAGAGAGAGAATGAGCGAGCATGAAGGGGGGAGGGTCAGAAGGAGAAGCAGACCCCCAGCTGAGCAGGGACCCCCCCCCCATGTGGGACTCCATCCTGGGACTCTAGGAACATAACCTGAGCCAAAGGCAGACACTTAACCGACTGAGCCACCCAGGTGCCCCGAGAGGGAGAAAGAGTCTTAAACAGACTCTGCACTGAGCATGGAACCTGACAAGGGTCTTGATCTCACCACCCTGGATCACGAGCCAAAACCAAGAGTCGGCCACTTAACTGCCTGTGCTACCCAGGTGCCCCAAAATGCATATTCTTAAGCCCAGCCCCAGGGAGAATGTCATCAAAGATTTAGTTTCTTCCTTTCTCTTTCTTGCTTTTCATTCCACATCATCATCCATTATTTCAGCTGTTTCAGAGGCTACAGTGGCCAATATTTTTGTCTTTTGAATATCTTATATCTTATTATAATTTTCTTGAAAATGCTGGCAAATGTATATTCCTTTTGTTAAGCCAGAGACTCCTGAGATTCCCCAACAGACTGTTCTGTACTCAAGAGCTCCCTCTTGTTCCAGGAACACATTCTTTTTTTTTCCCCCCCTAAAGATTTTATTTATTTCTTTGGCAGAGACAGATCACAAGTAGGCAGAGAGGCAGGCGGAGAGAGGAGGAAGCAGGCTCCCTGCTGAGCAGAGAGCATGATGCGGGGCTCGATCCCAGGACCCTGAGATCATGACCTGAGCCTAAGGCAGAGGCTTAACCCACTGAGCCACCCAGGCGCCCCACCAGGAACACATTCTTATCCACCATATTCTGTTGGGGGTGCAGGAGCCCTCTTTTGGACACAGTTCATTGCTGGGAGAGGTCACCATCTGGGGAGGACTTGGCCCTGGGAGGGAAACAGAATCAGAAATCAGTGGACTCCTGGGGTTTTATTCACCTAATCATTTGGTAAGTACTTACTGGGTACTACGTGGCAGGTAGTGGGTGAGATGTTGGGGCTGGAGCAATGCAGAAGAGAGACAAAGTCTCTGTTCTCATGGGGGTTTACCGAGGTGGGCGCAGCAGGCCTGTCTGATGAGGTGGCATTTGAGCTGAGACATGACAGAGTGACAGAATGCACCACGAATTGCTGGGGGAAAGCACACCAGGCAGAGGGAACAGCATGTGCAAAGACTCTCAGCAGGGGTCCCTTGGGTGTGTTGGAGGAGCTGCAAGAAGGCCAGTATCCAGCAAGAAGGCTGGAGTGGAGTGTGTAAAGAGGAGCGAGGTAGAAGAGGAGGTGGGAGAGGTAGCACAGCTTGGAACATGTGGGACCTTGCAGGCTGTTGTGAGAATTGTGGGTTTTGTTCCGTGCAAGATGAGAAGGCATTGGAGGGTTTTGTGCAGGGCAGAGTGACCAGATTCAGCTTGTTTTAACAGGGTCACTCTGGGTGTTGGGTTGGGAATTAACTCTACGGGGGCAAGGGTGCTAACTGTATCCCAAGGCCGTTCTGCTTCTCTCTTGAGTGTTCTATCTGATTCCAGTCGTCATCTGTCTGTACCATGTTGGCCAGAGCAGGAACACAGACCGACTCTGATCCTCTACCATCATCCTCTCGGCTCCTCCTGTCCCTCCCACTCGTACGCCCTATTTCCAATAGTTTCATACTGATAATGGCGGCGCCCATGGTGGTGGTGGGGATACCGAGCACATCAGTGGTGTCTCGAGAAGCCAAGCCCAAATGCCCCCATTCTACCAGACTTAAAGCTCCTTCAACTGCAGAGCCGTAACTCCTTTACTCACTGACTCACTCACTTCTTCTCTGAACCTCTCTAGTGCACATTCCATATGCCAAACACCGGGGGAGCCACTGGAGAACTAGAAGTTTTTGCAAAGTTCCCTAAATACATACACACTGCCTTAGCGGAAACTCTCAAACTAATTACTAGCATTTATCAAGCACTTCTGATGGGTCAGACACTGATTTAAGTGCTTTTTATGTATTACCATATTTAATCATTTGAATTAACTCTGTTAGGCAGGTCCTATTTTACTTGTCACTTCAAAGATGAGGAAATTGAGGTACCCAGAGGTTAAGTAACCTGTTCAAGGTCACCCAGCTATGAAGTGAAGTGAGAGCTGAGCCCAGACAACCTAGCTTTAATGTCTACACCACTGTACTTCTCAGACTAGAGGAGAGATAGCCAAACACATACTTAGGATGCAGTGTGACGAGTACTCACTAGAAGTACTGGGAGTATTTGACACCACAGAGGGGCCAGCCCAGAGCCTTTTCAAATTTCCAATCCTGCTAATGCCACTGTGGTATGTAACTTCTCCCCATTAAATGCTGTAAAGTACAACTAAGATTTTTAAGTGATGCTTCCAGATTCTTAATAAAAGATTAAAGTAATTTATAAAGCTATTTTCTGGCTAAGAACCATGCCTCTCTTGGATGGCTTCACTCAGTCATCATTTCTATCACAAGCTGATAGCTTTTCTCGGGGCACTCCATCCTTCATAAAGGAAAAAAAAAGTTTTTATGGCAAGTAGAGGCCAATCAAGCTGGGTTGTGCTAGGAAGGCCTGGAGTTACCCGGAGGCTCGGCTCACTTCCTGTCTCAGCTACTCCTCTTCTGTGGGGACCTCCCAGCTGGCTGGAGTCAAGTTTGTGCTTAGGGGAAATGACAAATCATTGCAAGTTGTGGATCCTTGGGATCCTTTGAGAACTTCTGAAACCGCAGATCTTACTTCCAGAATGCTCAGCAAATATATTACTGGGGTCCTGGGTGCTAGGAGAGTTAGTTCGCCTAACCCTGCTTGGAAAAGACAAGGGAAGCTTCAAGGGGGTAGGTTAGAGAGGAGCGGGGCTTGAAAGATGCACTGCGTTCGTCAGGCAGTAAGGTGCAGTAAGGTGAAGGAAGGGTGTTCTGGTAAAGGGAGAGTTAGTTTCAATGATCTCGGGGGAGGGTCTGCTGTCTGGGCTTTCTTGGATCGTTCCATCCTAAAACACTTAAAGTCTTGTGGGTGGAATCAAAATGGGACTTTTCCTACTTTGTAGAAAATTGTAATAAGAAGTTCTATCTTCTCTCATGAGTGTTCTCTCTCTCTCTCTGAAGCTTTATGGAGGTATAATTGGCATACAGTAAACTGCACATAATTAAAGTTTACAATTTTTTAAAGTTTTAAACGTATTCATGAAACTGTTGCCACAATCAAGATAGTGAACCTATCCATCACCCCCAGAAGTTTCCTTGTGATCCTTTATATCCGTCCTTCCCACTCTTTCTTGCTTTTTCTACTCCCTGCCTCTAGCAACCGCAGTCACTATAGATCAGTTCTCATTTTCTAAAAATTTATATGAATGAAATTGTACAAAATGTACTTTTTTTTTTACACATAATTCTTTCACTTCTTTCACTTAGCATGATTACTTCGAGATTCATCCATACTGTGTGTACAGGAGTTCATTTCTTTTTATTGCAGAAAAAGACTCCATTGTGGGGGCACCTGGGTGGCTCAGTGGGTTAAGCGTCTGCCTTTGGCTCAGGTCATGATCCCAGGGTCCTGGGATCGAGACCTGTGTCAGGCTCCCTGCTCAGTGAGGAGGCTGCTTCTCTCTTTCCCTCTGCCCCTCTCCTCACTCGTGCTTTCTCTTTTTGTCTCTCAAATACATAAATAAAATCTTAAAAAAAAATACTCCATTGTATGGATGTCCCACCATTTATTTCTCCATTCTGTTAATAATGGGAGTGTGGGTTGCTTCCAGTTTTGGACAATTTTAAGTTAAATGGCTATAAGCATTCTTTTAAAGATTTTAATTTAATTTTATTTTATTTGACAGAGAGACAGATCACAAGTAGGCAGAGAGGCAGGCAGAGAGAGAGGGGGGGAAGCAGGCTCCCTGCTGAGCAGAGAGCCCGATGTGGGGCTCGATCTCAGGACCTTGAGATCATGACCTGAGCTGAAGGCAGAGGCTTAACCCACTGAGCCACCCAGGCACCCCAGCTATAAGCATTCTTATGTGGGTCTTTTATGGGCTTGTTCTGTCTTTTCTTTTGGGTAAATATAGTGCTATAGGGTAGGAATATGTTTATTTAAAAAAAAAAAAACCAAAAAACAAAACAAACCTACCAGTTTTCCTAAATGGTTGACCCATGCAAGTTTTAGTTGTTTTACACCCTTACCAACAATTGTGTGGCCATCTTTTGAATTTTAGAAATTCCGAGAGACATGTAGTGGTACCTCACTGTGGTTTTAAATTTGCATTTCTCTAATGACTAATGATGTTGAGATCTTCTCCCGTACTATTTATTTTCTGTCTGCTTTCTTTGTTGAAGTGTCTGCTCAAATCATTAGTCCATTTAAAGAATCAGTTGTCTGCAATGTTGAGTTTCTAGAGTCTGTTATGTATTCTGGACACAAGTCTTTTTATCAGATACACGTTTTACAAAGAGTCTCTCCAAGGGTACGGCGTGTTATTTTATTCTCTTAGCAACGTCTCTCAGAGTGAAAATGCTACTTTTGACAAAGTTCAGTGTATCAACTTGTTTTCTTGTCTGGATTGTGATTCAATGCCAAGTGTCAGAAACATTTGCTTAACTCAAGTTCACAAAAGTCTTCTATGTTTTCTTTTAGAAGTTTTAGGTTTTTTTTTTTTTTTTAATTGGGATATAGCTTGACTACTATTTAAAAGTGCACATTTCAGTGGTTCCATTATCCTCACAAATTTATGCAACCTTCACCAGTATCTAATTCTGGAACATTTTCATCACCTCCTCGAAAAACCCCGTACCCATGAAGCAGTCATTCCCCATTTCTCCCTCCTCCCAAACCCTGTCTCCCAGACCTCTGTCTGTGTGGATTTGGCTATTCTGGACATTTCACATAAATCCAGTCATATAATACGTGGCCTTCTGTGTATGACTTGTTCACTTAGCATAATGTCTTCAAGGTTCATCCAGGTGGTAGCATACATTACTAATCCAATCTATTTTATGGCTGCATAATACTCCATGGTAGGGATATGTTATCTTTGGTTTGTCTATTCATCAACTGATGGATGTTTGGACTCTTTCCATTTTTTGGCTCTTATGAATAATGCTGGTATGAACATTTGCGTAAGAGGTTTTATATGGACATATGTTTTCAGGTCTCTTGGATATATAACCTAGGGGTGGAATTGCTGAATCGTATGGTAACTCTACGTTTAAGCTTTCTGAATAACTGCCAGGGGGTTTTCCAAGGCAGCTGCAGTATTGTACTCTCTTAGCAACAACGCATGAGAGCTCCAATTTCTCCGCATCCTCTCCAATACTTGCTATTGTTCTTTTTTTTTTTTTTTAAAGATTTTTATTTATTTATTTGAGAGAGATAGAGAGAATGAGAGGGCATGAGAAGGGGGAAGGTCAGAGGGAGAAGCAGACTTCCTGCCCAGCAGGGAGACTGATGTGGGACTGGATCCTGGGACTCCATGATCATGACCCAAGCTGAAGGCAGTCACTTAACCAACTGAGCCACCCAGGTGCCCCTGTTCTTGTTTTTTTGTTTTTTTTTTAAATTTTTTAATTTTTTATAAACATATATTTTTATCCCCAAGAGTACAGGTCTGTGAATCGCCAGGTTTACTTCACAGCACTCACCATAGCACATACCCTCCCCAATGTCCATAACCCCATCCCCCTCTCCCAAACCCCCTCCCCCCAGCAACCCTCAGTTTGTTTTGTGAGATTAAGAGTCACTTAGGGGCACCTGGGTGGCTCAGTGGGTTAACGCTTCTGCCTTCGGCTCAGGTCATGATCCCGGGGTCCTGGGATCGAGCCCCACATCAGGCTCTCTGCTCAGCAGGGAGCCTGCTTCCCTTCCTCTCTCTCTGCCTGCCTCTCTGCCTACTTGTGATCTCTGTCTGTTAAATAAGTAAATAAAATCTTTAAAAAAAAAAAAGAGTCACTTATGGTTTGTCTCCCTCCCAAGCCCATCTTGTTTCATTTATTCTTCTCTTACCCCCTTAACCCCCCATGTTGCATCTCCACTTCCTCATATCAGGGAGATCATATGATAGTTGTCTTTCTCCGATTGACTTATTTCGCTAAGCATGATACCCTCTAGTTCCATCCACATCGTCATAAATGGCAAGATTTCATTTCTTTTGATGGCTGCATAGTATTCCATTGTGTATATATACCACATCTTCTTTATCCATTCATCTGTTCTTTTTTTAGTATGATTATCCTAGTGGGTGTGAAGTAGTATGTCATTTTGGTTTTGATTTGAAATTACAAACAGGGGGAGCAGCAGGCAGAGGGAGACGGAGAAGCCACTCCTCTCTGCAGGGAGCCTGATGCAGGGCTCGATCCTAGGACTCTGAAATCATGACCTGAGCTGAAGGCAGATGCTTAACTGAATAAGCCACCCAGGCACCCAATTTGCAATTTCTTAATGACTAATGATGTTGAACATGTTTTCATGTATATATTAACTACATATTTTCTTTGGAGAAATGTCTATCAAGGTTCCTTGCCCATTTTTAATTGGGTTATTGTTTTTTATTGTTGAATTGTAAGAGTTCTTTATTTTTCTGGATACTAGTCTCTTATCAGATATTTGATTTGTGAATATCCCCTTTTGTGGACTGTCTTTTAACTTAGTGGGGGAGGTTGAGTTTTTCACCATTAAGTAAGTATATGATAATAGCTGTAGGTTTTTGTAGGATATTCTTTATCAAGTTCAGGAAGTTCCCCTCTATTCCTAGCTTACTAAGAATTTTCATTATGAATTGGTGTTGGATGTTGTCAAATGCTTTTTCTGTATCTATTGATATGATCATGGGAATTTTCTTTTTTAGCCAGTTGATGTAATGGATTACATTAATTGATTTTTAAATGTTGAACCAAGCTTGTATACTTGGGATAAATCCCACTTGGTCATGGTATATAAATTTTTTATACATTGTTGGATTTGATTTGCTAATATTTTGCTGAGGATATGGTTCAAAGTTTTAAATTTTGATGAATTACAATTTATATATTTTTTTCTTTCTTTGCTTGTATTCATCTACTTTTAAAACAAAACACATGAATCATCAAGTATTCTCATTAAGGACAACATATATTAAAACTCTGCATCTCAATTTCCCTCTGTGGCTGTTTAAGGGGTGGAATTGACATGGAATTGACATGGAATTGACCTGAGACAGTGAGGGCGACCTTTTACTTGGACATTAGATTTCAGAGTATGGTTGAACGTTAGCCACTGATGTTGAGCATCGAGCGCCTACTAGTCAAGGATAACTAACTGTTTGGGAATTCCTCTAACCCTTGAGCTTTTAGTAGCTTTCATCCAGAAGGGGTAAAGACACAGCTGCCACAGCTGCCAATAGGATGTTACTTTCTGGGCAGCAGCGTTGCCTCATGGGTGGGTGAGAGTGAGGATAAAGGGTCAGGATGAGCAGGACCTTTGGAGTCAGATTATTGAGCACCCTAAGTGGGTTTTCGGGGAACCGGATGCTGAATGAAATTGGGAGTATGAAAGGGGACTAACATCTGTGAGAGGAAAAGGCAGGAAGCAGGGCTAACCAGGAGGAGGTCTCAGCCCATGATATAGACCTATGAGGCCTCTACCAGTCCCGGGGGGGCTCTGGAGCAAAAGCCCCCATTGGAGCAGTTCCGTGTTAGTAGGAAAGGGTAGGGCCTTTGTACCACCATCTTGCTCAACCATTGGCTGGGGCCACTCTTTTTTGTTTTTTGTTTTTTAAAAATTAATTAATTTATTTATTTGACAGAGAGATCATAAGTAGGCAGAGAGGCAGGCAGGCTGGGGCCACTCTTGAGAAGAGCATAACCATGACTCAAAATCTCACGGGTCTGGAAGGCACTGATTGCCGGAGGCCACCAGAACCGACGCTCTGGGCAGCAGTAAATATCCATGCACGCCATATACACAGATCTGAGGTTCAAATCCCAGCAACGTGTGCTCATAGGCAAGCACTCTGACTCAGTTGCCTCATCTGAAAGATGGGGAGAAGGACTTCCTTGTGGGGTTGTGGGAAGTTTACATAAGACGAGGGTGAACACAGTGCCTGATACAGTATGGGAACTCAGTAAGGTTTCTCTCTTTCCCCCAGATGGTAACTAGCCAAGGGAAAATCCTGTTCCATGGGCCCGTTCCCACCCTATACTTTTTTTTTTTTTTTTTAATATTTTATTTATTTGACAGAGAGAGAGGGAGAGAGCACAAAAAGGGGAGGAGTAGGCAGGGGAGAAGCAGGATCCCCGCTGAACAAGGAGCCCAATGTGGGGCTCCATCCCAGGACCCTGGGATCATGACCTGAGCCAAAGGCAGATGCTTGACCAACTGAGCCACCCAGGGGCCCCCTTCTCCCCTGCACCCCACTCTTGATAAACTTATTTTTTCTCACTTTTCGCTAGGGAATCAAGCCCCTATGGCAGTTTCCAGACTCTCTGGATTTGCCTCCGTGTCCAGGGCCTCCCTCATTCCTCTCCTCCCCTTTTCAGCCTGGAAACTCAAAGACCTCCATGGCTGCGGGGATCGCTGGATGATGATAGCATGAGGTGGGGTAATGCTTCCTGGAATGTACCAGAAGTGAGCGCATTGCACCATCTCTTCCAGCCGCCCTCGCCCTCGAGTGGTGTGTTTCACTGAGGATTCCTGTAAGAGGAAACCATCATGTTCCTCTTTCTAAGTGCCTCGTTAAAAGCCCAAGGACAGACTCCCCCTCCTTCCCTTAAGGCCTCTGCCTGGGTGGTGAGAGGAAGAGAAAGACTAGTTCTGGGCGGGGCACTAGCCTTCATCTGGGAGCTCTAACTAGAGGGACACAGGTCTCCACGGTCTGGTCACTTTCTGTGTGCCTGTCACCTGGCTCAGTTTACTGGGGAGTCTCCCCCCTTTGGAGTATAAACACACAGCAGTTTTATTTCTTCCAGTAACTGGCCCAGGCTACGCTGTGCCAGATCGCTCTTTCCTGCTGGGGAGCAGCTCCCTTAACGACGTCTTGGTCTGCTTCCATAACTTTCCAGCCACTTTCTGTTACTACAACAGTCTCGTTCCGGTAATTAAGACTCAAGCTTTTACAGTTTTAAAACTTCCACTGCAGACTTGCTTCAGAGATTGTCTTCCTTCTTCCCCTCCAGCATTAGCTACTGCAGGGCCCAGGCCGTGTGGGACAGTGCAGGGGACGGGGGCCGTGGGGCCGTGGTGACATGCGGACGTGGGGGCTGGCTTGAAGGCACTTCATCTACCTCTTCTTGGTAGGCTTAGCATCTCAGGTGGAGGCTGAGAGGAGGGATGGGGAGTAAGAGGCCTCTTTGTAGGACTTACAGGGCCAGGGACGTGTCTCATATCCTTTACCTCTTCCTGATTCTTTCTGGTTCTGTTAGATGCTGGAGAGTTCACCTAACTCCCTCCATTACTGAGGACCAACCTTCCCCTTGACTCTACACCCCCCAGCTGTACCTCCCTTTGGCCTCACCACTGGTACAGGCCTCCAGGGACTCCATTCTCTGGCTTAGGCATCCGACTCTGAATTCGGCAGTAACCTGGGCAAAGCTTTGGCCCTTGCCCTTGAATTGACTTCTGTGCATCTCCACGTGGAGACACAGGGTCTGCTGGAGTAACCGTGGCCTTCAAGGGTCAGACAGACCTGGGATGGGAGAGCTGCCCCTATCCATCTTCCCAGTTAGGTTGTACCAAGTCTCCTTAAGACCCGCTGGGTGGGCTATGGCTCTGGACCTCCTGCTTTTATAATCTCCAGGCCTGCAGAGGGTCCTAGTCTTTACAAGTATGATCCTAGACCTCAGGTACAGATGTCAAAGCTCTGCTTTTCTTTTCTACCATGGGAGTGTGGAAACCAAAGGGCATTCAGCTGCAGCCCTAGGCTTCTAGGATCTTTGTGCTCTATGCCTGGGAGGCATTGGGGGACTTATGCATCCTCTTTCCCTTTACATCAGGGCAGGAAGGCACCCCACCTCTTCTCCAAAAGGGGAGGAAGGCTTAGCCAGGGGTTGATTTGAGGGATTTGTGCCTCCATCAACCCTGTGTGGAGGTGGTTGGCGCCATCTGCTGGTAGCTTGCTGGTAGCTATCCGGGGGTGCCTGGTCTTCAGGCCTGGGCTTCAAGCCCATGGTGAGAAAACATGTGAGAATTTGCCCAGCAGTATACCAGAATATCTTGTCTCTTCTCCTCTAAACTGTGTTGAAGCTGTTCTTCTTCCAGGAAGGATTCCTTTTTAAAATCCCATCAGACTGAAATTGTCCTCTACTGTGTCCTGCCTCAGCTCTCAGGCTCTCGGTGGGTAGCCCGTTGAATTCATGTCTTGACCAGTTTTTGTGTGTTCCAGGGGTAGCTGGTATTCGCTGCACTCTTGCCAGGGACCATCTCCTGTCCCAGGTTCATCACAGACTTCATCTCATTCGGTCCTTGCGCTCCAAGCCAAGGAGCTCAGTGCTATTTTTATACCCACTTTACAGATGAGAAAACTCAGCAGGAAGAAACATGTTTATAGCTTCGCTAAGATTTATAGCCCGAAAGTGATGCCAACAAGCAATCTAAATCCCAAGCGCCACCCTCTATCGATATTCTGTTTTGCCTGCTTGGTTTGATACCGTGGTGCTGTGGCCCCCTCCACCTTCCTCACCCCCAAAGTCCTAAGTGAGTACTTGCAGATCAGTGTGAAGTACTTCCCAGAATAAGTTTGTTTGGACTCACAGCATCCGTCCAGCTGGGGCCGGTGCAAGAGCTGAACCAGCCATGGGAAGGTCGTGACTGACTTGTAGGCAGGCCAAGCTCCGTGGTCCTGTTGAAGGCATCAGCGCGGAGCCTTTGGTCAGAAGATGAAGCTCTTCATCGAAGCCCTCCTCTCATACCTTTAGATTAATTTCTTCCTGGGGAGGTCCGGGGTCTTGGCCACATATCCAGAATAGTCAACCTGAGCGCTTCTCTCCTCCTAGAAAATGAGACTCTATTACCTGTGTAGTACATTTACTTCTGCTGTCTCCTGGAGGCTTGGAACCACTCTGAGTAGAAAGGTATTACTGTCACTCTCATCTAATGGGTAAGGAAACTGAGGCACAGAGGTGGGAGGCTTGCCTGAGGTTTTGCGGCTTATATGTGCTGGAATGGGGACCTGGACCTGAATCTCCTGTGTCCATTCTGTCTTGCTGAGGGCTGGCTGATCCTCAGTAACCTTCACCAGAGACCCTCAAGCTCCTGATCCCTTGCTGTGGGTTCTCTGATCACCATGGGTGTTGCCTTCCCTCCCTGTTAGTCATGTCCATGCCCCTTGCTCCTGTCTCATCTGGCCTCCTCTCACTGGCCTCCCCCACAGCCTCCCTGCCTCTCCCAGGGCCTGGCAGTGCCTCTCCGGGTAGGGGGACAGGGTCTTAAAGCCTCTGACTGACACCCCCACACCCCTAGAGGGGCTGCTTGCTGCCTTTATCAGCTCTAGTCACAGCGGATGTTATTTATTGTCAGATAAATGTATTTCCAAATAAAACAGAAAATGAACAAATAACTGCAGTGACAGAGCTGTAAAAAACCCTGCGGGCTCGCTCACTTGAAGAAAAGCCTGCACAACTAATTAACCCGGGCAGGACTCCGTGGTGTTTGGAAACAAGCTTGGAATTAATACTGCCCTTCTCAACTGCCGGAGCCAGCCTCTAAATCTTTATTGGGCAGCAGCAAGAGAGAGAGAGACCCAGAGAGTTAGAGAGACAGAGAGAGGCCAAGATGGAAGTGTAGACAGAGAAACGGAGCAAGATAAATACAGTTATCCATCTGCCTCCATGCCCAGATACATCATCTTAGCTAGACCTGGGATGCGAGGAAGACAGACTGCGTTTCTCCTTACAGTGAGAGGCAAGGGGAGAAAACAGAGCCTTTGTCTAGCTCAGAGAACATCTTGTTTCTAGACCACTGAAGTCAGAAATCAGAAGCTTCTGGGCTAGAAGGGGCTGATGAAAAGTCAATGGTTTTAAAGTTATTTTTAGCAGCAAAAACTTTTTTGGAAATAAAGGCGCCCACAGAAGTGCCATCTGTACAGTGGCTCCACGCAGAGCATGCCTTCGGAGCACGCCTTCGGGACACTTCATCGGGGCACGTCATCGGAGCACGTCATCAGGGCACGTCATCAGAACACGTCATCGGAGCAAGCCATCGGAGCATGTGGCTTCTAGCTGTTCTCGCCCCTCCTCTCTGCAGGGCAGGTGGCATCCTGAGGACTCTCGGGGCTCCGGAGAGTTCTGCTGTGGGACTGAAGCCGCCTTGGCCTCTGTGTGGCTGGGCTCTGGAATGCCCTGGCTCTTCACAGGATTCAGGCTGAGCCTAATTTGGGAGGCACCTGAAGGGATAGTAGGGTAGGAAGGAGCCACCTGCTGAAGGAGGTGGGTTCCCCAAGGGTACCTCTACTCTCTCGCCCTTGAACCCGTTGGGTTCTTGAATTCCGATGTTTACTTTCCCAGAGGACCTTCGTTGGCAGGAGCCGGGCAATTGGCTTGTTGAACTTCAGTGATGGAGTCTCAGTGGGCAAACTTCATGAGTCATTATCTGACTCTGACTTGGCTTCAGAGAGGCTCTGTATAGCACTACATGAAGTTTAGGAGGGGGAACTGGGAGTATGAGGAGGACACCTCCTTTCTCTGGAAGAATGTGGAAGCTGGCCAGAAGGGGACTTTCCAAGAGACCATCCAGGTATGCCCTGTAGATGACTGCTCATCTACAGGGAAGTCGGCCTACCTGTGTTTTTTCCCCTCATCCAGGAAGGTGAGGCAATGGCCTGAGGCTGGAACCATCCAGTTGTGTTTCTCTGGGGTGGGGGGGGTTGTTTGGTATTCTCTGGGAGGTTGCCACTTGGCTTCTGGAGGCCCTATTCTCAGCATTAAGAGGGGAAAAACCCGGAGGCCAGGTGGACGGGCCTCTCTTGGAGTCAGTGGTGGGTGGGGGAGAAGGATGGAGGCAGAGAGATCAGGCACTGTGTTTGGAGCTTTCCCATCTCTGATTAACCCTGAATGCCCTTGGCTCAGGCCTAGACAACAAGGGGGCACAGTTAGGAGGAGAAAACACAAATCAAGAAGTAATGCTTTTTTTGAAGGAGAAATTATAAATTGCAATTTAATCACATAATCACTTTGACACTCTCAAGCAAGCTAATTTCTTCCCTTGCCTCATTTCATCCACTCGGTGAGATGAATCTTAATGAATAATGTCCTATGAATATTTAATTTTTGATCAATTTGAATTTTCTCTGGCATACCTGCTGGAGACATAAATCAGCTCCTTCTACCCAGCAGAGTGAATTTGGACAGCGGTCTGTGTGGATCTCTGTCCATGGCCACAGAAGTGGCTTGCCTGAAGGTTTGGGCTTCTCATTTACCACCATCTCAATATCATGATTCGATGTCCCTGAATACCTTCCCTGACCTGTGTTCTCTATACCACCCTGCCAGCAGACGCCTGAAGCCTGTGACTTTCCAAGCAGACAAGATGGATTTGCAGATGGCTTCCCACAGGCGCTCTCTTTTTCCATCCTTTTTTCTTCAGAGACTTAAAGAAACCTCCCTCCTGATACTGACTTTCTCCTTCCTGACCCCTGGGGACAAGGGTTATCATTCAAAAGGCAGTCTTCTATAAAGGCAACATTAAGAGAAGTACATTTCTAAGCTGTTTGGGAAGGGTTCTTTCGTGAGATAATACTTGATAATTGTACAGAGCTTTGCAGTTTGCAAAGCGACCTCATGTGCATCTTTTGTTTTCACATGTTAACACATCCCTGTGTTTTTACCTCTCTTTCCTAACTGGGAGGTTAGGGAATGGGGCCGAAGAGAGCTCTTTCTTACTTTGGGTCAGGAGGGTAAGTAAAGGAGCTCCCACCCTGGTAGGACTGCTAAGTTAAAATCCAGGAATATGGGGCCAAACTGAGCTGTCTGTACAAAGGAGAGATTGAGTACTGGGGACTGGGATCTGGAGGAAAAAATAGGAGGATCCTTAATAGGCAAGCTGGGAGGTGGGCTCAGTAATGAGTCAAGGACAGTGATGGCACTTTTTAAGGAAATAATTGCTTCAAGGGGATAGATAACATGTTTACAATGTATTTCGAATGTATATCCATATCCTGAAAGTTTTGTTTTTCTGAAGCTCTCCACCCATGAAAGCAATGAGATTTAGTGCTCCAGGAAGGGAAGGAACCACCTAGAACAAAGAGGTCATTTCTTAGCTTTAAATCTTAGAGGCAATTTCCTGTCTTTGAGTCCATTAGGACCCAACAGTCTTGAAAGTAAGGTTTCATATACAAAGAAAATAAATTTTTAAATTCATTATGCTTCCAATAATATGATCATAGAATTTCCTTATGAACAATAGGGTAGAGGTAATTTAGACCACGGTGTGAGGAAGTCTCTTGAGAAGCTGAGGGGATGTGAAGGAAGAAGAGAAAAATGGAGGTTGGATAGCAGTGTCAGAATCCAGTATTTTCATTTTCTACTCTCACGGGCCAAGATATTGGACACTGTCCGAACATTCCAGTTTCAACATCCTTTAGTTGTGTGTGTTAGTGTGTCATCTTGGATGACAAGTCAGTCAGGGTTAGTTGTGAGCAAACGGAAGAACCAGACCAGATGACCAACCCAATGCAGAGGTCAGCTTTGACCAGAGGTTAGATCTCCTCTCCCTTTACAAGACCAAGTCAACTCCACCATCTACCTAGCTACCATTAAGGAAGAGTCAGGGTGGTGGTGGTGTGTTGGAGGAGAAAATCTGGAAGCCTGAACCACTTGATCTGAAGAGACGGAGCCATCCAAAGAGATGTTTATGTCAGTACCAATAATTTCCAAGATTAGCTCCTTGTTTTAACCTAAGTTTCTAGAATACAGAACTTGAGCAAAGTTTATACACTAAAGCTTTATTGAATAGTGCAGCCCTAGTGCAGCAAGAATAAGGGGAAAAAGGAAAGTGAGGTGGGGAAGGAGAGAAGGCATTACTGAGCTAGCCACAGCTTCACAAGAAAACCCCGCTGACTGTTTAGACTGTTTAGACAAAAGAGCCCTCTTCCAGATGGGCCCTTTGTGTGGCAACCACCACACCTCACTACACCTCAGAGTAGTCAGTGGATGGCTGGGATTTATTTGCTGTTTTTAACTCTTTCCTATCTTTTAATGGTCAACATTTGCCTCTACTGCACTATGAGATTGCGCTCTCTGGTCCCTCTGAGAAGATTTTGAAGAAGGAGGAGATTCCATGCCTATGATGTGGCTCTTTGTGGTAGTTTAAAAATATGTCTACAGTTGCTTTCATACTCTACTCAGGAAGTAGAGCCCAATTCCTTTCCATGTAAGTGAGGGCTGGTCTTGGTGTCATATTTCTAACAAATGAAAAAAAGTGAAAATAGCAATGCATGATTTTTCAGAGAGTAGGTCATAAAAGACATTGTATCTTCCTCCTTGTTCTTAAATTACTTGCTCTGAGAGAAGCCAGCTTCCATGTTGTGAGGATACTCAAGTAGCCTATGGAGAGGCCTACACAGTGAGGATCTAAAGCCTCCTGCCAATAGTCATGAAAGTGAGCCATCCTGGAAGTGGATCTCCAGTTTACAACTTGAAACTGAAGTGTAGTCAAGCGTTCAGTGACTGCAGTTCCTGTCAACATCTTGACTCTCATTTCTGAGAGACCATTGGCCAGACCTCCCAATTAAGCCACTTTAGATTGTTGACCCACAGAAACTGTGAGATAATATATATTTGTTACTTTGAGCCCCTAGTTTTGAAGTAATTTGTTACAAAGCAATAGTAAAAATAGACCTTTTATCAGAGTCTGAAAGTGGGAAGAGGAACCAGAATCTTCATCACTCTTATGGAATCAGATCTGAACACCAGAGCTGCTGTAACTCCTGCCATGGTAGGCAACTGGATCATCTGCTGAAGCCCTTACTTTGGAGAAGGCTGAGGTAGCTAGCAGTGTTAGGAGATGAGGTAGAGGGAGCAGTGGCTGGGACGATCCACTGAGCATATGGCTGGTTGGGAGAGGCAAGTAGAGCCAAGCAAATCTAGGGAGACCATATACGGGGTCTGATGCACTGGGTTCCTATTCCTTGTTCTACACTTCCCACTCAGAGTCTCCAGAAACACAATTAAGCATGTTACAGAAAAATAAAGAAGCCACAAATGTTTTCCATATCTGCATGATAGCATGAATAGAATGGAGACAACTGTTTTTGTTAAAATAATAAATTCCTATTGCAAAAATTTTAAAACAATGTGGAAAATGCACAAAAGACAAAGCAAACATCACCCAACAATCCATGATCCAGAGAGAACACTGTTATATAACTTAATTTTTCACACTCACTCCTTATGTTGACATTTTCCCTTGCCAATAAATATACTTATCTTTTCATCAAATATAATGGACTAGATGTTCCATGAAACTCCTCCAGGGACAATATGCCCCAAGTGATGGAATATATATATATTTCCTCCCCCTTTAAAAACGTATGAGGGCATAACTGAGTTGGCACAAAATAGAGGGAATTTCTTAGAGATAAAAACCAAAAAACCCAAACCAAAAAAACACCAAAACCCAAAAAAACCAAACCCACAAAAAAACCAAAACCCCAAAATCTGTGAATCTAGAATTAGTCTTTGTCTTGGAGCTTATTTGGGGTTTAATAGGTAATGTGGGCCATATACATGACAGATGGCGGTTAGAGCACAGAGCCTAAGCAGGCTGGATTCTTACACAAAGTTGGGAATCCAGATAGGTGAAACTCCCAGTTGGTGTTAGAAAAAACACAGTCTACAGAAAAAGATAGTTGATGAAGAAATTGTTTGTCATCTTTGACTCTAATGGGAAAGAAGAAAAAAACATAAAGATAAGTGTTTTCTGGGAGAAACCTGAATTCATCCAAAACCCCATCCTGAAAACTTGAAGTGTCCTGGATTGGTGAGATATCCAGGACTTGGAAAGAACATATGTTAAAGCTTGGCCTCAGAGAATTCTACAGAAAAAGTTCCAAGAGACATGGACTTCACAATCAACATTCAACAGACACATGAGGAAATAAACTATCCTGAATGAGATTCAGTATAAATCTATAAATTCCTTGAAGATTATAATGACCTGCACTTATTCAATATACAATATGAAATACGTATGTTTAATTTCTTTATGAAATAAAAGAGTATTGGAAGTATGAGGGAACAGAAAGCTATTAGAATACCCTAATCAGATGTAAAAGAGAACCAAATACAACTTTTAGAAAATAAAAATAGTAATCATTAAAATGACAAACTAATGGATGTGATAACAAATTAGACACAGCAAGAGAAAAAATTAGTGATCTGGAAGTTTCTCTGAAGCATGGCCTAGAATACAAGAGAGAGACAAAGAGATCAAAGAGATAGGAGATATAAAGGACAGAGGAAATACAACATACTTATAATTGAACTCCCAAAAGATGGCAGAGAAAATGGAAGTATTAAAAAAGATAATGACTGACAAATTTCTAGTCCTGATGAGAAATACCAGTCCTCAGTTTCAACAAGCCCAGTGAATCCAAAATAGGATGAAGGAAAAGAAGCCCTCATTTTGTAGAAAAACAGAACAGTGAAGACAAATAGAGGATCCTACAAATAGAAAGCTAGATTACCTACAAAGTAATGAGCACTTGACCCACAGCTTATTTTTCAACAGTATCTACAGAAGCCAGAAGACTATGGAATGATAACTTTGAAGTGCTAAGTAGAAATGTGCTAGAATTCTACCACCACTAAAATGACCTCTTAAGCATGAAGGCAAAATAAAGGCAGTTTAAAAATGTTTTAAAAACAAAAGTGATACAATTAACTGTCAAGACACACTTAATGAAGGAACTTATACAAATATATGCCAGGAAGAAGAAAACGATCACCGCAGGTTTGAAATACGAGAAGGAATGGTGGAAACAAAAAACGGTAAATATATAAATAAATATTGATTATATGTAATAATAATAGTTATCTAACTTGTGAGGCAAAAAATCAAGTAAGAACTAAAATCTTGGAAAGATGAACAAAAATTAACCGTATGTGGATAGAGATTGAAAATAGGAAAAATGAAACTTCAATTTTTTGAAAAAGATTTTATTTATTTGAGAGAGAGGGAGATAGAGAGCATGAGTAGGGGGAGGGACAGAAAGAGAGGGAGAAGTGGGCTCCCCACTGAGCAGGGAACCTGATGCAGAGCTCAATCCCAGGACCTTGGGATTATGACCTGAGCCAAAGGCAGGTGTTTAACTGGCTGACCCACCCAGGCGCCTTTCCTTTTTTAAAGAGATACATAGATGATGGGCTATGGTGAGGGCTGGGGAATGTGTAAGCCTGATGATTCATGGACGTGTACCCCTGGGGCAAATAATACATTATATGTTAATTAAAAAAAAGAGATGCATAGATGTGTGATAAAATGATGGAGGAGAGGAAAGGAATGATTAGTACAAAATTTGGGGTAGTGGTTTACTGGAGTAGGATTGGTTCCGGCAAGCGGGCACGTGGGAGGCTCTGAAGATGTTGTGAATATTCTATTTTTTTTTCTTTTCTTGCGGGGCAGTTAAGAATACTATGTATATTTATTTCAACAAACTTTTTTTTTTTTTTTTTTTTAGTATTGTTGACACACAGTGTTGTAACAGTTTCAGGCATACAGCATGAATCTGATAGGGCTGGATATTTGGCTGTGTATTTTTTATGATCCTTAAAATGTAAATCTCTATTATACATAGTTTTTGGAATAAATATAAATGATGTTGTGATGACCATTGTTCTAACATGTCTCTTTTCATACACCTTCAGGTAAATTCCTGGAAAGAAGGTGTTGAGAAAAAAGTTGAGGACAGCAAGTTTTCTTTGAAACTTACTGCCAATTTCTCCTCCTGTCCCCCCGTGCAAAAGGGTGCCTCCACTTCTACTTCTACCAGCAGTGCATAAAAGGGCCCATTTCCCCATGCTGTAGGGTCACTGCGTTCTGTACCTTTTCTCTAAAATGTACTCTTATCTCTGTCAGCATGGTGAGCTGAGTGTATGTGATGAGGTAGGAATGTTATGAACAGTTTATGGTGGAGGTGGTAACTTTAAACCCCATTTTACAGCCAATCCAACTGAGAATCACTGAGATTGTGTGACTGGCCCAGCCTCATCCCACCACCCAGGCTCCTGACTGCACGCTTAGTTCAGTGGTCTTTTTACTACATCCCACTGGTGGTCAAACTCCATGGAACATTTGTGTTGGAGCAGTCTGGTTCAGTCAAGCCAGAAAAGAAGGCAGGGAGAGCATGCGCTTTGTGGGGTGCTTACTCATGGACACAGTGGAGTAGGGCTGAGGGAGAGAAACTGTCAGCATTTCTATCCTCAAATCTGAGACCCACTGCCTTCCTTGGTCCTTGTTCCTTAAGCCCCAAATTCTAAACTTTGGAGACAGAAGGCTGGAGGCCTATTTAACCAACCCAGTGTCTGGCACATGAAAAATGCTCACTAAATATTTGTTGGCTCTTGAATAAATGCTAGTTGATATTTTTGTCATAAAATGTGGAGGGAGACCTGTCCTTCTGGCTCAGCCAGCTTTCTTTCTCTGCATGAAGTGAGTCTGAGCCAGGGCAGGAGAAGGGACGAATTGACCTTCCAAGTCCCTTCCTGCTGGAAAGACAAGGATTGTCTTGTGCAGGCCGTGTGGAGGCCTGCTCCCTCCCAGATGCATTGGCTCCAAGGGATTAGCGGGAAGATTGGCAGGCCTAGTGGCAATAGGAGTTTAATGTTCTGGAAACCCTGTCTTTTTCCTTTTCTCGGAGGTTTTCCCTGGTGAGAGAGGGAAAGGTCTTGCAGCTTACCAGGCAGACAGAGATGAGACCCAGGAGTTTTACCATCAGAAACTGGAATTTATCACTGTGACACCAAGCCCAGGCCAGGCTGCATTTGGGGTGAGTTGGGGGGAGAAGTAGCAGGCTGTGGGTAGGGAACTGTTGTCTTGCCCTGGGGACTTATGTCCCTGTGCAAGCTTGGAGACCCACCATGACCCTGAGATTTGACCAATTCCATCCCCAGGGCCCACTCAACCCAAGGCAGGCCAGGACGCCTTAGGCTCCTGGCCTCTGGCTGTAGCAAATGGAATCACTGTGTCCTATGGCTCCAAGCTGGTAGCTAGCATCCTCGGTGGGTCCTAAGTTCTTGGTGCCCGTTAAAGCAGACTTGATATAAATACAAGAGCCAACAGACCTGAGTCGAAGTCCTGCCTCAGTTCTTCTGTATGAGCTGTTTGATACTGGTGAAGTGTGTCTCTGGTCCTCCAGAGGAGTGCCTATTGAGAGCCTTGAACAAATACCTAAGGTTCTCTCTATCTTGGTTCCTTCCCCTGTAGGAGGAGGATAACAGTAACACACATTTTATAGGATCATTGTCATAATTAAATGAGTTAACAGTTATAAAATGTTAAGTTACCCCTGGCACATTATGAGTACTATACAAATTGTTTGTTTTGATCAAGGCCCCTCCCCCCTCTTCCCCGCCTCCCTTCCCTCCTGCCCCTATGTGTTGTTTGCTAGGCTATAAGATCTGGTTTGGGTCTTGATTTCCTGATTTGTAATTGGTGCTTCTTGGAGTCACCCTTCTTGTCTGGGGCCCCAGCTCTTAACTCAGCCTCACCGTGTCCTTCTACCTGGGATTACAGGCTGCCACCAAGAGCCCGGCCCTGATGGATGCTTCCAGGACCCTGCTGACATCTTTATGATTCTAATCACTGTCTTTGCCCAAAGACCTTTGCTGCCTACCCATGCCTCCCTCAGAGCTCCAGTGCTGCCCTCTGCTCCGTGCTTTGCTGGTTTCCTTTCCTTCTTTCCTAGCCAGAGCTGCCAGGCTTCCAGCAGGCCCCAAGGCAAAGTCCATCCAAGGCACAGCAGTGTCTCCCTGGGTTGGCTTGCATCTCTCATGGCCCAGGGGTAGACAAGGACCAAGAGCTTCCTGGTTTTCAGTCTGTCATTTCATCCAGACACTTCTCCTTGCTAGGTATAGGAATCCTTTCTGGGGACCTCAGGTTTTTGTAAGGCAGCCTACCTCATTGCTGACTAGCTCTATTGAACAACAACAAAGCACTTAGTAAGAATAATAATAATAGCAGCTATCATTTATTGAGTGCTTACTATATGTCAGGTTGCTATACATATATCATCTTTGATTTTTACAGAAACCTGGAAGTATAGGCTTTATTATCTCCATTTTACAGATGTGGAAAATGAGGCCTAGAGCAGAGAAGTGATTGCCTAGAAGTGCAGCAGGGAGGTAAACCTTCTTTGCTCCCATCCAAAGTCAGTGCTGTGCGGCCTGCACCACACCGCTGCCACGAGCTGCCCCTGCCTGTCTCCTCCACCGCTGGAGGAGGCAATACACAATCTGTCTTCCCTCTTGCACATGTTTGTCTTTAATGTAGTTGAGAAAACTGTCATTTCACTTTTAACTTTTGTCCTCTCCCGGCTAAATAGCCTCGACCATTTGTTAAATCATACGACATTATTTCTTGGCATCTCAACATCTTGGCCTTCCACTTCTGGAGATGCTTGTTGGTTAATGTCTTCGTGGTGTGTTGTATTCTGTGTCCCAGACTCATAATCTCTCTTGGCAGTGTACCGCTGTGGTTTAAGAGCACATGAGTTGCAGTGGGGCTGCCCCTGGTTCAAATACTGGCTCCGCCCCATTTCCCTAGCTTCGTGATTGGGGCAGATTACAGTGTCCAAAGGTGTTGTGCCATCCACATCTTCTTGCAGAGAGATGACACTTTGCCCACTGAGTGGTGGGTCTGTATTCTTTCCCTGTGAACCTGGGCAGAACTTTGGGACCGCCATGACCAATACAAGATGGCAGAAGTGGTGCTATGAGGCTTCGGAGGCTAGGAAATAAAAATGCCATGTGCTTTCATCTTGTTCTTTTTGGAATTCAGGGTCCTTCTCTGAAGAAGCTCCAACTGACCCAACTGGAGAGACCAGGTGGAAGAAGCCACTTTGCAGGTGTTTTGGCTGCTAGCCCAGTTGAAGTCCAAGACCACAGCCAACATCGACCACTGGACATGTACATGTCAGGAGGAGTCTTTGAGAGGAGTCTATCCCTAACCACCATCTGACCGCAGCTTCACGAGTGACCTCAAGCAAACATTACCCAACGGAGCCCAGTCAAACCCCAGAATAAAATTACTGTTTGAAGACACTAAGTTTAGGGGTGACTCATTATGTAGCCACAAGCAGAACTGTGATCTTAAGTTTCGCTCAATCTCCCTCAGCCTTAGTTTCTTCATCTGTGAGATGGAGACTATGAAATCTACCTTAGAGGATTATTATGAGAATTGAAAGACAATGGATATAAAATATTTAGCACATGCTTGCTGCATAATAATTGTGCAACAGGTAATGACTTATGATTAATGATGACTTATGATTAATGACTTCAAAGAATTAGTGAGGTTGGGAGAGGACCTGACTGAGACCTTAGAACCAGGTAGAGAGAGAAGATTGGGGAACCGAGTTTGTACTGGGGCAACCTCTGGGGAAGAAGGGAAGGGAGTCAAGCCATAGGTTCCAAGTGAGCAGTGAGTTGTGACAAGATGCAGGCAGTGTGTAGGGTGAAGGACACCCTAGCCCCCCTCCCCCCGCACCGCCCAATGTGGGAGGCTTTCCTCCTGGGCATGCATGGTGTGTGTGAAACAGCAGCATTAAGACCAGAGGTGAGAGCCAAGACCTTGGTGCCACCTGGAGCTGGTTTTTTTTCCCCGAGCGACTGAGCAGAGCTGATTGACCACAACAAACCTCTGAGGCAACAGGGGTTTATGGGAGCATTCCAGATATTCAAGAAAGGTACAGCCTGCTGGAGCAAGTATCTAAAGATTCAGGCAGCCACAAACTCTTAAATCTTTAGAAACAAAACTAACCTCCTCCACCCACCCACGAAAAGCCCACCACCACCAAGCCCCATACTGCATCTCCGCAAAGAATACAGATGCTAGTTGTAGAAAAATTCTATGATATAAGAAGCAAAAAGAGCAAAACAAAAATTGCCCCCATTCCTATAGCCCAGAGATAACCTTGGGGAGCGTCTTGGTGTGCACATAGCCTTCTGGACGGCATATAGAAGTAGAGCCATACTGTGCATTCTGTTTGGTAACCTGCTTTTATCGCCCAATGATGTGCCCTGGACTGCTTTCCATGTTAGGAAACATGCATCTGCAGTTCTGAGCTTTTCAAACTGGGAACATGTAGTCATTCATCAGGGGTTCTGCAAAGCTGAAGGAAAACCGTGGTTCATCACTCTAGCATCAATTTCACTCAGTGGTAAGTCACTTAAAATATTATTTTTACATTAAAACAAACCCAGATATAGTATGGAGGAGAGTACAGAATTTGCATGAATTTTTAGAAGCTGTGAGACTTCAAAGAATTATCCTGCTCACCTCATTCTTCTGTGCCAACATTTTTTTTGTGGCAGACAGGATTAAATTGTGGGGATCAGTTGAATGGGCTGAGGAAGAGGCGGGGTGAAGCAATGTGACAGTTCAGGGGCAGGAGGGCACCCAAGGCCCTTCCCTGAGCACAAAATCCCTTGCCTGATAGGAAGTGAGATGATCTTAGCAATGTGGGTAAATTCGTGTCATGGCTTGAACTCTAGAGCCTAGTCCCAGTGGGTGTCTTAATTCCAATCTACGCGACCGCTCCTGACCTGATGGCATAGAATAGTCGAAGGCTGAGGTGCATCAGGGTAGGGACAATGTGGCTGTATGTAACATGGTCCTCAGAATTGACCCAGCAATTTCAGATGTGGTCTGAACTGTGCACAGCTCTTTTATTTCTACCCCAGCTCTGCTATTAGCAAATTAATGTGACCATAGACAATTTCCTTAACCTCTCTCTGCTTCAGTTTTATCAGCCATGAACTTGTGATAAAAGTAGCAGCTCATAGGGTTGTCGAGGGCATTAAATGGGTAAAGCTCGATACTTTGAGTATCACTTGGGACAGAGTAAGTGTTCAATACATGTTAATTATTATTATTGTGTCATCTCTGATTGCATAAGCTTCTCATGGTAAATGTGTCCCACTCTGGTTTCAAATTGAGCTTGTGGCTAATTAAAACTCTTGGGTCTTTTCCTTTGGAATTGTTATCAAGCTTATATTCTCTGTGCTGTTATTAGTTTTTAATTGCATGGATTATTAATGTTCATTTTCTTGATTCTGGTCCATTGTTTTATGCTGTGGTATTATCCAACAACTACGTCATCCTTCCCAAAGTGAATTGGGTTTCTGGTTCTAATGACATTTATAATTTTGGCATCTCCATTTTATAGATGACAAAACTGAGGGAAGGGAATTACGACTTACTGAGTGTGTCCTTTGTGCCAGACATTGGGATAAGCACTTTGCCGAGAGGATCTCAGTTAATTCCCAGAACAATCTACAGAGGCAGGATTTATTACTCATTTTAACAGATACAGAAAATGCAGCTCAGAATGGTTAAGGAGATTGTCCAAGGTTACCCAGCTGGTTCAGGTTTTTCCCCTAGATCATCAGTGTTTGGGGTCCTCTATAAACTGAAACAACATGTTTCTATTCAAGCTGTTGAAGTAGATGTTTATAGGACAAAGGCAAGGGCAGAGACAAATCACTGGAGAATCTTTTCTGGGTAGATCGATAACTTTCACGTCAGTTCTGGAATTAATACTCTTTGTATAGGATCATTCGATCACTGAAATTGAAATCAGTTGCTGCTATTGAAAACTGAGGTCTAGAGCTTCTAAAGAAGTCATAAGGAAATCTCCTTCCATTGCATCTTTAAGGGAAGGACCCTCATTTTCCTGGCAATTTCCTTGTCCCCTTTCAGCCAGAGTTTGGATACTTACAGAGTCATGGGTCCCAAATCAATCCCAGAACACGTTCCTTTTCAAGCTCAGTGTGAGAAGCTTTCCAGAGCATTTTGGAAACAAGTGTCTGTCTTTATCTATCTATACTCTTGCTATTGATTAAAGCTGGAAGCTGAAGCACCAGGAGCCCAACTATAGTTATAGGATGGGGGATAAGAGGGAAGAGAATCGATAACAGTGGCCAGACCCAAAGAAACTGACCCCTTCTTCCCCCATTCAAATGTAGACTTGACGGGAGAACAGTCAGGTCAAGAGAAGAGGAGGGGGATTTGTCTAATGCAAAGTTCTCCCAGGATGGTCTCTGCTCCATTTTGGGTAGAAAGAAGCTGCGGAGTAGGTGGTGGCATGGAGGCTGAGCCCATGGGCTCCGGACCTCTATTCCGGGGGTCTGGAGGCTGTGGCAGGAATGGCGCTTTTCTCTAGGCAATAGGAATGAGGAAATAGTTTGGCCTAAGCCCTGGACACCCTGATGAACACTCTGGTCCACATGGATTGGAGAGACCTCCAGAAGAATGAGAGAAGGGGAGTCGGGAGAGGGTACCCCTGATTCTTCACGAGGGAATGAGGATCCTATCTGGAGTTATCCCCAAACTCCCCCATTCCCATCTCTGTGGCTACACAGAGGCAGGCATAGTACAGCGGAATGTTTGGACCTGAAATGACCTCGATCTTCCACCTCCTCCATTTGAACCTTCTGGAGTTGGGACAAATAGGGTACCAGCCCTGTGTCTTCTATTTTCTGTCGTTAACGTAGTTGCTCAAAATACTCCAGGTCTTTCATTCCACTTAGAAGAAAACCCAAAGTCCTCGCCATGGACCCCAGGGTCCTGCATGCTCTGGCCTCAACCCCTCTCCAGCCTCACTGCTCACAGCAGCCTCAGTGCCATGCTGTGAACATGCCAACAGGGCTCCTACCCCAGGGTCTTCGCACTTTGTGTTCCCTCTGTCTTACGGTTACCAGATTTAGCCACTAAGAATGCAGGATACCCAGTTAACGTTGACTTTCAGTTAAACAATGAATCATTTTTAGTATAAGTATGTCTGGTGCAAAATGTGTTTGTCTGAATTTCAAATGTAACTGGAAATCCTGTGCTTTATCGGGCAATCCTAGGAGCTCTCAGCAATGCCGTGCCCTCAGAAGCTTCCTTCAGGCCTGCTGGATTCACCAGAGGCCTTGCCTCTCTGTCCCATGGGCCATAGCAGTCCCATCAATCTACTCTTGTGTCCCGCTTCATCTCCCTCAGAGCTCTGACCACTCTTAGTTATTTATTGTGATGTGATACTGTTTATTTATTCATTCGTTTGTTGACTTTACATCTCCCAGGCACAAGCAGGCTCCACAAAAGCAGGGATTTATGTCTTCACCAGAGTATCTTCAGTCTCTTGGCTCACTGGGGCTCCATAAACACTTGCTGAGTGATCTAGTGCCCTCTTACCACAGCTCACCCTTTGCAATATGGCCCTGTTGACCTCTCCGATCTCATTTTAGGCCACTCCCATCTCCATGGGTCGCTGGCCATGCTGGCTTTCCCCTTGGTCCTCAGACTTGCCAAGCCCATTCTTGCCTCAGGCCTCGGGACTTGTTGCCGGGCCCAAGCCTTCTTTGTTGTCTGGAGGGCTGGTGCTCCTGTCCACTTAGGACTCATAGAAGACTTCCCTGACCTCTCCATCCTAAGGAGCCCTCTATCCTATACTTTCATTCTGCTGCTTTAGGAAATCATGTGTTGAATGATTGGTTGGCTTTTGTCTTGTGTCTCCTGAACATAAGAATGTCAGCTTTGCGGAGACATCAGCCATGTGTGACTACTATACCACTGCGTCCCCAACACCTAGCCCCGTGCCTGGCCTAAAATATGAACAATAAATAGACGTTGACTGAGTGAGTGAAGCAGTGACGTTGGAGAGGACAATATACCCCATCTTGCAGGAACACTGGGAACTGCAGAGAGGGGAACGATGAGCCTAGGGACCAGCATGGAGCGGGTCTCCACCAGGAAGCTGGAGTATACCTCCCGCCCCCATGACCGCTTGTGTTTGATTAGCCCAACTTATCGGGGGTGAGGAAGTCTAGAAATGGCTTCTTAGCTCCCTGCTTCTCTTGGCCTCAGTGGCAATTAGGACAGACCATCTCCTTCTCACTGGACTGTCTCCTTCAGGCCCAGAGAAGAGAGTGTCTCCTCCATGCTGCTCCCTTTCTCCCTTTGCCACTTGCTGCAGAGGGTGACAAGGCTCAAAGGGACAGTGATATCCTGGTGACTTTGGGGGCTGCTGTGGAAGCTGGTGGTCCAAGTCCCCAAATTGTGGTGGAGGACCCGATCATCCTCCCTGGGCTGTCATGTGAGAAAGAAGCCATAGCTTCTCATGTTTTCAAACCCTGAATTTTGGGGGTTGTAACCGAAGTGTCGCCTTGCTAATTGATACATGGCTGCATCCACTGTATCTACTGTATAGAAAGCGCCAGATACATCTCTTGTTGTTGAGTTCCCTGGTGAGGGAGATGTTTATTCCTGCAAGTGGAACAGAATTGTGCTAACTAACAGAACAGATCCAGCTGGTTTCCCTTATTTGGGCAGATGGGGCTCATGTCCGCGAGGTCATCAAACTCCCTCTGTCTGGGCTGAGCAGGGGGCAGACATGTGAAGTGCTGTCCTTTGAAGCACAAGTGAAAAAGGATTTGCGAGGGTCCCTAAAGTCGTGTGAGGGCAGCTCTCATGGTCTCCCACTCCATCTGCCTTGCCTTGAAGACACCCCAGAGGGACTTGCTGCAGCATAGTTGGTTGCACCGTGGAAGATGCCCGTGTTGAAATTCCAGGGACTTGCGAGGAAAACTCTCAGCACATTGCTGCTAGATTTTCCTGGATGAACTGGCTGTGTTTTTGACAGGGGCCTCTGTTTTCGGTCTGGTTCCCTGACCCTTCTGTGTTGAAAGACCTTTGGGATGTCCATAGGCTGAGGCTCGTTGCACACTCTTAAACTCAGTTTCCTTGAAGAGTTTTGGCATGAGGTTTGACAAGTTGCTTTGTGCAGAGTCTCCCTTACAATGGGGCTTAACCTTGCCTTCACTACTACTACTACTACTACTACTACTGCTACTAGTACTACTACTACACGTAGGCATGGACAAATCCTTGCCTCTGTATTTCAATCCAGAGCGATTGTATTGGTTTTTTTGTTTTTTCTTGTTTTTTGTTTTGTAGAAATTTTACTTTGACATTAAGGAAACAAGTAAACTTAAGAACGTACACCATCAAGTTTAGAGAGTATTGGTTTCCTGGTGGGCACCGCTTACCATCTGTCAGTTCATAGACGAATCACCTGACATGTATATATCGAGCTCCTGTGAAGCACTGCACTGGGCATGGAGCACTCATCAAGGTGAAGAGCGTGCAGCCTTTGGCCTCAAAGAGCTCCCAGTACATGCAAAAGACAAATGTTTTACAGTGTGGTGTGATAAATGCAATAATGGAGGCACATAGCAGGTGGAATTTTTCAACGCAGTTAAGGAGGTGCCAGATTCCTTCCTCTACTAGGGGCTGTCTGAGGACAACTGCCCCCAGATCTCTCTTTTCGGTTTTGGGGCACCACATTTTCTTGGTTCCTCCTTTCCCACCCATTGCAAGGGAGAAAAGATTGCACAAGGAACTGAAGGCAGCCTTACACACCGGATTTTAGGGACAGTCCTACATTTATGTATTATCCTTTTAAATAAATATGATTCGGTAAATGCACAACTTCATGTGCTATAATAACTCAGAAAAAAAAATGACTTGAGTAGACTAGAGCCCACTTTCTGATTTGGAAAATATGGCTGCTTCTTTAAGTGAACAACAGTTGGAAAGTAGCCCCTACCCTGGGTTTTGGCTCGCTTCTGAAGAGTCAGTGCCCCAAGCTATAACTCGCAGTCCCTGAGATGCCGGCCTGCAGGTCCCCTGGGAGGAGTCCTGGCTTCTCCCATTCAAAAGCATTCCTCCTACAGGAGAAGGAAGGAGTCCCCGCAGGCTCCAGAAGGCACACCTCCCTTCAGAGAACCTCACTGAAAACATCAGTCTTTGCTCTCTCAACCCGATTCTGGGCTGAAGGAAGGAACAGGGAGAAAGAGAAACAAAGGGCACTGCGCAAGGGGGCGGAGGGGAGGCAAAGGTGGGATGATGTGCAGAGAACGTGGCTGCTGCCCCAGTGCTTTCCTGTGTAAGTCCCAGGTGGGTTTGTGAGGGTCATAGAGCACAAAGCAATGTTGTGTTCTCTTCTGTGTTGGATTCTGGCATTATCCGTCTCTGATTCTGCTACTTCTGTCTCCTCTGTCTTCTTTTTCATTTTTTAAGGATTTTATTTATTTGAGAGAGAGATAGAGAGCACTCGAGCTTGAGTTGGAGGAGGGGCAGAAGCAGAGGGAGAAGCAGACTCCCTGCTGAGCAGGGAGCCCGACACAAGGCTTGATCCCAAGACCCTGGGATCATGACCTGAGCCAAAAGCAGATGTTCAACTGACTGAGCCACCCAGGTGCCCCCTTATTCTGTCTTCTGATGACTTCCCAGAGGGAACTATAGCTGACTTGAGGGGTAGGGAAGGTAGGTGCTCCCCATAGTCTGGGCAAATCGCCTTTATTCCTTAGGTTGGGGTGCTGAACAAGGGTTCCCTAGGAATGGATTCTAAAGATTCCCTTCTTAACTCCATGTGTGAGGATGGGAGGGAAAAGAATTGGCAATAACTTATCCTGGACACTGAAAAGGCCCTGCATTGCCTCTCCTGCGGCACCCCTGCCCCATCTACTTTCATAAGCCCTGGTGGAAATACCTGGGTTTAGAGCACGGGATCTGGGCTTGCGTTTTAGGCCTCCTGCTTAACAGCTGAGGGCCCAACTTTTCCTCATCTGCATAAGAGTAACTTGTAAACAGTGCCTCTGAACAGCCAAGTGTCCTACAACTGATGGTAAGTAGCAGGGTCGGGAACCCTGCCTTTTGCTCTGGTAGCATAAAAACCTTGGGACCCAGTCCAGATGGTGACATTGTTCAGGGTGTCCCATCTTCCCTGGGGCCCTAGAAGAAGGTGTGGGGAGACCTTCTGGACCATGATGGGATTCTTCCTCTCTTCTGTGGGGGACTTGCCCAGACACCTCCTTTCCCTGTTCATGTCTGTGGAGGTGCTCCTCTCTGGCTTCGGTGCCTTGTCTGCCTGGTCTGCTAAGATATTCCTGACTCATGGCCCAGTATGGGCTCGTACTCTGTGACTTGCTCTGAGTGTCTGAGAAAAACAATCTCTTGTTCCTCTGTGTTCCTGTAGCACTTTGTACGGGCCTCTACTGTTGTCTGATTATAGATGTTTCTGCATTCCTGTCTTTCTTTCTTTCTTTTTAGATTTTATTTATTTATTTGACAGAGAGAGATAGCAAGAGAGATAGAGCACAAGCAGGGGGAGTGGCAGGCAGAGGGAGAGGGAGAAGCAGGCTTCCCACTGAGCAGGGAGCCTGATGTGGAACTTGATCCCCAAGACCCTGGGATGGTGACCTGAACTGAAGGCAGATGCTTAACCAACTGAGCCACCCAGACCCCCCTCTATCTTTCTCATTAGACCATGAGCTCTTCTAAGTCAAGGGCTGTGTTTTCTGACTTAGTAAAAATTGTAGGTGTGCTTCCATATCCTCATTTTCATGGCGGAATTTGAAAGGGCTCAAGGCAGAGAGCTTAATCCCACTCCCATGGTGCAGAAGGAGGAAGGGTTGGCTTGGAGGGAGTAGGAAGGAGTTATGCAGTAATGTCTCTTTGGCTTTTCAAATACCTGGAGGTGAAGAGAAGAGGAGGTGGCATGAGAGCCCCCTGGGTCATACTTAAGGCTCTGTAACTTGCTCAGCAGGAGGGATAGGCTCTCCATGAGATGAAGAATGTACTGGAGCTAGAAGACTTGGAGTCAGATCCTGCTTCTGTCCATTTACTGACACTGGTATTGACCGTGTCAGTCATTCTGAGTGTCCTGCTCTGGGGAAAAAAATCTTTTTGTCTCATGGCTTCATATCAAAGACGGTGTGCTGTTTACCAAATTCTTTCTTTCTCCTTTCCCTTTCCTTTTCCCTTGGAAGTATATGCGCCGAGTTGGCTGAGTTCTGAACCTGGGTGTGAGTGGACCTGATGTTCCCACGTGCAGGTCGGGCCCACAGAAACCTCCTGCAGGATCTCGCATACTCTCTCTCTCCCTCTCTGAGCTCTAGAAGTGAAAGACTTGGAGGTTCTAGGGGCCAGCAATGCCTCTGACAGGATGAAAGAGGCCTGGGTTCCCAATGCCTAGGCAAGATAGAGTTTTTCCTCCTTTCTGTCATCTGTATGGAACGGTAATGAGAACAAGAAATATTTCCATGATTTCAAAGCCACTGAAATTTTGGCATCCTCCGTTAGAGCAGGTAGCATATACTTTGACAGGGTGGAAACAGAAAAGTTCTGTGGAAACTTCCAAGGGTTATACTAATGTCTCTGGCTATTATCATGGCTTTTAGTCTAGAAAACCTTTTGAATGCACAGCTTGGATTTCACCCCAGGCTTTATATGGGCACTGTCTCTTCTTCAGGATAGACAGGGGACCGGGGGAGACCCTTGGAAAATACTCCGTGGTCTAACTATGCAGGGGTGTGCATGCCTGGGGCCCAAGAACTATCATACTTGGAGGAGCAGTTCATCTCAGAATAGACTCTGGGCAGCAGTAGCCAGCACAGGGGACCATCATGTGAGCCTGGGGCCAGCTGTCTTAGCATCAGCTGCCTGAGGGCTGAGCACTCACTCCAGGGCTAAAAAAGGGAGGTGAAATTGAATCTGTTGTCAACAGGCTCCTGAAGACTTTTTGACCATGTGAGTCACCCAGAACTCTGTTCCCTGCATACGTGTCCTCTCCCAGGGGTTGACTCCACTTGACTCTTAACCACGATCTTCTTACCTGCGCCAGCAGAGGGCTGATAGAAGATTCAGAACACTCTGTGGGTGTTGACTTGTCCTATATTCTGGGCAGGTGTAGTGAGATAGAATATGGATGGGGCCAGACCGTCTCCGGGGCTGTTTCTCCAAGAAAGCCATGAATAATCAAGGAGCCACACTCCTGACTTACAGAAAGGAGAGTCAAGGAAAAGGGAGGAGACTCACTTTATTGCTAACCAGTCATGGGACAGATACTTTATCTGCATGATCTCTTTGGATCCTTACCACAGCTCTCAGATAGGTACTGTTGTTTCCCACTCTTACAGATGAAGAAACTGAGGCAAGGGGAGGTAGAGTAACCTGCCCAGGATCACATAGCTAGTAACTGTTAGAGCCAGCATTCTCTGGCTGAGAAACTGTGTCCTTGACACTGCCCCTTGGAGCCTTCCCCACAAGGTAGAGTATAGTCCTGTCTTCCAGGTCAGGCTGGGACAAGAGTTTGGGAGAAATTCCTTTCTGTGAGCATGTGAGGCCCCATGTCAAGAGGAAGAGGTTGCCAGGCCAAAGGAATGGGGATGGGAAAGGCAGGTCCTGGGGAGAAGGAAGGGGAGGAGGGGTGAGGGGAGGGGAGAAAAAGGAGGGGGAGGGGGAAGAAGAAGCTGAGAGAGCCAAACATGGAAAGGAAGGGAAGGGCAAGGGGAAGGAGGTAGAAGTTGCCTCCCTGGAGGTTTTCAACTTGAGTGGGATGTTCTCACTGTGGGGAGGGAGGGTGGCAGAGTACCCCAAGGGGTATCTGGGTGTCCTTCAGTGCCCTGGAGTCTGTGAGGATTTTATCCTGCTTTGATACTTATCTGGCTCTCAGTTTAGCCTAGCCCAGATACTTAGAACAGTTTCAGCTATTTTCCATTGAGCAATTGATCACTGAAAACCTAGCCCTACTGTGACTCTCCTTCAGGAGCTGCACAAACCATACCTTTGGTTCTAACTTGCTTCTTAGGATGTATGGAGAACAGGATCTCTTTTAGGCTGGATGGACCTGGCCTGGGAGGCCCGGATGGATACCACCACGTGGTTTTCTGGCTGCTCTGCCGGGGCCATCTAGCCAACTGCCTGGAGAGACACCCTGCATAAGGCTGTGTTTGTCTTTTTCCACCTGTCATTCCATTAATGTTCATGTCTAACCCCCAAAACTCTCATCAACAGCCAGCACCATTTCTCTGATCCCGACTGTAGGGGAAAGATCCATTAAAAGCAAGTTACTTCTCCAGTGGCAGGCCTCTGGCTCAGGGCGGCTCTGGACTGGGTGGGGTGGGGGGAGCAGCTGGAGTCGTCCCCGGCTCCCCAAGCAGCAGCCTCCCTGCCAGCTTTCCCAGAGCCCTCTCCGTGGGGCTGAGCTCCAGGGAAGGTCGTGAGGGCTCTGACTAGTGGCTGGTGGAGAAGATGCACTTTCTGTATTTTCCCCGGACTCAGGTGGTAACCTGAAGATGAACTCACATGCTGGCGTCAGAGACGGAAAAAAATCTTCAGGCAGAAAGTCTCATTAAGCCTCTTTACACGGGAATTCCCCTGTTGTGGAAAATTAAGATTCTTCATGGTGTTTTGAAGTTAATCTGTTAGAACCACTTGTTTATTTTACTTTCAAAATACCATCTCTCCCCCCCCTTTTTTGTATGCAGAAAGTAATGCCTTTAGTTGTGTCCCTAATTTTGAGAGGCTCTGCCGAGTCTTTTTCACTGGTTGAATTATACAAGACCAGTGAGGTCATAGTCCATGGATTAATTATAGCGAGGCTGGTGAGAAAATACCCTCTCCTTTGATAAACACAGCTTAGCGACTTTAAGTGAACAATTTTCTACAGCAAACGTTTCAACACATGTTGTCTCCTTTAGCAAACCTTAATGGGCTCCTGATTTTAAGGCAACCGTCCTTGAAACTCTTAAACCATTCAATATTATAGGAAAGTGCTTTGCCTTTTTTCATACAGAGACTGAGATGGAGACTCAACTTCGTAATGACAAGATACAGAAGAAGTATGGATTTAACCTAAATTTTGTATCTGATATATAAACATCTTCTAACCTTTTCCATGTAAGCCCAGGCCCATGCTAACTAACGTTGGTTTTGCGTCCACAAAGCACTTGTGTCCACAAAGCACTTACATTCAATAGCTTCTTTGCTTAATGTTTTTTTTTTTTCATTAGGTGCCATTTAATCAAGGCTAAATAAAGGAATTTTGGCTTATTTTATATATATATATATATATATATATATATATACACACACACACACACACATATATATATATATATATTTCCCATATTTACTGCTATTTGTTGAGAAAGCTACACTGCCTTCGAATGGGGCACAGTTGGAAAAAAAAAAACTGGAAAGAAGAAAAGTAGTGGGATAGCTGTCTTCAGAGTTGATTCTCTCCTGTGTACCACCTGAGATCTTATGAATATAGAGGCCTGGAGACCATGGAAGTGTAGTGTCCTAGAATTAGAAGGGACAGAATGGTGGTTTTTGTCTGATCATTGTCCAATGTGTGATTTTGTCTGAACCATAACCATCGTGGGACTCCCTATGAGCATAGCACTCCCATTAGGGCCCAGTACATAGTAGATGCTTAATAAATATCAAATGATTGCATGAGTCAGTAGGCAACCCCTCTGGGTGGAGGCAAAACTTCCATCTCCCACACTGCCTGCATTGTCTGGGCCCCAGAGGATATATCTCTCGCCCCTTTCATGCGGATCGTCTAATAGTAACTACCTATGACTGTTGCCAGTTGGTGCCCCACCTGTCTGCTCTGGGCCCAGGACACTGAGTGACAGTGGGACCATTAGGAGCAGGCTGCTCCCACATCATCCTGGCTGTTCATTCTGAAGCTGGAGTAGCAGCTGGATGACAGGCTGCTTATCCACTGGCTGTGCTGTATTGGTCATTTCTTAGACTGAGGGTCTTAGAGTATTATCCCTGTCATCACCTCCACATGTCTTCCTGATATCCCAGAGAAAGGCAAGGAAATTGTTTCATGAGACCAAGAGTTGGCAACCTTTTTCTGTAAAGGACCGTTTAGCAAACATTTTAAGTTTTGTGGGCCATAGTTTCTGTCACAACCACTCAGTTCTGCCATTGCAGTGCCATTGTAGGGTGAAAGCGGACATAATAAGTAAACAAATGGGTGTGGTTGTATTCTAATAAAACTTTATTTATAAAAACAGGCAGAGGGCCAGAAATGCCCATGAGACATACTTCACATTAGACAGCAGGGTCTATGAATCAGGGAGTGAATGTTTTGTCTTGAGAGGGAGTAGACAGTAGCGGCTAAGAGGATGGTCTGGGATCGGGCAGTCTGAGTTCAAATTCTGTTCTATTACCTCCTAGCTGAGTGACCATGAGCAAGTTGCCTAATTTGTTGGTACCTTAGTGTCCTCATCTGTAGAAGGAAGCTAATAATAGTGTCTGTCTCACTGGGTTATTGTGAGAATTAAATGAGATAATATATGCAAAGTGCTTAGCATAGTGCCTGTCCATGAAAAGCATATAATGAATGTTAGCTGTTATTAGTTGGATCTCCGATACTTATACCTGTTATCCCCGGGCCTGGCACAATGAAGATACTCAATAAGTATTTCTATCATGAACCTGAGGCCCAGGAAGGAAAAAAAAATACGTCTCATGTGATGTCTCAGAGTGACGTGGGAGTGACACTGTGTCATGGAGACACATGGCTGACTTCCAGACTCTGTCCTGTTTTCCGGAAGTCTTCAGTGGCACAACACGTTCTAGTTACGGAGACTTCAAATTATTTATAGTCTCACCATTCTCTCTAGGACAATTTTTTTTAATAGGCTCATTGCCTTCACTCTCTTAACCCTGGCAACCGTCTTCTCTGAGTGATGAGGGCTAGGAAAAAACCTTCAAATTCTAGGATGTTCTGTGTGTGTGTGTGTGTGTGTGTGTGTGTGTGTGTGTGTCTTTGCTTTTCTAAGGTCTGACACAGTTGCAGTGACAGGAAAGTGGGATGAAGTCTGAGTAATGGGGGTGACGGTGGTACAGGAAGGGGGAGCCTCACACTATGTTGAGGGCTTGCTGCTTCACCTGTTCTGCCCCCAGATTGCCTGGACGGGGGTTGGGGGGGGGGGAACCCACCAGTGGTGAGGACTTCCACTTCTGAAAAGAGATTAAGGATGAATTTCACACCCTATTTAGCTTTCAGGGGCTCACCAGCTTCACACTTGAGAGTAGCTGTTGATGGTCTCCCCACCTCCTGCCATTCTCAGTTACTGTCTATTCAACACCCCACCCTCTCCTCAGCCACCACAGCCAGAGAGAGGAAGGTGAGGTGTGTGTGTTGGGGGGGGGGGGTCTCCCCTCCTCATGTGCTGGCATTTCCTAGGCCTGAGCAGACTGGGAAAGCCTCAGGCAGCTGGCTGACAGACTGGGGAAGGGTGAGGCAAGGGAAGACTACAGGGCAGTGGGATCTATTTCTAGAGGCAAAAATGTGTGAATGCTCAGCAACCAAGGGAAGGGTTTGGGTGAGCTCATGGCAGCTGCACAAGAACGGTGCTGGGAGAAACTCTCCCAGAGAGGACTCCCCTAGGTGAGGGGCATGCCCTAGCGCCTACTCAGCTCCCACGAGGCATGGTCCCTGCATCTCTCCACTACAGATGGGACTGCATACTCGCCTGGGTAGGGGCTCAGAGAAGGACCCTCTCCTTGCAGTTCCAGGCTCCGCCTGCATCTGTGTCAGGGGTTGACAAGGTCCCTGCTCTCTCTCTCTTGGGGGAGGGGGAGCTGACCTTCCCTCACTTGCAAAGGTCACCAAAAGTGGGCCAGAAAGCAAATCAACCCATTGAGCTGGGCTATAATTTTTCCATTCTCCTGGCAGCCAATGGTTTCTCCATCCGGGAAGGGCTACTGGCCCAATGTCTCCAGCATGAACTTCTTTTCAGGCTTCTGAGAGTGAGTAGGCCCTTAAACTTTGTTTCCTCAGTGCCTCACTTGCCTCACCCTGGGCCCAGCCCTTCTCCAGTGTAAACCACGAAGGCCCCAGGCAGCAGGATCACCAGCTGAGCAGCTGGAAGGCCATGGGGGCAGCGTGGCTGCTGCTGGGGCAGGGCGGCCAGCAGAGGTGGGCGTGGGGCTGACCACTCCTTTGCTTTGATGCGTGGCTGCGTGAGATCAGTGTGACCAGAGCCAGATGACCTCTCCAAGCTCTGGCCACTATTACTTCTTCAGTTCTTCCCCAGATCTCAAAAGAGCAAGGCACTGGCAAGGCAAGAGCCTAGTGGGGAGCTTTGAAGATAGGGACTGTGAGTTTGGGGTTTGCTTGGAAAAAAAAAAAAAGACTTTGTTTTGCTCCTTGGTGCCCTGAGAGCTTGACGACTAGCTGCTGAGGTGCTTCTGTCCCCCCCTGCCAGCAGAGCCTCTCAGTACGAGGTCGCTGAACATTGTACAGGCTTTAGAAGTCAGTGAACACTTGGGTTGGCACGGAGTGTGTTCTTATGTGTTTGTGCCTTTTCTTGGGGAGAGGCCTGAACTATGGTCTGATTCTCAGAGAGGTCAGTGGTACTAAAGGGGTTAAGAAGCACTGATGATTTGTCTGTTGAAGCAGAAAACTATTCTGGGGAATCTGGCCGGGGAGTTCCTTATCTAAGGACAGAGCTTTGTCATTGGACATGAGTGGACATAAGGGACAGGAGCCACGGGACTTGTTAGAGCCATCTGGCCTACACCCCTGGGCCTCAGGAGAAATTTCCCTGTGGGGTATATGAGAGTTCTTGTAATACTCACATTTCCCTAAATGTTTATTAGTTTTATCCTTCATCTCTTTGTTAATAAAACAAAACAAAACAAAAAAACATCAACCCACAACAAGAGAATGAGAAAACAAGCCACAGACTTGGGGGGGAGGGAATATTTGCCGGATACATTTGATAAGGATTGTTATTCAGCATAGATACAGAACTCTGAAAATTCAACAATCAGAAAATGAGCAAACTGATTAAAAAAACAGGTAAAAGACCTGAACAGACAAATTACCAGAGACTATGTACAGATGGAAAACAAGCAAATGAAAGATGCCCCTCATCACATGTCTTCAGGGAAATGCAAAGGAAAATGACAATGAGATACGACTTCGCACCTATTCGAATGTTCAAAATCCAGAACACTGACAACGCCAAACGCTGGTGAGGGTGAGGAGCAGCAACAACCTAGCTTGTTGCTGGTGGGAAGGCAAAGTGCTGCAGCCACTTTGGAAGACAATTTGACAGTTTCTTAGAAAATTGTATGTACTCTTACCATTCGATCCAGCCGCCATGCTCTTTGGTCTTTGCCCAGGAGAGCTGAAAACTCGTGTCCTCACGAAAACCAGATGTATATAGCAGCTCTGTTGACAGTTGCCAAAGCCTTGGAAGGAATCAAGACATCCTTCAGGAGGTGAATGGAGACATACGCTGGGGCAGATCTAGACAATGGAATGTTATTCGGCGCTGAAAAGAAATGAGCTATCAAGCCACAAGAAGACATGGAGGAAACGGAAATGCACATTACTAAGTGAAAGAAGCCAGTCTGAGAAGGCTGCATACTGTAGGATTCCAACTATATGACATTCTGGAAAAGGCAAAGCTATAGAGACGGTAAAATGATCAGTGGTTGCCAGGAGTTAGGGGAGCGGCTTTTCAAGGCTGCATATTTTCCTTAGAAATGGGGTGTGTGGGGTGGGAAGCAGAGGTTCCATGTTGTTCTCAGGTAGGTTGGGGTCCCGGGGCTGCTCTGGTGACCACTGGAAGTCAGCAGTGGGCTGGTTCTTCATTGCAGAGGGAGAGAAGAAAGACGTGGAAGGGGGGTTGGCCCGGGACCGAACTGTGTACCAAGGTTGCAATCACTAGCAAGGGGACCCCAGAATAACATCAGGGGGTCCTTCTGTCAGCCCAGGGCTTTCTTCATGACAGGTGCTCTGCTCAGTGCTGTACATACATCACGTATCTAGTCCTTACAACAACTTTATGGTAGTCAGGGCTGATATGAAAAATATTCAACCGCTGGTATGACACGGGCATTGCCCAAACAGATTGGAAGCAGCTGGAATGCGGACAGGAGGCCCCTGTGTCCGAGGTGCTGACTCTTTGGTTGCTGGATTGGGAGGAAGCTGGGTACTCTTGGGAAGGGGCAGAGGTCAGGGTGGGGAGAACACTGGGGCAGGTGTGGGGGAGGCTTGACAAGGGGTCCTTAAACTTTAGCCTTCTGTAGAATCACCCAGAAGTCTTGTTAAACTATAGATTACCAGGCCCGATCTCTGGAGGTTCTGATTCAGGAGGTCTGCAGTGGAACCCAGAAATGTGCATTTCTAACAAGGGCCCAGGCCACACTAATGCTGCTGGTCTAGAAACCACACTTTGAGAACCACTGCTCTTTACCAAATATTTCAGTATTTTAATAACTGGCACAGCCATAGTTGACTCTCAGGCCTGGGAGTAAGAATTACTTTCACCTCCATTTTACAGATAGGCAAACAGAGGCTCAGAAGTGTGATGTAACACTGTGGATGACGCAGGCAGCCCAAAAACCAGTGCACCTGACTTCAGAGAGCAGGGTCTTTCCCCAGGTTTCCAGGCTCCCAGTGTCCTTGGGGCCAGCAGAGGGCTGGGCAAGAGATGGACAGCCTCCTCCGGAGGTGGGAGCCCGTGACCTTTGGCAGGGCCGGAGGTGAAGCCTGAGGTTTGCTGGAGCCACGCCCACTCTCCTTGGGGCCTGAGAATGCTCCCAGCTCCTGAGACTCCTGAGTCCCGAGCAGCTTGGCACTCGCTTCCCCAGGCCCCCACCTTCCCGAGCAGCAGCTGTGAAGTTGACGAATTACACTAAACTGTGAGGCCTCCTTGGAAGCCGGTTCCAGGATGGGCTGTGATGGCTTCCTGAGAAGGCGACAGGCACGTGGTCTTCGAGCGAGAGCCTCCCACTCCCTTGCTCAGCACAGCAGGGCCCAGAGCCGCTGACTGGGGGAGCCTATTAAGAGCCACAACACTGTGAAAAGCACAGCAGAAACGCTCCATTAAATCTGGTGGGAGGCCTGCTTAACAATGCGACCTGCCCCAGGAGTCGTAGCTCTGCTCTGTGCTGCCTCTGTCTCCAGCCCAGCTCTCTCCCTCTTCGCCCCTGCAGTGCCCTCTCCAAAGGAGCTTTGGGTGGGCCTGAGTGACTCCGAGGTTCGGGCTGGAGCTGGCAGGAGTGTGGCTGGGAGGTTGCGGGGAGAGCCCAGGTGGGGAGCAAACCCCCATGGAGATGTTCTCTGCACCATCTAGGGTGGGATCAGCCTTGCTGTTTGGTGTGGCTCATCATCTTTAAAAAATTCTTTTTTAAATTTAAATTCAATTGATTAACATATAATGTATTATTGGTTTCAGAGGTAGAGGTCAGTGATTCATCAGTTGCACATAACACCCAGTGCTCATTACATCACGTGCCCTCCTTAATATCCATCACCCAGTTACCGAAGTCCCACCCACCTCCCCTCCAGCAGTCCTGTTTGTTTCCCATGACTAAGAGTCTCTTACGGTTTGTCTCCTTCTCTAATTTCGTCTTGTTTTATTTTTTCCTTTCTTCCCCTATGATCCTCTGTTTTGTTCCTTAAATTCCACGTGTGAGTGAGATCTTATGATGATTGTCTTTCTCTGATTGACTGATTTCGCTTAGCATAATTCCCTCCAATTCTATCCACGTTGATGTAAATGGTAAGTATTCATCCTTTCTGATGGCTGCATAATATTCCATTGCATGTATGTACCACATCTTCTTTATCCATTCATCTGTCACTGGACATCTAGGCTCTTCCCATAGTTTGGCTATTGTGGACATTGTTGCTGTAAGCATTGGGGTGCATGTGCCGCTTCAGATCACTACATTTGTATCTTTAGGGTAAATACCACCCAGTGGTGCAATTGCTGGATTATAGGGTAGTTCTGTTTTCAACTTTTTGAGGAACCTTCATACTGTTTTCCAGAGTGGCTGCACCAGCTTGCATTCCCACCAACAGTGTAAGAGGGTTTCTCTTTCTCTGCATCCTCACCAACACCTGTTGTTTCCTGACTTGTTCATTTTAGCCATTCTGACCGGGGTGAGGTGGTATCTGATTGATCTTGATGAAGATGTGGGGTGCTCTGAGCAACAGGCCTCTGCTTTAGACCTTGCACTTCAGAGGGTCCCACTGTGGCCCTCTTCTTGCCATAACCCTCACCAAGGGGCAAAGAATCCCTGATGCTGAGAGGATATGCCCATCCAAGGCCTGTGACGGTCTCTCTAGACTGGAGTAACAGGGTAACTGGGAATTCCCTACTCGAATGGCGTCCAGTTGGTCTAGTGGTCTGTGTGGGTTTCCACCCCAGCACACCCTTTATAGATGGCCTGTATCACCCCAGCACACCCTTTATAGATGACCACAATGGGAGTGTGGTCAGAGCTTGGACATGTGGCCTGGAAGTCCACATGTATGTGTGTGTGGTCCCTAAGAGGTGATAGAAGCAGGTGTGGGAAGAGGCGGGGATCAGGCTGGGGGCTGGAAGTCATCTCACCCTGTAGCTCCGTGTGCCAGAGCAGAGCTCCAAGGAGACTGAGAATCTCAACGGAAACTTTCCAGGCTTATGACGGTGCGTTTATCAAGGATAGAGTGTATTTTATCTCACAGTTTGCTGGCTCGATTTATGACGTTTAACTCTCTTGCTCTTGGCCCTGGGAGTGTTAAGAGTGGGCCCAAGGGAAGGTGGTGATGGGAGTAGGCTTCAAAGACCTCCCAGAAGCATGCCACGCTTGTGCTTTCAGCCCACCAGGCACAGCGTCAGCGAGGAGGGGAGACCCGGGTACTGCTCCAAGCTCCTGGGGGAGTGCTCATTGTCCTCTGGGGTAAGAATGATGAAGATAAGGCTGCTGACTAGCTGGCTGGAGCCCTGTGAAGAGCTGCTCAGATAACCCCTACCCCTTGAACTTTGACTGTGATATTGACCTCACCTTTGACCCACTGCTCTCCTCCCTTATAATCTGGTGCTTTTGTCTCTTCCCCTTTCTGGTGGTTCTCCCCTGTACGCCTCCCCGCCCCCCAGCACTTGACATTGTATGGTGACTCTTAGGAGGGAAGATGCCGCCGTCCTGGAGGTCCCCTGCTATGCTGGAGACCTCTATGGGACTTGGCAGGGTTCAGATGGTGCTGCTGGAGGATTTATTTGGCACAGTGGGGGGGTAGACAGGAGAGTCCACATCTGCGATTTCTAAATGAAGTTGCTATTGGCAGAGAGTGAGTAGAGAGGAGGAAGCATGAGAAGGCCCTTCCTGGTTTTATCAGAAACCAAACATTCCTTTGGAGAACTTTCCTGGATGGCAGTCTCTGTATCTCTACCCTTTATCTCACTCCTGATCTGTCTCTGTGTCTATATCATTTCCCTCTCTTTTGAGCCAAACATGGGATTTTAATATACCCACCGACTGCCTATTATATTTTAGGCTGTAGGCCACGTGGGTACCTTCTTTCTTCCTCCAGAGCACACTGCGAAGCATTATCCCCATTTTATCAGTGGGGAAAACTGAGGCTTTCCCATGTGAGACAACCAGCCTAAGGTCATGTAGCTCACACATGGTAGGGTTGGGCTCTAAGTCCATGCATCCGATTTTTGCCTTTTATGTTTTTGTGCTGTTTCCACGGAAGGAAGATTATTCCTAGGTGTTTTTTTTCCTCCCAGTCTGAAACTATGTTGGTTCCCCCCCCTCCCCAATCAAGAAAGAGAAATGCTGCCTTCAGTGTTTGCTTATCTCTCTCCAACAGCGCTCCCAGGGGTCCCGGGCGCTCGGAGGAGCGCGGTGGGAGCCAGGCGCCCGCTCTTGCCACGATGCCTGCAGACGAGACACATCAGCTCCCCGAGCGCCTTCTGCCACCCGCACCGCGTCTGCTGCTGTCTGGGTGTGCCCGGCAGTCACCCAGCACAGGCCGGCTTGGACCGAGTGACAGAAGCTGTGAAAACAGCTGTTTGACATTCCCTGCTGCTTTTTCAAACCAAACAACCAACAAAGAGGTTGAATGAAATGCAGAAAATACCCTTCTTTTCATGTGGATGAGGATATTTTTACTTAGAGAACATTTATTTTCCCTCTGCCTTCCTCTCTTCTGTGTTTACCTACCTGCTCATTTCCCTCCCTCCTACCTTTTCTTTCTTCCTTACCGTCCTGCCTCCTTTCTTCCTCCCTGCTCTGTTCTTGCCTTCTTTGCCCCTTTCCTCCCTTCCTTTTTCCCTCCCTCCCTTCCTCTCTCCCTTCCTTCCTCTCTCCCTCCTTCTTCGCTTTTTCCTTCCATTAAAAAACATCTAACTGCTTTTGTGTCTGTGTCTTTTCTTCATCTAAATTTTCTTCTCCGCAAGGACACTCTTAACTATTTCTCTTTGTTCCTCATTTGTTCACATCGTCTATGATTTGTACATTAATTCTGCTCTCTAGCTTTGGGTACATAGCATCCCAGATGTACAGTTTTATGAATTCCAGGGTTAGTTTTATGATATCCAAGGTGTCTGCACTTAATCCAAGGCGAAGGCAGGGGATTCTAGAACAAAATGAACCTATCGCTTTCCCCCAAACGTCATTTAACTTAGACTAATAAAAGTATGCCTAAAAGCACGGGGGGTCTGGCAGCGAAGGGCATTTTCCTCTGGCCACACCCATCGCCTCTACCTCCTGGAGCTGGGACACTTGTTTTCAGTTTTTTAGACTTCAACTTTAGGATTGTGGCCCGCTCCCTCCTGTGGTTCCTTCATGGTTCAAATGCACAAGTTGTGTTGAACCAGCTTTTCTTTGTACAAACTCTCCTTCCAGCGAGAGGAGTTCCAGGTTTCAAGGTATATGCAGGTAGAAAGAGGTAATCCACAAGCACTCAGCTGAGTCATCAAATGCAGCTTGTATAGAAAAGTCTATACAAGATATACTTTTATACCCCGTGGTCAACCTTGGTCCTTGGAATCACTGGGTCCTTCTGGATTCCAAGTCCTTCCTTGTAAACAGGTTATCTGCCCTTCTGGAATCCTTTTGTGTTCTCTTGAACATTTTCTCCTATGTCCGTGGTCTCTATTAAATTCCCCCAGGGCCCTGCTCCCTACCCCCATCAGCCTTGTCATTCCTTTCTTTCTTAGATTCTCTCAGACAGAGCTGTTCTGTTCAGTTGTTATCTTCCTGGTTGCCCATTGCAATTTGTTCTCTATGCTTCCTCATTCATTGTCCTAGATTTCTTTTCTAAGAAATGTCCTTTCTCCTCCTCCTTTTTTAACTTCCTATTGTCCTATCCATCAAGCCCCCTGGGGTTCATCTCAGAATTGGCATTCTGGATTGGCCTATGTCACTGTGTGGCTAGGATGGCTTTGAGCCTCAGTGGAGAATAGATACTCAGAGTGTTTTCTGGAAGGGAGGGTGTAGACTCCTGGTGGGCATGTGTCTTAGTCCTGTGGACTCGTCAGCCTGTTGGGGGGGCATCACCAGGTGGAGGAGTGGGCATCAGGGTTCTCTAAACTAGCCAACGGCAGAGGCCCAATTACCCTGGTTTAGGGCTGGGTCTGTATATACCTCCTACTGAGCCCCCAAATTTGATTGACCCTACATCTATCACTCTGGGGTTTGCTGTCTCCTCCTTGGAGACGTTCCTATTGTGAGGGGGCAGGGGCAGAACCATAACCAAAGTGGGATTGGAGGCCTGCAACCTTTCCTTTAGTTTTATCACCTTTCTGATTCCAGCCAAGAATGTGTCTTGTTTCCAAAACACACTCAGCAACAATGTGTTAGGTCTATTCTGGTTTCTGCATTGATTCACAGTGAATAAAAATTAAGTTGGTACTAAATTTTATGGACTCTTTAAAAAAAAAAAATTCCTCCTCTTTGAGTTTAACTAGATAGTGCCTGTGGGAGCCAAAGGCAACTTTTAATTAGCATCGTACTACCGCCAGGACAGGAACCCTGATAATTGTCTGGTACCCCCACATTCAGGCTTCCCTTACCCTGCGACTTGCCTCCCAGGTATGAACGAAGGAGAGACGCGAGAAGTAGAGTGCGAAGTAGCGGTTACTCACATCACTTACATGGTACGGAGGGAGCTGGTCTCGGGGGTGATGGTTCTCAAGCTTTAGCGGTCCTCAGACTCACCCAGCAGCTTGTAGGAAGCACAGGTGCCCAGCCATATTACTTCAGGGTCTCCCAGGGATTCTGATGCAGACCACAGATGAAGAACAACTTTCCCCGGGGCCATGACTTGCAAAACCAACTCCACAGACAGGAAATACCACATGAATTTTTTTTTTTAAGTTTCTTTTCTTTTTTTCTGTTTTTTTTTTTTTAAGATAAAGTTTCCAAATGAGAAAATACAAATGAAATATATTCTGAGAACATAGACAGACTCACACGTACCAATAACAATTGTAACTAACAAAAATACTCTTAAGTGTCGAATGCAAAATTGGCTGTTTCATTTGAGCTAGTAGGTTTAATCAATTTATAATTAATCCTGGGTTTATCTTCAGCTCTGGCCTGTTTGCATTTGACCTTCCTACCTGTCTTCTAGCTCTCTTTTGTTTCTGTGGCTTGGCTCATTCCCTTGGATTTTACGGTCCTGAGGAAGAAACTCGGACTGCCTGGGTCAGACTTCCTCATTCTGGGCTCCCAGGACCCTGTCCTGCTTCCCACCTGCTTTCCAAGCGCTTGTCTTGACATGTGGGACTGTCCCCTCTGTTTTTTTGAGGTCATAAGAGGCTGAATTAAACATTATAAATAGTCTCATAATTCTTTACACTTATTTAAAAATCCAAAATATAAAGTAAGCCAATACTGTATGGCTTATTCCGCCTTCCAACTGGCTTAAAATAGCCTTTCGATGTTGGAGACAAGATTAGAAAGCCATCCTCTGAAATGGAAAAAAAGAGGATGAGTTTAGAATACACATAACTAACCCGCTCTGAGTGTGTCAATGTATTTCCAGTGAGTTTAGACCAATTTGAAAATCTCCCACGTCTTCCCGAATTAAAACGTGATGTGAAGAAAAGTCGTATAATCAATTGTAACACGTTTAAGATGATGTTGTCAAACAGGAGGTTGGGTACTGTCTTGAGTCCAGATAAAAAGGAACCCCAAATAAAACATTTTTCAGCACACACACCTGCTATTTCATCTCCTTTGTCAGCATGTTCTTAGAATAGAGAAGGGATATATTCAAATAGAGCGTATGTTCTAGAATAGGACAACATTTCTAATCGAAAATTTCAAATTTCACATTCTATGCTTGGTTTCTTAACCTGGCCCAGTGGGGTTTAGTAGGTTAATATTTGGTCTGAGATTTCTGTTCTGAGATTGGCCTTTGAAACTAGTTTCAACTTAAAAAGTTGAGTTCATAGAAACAGGGAGTACAGTGGTGCTTGCCAGGGGCAGGGAGGTGGGGGAAACAGGGAGAGGTTGGTCAAAGGGTATCCACTACCCATTGGAAGATCAGTAAGTCCAGAGGACCTAAGATACAGCATGATGACTACAGTTAATACCGTGCTGGGTACTTGAAATTTGCTGTGTGGGTAGATCTTTCTACATTCTCACCAGAAAAAGGGAGAAAAAAAAAAAAAAGGAACGATGTGAGGTGGTGGATGTGTTAATTAACTTGATTGTGGGAATCCTTTCACTACATATACATATCAAATCATTTTGTACACTTCAAATACGTTACAATTTTATTTGTTAATTGCACCTCAATAAAGCTGGTGCCCTCAGAAACAGAGCTTCAGTATCTCTGAAGACCTTCAGCTCCCTTTGTCCTGTTCCTCACACACTCCCAGTCTGGGCAAGTTGGGTCCCGGAACCAAGGAGGGCTGAGGCCACACTGGAGAACAGTGCCTGCGGCCGATCGAGGATCAACACAAGCTGGCGGCCTCTTCGTTCCCTCACTTGGCTTTCACTTTGTACCTAACAGCTGCTTCTTACAGCTGTGTAATTTGATTGATTGAAACCAAAGATCGAAATCCCAGGGAGAGTGCCAAAATGCGTATAAGGCAGGGACTGATGGATGACAATTGGTAGAAGAGGAGGAGGGAGACTAGGGGATTCATCTTGAAGCTGTTTTGTGCAGAAAGTCCTGGCTTTACTTCAGATACTCTGTGTGGGGTCGCTTGAGGGTTGATGGAGATTTGGGGACACTAAATTTCTTCCCTGAAGCCATTCCCTGGTGGGATGCTGGTGCGAGCTGCAAGTGGCTGTTCTGAATATGTAAGTACAGCCACATGCCTGTGTGAGCGGAGTGATGGCGTCCTCGTGTTCTCAGAAGCACGGCACGGCCGGAGTCCTGGTGTTTGCCTTCTGAGGAGCCGGGCCACGGCTAGCAGGTCAGGAATCTACCCGGCTGGAGAACCAAACAGGGGGAGCTTGGGAATCTGCACTCTGGGATGGGAGTGTGCTTAGTGATCAAGAGTGGATAAAATTCCATTAGAAGTAAATGTTGTCAGACAGCAGGCTGGAAAGATATATTTAAAGCTGAGAAATTACTTAATAAATTCAGACCAACACTCTGTGACATTTCCCACAAGACTTTAATGCTGTTTACAAATTCCAGAGAACACCCTGAGTCGTTTCTGGCATGGGCTTATGATTTATTTCAAAGGAAAATGGGACAGAGTGTGTGGGTTTGTGTTTAATGTGAAAAGGGATTTGGAGATGAAAAGTCAACTGGCATGAAAGATTGCAGGGCAAATGCAAAGTAGCAGAGCATGTGGGTGGCCTTGGAGCATGTAATAGGGTATTGAGAAAGGAAGGGGCCTCTCACCATTCCAGTGCTAACTAAATAGTTCCATTCGCACAGGCCAATAATGCATTTAAGGGATGAGTTAGGAGGCAATGCTAGCTCTGGGGTTTTTAAAGCACTTTGGTCCCAAAGACTTTCACAGCAAGAACATGTGGAGCTTTTGCCCAAGGAGAGAGGCCAGTTAGAGTTCATTCTGCACAAAAGTCAACATTTAGAGGACATGCCCTTCATCTGCAGCAAGACCGACTTCAGTTAGACCAAAGGAGACATTCGGAAAGGAAACAAGACCTTGGACTAAGAACATAAAGGGAGATCTGGGAGCAAAGTTGTCATGCTTGATGCTGTGTTTCTTGGAAACAGAGGGATGGATTAGGTGGCCTTGTGGTTTAATCTTCATGTGGCACAGAGACCCCATGGGGGTCAGGGAAGGGGTCGTATCCCCAGTTGGCTGCTGGAGTGGTCCGGGCGATAGTGGATTCAAGAGCCAGGAGATGAGGGAGGCAGCAATGTGGGGCCAGTCCAGCAGGGACAGGACAAAGTGAAGAAGGATCTTCTCTTTCCCTTTCTGTCTCTCCCCTTCTCCCCAGGAAGCTCCCAGTCCCATTCATCTTGCTTGCCATGGTGTATGTGGTTTGAATGGGAAACGAGGACAGTGACATTCCCCATCTCTCTTGGGAAAAAAAAATGACATTCCATTTGGTTTTGGAAAATACACAATATTCCACTTATAAAATATTCAATCACTGTCATTAATCCTCCCAGCTGGGCTGGTCCAGCCCCACTTCAATGCAGCTTCGGCTGACTTTGGCTGTGGCCACAGGCCTAGGAACCTCTTAGGTTTCTCTTGTGTGGAAAACGTAATTAGAGGAGTGAGTGTCCTCTGTACTATTGAGTCTGAGCTCTCCAGAGGAGGGGCTTGGGTCTGCCGGGGGCCTTCAGAGCAATCTCTAGGTTTAAAGGCAAAGGGCTCCAGTGGATCCCTGGCCTCCTGTGACTGGGCTGAAAATTTATAGAGGAGTCCTGGTCCTCGACAAGTTCCTTCCTCTTAATGCAACCAAGGGCACCAGCTCCAATGGTTCTAGCCCACTCTCCAAAGCTCAGCTGCTCCAAGAGGTAGACAGCCCTTCCCGTCCTGTGCTGGCCTGGATGGTCTTCTTTCTTCTTTTTCAAGCTTATCTCTCCCCCCTTCTTCTTCTACTCTTTGTCTTTTCTTATTGTATGTATGTATGTATGTATGTATGTATGTATTTACTTGATCATAGAAGCCCAAAATGTCAGAGCAGGAAGAGGCTTTGGGAACTACCTTGTCCAGTCCCTTTTGTGGCAGAGCAGAAAATCCAGGCCCAGAAAGGGGATGTGAGTAGATGTTTTCCCCAAAGTGGCAAAGAACTGCCTTCTGGGCTTATGGGCTGCGGGGCACTGGTGACCGTGCTGCCCATGGCCTGGCTTCCTGGGGATTCTCCTGACCGGCTCATTCTCAGATGATGAACTGAGGCCCCGGGGTGGGGGCCAGGTGGTGGAGAGTCATCCGTTCTGGTTCCTGTGACAGCGTTTCCCGTGTGTCACTGTGCTCTCTCCTGAAGGCAGGTGCCTGCCCAAGCCTCATTTTCCTGCCCTGACTCTCAGCTCTCTGTGCTTCAAGAGTTCTCTTGGCTTCAGCTCTCGGGCCATCTCTAAGACACACTGTCTAGGACCTACTCTAGAATCCTGCTCTCTCCCTTAGGCTGAGGGCTCTGTGTACGTGCCCCTCCCAGCCCCTGGGACACCCTCCTCCCTCCCCACTCCCTTGACCTGCCTGAGCCACCACTCAAGCTCTACCAGAGCTCCAGACTGACTTGGATTTGGCATTTGGTGACTATTCTTTGGAAGTTTTGGGGGTGGGAGCTTCAAGCTTTAAAGAGTAGAAAGGAGGTGATGCTACTCATCTCTGGCAGGGGGAGGGGAGGTCCACCTAACTGTCCCCTGAGCCTAAGCCCTGAGCCCAAGGGAAAACTATGGCAATTCTTGCTGCTGGGATGTTCCATTTGCTGTTGGAGAGATTGCTTGGGCCCAAATTGGGAGGAGTCTGTGGATAACTGTCCTTAGCACTCAGATGCTGGCGCAAGACTCATACTGAGGGTGGGAATGTCTCCCTTGGGGCAGGCTAGACAGACACCCTGATGCCCACCCTCTCCCTACCCCTTCAACGTCAGGTCCTTCCAAAGTCCACCTAGCCCAGGGATTGGGACCAGCCCAGAGTCGCAGAGTTACGGAGGCTTAGGCAGTCATCAGCTGCTTCATGGCTAGGATAAGAAAACTGAAGGGCAGGAAGGGGAAGTCACCCCAAGTTCTGCAGATGGTTGGTGATAGGGTCAGAGCACAAGTGAGGGCCCCTGCTTTCCAGGATATATAAGAGGTCATTGCCAGCACTCCCTCCATGTTTTTTCCCCCAGCATCTCTGTGAGGTCAGTGGAACAAGGAGATGGCCTCATTTTCCTGGGTGCTGAGAGTCCTGTCTAGTGCTCTGCCAGCAGACTTCTCAGTCCTACTTGGGTTGCGGTATTGTTTGGAGTGGTGCTGAAGGAGCCGGCAGACATCGACCTGGGCTCTAGACTAGCCCTGCCATGACCTTTCTGGGGTAGCTCTCTGTCCCTTTCTGTATTTCTGGAGCTCTGCTACCACAAGGGCATGAGTCAGAAGTAGACAGTTAGTTTGTGGTGGCTGGAAATTACAAAGATCTTTCACTTTTGAAAAGGAAAGTTGCCTTTTCTTTTACATGCCTATAAAGTTGCTTGGGCATGAGGGAGGGAAAGGGGCGGTGTGGAAGGGAGGAGTGCCTGCCCCCAGATGTTCCTGATACTCATCTGGTTCTGTTTCTCCTCTGTTCCTTTTGGCATTGTAATTCCATGATTCTAAAATGAAACATTCTCTTTTCCAATAAACTTTCTAACGAAGGGGTTGACCTAGTGGCCACAAGCAAAAAATAAATCAGAGAAGCTGTTTGACTCTGCGTCTGACACCGAAGCTGGAGGAGAGTGGCCGGAATCCACGATCCACTTGGGTCTGTTCAACTGAAACAGCCCACCTGCCAGCAGGCTTCCCCCCGGGCCTGGTGGGCCCGCCCCCAGAGTGTCACATGCCGGTTTAAAACACTGCAACAAGAAAAAAGCTAAAGCTAAATAAGCCATAGCAGCTGGGATGCAGCTTCTCTCTTTTCGCAGAACGATCCTTGCCTGCTCTGGCTTTGTCCTGATACAGTGGGCAGCCGCCCCTCAGAACCTTCCCCCATCTCCAGCACGCCCTTAAACGATAAAGGGGACAAGTCACGTGATCCTGCTAGCAAGGGCTTATGGATTGATGGGGTGAGGGCAGGGCCAGACCTTCCACAACAAACATTTTCCTTCTGGAAACAGCCCTTGTCCTAACATTGTCTCTGGGCTTCCTGTGATGCCCGTTCATAAATGATTCAGGTCCCACTTTTTGCAGAGCATTAAAGCCTCTCTCTCTCCTTCCTTCACTAGGGAGCCAAAACAGCGGCCTGACGCTGGAATTTAATACCCAGTAAAGCTTTCAGTTTCAAGAATAATAAGCCAGCACCATAAACAGCACACAAATCCCACATTCAGCCAGAGATAGTTGCCAGCTTGGCCGGGGCTCTGGGGAGGTAGAGGGGAGGAGAGAAAATGGGGCTCCAGACCCGTGTGGGGGCTTCTTGGGGAAGGGTGGCATCCTTTTTGCATGAAGTGTTGGGGGGTGTGTGGACTTACATGGCTTCTGGGAAGCAGCTTTCTTAATTCTCTGAGAGCCCAGGACCAGCTGATTTGATCACTTCTCAGGAAGGCCAGATGCCTCCCCAGGACTGGTGGTCCAAGACCAGGCCACTGAGGACCTTTGGAAGCAGCGTGAGTTCTTCTAGACCTGGACAGATGCTCCCACTGTCCACAAGGAGGCTGGAATCCCATTTCCCTGGCTAGTCCCACTGCCCCTACGATGTTAGCCAGCCTCCAAGCCCAGACCAGACTCTGCGTAAAGCTTTCTTCAGCCCTCTGGCCCAGTTTCCTGAAGTCCAGTCATAGTCCCTCTCGGTAACTGGTAATAATAACGGCGAGGATAAAGTGCCAGTAACCGTGGTCCGAGCGACCATTCACTAAGCGCCTGCTCTGGGCCAGGTTCTCTCCTGCGTGCTCACTTGTATGAACTCCATCTATCCTCACAACACACGGCCTCGTGAGGCAGGTCCCAGCCGCGTCCCGTGTTCACCGGTGAGGAAGTGGGGGGCACTGTTCATTTTGGTTTCATGTATGTGTCTGTCTTCCCTACACCGAGCTCCTGAGGGAATGGGGTGTGGACAGCAAGTGTTCAGGGCTCTGTGAGGCAAGAGCTGACTAACCCTCCAGCAACCAGCAACACGAGCTGGTCAGGGCTTCGCCATTCCTTCCATGAGTTCAGAGAGGGTAAGTGATTCGTGGGCTGAGCTCAAGTCATGCAGCTTATGAGAATATGGGTGTTTCCATGGCTTCTGTAACCTGGTGGTTGGATGAACAGTCCGGCCACTGCTTAGAAGGTAGGAGACTTGGGTCCTAACCTTCCTGTCCTTCAGTCTCATTATCTGAGAAAGGGTAGGTAGAAGCACTGACTTCTAAAGTGCCGGGGAGGATCTCATCGAATGAGATGATGCATGAGAGGAGCTTGGAACAGGGCTCCTGGCACCCAGTAAGCCCCCAGAAAGTGCTGAGTATTATCATCATGGCTCAACGCAGGGCAGTGCAGCAAATGTGTAATGAGCCCCGATGATGTGACTCCGGACCAGACGCTGTATTAGCTGCTTCCCTCCTTTATTCCTCTTCTGCACTCTCCACAGCGCCTTGAAAGGTGTTAAGCATAAAGGAGCTGATCAGTAACGCTTTCTGATTGATTTCTGCAATATAGGTTGGGAGCGGGTCCCTAAGAGCTCTCCAATGTGAATGTCTCCTTCTGTCAGTCTTTCTTTTCCTCTCTGTTGCACCTGATTTTGGAAGAACCAGTGGCTACATGATGGGTCAAAAACTTGCTTCTGAGAGCCAGGTGATCTTAGGGTCTGCTTTAGGTTCTACATTAACCTTGACCTGATGAGGTTACTTCTACTATTGGGCCCCAGAAAGTTGGCTTAGAACCTATCTCAGGTCTCTTGCCTGCTTGGATTCTTAGGGGAGGTGAGTGGCAGAACTTAGGGGAGACTTGGCAATCCTCCTGAACTCCTAGCACTTGGATCTCAACTTTAGAACTCAGCTTCTTTTCTTTCTCTTTCTTCTTTCTTTCTTTCTTTCTTTCTTTCTTTCTTTCTTTCTTTCTTTCTTCCTTTCTCTCTTTCTTTCTTTCTTTCTTTTTTTAAAGATTTTATTTATTTATTGACAGAGAGAGAGAACACAAGCAGGGGATGTGGGAGAGGGAGAAGCAGGCTCCCTGCTGAGCAGGGAGCCCAATGCGGGGCTCGATCCCAGGACCCTGGGATCATGACCTGAGCCGAAGGCAGACGCTTAGCGACTGAGCCACTCAGGTGCTCCTTCTATTTCAAATTATTTTCAGCGAAGAGGTAGAAGTGGTGGATATAAGAAACTGTTCATCATATGGGTCACGTCTCCACTCTCAACCATGGCTGCCCCTGCGCGAGGAGCACTCAGCACGCCCCCTTTACTGTTGTAACCCCAGCTCAAGTCAAGGCAGGATTCTGTGAATACGTGTGTACACATGTGTGAGGTCTCTGCTTCTGGACAGGTCTTGTTTCTGAGCTGACCGCAGACCTCTGGCTACAACTACTGGAAGGGAAGAGACTTCCAATTTGTTCAGGGCCTCTTATTTGAACTTTGCGGAAGTTGGCTGAATTGATCAGTGTGTTGGGCTGCTTTCCTTGGACCCTGCTATGTGTATGTGTGTGTGTTGTGGTGGAGGGAGCCCTCAAACCGTATGCTTTGTCTAAGGAAATGGAGAAATGCAGCCTGGCTCAGTGCTGGAAGTTGGCTGGAAAAATCAGGGTAGAAAGGGTCACTGGTGTGGTGAGAGGGAAGGGGGGGTCTCTTCGTCCTAGGCAGTTGAGGCTTTCCCCTCAAGAGAGAGGAAGCAGAGCTAGGCAGTTGAGGCTTTCTCCTCAGGAGAGAGGAAGCAGAGCTAGAGCAAAGCTCTGCAGGAATTAGTCATGAGACCCTACAGGGGGCATCCTTACCCAGAAAGCAGGCGTTGGAATCGCATGACAGGAAAAGGGAGGGCATCCCAAGTCTTTCCTGAAAACTTGGGATACACTGCGTGACCGGATTTCTCCTTCAGCTCCCTTGGGAGGTATTGATTTTCAGTTCTCTTGGGGACCCTTCTTACAGAGAAAAGATCTGCTCTTACTCTTGGAATTAGCTGCTACTAACTCGTAGGTTGAAAAGGAAATGGATGTACCTGGCCAAGAATCAGAGAAGAATGTGGGAAGAGATTTGCACTTCCTTCTAAGAGTGTATATCCTAGAGAGTGACTGAAAGGGAATGCTTTTCCGAGTTGCCTTGTGCTTGCTAGAAACATGGTAACTAGTTGGCAGGGAGAATTCCCATAGTAGCAGTCTGCATGGGGGAGGACTCTACTTGGGATCCTGATGTTCTGTCAAATGCCTGGAGTCCATCTTGTCCCAGTAGATCGGGTCTGGGCTGTGAGCCTTCCTTCCCTTTGCAGGGACCCCAGAGCTGCAAAAGTTAGGGGACGACAGCAAAATCTGAGAAATTTGTGAGCGGGCAAAGGGAGCCTGGGCCGAGGCATCTGGAGCCCCAGACCTAGGGCCGCCTTCTGAGCCAACCAGACGAACGGTCAGCTCCTAGGCTCGACCACAGCCTCCACCTTCTCTGGTAAACCCTCCAGAAGCCCTCAGTCCTGGCTCCTCCTCACCCCCCACCCCCACCTCCCGACATCCACACCACCCCCAACCCAATCTCAGCCCTTACCATGTTATGCGGAAATGACTTGTTGACAACTTGTCTCCGTGTCTAGACTGAGGCATCCTTGAGGCACCCTTGAGGCATCCTGTCTCCATTCCTGTCTCCCTCCCTTCTCCCTTCTGTACTTTTGTGCCTAGCAGGTCTCGGGGGGACAGTAAATGTTGCTTAGTTAATCAAACTAAAAGTACCCGCAGAGGCGGCACAACACAAACGCTAGCTTCCTTCCTTCCTGCACAAGTCAGAGTCAGCTTTTGACCCTGAGCATGAAGATGGCTCACTTCGGTTTGTATTTTTTAGAAGATTTTATTTATTTATTTATTTGTTTAAGAGAGAGAGAGTGAGAGAGAGAGCATGAGAGGGGAGAGGATCAGAGGGAGAACCAGACTCCCTGACGAGCAGGGAGCCCAATGCAGGACTCGATCCCAGGACTCTGGGATCATGACCTGAGCTAAAGGCAGACGCTTAACCAACTGAGCCACCCAGGCACCTGGTGTTTTTTTAAATTTTGCTTTGTTTTTTTTTTTTTTTTAAAGATTTTATTTATTTATTTGTTTGAGAGGGAGAGAGAGAGAAAGAGAGAGAGCGCGACCGCGCAAGGAGGGGAAATGGCAGGGAGAGGGAGAAGCAGACTCCGTGCTGAGCAGGGGGCTGAGGTGGGGCTCAATCCCAGGACCTTGGGATCATGACCTGGGCAGAAGGCAGCCAGCCGCTTAAGAGACTGGCCCACCCAGGCATCCAAGATTGCTCACTTTGATAATGGGAATCTTTCCAGTATGTGCCAGCTTCCACCTGCCCCTTCTGGCCCCCTCAGTCTCCTGGACTGTGTTCAGGAATAGGGGACTATTATGGTAGGGGCTACCTGAGCTGAGCACACCTACGCTCCATGTATAAATTCTCAAGTGGAGAGAGAGAAGGAGATCATCCACCCCTGGGATGTTGCCTGTGCAGCCATTACCCCCCATTGATATGCATTCCTGAGAGTTGGCTGTGGCGCCCCATTCTTCAGCATCCCCTCCTCTTACAAACCCCAGCTTAGATGGAGCAAGGCAGAGCTACTGGGCTAAGAAATTATCTCTGCTTCCTGCCAAGGAAGGAAGGCAGGAGCAGGAGCTCTTCCTTGGGGGTGAATTATTTAATCACTCGTCTTTCCCCTTGAATCAATGCAACTAATGAACATCTTTGCCTCTTCCTCCTTTCCCCTCCGCCATCAGCCTCTTATTATTCACATTTATTTCCTCTTCTTGCTTTTGCCTATGTCCTCAACAACTCTAACTAGGGAGGGCTGGTTCACATTGTAAGCCAGCCCTTCTTTCCCTCTGTTCCTCCTTCATCCCCCATCCTAGTATCTCCCCACTCTGGGGCACAATCAGCCTCTTCTGGGCCCATCCCACCTTCTGAGGACTGGAAATGGCAGGACCTGTGGGTGTCACTTGAGGAAAACGCCCTTGCACAGCCTCTGGGAGGGAGCAGTCAGAACCAGGAGGCGGGGCCGGGCAGAGGGAGAGGGGAACAGCAGAGTCATTTGTCATGGCTAAATGGAAATTTATTGCTATAATCCCAGGGCTAGAGAAAAAGCATCAGTAAGGCTGGCAAAGGGAATAGGAACTTTAACAATTGCTAGAAAAACAAGCTACATCCTCCAACCAATCTATTGGCTGTTGGTTCTTATTTTCAAGGTATGGTGGCTTTGGGGCCGAGGTATCCTGAGGTCAGATGGTATGGAGAACAAGGCTGCCCCACCCCCGCTTTGACAACCCCGCAGGTGTCTGCTTTGGGCAGTTGCTGGCCAGGGGTGCAAATGGAAGTTCTTCTGCCTGTCTTCTTCCTTTTCTGTAAGGCTGGGGCCGACACTCCCCAGACACCGTACTTACACTGAGCTCAGCCCACAAACCTGGTATCCTGAGCACCTAGCTCTTCCTTCAATACTGAGGACGATGCGAAATAGAATGGTGCGTTCCCGCGCCGTAAACTGCTTGTCAACTCGTGGAAGAGATAAGACCAGCACAATGATTGGGGGTTCATATTAAGTATGTACGAACAGTGAGGGGTATTGAGGAGAGAGAGAGCTCCGGGTGAGCTAGGGGTCAAGCAGTCAACTGTTTACCTTAATCAGGTACAATAATTTATAAGTGTACAAAATCTCATCTTCTTTTGGCATGTTAACTCTTCCGCCAACATTTCTGCAGTGGCCAGTCATTCTTTCGCCATTTGAAAGGTAGGGCCACAAGGCCTGAGGAAATTCAAGCTATGGCTTGATTTGGACTCCAGTGTTCTGGTTTTGGGTTTTCTCCTCCTTAAAGAAGGGGGAGATGAGGGTCAAGGCGAGTAAGACTTAGTTTTAGTGCAGAGCAAAGGAAAGGAGAGTTCAAGGAGGAGAACTAGGGTGAGCGGGTTGTACACTTGGCGCATGAAAGAGGCTTTGGAGTGTTACAGGAATGAATAAATACACAAATGAATTCAAGAATGCCCCGCGACCTGGGACAGTGAGGAGATGGAGAGGGGAGCAGCAGAGTCATCAGTCATGGTTCAATGGAAATCTAGTGCTACGATGGCAGGGCTGGAGGAAGTCTTCGCGAGTGTGTAACACTAGCTGCAGAGCCATGAGCGAGAAGGGTAGGTGAGCTGGGTTGGGGAGGGGGCTAGATTATGGATGGAGGGCTGGGGATGCAGGCAGAGGAGTTTGGCTTTTCGCGAGAGGCCCAGAGAAAGCCACTGCTTTCTGGAACAAGGGCATCTCCCCTGAAGGCAAGAGGGTTGTGCCCACCTCCACCATGCCTCGAAGCATGGCCTACCCAAGGGTGCGGCAGCTGGAGGGCAGAGTCCCACGCGGAATTACAAGATGACAGCTCTGGGCTCAGATCTGCAGCTTCTGGGCCCGGCGCAGTTCTGATAACCTCTCCGAACTTCAGCTGCTCTCCTCTATCTGATCTCAGCTGAAACGTTACTTCCCTGATACTCTGACAAAGTCAGGCCCTCCATCAGATCTTCACGGCAACCTCTATTTGTCCCTTGTGGCACTTGTCACAGTTATAATTAGTTGTCCAATATCTGTGGGTCCAGGACAGGGACTCTACCTGTCATGTTCAGTGTTGGATCCCTAGCTCTGAGCGTGGAACTGGGAACAGTTCTTAAGGAATGCTGGCTTAATGAATGAATGGATTTGTCAAAAGGGGGTAGTAATATTACCTCACAGAGCAATTAGGGGGGTCAGAGGTCGTCTCATAAATTCTTTGTAAAGCAGTAGATAAGTGGGAGAGATTATTGTCACTGGGACCTGGATAAAGACTGCACTGAGAGTCAGGGCGGGGACAGACTCCAGTGTCAGTCATCCAGGGTGAGGTCAGGGGGAGAGGGGTTGAGAATGGCAGGGACATATGGGAGGAAGAATGACGAAGCACAGCGCCCAGCTATCCATCTATAGAATGAAGAAGAGAAAAGAAGTCTCAAAGTTCCCAGCCAGAGAGATTCAGGGAATGGAAAATGTCCTCTGGGGCAATCGCGAGGTGGGCCAGGAGAGCCCCCACGCCCTTGTTGGTCTCCCACACCACCCCCTCCAGAGTTTTGTCTGTCTTTCCTTCCTGCACTATCTCTGGTTCTTTGTAATTCTCTCCTTGGGTGTTTCTTTGTTTCTTTGTCTCCATTTGTCTCCATTTTTAGTCTTTGGCCCCTCACTGCCTCAGACCCCCAGCCTGCACCTTCTTTCTCTTCTTCCTCCTCTTCCTCTTCTTCTTCTTTTTGAAGATTTATGGATTTATTTTAGAGAGGCAGAGGGAGAGAGAATCTCAGGCAGACTCCCCGCTGAGCATGGAGCCTGATGCGGGACTTGATCTCAAGACCGTGAGATCATGACCTGAACGGAAACCAAGAGCTGGATGCTCAACCGACTCAGCCACCCAGGCGCCCCCAGCCTGCACCTTCTACTCTCATCGAATTTTTCTTCCTCTGCTTCTTTCCTTTGCCTTTAGATCCCTTTGGCCACCCTGTCTTCACTCCCACTCTCTACTTGGTGCTTTCCCCTTTGGATGTTTCTCTCTTCCAGCCTGCCTTTCTGCCAGCTGTCTTCCGTTGCATCCTGGAAGCTTCTGGGGACCTGCCAGGTGGGTCAACAGCAGCACTGTGGATTTCTCATGGTTTTTCTCTCAGCCCTTCCACCCACTGCCTGATTTGGTCTCCTCTCAGTTCTTCCTGCCTGAATTCCGAGACCAAGCGGACACCCGCTGATTGGTGAAGCAGGTCTCAGGACCAACAAACTTTTGGCCTCTTTTATATCCCTTTCTATGTTCTCCCTTGTCCAAAAGAAGCAAACCTGAGGATTTCTTACCCTTGAGACTCAGCTCCCCCCCACCCCCAACCAAGAATGCCCGTGTCCCCTTATCTGCTCTGCTGGGGTCTGGCCTCCCTCCTTCCTCCTTAACCTGATCATGAGGCAAATATCTCACTGTCTCTTTGTGCCTTAATTTAATGTCCTGTACATTTGTCTTCACATCAGAATGCCTGTCTAGAAAACTGTCAGGGGACACAGCCCCGGCTGGTGTCACTATATTTCAGTCTCGCCCGGTGTTATACAAAAGTGGGCTCTTCATAAACACTTTTTGATACTAATATTCATGATGTCGCTGATGAAGGTGATGATAAGTAAGATGAGTCCTGGCAATGTTTCTGAAACCATGCCTGGCACATAATAGGTATTCAATAACCATTAGTAGACTCTTAATCTGAATGATATCGTTAATTGCTTTTCAAACTCCTTTTGTGAATGCAAATAATGGAAACAGACTCAGAGGAGCTTAAGGTAGAAGGAGACTCTATGGGGTGTAGATGAGCCTGGACCCAAGGGTGGGCCATACATCGGGTGGCACTGGGGTCTGGACGCAAGAAGTAGGAAGTTGTCAAGTCAAGTTGTCAACACTGCCCTGTTCTTCTCTTTCTCTGAGACAAGTTTCTTCCACTCCTCTGTGCACCTGGAAGGATAGGGACACCCTGTCCTGGCCTTAGTCATCTCTCTAAACTCTGGGGCCACCAACCTGTGTTCCAGTTCTTCACGTCCATATTTGTCGAAGAGATATGTGATTGGCCCCACTGAGGTTAAGCCCCTTTGGCCGCTTGGCTGTGGATGGGAGCAGGATCACGTTCCCCAAACAGGCATGGAAGCACTCCCCTCCAGAGTGACAGAAGCAATTCTCAAAGGGATGGTGTGTGTTGGTGGAGGGTGGTGACGGTGGTCAGGATGGGGCAGATACAGCGGTGAGTGCCTCTTGCATGAAATAGAGCAGAAAGAATGAAGTCCACCAGAGCTGATAGAGCCCTGTCGGTCGGCTTGAACTCTCACAGCCAGCTACCTGGGACTTGTGCATCTCACTTGGGGGCCACTCCGTGAAGCCAGGCCCCCAAATCAGTGTGGGACTCAGCTTGTCCAGGGCAAGGAAGAACACACCTAGATGCTTCCCCCGGCAGGAAGGTCCTTTAGGTCCAGGTCTGCCCTCTACTCACTTCCTGTCTGCTCCCAGGAAGGGAGATTTATAAACCAAACCAAGCCTGAGTGGCAGCCCCTTCACAGAAGCTGATTACACAGGCAAAAGCTCTTCAGCTCCTGGAGAAGATAAAGAGAAGCATCTTCCCACACTGGCTGCAGCGATGGATGAGTTTGCCCTTCTGCAAACGATTACTTTGGTTCAGATAAGGAGCCCAAGTGGCTGGCAAACCAGCAGATTCCTATAATCTCTTTCCTAAGATTTGAGCTTAAACAACTTCAGTCACTCTCCCCTTCACCCCCACCTCCGCCCCCCACCTCTTGCAGTATCTTCTTTATGATATCCTCTGAGAAGAAACAAATGTTTGGGGCCCTTGGTAGGTCTGGGTGTTCTGGAAGCATGCAGATGCCAGGAAAAAGCAAAGTCCACCTAGCAATGGAGTTCTGTGGTTGAGAATTCAGGCCTGGGGGCGCCTGGCTGGCTCAGTGGGTTAAAGCCTCTGCCTCCGGTTCAGGTCATGATCTTGGGGTCCTGGGATTGAGCCCCGCATCAGGCTCTCTGCTCAGAGGGGAGCCTGATTCCCTTCCTCTCTCTCTGCCTGCCTCTCTGCCTACTTGTGGTCTCTAATAAATAAATAAATAATCTTAAAAAAAAAAAAAGAATTCAGGCCTGGCCTAGATAGAGCCGGGTTTGCATCCTGGCTGGTTGCCCAGTAGTTGTTAAAGTATTTTTATGATTTTTAAAAAATTTATATTTAAAAAAATAATGGGTGGGTTGCCGGGGTGGCTCAGTCGGTTAAGCGTCTGCCTTTGGCTCATGTCATGATCCCAGCATCCTGGGATCGTGCCCCGCATTGGGCTCTCTGCTCAGTGGGGAGTCTGCTTCTCTCTCTGCCTCTGCTTCTCTCCCCACTTCTCTCTTTCGCTCTCAAATAAATAAATAAAATCTTTAAAAACAAACAAACAAAAAAACAAAATAAAACAAAATAAATCATGGGAAACTTAAGAACCATGTGGATTCTTTACATTTATTTTACAGTCTGGTTTTGTTTTTCTTTTGCATTATATTTTGAGGGAATGTCATAATCTTTTCAGTGCCTTGGGCCTTTAAATTCTGGGTCTTTCATTTATTACATGTTACCTGGGTCAAATAAGTAAATAGACTAATTGTATGCCAATCCCATGTGGTTATTCTGAGGATAGAATGGAATAATCCATGTGAGCCCCTAGCCGAGCTCTTGGCATATAATAAGCACCGTGTAAGTTGTAGCTATGATGTGGTATATTGTAATATACCACAATGGAATATTACTCAGCCATGAAAGGGGGAAATCTTGCCGTTTGCAACAACATGGATGGAGCTAGAAAGTATTATGCTAAGTGCAATAAGCCAGAGAAAGACAAATACCATATAATTTCACTCATATGTGGAATTTAAGAAACAAAAGAAACAAGCAATGGAAAAAAAAAAAAGAGAGAGCAAGGCAAGCCAAGACAGTGACTCTCAACCATAAAGAACAACCTGATCGGGGGGAGGTGGGTGGGGGATGGGTGAAACAGGGATGGGGATTAAGGCGGGCCCTTGTGATGAGCACTGAGTAATGCATGGAAATGTGGACTCACTGCATTGTACTCCTGAAACTAATCTTACACTGTATGTGAACTAACTGGAATTAGAATAAAAACTAAAAAACAAATAAAAATAAAACACTTGTTGTTACTGTCATTGTTTCATAAAGTGACCATTGACTCTGATGAGAAAAGTACTTTTAAAAATGTGGGCCTCAAGCTGGCAAACAGTCATATCCTGATGAGAATGATTCCTTTAGGGGGCACTACCTGAGATTTGGGGTGGAGCCAGGCTAGGGCAGCAGAAGCAGGAGGAGGAGGGGGCATCCTGCTTTTTCTTTTGTTTCTTTTTATTTATTATATATCCTGCTGGAGTAGTTCCTCAATACTTCAGCATCTAAAAAAGTAGGCAAACAATCAAACTCTAACATCTTATATCCCCATTTGATTGAACCTTTCCTATTCAATTTCTCTCCTTGTTTTAGGATTCAGATGGTACAAGTCATTCTATCCATTCCCCTGTGGGCCTCTAGCACTGGCCTGAGATTTAGGAATCTCTTTCTTGGAGTTGGAATTTCCTCCCTCATTCATCATCATTTCGTTCTTATTTTACACTGTCAAAGAAGTTATTTCTCAAATCTCACCTAAGGACTGGGGTTCTCTCTGAGTCTCCTGAGATTATGGGGTATTGGAAAACATTCCAGAGTCTTTGCTACCTCTTGGTAAGAGAATTGTTTGTTTGATTCATTCATTCATCTATCCATCCATCCATCCATCCATCCATCCATCCATCCATCCATCCAGGTATTCTTGAACATTTACCAAGGACTGGGCTCTGTGTGGAGTAATGGGCATCTGGGCTTTTGTGAGACATTAAATTTGCCCCTGACCCATCAAGCTGCCAGGGAAGGAGGTCTAATGCTGAAATCTTTCCTCCCTGGGTAGCAAGGCAGGGGTTCCCATACCTCATACTCATTGTTGCTCCTAAACCCACTGGCTGATTCTCTAATTGAATGGTTTGCACACAGAGTAAATTTTCTTCATATTTCAGTGCCTGCCTGGCTTTTCAGACAGAGGATAATATCCCTTTGTGTGCTAATCGGCTTTCCGGGATCATCCACATTCTCTAGCTTCTCAAATGAAACTCGACCTGGGCCGTCCTGGGCAAATAGAATCCTGGAATTTGCATAAATGATTAAATCTGGCCTTTTAAATTGGGCCAGGGTGCTTCCCAGCGTGCTCCGTGCCCCCTCCTCATGGGGCATGGCTCTGTGGCACAGGGGAGAGCAGAGCCTTTGCCCCCCAAGCCTTTGGGCAGTGGGCATGGGGTGGTTCGAGGTTGGCAGGTTAGCGGGTGGAGAGCTCTGGTTTTGCAGCTCAGTCCCAGCTCTGCCCTTACCAAGTGTAAAGTCTGGGGCAAGTTCCCTGAATTCTTGCTGTCTCACTTGTCTCATCCATAAAATGGGGCTAATAGTTCTAAACTGTTGCAAGAATGAAAGGAGGTAATGCAGGGAAAGCTGTGAAAAACAGTGTTTGAGCCAGAAAGAGTAAGCACTCAGTAAATAGAAACAGCAACAACAATTATTGTTTTCAAGGGGGATGAGGCAGTTGGGGCCTGCGAATTCCATCTAGTGTCTTGCAGTTTGTTGACGGGTTCCATGAAGGTAGGCGCCTTATGCTACAGTGGAGGGAAGGAAGGAGGAAGGAAGGAAGGAAGGAAGGAAGGAAGGAAGAAGGAAAGAAAGAAGGAAGGAAGGGAAGGAGGGAGGAAGAAAGGGAGGGGGGAGGGAGGGAGGGAAAGAAAGGGAAGGAGGGTGGGGGAGAGGGAAGGGAAGGAAGGGAGGGAGAGAGGGAGGGAAAGCTGCACTTATTAAGACAGACACAGGGTCAGGTGCATTCTAAGCTTTCTCATTTAACTTGTAAACACCATTAGACATTAGGCATTGCAGTCCCCCCATCTCAGAGAAGGAGACTGCCACAGACACTGGTAGCTTGTGCCAGGATCACACGGGGCCAGGAAGCCATGAGCGGAAGCGCTGAGCTGCTTCCACGCCAGCAGAAGAAACCAGAAGAGTAGCTATATTGATTTGTCTGTTCGGGCTTGGGCCCTACACCCATATCATCTGCCTCCACTGCCTGAGTTGTTAGTTCCCAAGTTTGCAGATAAGATGGGAAGCTCAGCTCTGGCCGATGGCAGAGCAGGCACGGGGTTGGGTCTGTCTGCCTGCCCGCCTGGTGCTCCCTCCTGAGAGGCTGGCATTGCCCTGCTCTGCTGGGAGGTGCCTATGCAACCTTGGGCAGGTCACTTAACTCATTTACACTGCAGCTTCTTTCCCTATAAACCAGATGATGACAGCCGCCCTGCCTGCTTCTGGGAGCTGCCAGGAGGCTCAGACGGGGTAATGGATATGAGAGGGCTTTATAAACTGGAAAGTTCTGTGGACTTGGAGGGGTTACTACCTTCACTCCATAAAACCTCCCACGCGCAGCACATCTTCCGTCTCCCTCCTGATGCTGACACCCGGCTCTAGCGCTTTGAGAGTCTGCCCAGACCGGCTTCCTGTGTCTCCTGCCTCTGCATTCCCAGTGCCTCCCTACAGACTCTCAGAGCATGCTGGATGGCAGAGGCTTAAACCGGACACAGAGCATGGTGGAATGAGACCCCCAGGTCTCCCCAGCTGATGGGGGCTGTGTCTGGGGGACCTCTGCCCTCTCTCTCAGGCCTGCAAACCCTTTCCCAGGCCGGGGCTCTGCAGGGACCTCATGTAGCACCTCTGAGATCCCCAAAGACCCCTGCCCCTGGCTGGATGACTCTAGTCAAGTAGCTTCCCCAGCCCAAGGCACTCAGACTTTCCATTTCCAGTTGCTTTCTATTGAGGGCTCAGAAGAAACTACCTCCCATGTGTGTTAATGACTCCTTTTAAACTCGGTTCCTGCAGCCTTTTTGCTCTCTCTTCTTGCCTCCCTTGCCCTCCTTAACCTGAGAAACAGACCTCCCCCCTTTGTACACCCCCGCCCCCACCAGTAGCTGGGAGCTCACCTAAGCATTCTAATTGGACTGTTTCCCATTGGAGCTCCTTCTGGCAGCACAGCTGTAGAAGCCTATAAACATGATCTCATTCAACCTTCTCGTTCCATGGAGGAGAAATGGAAAGCAGAGCAGACAGTATTCTTACTCAAGGGCTCTTGGAGTGTTAGCCCCCTTCCTCCTCAGGAGGATCTTGGTGTGATGTGGTGGTAGCCGAGGGTGTTCAGATCTGTCTCGTTGGACACGGTCAGGTTCACTGACTGCAAGCCACCATCAGAAAGGACCAGCGGGAGACATGGAAGACTCAGCCATACACCTCTCTTTCTAGAATATTCTATGTTCAAGACTATCCGGAGGCACGAGGCCAGGATAAAATGATCTTGGGAGTTTGCCTTTCCCTGAAACTGTTTTCTGCTTGTCTGCTGAATCCAGTTTCTAAGCCGGGGGAGAGGTTCCTAGCAGCTTTTTGGCACTCAGGAAATGTGAAAGAATCGTTATTGTCAGTTGTAGCATAAAGGAGTAAGCTGCATGACAATCCATTCTCCTACCTGCTTCCGTGATCAAAAAGACAAAGCAAATGAGATGATCTCCTCCTTGCCCAGAGACAATCTCATCGCCTCCGCTCCATTGACCATCTAGCCGTGAGCGGTGTTAATGCCATCTCTCCAAAACAGATGGGAGACCAACCGTACTGGAGGAGTGAAGAGTTTGCTGTTCATCTCAGTTGCAAACTTGACAGTGAAACACATCCCAGAATCAAAGCCTTCTCTCTCACTGCCTGCAGGTTAGAGGCTGTTTCCCTAGCTGGTATGGGGAAGGCAGAAGAAGTTTTCTTCATCTTTTTGAAAAAAGTCTCGGGTCCTGTTGTGGCCCCTACTACCCCAGACGGCAAGTGGGTCACTTGGGCGAGCACATAAGGAGGGTCCCACCATGCTGGGGCTGTGTGAGCAGAGACTGCTGTAGGACTCCTTTCTGGTTGCCTCACTTATATAGGCAAAACTGAGAGCTTTGGGTGGGTGGGGGTACAACAGGGACTGTTGGTGGCAGGTTTTGCCTCTCCCCTGTTGTCCTCAGTAACTCAGGACTGGCTCCACACTTGCCTACCCCAAGTATGAAATAAAAAACCCTATATTTAAGGAGGGGAGTCTAGTGACTCTCTATAACTGGGACAAGCCCTACCTCTGCCTCCTTTATCTCTGAGTACCCATCTCCCTCCCACCCCCAAACCCCATCCCAATGAGGCTAAGCGAAGTCCTCCAACAACCCCTACAGTCCTCTCCCTGGGGGACTTCTGGCAAACACATTCTCTCTAGCTTACATCTCCAGAGATATTTTGATTCTCACTGGTCGGCATCTGGGGGAGTGGCCTCGCTGGTCTGCCCTTGATTCTGTTCAGACTACAAATTTTTCACCTTGCTGGCTCTGCTTAGGAATTCTGATCCGTGCATTATGGACCCTGACTTCCGTTTTCTCTCCTGGGATTGATGCCAACCTGTTTCTAGCTCTAGTTTGTTCCTGCTCTCCTCTTCCTAGACCCCTGCACCCAAGAAAAGCCATCTTTTTCCTGCTCTCTTGGCACTGGCCTCCCAAGGTCCCTGGGTGGTTCAAACTTTGTTCTCTTATCCAGATTGCCTTTCTCCTTGCCACTAAGTACCCTGTTTATCCAGAGACTATCTCTGGCCATGACGGAGGGTTGGTGCTCTGCTGCCCCCTGGGGGTGCATATTCTACAGGCCAGTTTGGACATGTAGTTTTGCACATCTAGTATAAACCAAAGGAAAGCTCTGAAGTTGGCATTCTTCTTTATACGCTTCCCTTTTCTCCCTCTGTACGCCTCTCTTTCGCCTGCTGCTGCTTCTAAGCCCACAGATGTTTTCTCCAGCTGCACGAGCCCCCTGCAGAAGCCAGGTGAGAGTGTCATGGCTTTTCTTCCAACTCAGGGTCGGAGCCTGTGGAGAGCAGGCTGGTTCCTTCCAAGCTGCCAGATCCTTTCGTCTAGGGAGAAAGCAATCATTGTAGACTCACTCCAGCCTGGGCTCCGCTAGAACAAACACACATGTGCATATTAACACCCACATGCCAAAAATTCAATTTCGGCAAACAACCAGACCCTGCTAATTAAAATGTCTAATCCATTTAAATGAATGCAACAATTAACTTAGCCAGACCATAATTGCGTGATTTGAATACTTGTCCTTTTCATTCCCATCTAGTTGGTGGGAAGACTCATTTCCTGGGTGGGGTCCAAACCTCGTGATCTTTGAAATGAATTTTATTGCTCTGCTTCCCTCTACAGAGGACCTTGCCCCTCACCTGTCACCTGTCACCACCCCTCACCCGATGAGACTGGTCCTTGCTTTCTGGAAACTTGGGCCCAGTGGATTACTTCTGGTTTGAGCGGTGCCGATGGAGAAACACATTGGGTCAGAGTTATCCTCTCCCTGGAAAGCTCCCTCCTCGCAGGTGCCTCTCCCAGAATTTCTGCCTGGGATAGGAAGAATTAGGGCTGTGATTGTCTCTGTTGTTCTCATTCCTGCTCCAACCAAAGACTGCCACATTAGCCCTGGTAGCATCAGGGCCAGAGAGAGAGAGAGAGAGAGAATCAAAGAGACAAAAAGAGAATCAGGGGCTGAAATACAGGAGAAGAGAGAGGGACATCTTGCCCACACAACTTGAATGTATGAAAGATAAACATCAGAGACATATTCGGCCATCACTTACACTCGGCCCTAAGGGTCCTGCCTGCCCCCACCCCGGTCTGCTCTTCACCTCCTGACTCTCATCTTGGAACATGTATGGAGTGTGTACATGCAAGGCCCCGAGGTGGTCGCTGGAAAGAGATAAGACGGGAGTATGAATAAGTATCAGTAAACAGAGGGGGTATGATGAGAGAGGTACGAGAGAGGGCAGCGGTCCCCCAGAAGGGCTACATGGCACGGTGTGGTGGCTTGTGGTACAGAGCTGGACAGAAGCAGAAGCTAGGGCACTTGAAGAGGGGTTTGGATGGCAAGAGTGCTGTTTTTCCTGAGATTCCGGGGGTGCATCCAGGTTTTGGGGGGGTGTGAAGCTTTTTAATTGATAGAGAGGTTATTTAAGAAACCCCCCCCCGCCCAAATTGTGAATAAGGAATTAGGCATAAAATCAAATATTTATTTCAAATAGAAAATAAATCATAATAAATTATATATTTTAAAAGCTGACAACACCACAAACACCACATGACCCAGAAAAAGAATGGACTTAAAAAAAAAGAATCAGCTGACGAGCACCCGTCTTACAGCATTTTCTCCCTCGGTTTCTTCGGTTGCATATTCTTTGATGCTTCTTCATATGACAACAGTTTTGGCGTGTCATGGTCCAAAGAGAGAATAAAAAGAGAATTCTGTCTTTCTTCTGACAGAGCTGATCAAAATTTGTTTTTTTGGAAATCATAGTTGGGATTCATAAAACATGAGACTACACAGACACACAGACACATACACACACGGCCCCTTTTCTGGGTTAACACCACAGGTTTGTGTCCTGCAACTTAGGAATTGTGATCAGTTCTGTGGGAGGAGCCACGTACACATTCACCATGTGCTCCGCCTGCCCCACCCCCCGCCCTCCAGCACCAAGGTCACGGTGCTGTGATTTGTCACAGTGGGTGGAAGGCCTACTCCCTGAGTCATTTCTAAGCAGTAACTTAATTAAATGTAAAACTGAGAACTAGTTATATGTAACTAACCCAACTAAAAGCTTTCCCAGTTCAACTCAGCCTGTGCTGGGTCCCACGGTCACTCTGGCACCATGCTGTCGAAGGGAAGCGTGATGGAGGGAGGCTGGGATGGAAGAGATAGTAGCTTTCACTAATTGGTGTTAAAACAGATTACTTTAGAAAGTTTTACAAAAACATAAGATCTTGTAAATATATCGCCAGGGCCTCTCCTGGAACCTCCAATGCGTAAGGCTGTGTGGTTTTTTTGTTTGTTTGTTTTTAAAGATTTTATTTATTTATTTGACAGAGAGAGACAGTGAGAGAGGAAACACAAGCAGGGGGAGAGGGAGAGAGAAGCAGGGAGCCTGATGTGGGGCTCAATCCCAGGACCCTGGGATCATGACCTGAGCCGAAGGCAGACACGTAAAGACTGAGCCACCCACGCACCTCAGGCTGTACGGTTTTATCATAAAGTTACTACTGCTTCGATTATAAACTTATTTGGGAAGGTGATGGAAACTGTTAGAGAGATGACCTTTTCCCACTTACCCCTTAGGGCTGAAGAGAGAGAGTGTTGCACAGTAATGAAGGGTATACATTCTGGAGTTGGTGGTTTTGGGTTCAAGTATTGGCTCTGCAGTTTAGGAGTTCTGTGATCCCAGACAAACCGCCTACACCTCAGCTTTCTCATCTGTAAAAAGGGGTTCCTAATAGAATTGACATTCTGGATAAAGGTGACAATACAGGAAAAGTAGTAATAGCAATTGATCACTGCCATCTGTTTTTTATTTTTCAGAGGGAGGAGACATACCTTCCTGCTCCTGGGGTGGACAGAGTGAGGGTGGTGGGGAGAGTCCCCTAAAGGAGGGACATTTGACCTAGCCCTTAGAGTTCTAGGACCAGGGGCGCCTGGGTGGCTCAGTAGTTAAGCCTCCACCTTTGGCTCAGGTCATGATTACAGAGTCCTGGGATCGAGCCCTACATCAGGCTCCCTGCTCAACAGAAAGCCTTCTTCTCTCTTTCCCTCTGCCTGCTGCTCGGCTTACTTCTACTCTCTCTATCTCTCTGTCAAATAAATAAAAAATGTTTAAAAAAAAAAGTGCTAGTGGCTCAGTGGGTTAAGGCCTCTGCCTTTGGCTCAGGTCATGATCCCAGGGTCCTGGGATCGAGTCCCGCATCGGGTTCTCTGCTCGGCAGGGAGCCTGCTTCCTCCTCTCTCTGCCTGCCTCTACCTGCTTGTGATTTCTGTCTGTCAAATAAATAAATAAAATCTTTAAAAAAAAAAAAAGTGCTAGGACCAGAATATTTGAAATGGGGAAGCACATGACTGTGGAGACATGTCTAGTTTGGCCAGAAAGTTTGCTATGAGTTTAACAAGGTAGTTTGGGGCTGAGAAGGGCCATCTAGGCTTTATTTCCCATGATCTGACATGATCAGATCTAGGATTCTGAAGCCCAAGCCCTGGGCCATGGGAGAGGACGACTGGGTGGGGAGGATGCGGGGGGTGTGAGACTGGTTGGCAGGAGGTGGAGGACAGAACCGGGCAGGGTCGGAGGTTCCCACGCACAGGCACACAGCCTCATTGGCACATGAACGCACTTCGAGAATAACAGGTTCCATGCTGATGGCATGGTTAGCCCGAATCTCTCTGTATTATTTATCCTGCTCTCTGCAGGGGCTCAACAAATAGGAGACCGGACTGGCAGAGCTGTCGCCGGTGCCAGCCTGAAGCTAGGCCCTTTCAGGCATGCACGGCACCCTTGCATGAGAGAATCCGGCTTCTTGGGCCTGAAGGGTCACTCCCGGCACTGGCTGCGCTGGCTGACTTGTCTTCACATCTGAGTAGGCGCTTTCTGGGAGCTGGTGGGAGCTGCCAGCAAGTACTGGCCTCCAGCAGGCTGATGGGCAGTGCAATTGATTTTAAGCTGAAATGACATCGGGACAACAACACCTCTTGCGGAAGACAGTTTGGGCCCTGTAATTGCTAGCCCGGAGGCAGGGAGAGAGGTCCCTTTCTCCTCTCAACACCTGCCCAAGTAAAAGGCATAGGCATCAATAGGCCCTTTTGGACAAAGAGACTCAGAGTGTCCTCTCCTAGCCATCTGCCTGGGGCCTCAAGCCACAGGCCCTTCCATGCCAGGTAGGTGCCAGAGATGAAGGCATTAGGGCCTCAAAGCATTAGCCAGCCCGGATGTGGCATTTTGCCCAAAGGTTTCTACCTCATTTGGACCTAGCCCTGCTCTGAAATCTCTGCCCATTGATTCAGAAGATGGTTGCAGACCCAATAAATCATTAATGGTCCTTCTCACACATCCATTTGCAAGATACAGAAGACAGAGGCAGAGATTGTTTCAGATCAGAGAAAATGGAACTCAGCGTCCCTTATTATAGATTATATTTCTCATGAGAGATCCGCCCCCTCTCATTTGCCTATATTCGTATCTTCATCCCAGTTGCACAGTGCCTAATACAGTTTTTGGCATGTCAATTAGTATTAATTTGTTGACTGATTGCGTTCTGAGATGAATAATAATTTGGACCAGGTAATTTAATTTCTATTATTTTATTATGGGAAGGAGGAGGGAAGGCTAGTATATGTCTTCATTTATTTACTCATCCAACCCACAAATATTTATCGAGTGCTTACCATGTCTAGGCACTGTACTTTGTGCAGGAGATAGAGCAGCAGACAAGCTACAGCTCCTGCCGTAAGGAGCTACGGTTTCATGGGATAGATAAATACTCAACACATCACCTTAGGGGAAGTGCCTTGTACTGAGAACACATTCTGGGCACTTGACCCAGACAAAGGGTGCAGGGGGTGGTGGTCCGGGAAGGCTTATCAGGGGTGTTGATGTCTCACCTGGGAGCTGAGGGAAGTGTGGGAGTTAGCCAGGTGACAGTTGGTGGAGAGGTACAAGTGAAACCAGTCCATGGCCCAGGGCACTATGGAGCAGGTCCTGGTCTAGAGGAAGAGTTGGCCAAAGAGGAAAGGTAACTGGAATAGTGCAGAAGTCATGGGATTGGGGGAAAGACAGTATTTAAGGGAACTTTTACCAATTAAGTGTTTCTGGAGACAAACTGAACTGACTCCAGGCAACTCAAGATGATGGCCATTATTGTTTCACACACAATCAAAGGCAAACCTGAACAACCAGGGTCGTTCTAGGGAGTCACCAGTAGAGTCTCCTTGACCTGGCCTGACAATGAATGACATGAGCTCCAGCTGCCCCATCTCTGTGTGCTCAAGCCTTCAACAACCTGGGAGGAAAACCCTGATTCGCCCTATTGGGTCAGGTGTCTCTACCTTTGGACCAATCAGGCATAGGCAGGGAAGGGGCCTCTGGTCAGTCCTACCTTGACCCCGTGAAGCCTACATTCAGTTCTATATTTTTTGTTTTCCTTTGTTTTTAGAGTGCAAATAGGGAAGGAGGGCATTTCACTAAGAGAAAGTGCAGTAGGGAGGTAGGAAGTTAGGAAGGTTTCCTAATATCTTCACTTTATTGAGCTGGAAAGGTTTGGTACTTATTTGCAAGGACCATGGATTTCTCTTTTCCCATGCCAGCCGTTTCTGCCCATCAATGGCTCTCACACACCCAGGTCTAGAGCTGCTAGACTTCAGTATGTCCTTCAGTGTCTCTGACAAATTCGGGGAATCTGGAGTCTTGAGAATGTTTCAGGGCTATGACTTAGAGGCTTGTGGGGAGACAGAAAGGATTTTGGAAATGGGGGCCAGTGGAGAACCTCTGTAGACATCTAGGAGAGGGGTTATAGAGAAGTGTGCTACTTTCCCAAGTCTAATTTGGGTTTATCCAAGTGAATAATTTCTCAGGCAACCAGGAGGAGCTGTAAGCCCCACGAGATTGGGGCTGCTCAGAATTCAAGCTGCAGTTCTGACAGCTTCAAATTGGAATCAGGCTTAGCACTGGGGCCTGTGAGGTCCTTCACTTGCTTCACTGTGTCCTCCAGGCCCAGGGCACAATTCCCAGAGGGTGAGAACACTGCTGTGCTGTGTCTTTGTGGATTCATGTAAGGAAGGGCCAGATGAGTATTTGGCCACTCAACCGTCTTCACTTGCTTACCAGGCAAATGGCTTGATAAGCTCCTGGCCTAGAGAGTGAGAAGGAATCAGGCTCTGAACAGATACCTTTGCTAGGAGAAGACACCCTTGGGCCCTTTTCCCTTGTGTCCTGGGCTATGGACCAGTCTCACCTACCCCTCTCCACCACCTCTTCCCCTGGCTAACTGACATACTTCCCAAGAGCACTTGGTCAGTTGGGTAGACAATTGTTCTTAGCCTCTTAAGATCTTAGACAACACAATCTAGAAGTCTTCTCAGATACCTGTTAGTGCATCCTTTTATTTTATAGAAAAGGAAGTTGTGCCCAGAGAGGGGATGAGATTTGTCTGAGGTCAATCAGCTAATCTGTAACAGAACTAACTCCAGAACTAAGACCTCTCGAAGCCAGGTGAGCCATCACTTAACATTGCTTCTCACTCCTCACCTTTCTGTGGGAGGACTGAATGTGCTGAGACCCTACAGCCAACTTTTCCTCTTGCTGCCACCTTCCCTAAGGATCAGTGTTGTTCTCAACCCAGCTCCAGGGTTAAGGAATAACTCCTGAACTTCCCTCTCTTCTATTAAGCATTTTTCCTTGGATAAGGAGATCCTGGGTCCAAGAGTCAGACCCAGGCTTTGCTAAGAAGGAGTCACTTGATTCAAGGACATGCTTCTTAGAGCTTTATCACCAATTTATCACTAGTCCCCGCTCTGATTGGCCCTGAGGACAAGTATCCTGTTAGCACAAAGGCCCTCACCATGTCTGAACTACAAAAGAGAGCAAGAGGAACTGAACTGGGTGGTCGGGGGCTGTTTGACCACCTGTCAGCTTGTGGACTTTGTGCTCTAGGCGATTTTGTGTGGACAAGGAGGTGACAACAGTAGCCCATGCTCCTAGAGATATCCCAGTCATCAAGGGTTGCTGCAGTCTGTTCAAGGCCAGCAGCTTTGCCTGCCTTTCAGAGCCAACAACTTCTTCAGATGAGAGAAGATGTGAGCCTATCAGCTTTTCCCTTTCCTTTCAGGGAGAGCTTCTTCAGGACTTGAAATTGGTGACATTGGTGTCACAACTCCGGGGACAATGGTTTTTACCATTTCTTTAGAGAGTAGTATGCTATTTTTCTTTTCTTTTCTTTTTTTTTTTTTTTTTGTTTTTGGTAGGAGGAAATGGGGAATGATCAAAAGGGGAGAGAGAAGAGTTTTGAAAACTTTTTTAGGTGGTGGATTTTGCATGTCTGTGCGTGTGTGTGTGTGTGTGTGTGTGTGTGTGTGTGTGTGTGCTTACTCTAAGACAACTCATGAGGAATAGCAACTTTAAATATCCAGAGCTATACCTTGTATAATCTTCACTGGTAGACTCTGAGTATTTGGTAGATAGAACACCTCTCAGGCATGGTGATAAGCTCCACTTCAGGGCCAACCTGGGTGTCTCTCTCTCTCTCTCTCTCTCTCTTTTTTTTTTAACATTTAAAAAAAAGATTTTATTTATTTACTTGACAGACAGAGATCACAAGTAGGCAAAGAGGCAGGCAGAGAGAGAGAGGGGGGAAGCGGGCTCCCCGCTGAGCAGAGAGCCGGATGTGGCGTTCCATCCCAGGACCCTGAGATCTTGACCTGAGCCAAAGGCAGAGATTTCAACCCATTGAGCCACCCAGGTGCCCCGGGTGTCTCTTTACTGTAGTAACAAACATGATAATGATTTACTAGAGGGAAAAATGACAAATTCCAATCCTTCCTGAAAATGATGATAGCTCACAGTTACTGGACAAGTACTCAATGGTGGACATTCTTAAAAGCTCTTTGCACACTGAGGATTGACTCATTTAATCCTTCTTTTAACTCTGTGTAGGTAATTCTGTTTTACTCATTAGGATGAAACGTGAAGAAACCGAAGCCTGAGGGGTTAAGTAACTTGCCCAAATCACACTGGTGGCAAGAGGTGAAGGCAGGAATTAAACTCTGCTGTTTGGGACGAATGGATAAGGAAGATATGGTCCATATACACTATGGAGTATTATGCCTCCATCAGAAAGGATGAATACCCAACTTTTGTATCAACATGGATAGGACTGGAGGAGATTATGCTGAGTGAAATAAGTCAGCAGAGAGAATCAATTATCATAGGGTTTCGCTTACTTGTGGAGCATAAGGAATAACACGGAGGACATGGGGAGATGGAGAGGAGAGAGCAGTTGGGGGAAACTGGAGGGGGGACAAACCAGGAGAGACTGTGGACTCTGAGGAACCAACTGACAGTTTTGGAGGGGAGAGGGGTAAGGGGTTGAGTGAGGCTGGTGGTGGGTATTAAGGAGGGCAAGTACAGCATGGAGCACTGGGTGTGGTTCATAAACAATGAATCTTGGAACACACACACACACTAAAATAAAATTAAAAACAAAACTGAGAAAAAAAAAACCACCTCTGCTGTTTGGTTCCAGGTCCTTCCTGGCTCTTAGCTGCCATGTGATACCTACTACCACTTACTACCACTTACTACTACTACTACTACTACTACTACTACTACTACTACTGTTTCTTTCTTCTTTCCTTTCTCGTTCTCGTTCTTCTTCTTTTTTGATACTTCTTTTTAAGATCCATGTCTGAATGATTGCTCTGACACCTACTGTATAGAATCTGAAAGCTGTGGGGTTCACTCAGTATCCCCCGGGGATGGCTGTGTCAGGGAGAAGAGTGCCCTAGATACATCCTCAAACCACCACCCAACTATGCAGTTTCTAGGAGATTTGACCACTATTGCTGGCCACCCTAAAGTCTGTAAAATACAGGCCATTCTCATTGGCAGATCGGTCATGGCTAATTCAGTGCTAATTTCCCTCCACCCACCCACCCGCCCTGCCCCAACCACTGCGCAGTTGTCCGGGCAATGCTGAACAGCCTCCAGTGATGGGGACCTTACTGTCCCACATAGCAGCTCTTCGCATCTTTGGACAATAGTGATCATTGAGAGTTGGGGATGAAGTCTGCCTTCCTTAACCTCTTGTCCACTGGTGGAACAGATCTGGGTCCTCAACCACAAGCAACCTTTTAAAAATTTGGAGAAAACCTTTACCAATACCCAGAATCTTCTCTTTCCCTGGTGACACTTTCTCTGTTTCTCCTACAACAGAGCTTCAGGACCAACCTGGCCTCTCAAACGCTTGTCCACATTCCTGTTAATGAGTCACTGAGATGTGGCCTGGTGAGAACAAAGCATAGCAGGGCAGTCCCTTCCCTCCTTGCAGTGATTCTATTAATGAAGCTTCAGGCGAGCCTCACTCGAGACAAACCTCATCCCAGGCTTCTTAAAGGGCTTATGGTTGATAATCTCAGACATCAGAGGAAGTATTTGCAGCTTCTTCACATAGGAATCACTTGAAGATCTTTTAAAAATACCAGAAACTCCTACTTAATTGGTCTGATATGCTGCTTAGGTATTAGGATTTTAACAATTCTCTGGGTATTTCTAGTGTATGGTCAAGACTGAAAACCTGGTCTTACTAAGACCAAGCTGGAATGTAATTTTTGTGAGAGCAGGGCCTTGGTCTCTCTGGTTTCCTGCTGTATTCCCAGCAACAGCTCAGGCGCCTGGCACATAGGAGATCTTGCTCAGGAAACATTCATTGATCAATGAATGAATCCTCTGCACGTTTCTGAGCGTTTGCTTATCCCTTCATCAGTTGTCCCTGATAAAGTGATGATTGAAGGGCATTGAGAGACTCTCTCTGCCTCTGACAGGGAGGGATGGAGTTCGATGAGTCTGGTTCCTGGCCAACACGCAGTTAAAATTATCTAAGTAGGACAGAACAAAGCTTGCTGGTACATGGGAAGGGCTCTTGGGTCACCACGCTCCTGTGAAGGAGGCTGGGTTGAGAACATGGTGACAACTTTGTGTTTAATTAACGTGGCTCTAGAGGGATCTGGAGCAGAATTTAATGGAGGCTAAGATTATCCACAGACTGGGGAAAGGGTCAGCTCAGATCAAAGGAAGCATCTGGAGACAGGGAATAAGGCCTTATTGAGAAGAATCGGGCAAAAGAGCTTGTTTCACTGGCTGGAGAATTTTGTGAGGCATTTGAGACAACTGAACTCTGAGAGGCACGGAGAGGGCCTGCCGTTAGGTAGCAGCTGTGCCTGAGGGTCTGCGGTTCTCACTGCATCCAGGATTCTTCCTCCATGGAGACCTGAGGAACCCATCCCCCCCCCCCTTCCCTCCCACCTTAATTTCAGTGTGAGCATATAGAGGTTCCGGGGGAGAGAACCCATGTGGAGGGATGGACACTGATTATGAGACGAAGAAACCTCAACTGAGAACATGAGTGTGATAGAGGCCTGGGGTATAGGAGTCACGGACTAGGAAGACTCTGGTAAGAAGCAGCATTCTGATGGGGAAGCATTGTGGAAATACGATCAAGACAGGAAGAGACATGTGTAGATAGAGAGGACTTGAATATGTGTTCAAAGTAGGCAAGATGGAAGGTTCAGAGCTTTCTTCTGGTAACAGGGAGGGGAACTGATAATGTATACATTGTCTCATTTAATCCTCACAATTCTCCTAAAAGGTAGAGAGTGTCAACCCTACTTTATTCATGAGGACGCTGAGGCTCAGAGAGATTCAGTGACTTTCCTGAAGTCACCAAACCAAGTAAGTGGAGAGTTGGATCACACCTAAATTTGCCTGTCCCAGAAGCTTGAGTTCAGAGAGGAGAAACATAGATGGATGGGGAGGGCTCAAAATTGAAATCTCAATGTTTAGGGACAGCTGGGTGGCTCAGTCAGTTAAGTGTCTGCCTTCAGCTCAGGTCATGATCCCAGGGTCCTGGGATCGAGTCCTGTATCAGGGTCCCTGCTCAGTGGGAAGCCTGCCTACCCCTGTGCCTGCTGCTCCCCCTGCTTGTGCTCTCTCTCCCTCTGACAAATCAATCAATCAATAACCTTAAAATATTCAGATCTCAATATTTAAAGAAGCTTAGTTTATATTGATACAAGTAATACAGTTTAACTGATGTTAAGTAATAAATTGATACAAGTGATAGAAGTAATGTCTTCCTTATAATTGCCCAATCTATGTAGAAACTACTATCAGGAGACAGTGAGCTATTGGCAGGTATGAATTTCTTTTGAAAGTCTTCCCTTCCAGGATTACCCTGAGATGGGAGATGTTTCTAAATAGTCAGGACAAATCCTCCCAAAACTGAAGGACTGGGACAGGGTTTCCAGGGTATTGGTATTCCACTTGCCTTCCTTTCCTTCCTTCTGGAATGTGAAGCCATTATAGGCAATTACTGTAGCGGAAAGACTCCGGGTCCAGGAGACATGACGTCTGAACTTGAGGCTTGCCTCTGCTACTGTCTCTCCTGCACCTTTCCCTCTCTCTTCTGGTTGAAAGAATCCCTCTCTTTCAGGGATTTGTGGGTACTCTTACTGTGCGTTTTTATGGAGCTGTTTTATGGTCATTGTCTGTAAGGGTCCTTATAATTTGGAGTGGCTACTGACTGTCTTTCTAATCAAGTGTAGAGAAGAAGAGAGAGGCAGAATTCTGACAGGGATGCCTGGGTGGCTCAGTCAGTTGGGCGTCTGCCTTTGGCCTAGGTCATGATCCTGGAGTCCTGGGATTGAGCCCCCGCTCAGCGGAGAGCCTGCTTCTCCCTCTCCCTCTCCAACCTGCTTGTGTTCTCTCTCTCTCAAATAAATAAAAAAAATACATAAAATTTTGACAGTGCTTGGGCACCTGAATCCCGCTGTGCTGGATTCTGCACATTTCAGTCATGCAAGCCTAGGAGTACCAGCTTGTCTACAAAGACAGCCCCAGCAACTTCTCCCATCTTTCTGTGTGTGTTTCTTTGCAATGTGATGCTGTCTCCTCTTACAGACAAATAGAGTCTATTTTCCCTCTCCTTGGCTTTGTGACTTGATTGGGCCAATAGAATGTGGCAGAACTGACAGGTATGCCTTTTAAGCTCTGGTCTTAAGAGGCCCTGCACTTCGGCTCTCATCTGCCTGAAACCTTGAGACCACTGTGCTGTGAATAAGTCTGGTCTAGTCGCTTGAAAATGGGAGAACACCTGAAGAGAGAGGCCCAACCAACCTAGCCCTCTTAGCAGAACTCAAGCCAGCCTGCCTGCTGAATGAAGCTACAGTGAGTGGCAGAAGAACCACCCCACTAACTCACACAATTATGAGAAATAATAAATTGTTATTGTGTTAAGTCACTAGTTTGGAGGGTGGTTTGTTATACATCAATAGATATCTGATTCATGAAATTACAGTCATCAGCTCGTTCTGTGATCTGCGTATCAATCATAGTTTTTTATTTAAAGTAAAGCAAAGTCAGCTTTTGCTAATTTGACATGTATAAAAATTTATCCAAAAGATCCTGGGCCATCAGGAGGGCTGAAGTTCCACGATCAAAACTACTCAGCCAGAAACATACTCTCAAATTAGATACTCTTCACCAGGATCCCTCCCATGGCTGTGCCAGGAATTCAACTGGACTAGAATTCTCAATGATACCAGAGCGAACATCCCTTACTACCTGCTGGTTTCTTTGCATTACCAGCTCCTGATTCAAAGTCCAGGGTGGGTGCCTCTGATAGATCATCTCTGGGCCATGCATCAACATGCTGACTATCATTGTGGGGGGGGTCTGGGAAACTAAATGTTTGTCATTTCAGCTATTATAATGGGAGGCAGACTCATAAGATTGTGGATTTTTTCCAAATGTAGGAAGTGATCCAAAATGAATGACCAGTGTCCTTCACAGTTCACCGCTTTTCCAGATCAACGTCAATGTACACTCTTCTTTCTATATTTGTACTTCTGAAAGAAAAAGACCCTAAAGCAATTCAGCTATCTCTTAATCCCAAAAAGCTCATTTCACCCCCAAATATCTCATCAGATATTATATCTAGCTTCAAGCCAAGGATCTGTGGATGATATCAATTGCTCCTCTAGCTCTGGCATGAATTTGCATTATTATTATGTAACTTATGGAATAAATTGTGAACCTGATCACAACAAACATACTCTATATGAGAAAGGGAGGGAAAGAGAGAAGAAAGGAGAGTCACATTTGTTAAAATATATAAATATGTGCATAATACAACACAGAAGATGATTCACTTAGGTACTTCTATCTTTGTGTGTACTATAGTTGAAATGCAGTTTCTGTATGGATGGCATTTAAGTTTTCCTCCTCCATTAACTTGCCCATGTTTCTCTTTGTTTTCACTTAGTACTCAATCAGTCAATGTTCTTAAATATTGGTGAGGGATGCAAACATCCATTTTCAAGAGATTTTATCCTAAAGTAGTTTTTATCTGCATCAAGTTGCAATGATTTTCCATCAATCAATATGACTATTGGAAATGGGAGTTATCATAAGTCGCTTTATGGTATCCCTTTTGCTCAATTCATTCTCCTTCCAGACTCAGTGTGTTGAGGCAATATGATTTCCCTTTGAGATCTACAGCAAGTACTCTAAGCAACATGGTAATCCCATTTTTTAGCCTGTTCATTCAGAGGGAATAGGAACCACAAATGGCTAAGTTAGAGCCTCAACTTTCAATTCAGTGAGCTAATTATACTGTTTCCTGGTAGGCATGTTCTTCCTCGGATGCTAAAATTTCTAAGTCTTCCATGCATGGAGTCATAAAGGTTGGAGGCACCAACTTTGCTAGCATAGATAGTGGGATAGTGAAAAGTGCCATCTTTGTGTCCACCCCTTGGTCTCTAGACTCATGATTTCTAGGTATGTAAGAAGTATATTACTTCATTCTGTAGACTTCATGGCGCCTCAGCCATGCAAGTGAGTTGAGTGAGGAGTAGCAACACGTGAGGAGTAGCATACTGGGAATATAACTTCGTGAAACTCATTTGTACCATTAAGACTTTCTGGAGCCTGATTCTGCTTATATCACCTCCATAGATAATGGTGTGTTGCTGAGCCTGCCTGATTTATAGTTAGGTGGATTAAATAACATGCAGTTCAGGGTAGGTAGCTCAGGTTGCATGATTATCTGGAGTCTAATGGCCATGAATTCAGCCAAGGCCAAGTAAGCTAAGAGCTGTTTCTTAAAGGGATGATAGTAACTTGCTCAAAAGGACTCAGCTTTATCCAAAACCTCAAGGACCTGTTCTACAATTCTATCCAACCTTGCTTCAAACTCCATACAACATCCTGTTCTGCCAAAGACACTTCAAGTAGCATTAAATCTTGTGAATCATAAGGACCAACTGAAGAGATGCTTACGTTAAAGCCTGAACTAGATCGAGAAATTTTTCTTCCCCTGAACTCCTCTAGAAGTTAGCAGCCTTCTTGGTCTCCTGGAAAATGGATTGGAGCAGTAACCAAAATATGATATATGTTGCTTCTAAAATGCAAAGAGAACCTTGAAATGTCATGCCAGTTTTCTTCATTTTAAGAGGTACCCGGTAAGGAAAATTGTCTTTTATTTTAAAAAGTTTTAATTCAATTAGTTAACATATAGTGCATCAATAGTTTCAGATGTAAAGCTCAGTCATTCATCCATTGCATTTAACACCCAGTGCTCATCACATCGTGTGCTCTCCTTAATGCCCATCACCCAGTTACCCCACTCTCTCCACTATTCTTCCCCTCCAACAACCCTCAATTTGTTTCCTCGAGTTAAGAGTCTCTTATGGTTTGTATCCCTCTCTGATTTGTCTTATTTTATTTTTCCCTTCCTTCCTCTATGATCCTCTGTTTTGTTTCTTAAAGTCCACATATGAATGAAACCATATGATAATTGTCTTTTTCTGATTAACTTTGTCTTTTATTTTAGAGGAAATAATCAGACATAGTCCACCTCTGGCCTTCTCCCCTATTGTAGAAGGCACCTATATTTTCACATTTTTTTCCCCTCACATTTCTGGTATATATGTTCTCATGAAGACATCTAGTGAACCATTACTTCTTGCTGTTCGTATCCTGTCATGTCAACACCCCTGTAAACGAGCATATTCTTGGTGGATGCGTGATGATCAAGGTCTCAGAAAATGAATTTGGTCCATATCTGAGGGTAGACACACACTTACAGCCAGATTGTGTTAAGGTATTCTTGTCCTCACAAGATGAAATCTTCAGGTGTTCTCTGCTTAGGAAGAGAGAAAAACTATTTGCTGGTTAGTTGCGTTCCAGGTACCAGGGAGTATGTTAATTTGTTCCCGTAGAAAGACCATCTGAAGCTCTGTTTATAAGTAAGACTACCATTTGATTCTGTTTATAATTATCCATGGCCATTTGTGAAGGTGCAACCATCCTCTGAATTGGCCAAACTGGCCGGTTAAATTGGAACGTAGGAGAAATCACTAGCTTGGCATCTTTCAGATATTTAAAGGTGATGCTAAATATCTGTGAATCTTTTGCGGGGGGAAGCTTGCATTTTATTGACCGTCTTGGTAGTGAGAGGATGTGCTGTGCGAGGATGCTGCTGGTCACTCAATATGTCTATTCCAGCTATCTGCTCAGGAACTGGGTAAATGACCAGAGGTTTGGGCTTGAGGTCCCACTGGGCCTACCATGAGGTAGACTTAGGGAAAACTTCATTGATTGCCTGGAACCCATTAGTACCTGCTCTGATACTGCAATAGTGTTCTGTGTCTTCAGATTTTGCTATTTTGTAGAGCTTGGCCAATGTTTAGTAATCTTGAGAGGGACTCTAGGTGTTTTCTTTTCCCTAGTCTACAGATCCTCTGGTAACTGTTTGCAGGGCAGTTTGGGGATTTCTTGGGGAAAGATTCAGGGTATAGTTACCATGTAACTGAAGGTTTCTTACCCAAGGGTTCTCAGCTCCCCCTTCATATGTGGAGAACAGAGTCTGTGAACTGCCTAAGTTTGAGGATTGAAAGGTGGACCATACAGCATTAGGATATTTTATGCTTCAGTAACACAAAGTCTTGACTGGCTTGAACAATAAGAAAATATATCTCATATAATGAGAAGTCTGAAGGCAGGGTTGGTTAATTCAACAGCTCTTTACATTTCCTTGCTCTGCCCTTCTCAACATATTGGTTTGTTTCCCTCTGTGGTTGCAAGTTGGCTGCCATCTTGGCTGCCAGAACCATGTACATCACATAATGTCCAAGAGAAGAGGGACTCTTCCTTCCTTAGAGTTTGTTTATTGGAGTAATGAATCCGCTTCCAGAAATCTCACCGGACTTTTGTTAGAAAGGAGGAAGGGTTGGGGAGGGGGTGATTCATGAATGGTTGCTAGGTGGGAAATGAGAACAAGTTCTGCAATAGACTGCAATTCTAATTCACAATGGCATAAGTCAGGTCTCTATTCATTAAGTCTGTCAAGTCAAAATAAGGACCTTACTGATGTGTCCACATCTCTGTTTCTTTTGGGATATGATGAGCTGTCATATCAGTGAGCCCTGTGGGTCAGACCGTTCTGGTTACTGGGCTGGCCTATGTAATAGCCAAGCTCACTATGCCTGGCAATTAGTGTTGTTCCCAAGCTGGTGTTGCTTATGACATCCAATCCAATTGAAATTGTGCATCTCATTTCCAACTACAGCTTTGCTCCATCAACATCCTTAGCTGATAGATAACAACCGCTCTGGCTTTTCATTAAGATGTTGGCACTCCCTTAACAATGTATTCACCATTGCCTTGACAAAAGAAGAGTGTTTTTGGTCCTCTTGGGAGATATAGTTAGGAGATAAGTAAATAGTCATGATAAATCCACTCCAACATTCCTATCTCCCTTGGTCTTCAAATTTACTTCCTCTAAATTATGCCTTGTAATTTCCGGCATCTCAACTGCATTTAGTATGGAACACAAATGAGTCCAGGTTTCTGTCAACCTACCCAGCAAACAATTAAAATGACTCCTAGATGCTGAAGCTGGTACATCAAATGCAGAGTCACTGGCAGATACCACCGTATCAGTAAACTCTTAAAATTATGATTTTCCCTTGTTGGTCTAGCACTTTCAGAATCTACTCCCCAGTTCTCTGCTAATGTCAATGATCAAAGTCACACACTGTTGTCTATAATGTTTTCCTTTCAGATATTGGATATGTAGTTCATTCCTTCCCCATGCCTTCCCCATGCCCACACTGTTCCAGGGACATGTTGAGATCTAACTCTAATTGTAGCTGTGGAGACAATGAGGGGAAGAGGGGGTTGAGGACAGAGGAAGAGGTTGAAGAAGGGACAGAGGGGGTTGAGGATAGAGGTTGAGGAATAGAACTGGCTTTCCTTTGCAAAGTAACACCCTCATGTTAGATCATTGGGATTTTTAAGTAAGGTGGGAACAGACAGATGAAGAGAAAAGGATGGGATGCTTTGGCTGACAAGAGAGATAGGAATCAATGAAGTTTAGAAATTCATTGCTTTCTGAGTTATCTGAATCTTCCCATAAATCTCGGTTTCAATTCCCAAGTCTCCCTGTTTTCTAATCAATGCTCTAATTTACACCTAAGCAATAGTGCAAGACTGCAAATTCAATTAATCTTGTAATTCAGCAACCTGCAGGATAAAACTCTGAGCTTGATTTTTGTCTATTTCCATATTGTAGCTGTAGACAAAAGAGATTCTTCTGGTACAGTTATAGAAAATCCTTGTTTTTTTGTCTCGAGTTAAGAACTTAGGAATTTGTGTTTTTTCATTCCCTTTTCAAAGAAATCCACCGAATACTATTAGAAGGAAGCATTTTATCCTCAGACCTTGAATTTCTCATGCCCTTTACATTGTTCTTTTTATACCCTAAACCTTGACTTCAATAGGTTTAGGTGACTACAGATAAAAACTTAATGGTTTTTGCTGTTGTTTACCACGTTTGGGGAGAGTCACACCTCTTGATCTTAGATAAATTTTCCCTGTGGTCAACCCTAACCATGCCCCAGATCTTCCCCGATTCCTGCTAATTTCTGGAGGGTGTTTGTCTGCCCAACTCTTGGTACCCTTTTTGGCATTAGCCAAGGTTTTTATTTGCAAACAACAGAAAGATACCATGGCTAAGCTGGGGAGGGAAAAAAAAGGGCTGATGAAAAGGATATCGGGCAGTTCACTGAATCTGGAGTTTTATAGCCAGGAACAACATCCAGAACCATGTCTTTAGAGGTAAGATCTTCCTCTGTCCCCTTCCCATTGAATCACTGTCTCTCAATCATGGTACTATGATATGGAGCAGGAGAGTCTGGTTGGGAAAAGACTAGGTCAAGTACCTCTGTCCTGGCTCCAAGTGAAGCACAGGAAGTAATTATCTGGCATGTTTAGCTTTGGTAGTGGGAGATGGGCTCCACGCCCTGCTTGGACTCAGAGGACCAGGGCTCCCCCCCAATGAAAGAAGACGCTGGATCGCTCAACAATCAAAACAAATGGTAGACATCCATTAGCTCCCATTGGAGTCACTCCTTCCTATGTTTGTCAGTTTCCTGCACTATAGAGAGAAGGGTCTGGTGTCGATGATCACAAAGTTTGCTCCTGGATCTATCATTCTGTGGCCTTGCCTCTCGCCTTTGTCTTCTGCGGGGTGGGCAATCCCAGGTCACACTGAGCCAGGAAAAGCAACGAGTCCTTGTGCTGCTCTAGTCACAGGTAGGAGGGGGTGGGGCAGAGGAGAGTTGGCCTGAGACCCGCTGGTCTGAGGGGGTGAAGGCCACCCTCCCCGGCTCCAGTTCTGGCAGGCAGCCGCTGTGAGGCCGAGCCCTGGTGGAGCTGTGTCTGCACCAGGTTTACACTGATGCAGAAAATAGAAGCAGTGTCAGGCCAGTGCTGTGAGTGATCCGGAGAACAAAGTCATTTTTCAAGACGCTGCCCTCTTTGAGCACTGGCTGTCGAGGTGACAGATTCTGTAGACACGTTATGGGGAAAAAAATCCACTATCTTGAGTGATTTTGAAGCCTCTAGAAATATTTGGCAAGTGTGAACAGTTGGTTCCCCGCATTTTCTCTTTAATCAATTGCTTCTTTAAGAAGCGGCTGTATGAAGGCACGGAGCTATATATTCCTCCCCCCACCCCCTGGCTGCCTTTCCAGCGCACTGGTTTCTCAACACGAAGAGGCAAAACTTTCTCCACAATCTCCGAAATGGTGCCTGCATATTAAAAATACACCAGCTTTCTTTGCTGTTTGCCTGCGGATTTGTTTCATTTCATACCTCACTGAAGCCTCCTCTCTGTTCAGAACGCGCTGTACCCAGTTGTGAGGAGAGAAGGGGAGCCGGGACGGGGAGGGGGACTTGAGAGAGCATCCCTTGTTTTCTTAGCAAACTCTGAGAAGTGTTGAAATTGAAGTTTAAGCTTTGAATGAACAGAAACCTGAAGACTTGAGGAGGAATTTTAATTCTCTGGCTGGCCTAGGGCTTTGATTCTGGCTGAACCTACGCCTGAGGGTGGTCACAACCATGAGTCACTTCCCAAAAGCTGGGCACTGGGACACAGGGTCTGAATTGCCCCTGCCTTTGTGCTCACATCCAGCTGGAATGCAGGTGCACATCTGGGCCCCCCAAATGGGTGGGGCAAAGATTTTCATAACTGAAATCAGAAACCAAACCATTTTCCCTTACATTTATTTATCACCTATAGTAAGTTAAATTGTGTCCCCCCCCAACCAAAATTAATATTCACCCAGAACCTCATAATCTGATCTTATTTGGGAATAGAATCTTTGCAGATGTAATTAAGGATTAAGGATCTAATCATTTCAGATGAAATCATGCTGGAGTTAGGGTGGGCACGAAATCCAATGACTGCTGTCCTTATAAGAAGCGGGGTGGGGGAGACACAGAGAGACAGAAAAAGTCCATGTGAAGATGGAAGTAGTGATTGGAGTGATGAGTCTATAAGCCAGGGGATGTCAAGGGTTGCCAGCAGCCATCAGTATATCAAGTGTTGCCAGCAGCCCTCAGTATCTGGATGAGAGGCTCCCTCAGAGCCTCCAGAAGGAGCCAGCCCTGCTGGCATCTTGATTTTGGACCTCAGCCTTCCCCAACTGTGAGTGAAGAAGTTTCTGTTGTTTTAAGCCACTAAGTTGGAGCTGATTTGTTCTGGCAGCCTGAGGAAACCACTATGTAACCTATTGAACATCCCTTGCCATCTTGCTCTCGGCCCATAATGTCCTGCAAAACTTTCTCCTCCCTCCATTTCAGCTCCAACGTCACATCCTCAATGAACTTCCCTGAATCTTCATTAAAAATTAACCATTTCCTGCTGTGCTTCCACAGCCTCGGCCCCGACTCTTCTCTCTGGGTCTAGTAGTTGTCCCAGCATGTTCCTCCCTCCTTGACGGCTGGCTTCCCGAGGGCAGGGGCGGATCTCCTTATCTCTATCTTTCCAGCACCTGGTAAAGTGCCTGGCACATCATAGACAGTAGTAAATGCACATGGAGAATGGAGGGAACAGAACAAGGGCATCCTCCAAAGGTCTTCCTCTCAGTGTTGCTAACGTTCTGGAGAGGAGCAGGATCATTCTCTCCCTCTCCTGAATGCTCTTCTGCCCTTCTGATGTCATCTCTATCCTCTGTACTTAGCTGCCTACTATGAACACATTTGGATCTATGTGTTAATGGCTAATCTTGCTGTGGGCTTCTCCCAGTTTAAGGCAAGGCTCTACGTGGGCCCATCCAGACTCAAAGGTAGATAAGCCTCACGCTGAAGGACTGGTGTGTGTGGGGAGGAATGAGAGAGTGACCTACAGGGTCAACCAAGGACAGAGGGGTGGAAGATAGGAAGGAGCACACAGGCTACCCCTGGGGGAAACGGTCTGTGCTGGCTGGATGTCCCTCTGTGTTGTGCCTCCCTTCCCCTGCTCCCCCCACCTCAACTCCATTCCTACCAACCACCAAATGATCTGGATCACTGGGTATAAGGAAAACTCTTTGTCCTCATTAGGCTAGTTTGGATTTTATTGTTGTTGTTACTACAAGACAAAACCCCAGACATCTGATGGAATTAAACTATTTTACGTTCTTTACATTTTTAAACAAAAGAAAGAAAGGGAAGGAGAGAGGTTATGTTCAGACAATGTCCTGGGCACGGGCACACAACAGAGGTGGGGAGAGCAGCAGCACCTGCGTGAGCCGAACTGACCCCTGGGATGCTGTAGGCCTTCCTTGCTGTGTGGACCCAAGGCCTCAGGTGGGCCCATGGTGAGTTTGGCCAGTGTGGTTGGCGCGTGATGGGTCCTGGGAGAAGGCAGTTAGGGAGCCAATGTGTCTCTCTAGGGATGGAGGCCGTGTGTCCTTGCAGAGTCCCCCACAGGCTGTGGGCTGCTCTCCACCAGCACACCTGAGAGGACCCTTGCCACCGTCAGACGCATGGGGAGGAGGCTGAGTGTCGTGGTGATCTGCGGGGACCATGGCGGATTCCACTTCAGAGGCCACATAGTCTGAGGCTGAGGATGATTTATGAGGGAGTCTTGGATTCCCTGACTTCAACTCCCTCTGGACTCTGGAAGGTTCTGGTCATTTTATTTCGTTTCTAAATCACTAGATTGTTCTTCACCCTGAGCCAATGGTCCTGGGACTTAAAGGGAGCCACTTTGCTGGAGCCATTAATCACAGAAGCCTGGCAGGGTCTCGTGGGGTGCTCTCCTCGCCTTCCCTGCTCCACTTTCCTGGAGCTTGTCTTGTCCTTGACATGTCCTCTTCCCATGACTTGGATTTCACTCTGACAGGGGACCAAGCCTTATGTGGAGAAGGCTTTTGGGAGGAGAGAGAGACTGAGAGACTAAATGGATCACGCCCTCATTCATTCGTTTATTCATTCCCTATTGAGGACTTACCTTGTGCCCGGCTCTGTCTATCTGGGAATATAGCCGTGAGCAAAACACACAAAAATCTGCCCTCAGGGTGCTTAGGATCCAGTTCCAGTCAGACTCCAACAGTTGTGCTGTTTCTCGCTGCTGAACAGAGGCAGAAAGCGAGACAGAGAGATGGATGCAAGCCAGGTATCCATACACAAGAGTCCTTACTACCAGACACCGCTGTTTCTCAGAGGGGTGGCCCCCCGGGGGGCTTGGGAGATGTTGTTAAACACCCATCACTTTACCGAACAGGTTACTATTTCCTCTACTTAGAGTCAGCTGCGTGAGGATGAGGCTGGATGGCAGCTTGACGAATTACACCCGCCTCTGAAGGCGGCTCATAGGGGAACCATATATCCTGGAAGGGGACCCAGGGCTGGAGGGAAATGTGAGTGAGAGAGAGAGAGAGAGAGAGAGAGAGAGAGAGAGAGTGTGTGTGTGTGTGTGTGTGTGTGCTTTATCTTTGTAACAGGGACAGACCATTCAAAGCAATGTGAAGCTTTTTATTTTAGCACGTGTTTTCTCTGGTCTGAGCCTCCCAGTAGACGTGGAAGATTTTGGTGGGCTGAGAGAAGTGGTATCCCCCGCCGAGTGAGTTCTGAGACAGTTTCTAGACAGAGTGGCCGCGTTTGTGTTCTCCCTTAGAGAGAGCCAAGGATCAGTATCCAGCCAGCCTCTAGGGGGCGGTCGAGAGAGCCGCCAGGAAACGGTGGGGAGAAGAAAGGAGGTCAGGAGGTTGGCGGTGGCTGCAGGGGTTCCGAACACCTCCCAGACGGAGTGAGCCAAGCGGCGATTCGCCAGGCCGCAGGGCCCGAGGGATGGCCCCAGAGTGACCAGCAGAGGGAGAAGTCTGCAGGTCGGGGGTCCCCAGGGAGAGAGCACTCCTGGCCTGCGCCCCAGGGACCTCCGCCTGGCAGTCTGACAGCTGCGGCTTCTCAGCTCTGGGCAGGAGCGTCCCCACAACCTCCTAGGGCTCCTCCTCTCCAAAAATAGGGCCTGGATGTGATCTGTGATCTGCAGCCCTTCCCCGCCCCCTTTCTTAAAGAGGAGAACAAGCTACTTTTTTTTTTTTTTTTTAAAGATTTTATTTATTTATCTGACAGGCAGAGATCACAAGTAGGCAGAGAGGCAGCCAGAGAGAGAGAGAGAGAGGAGGAAGCTGACTCCCTGCTGAGCAGAGAGCCGGGGGCGGGGCTTGATCCCAGGACTCTGGGATCATGACCTGAGCGGAAGGCAGAGGCTTTAACCCACTGAGAGAACAAGCTACTTTTTAAACAAAATTTTACAAGGAACCTCAGTCTTAAAAACAGCTTTAAGAAGCTGAGCTATTTTGGTTGAAGCCGGGCAGGGGCTGGAGACTTGCCTGCTCAGCCCCTCTCCTCCCCTGTCGTTGACCCCTGGAGGGCTGGTGGCCGCCGGGGTTCCTCAGTGCAGGGTTTGAGAACCTCTGGGCTCATGCTGTGTAAGCCCTCTTAGGAGCCGTGCAGCTGGTCGCCTTAGGGACAGGCAGGCAAGCCGAGGGCCCGGGGAGCTGAGGAGATGCATTTCTGGCACCTTCCAACAGGATCTGGTCATAGCGCGTTCTTCTGGTACTCTTTGTAGTTGACTTTGTTTCTTTTAATTTCTGTTTTGCACTCCGGAGGCTCTTGTCAGATATCTGGCAGTGTTGGGGGAGCCCGCCTCGGGCCTCCCTGTTTGGGGAAGGTTAACTGCCCTCCCTGGCTCCTGGAAGCTCGGGGTCATCTGCTGCAGACCTCACGCCTCCAGCGAGCTGCCGCCTTGGTGGGCACGGGTGCCACGCAGATGCCCTGAGGGGGAGGGCCCCGGGAGCTGCTGCTGCTCCCACCGTTTTCTTCCTCTTCTTATTTTAGCCACCCCTAAATCTCCACTACCTCCACCTCCAGAAATCCCCGGTGCTGCCAATTCTAGGGCATTTTGAGGATTCTGTGATATAAATCAGGTTGATTTTCAGCTTCCCTCACTCCTTGCAGTGACGTGGATGTCTTGAGTCTGTCAAGTTCATTATCCTTTGCCCATCCACTTTGCAGCTTCCAAAATTTTATGGCTGTTTTCTCCTTTCCCATCCTGCCTTGTCCTTGTGGGTTTATGCCTTTGTAAACAATCCCGTTGCTGTACTTTTAGTGTGGTGTGGGGAGAGAGGGAAATTAGATGCTCACTTTACCACTTTTACCAGGAAATCTGACTATTTACTTTTATTATTTAAAGAAAGACCTTTTCTGTTTCCTGTGGTGGCAAGGCTTCAGATACCTGGGGTGGGCTGCGTGCGCTAGCAGAGAAAAGCTGCTTTAGTCCCTGTCTTGAGGGTCCATTGGTCACTGTTCTAGGCCCAGCATCTTCTCCCTGTCCTGATCCTACCCCTGCCAATCACTCTACTTCCACTTGTCGTACTTCATCATCTTCCCGATTCCTCTGCATCACTCTTTCCATTTAGATGCCCTTGGGCCCTTGTCAAGATACTTTCCATCCATCAAGAAAAGAGAGGAAAAAAAAAAAATCAATGGATTTCTTTTTTTTTTTAAAACTGAGCACTAGGTAGGCTCTATGGGTATGGGAATCAGATTTTCTGAGTCCCAAATTGGAATTTTTATTATGGTCCCACATCCCAAAGATTGTTTGGCTGATGTAATTTAAACACAAGAATTTTCAACATTCAGGGAGCCGTAGGAGAGAATAATTGAAATCTGATTTGCCCCAGACGATCTCGGATGTCAACATTGTATCTGGGGGGAAAAAGTGAGGAAAACCTTTTTTATCCAGGGATCTTTGGTCCAGCTGGGTTGGGAAAATGGAAACACTTCCAAAGACAATACCAAGCATTTTGGTCATGGTCAAATAAGTGATAGGAAATCCCCCAGGAACTTAGAGTAAAGGAGATCCTGGATGTGTGGGACTGGTCAAAAAGGAAAAGGCTTTCTGGAGTCAGGTTTTAAGGATGGGCCTGGAAAACAGCCCATAGATGTCCAAGGCCAGTTCTGTGGGAGTTGGTTTGAGGAAAGCCCTGCTCTTTTCAACTCTTCCTCTACCACTTTTCACCTCCACCAGTCACCTCTGCCATTGGACTGTGTGGGCCTCATAGTCATTCCTCCTCAACCTTAAAACTTTGTCTCCTTTGGGATTAGGCTCAGCCATAAGTAGCAGAGATTAAAAAAAACTTTGGTTGAAACATAAGAGTTACTTCTCTCTCAGCAGAGTCCATAGGAGTATAGTTTGAGACTGGCCAGGAGATTCTGCTCTATGAAGTCCTCAACAATGCAGGTTCTTTCCAGATCATTGTGGTTCTTTTCCCAGGGGACCAATAGGGAAGTTAGTGCTCCAGCCATCACATCCACATTCTAGGCAGTGGTGTGGAGAATAGAATAAAAAGAAAGAGGAGCAAAGGAGGATCACAAGCCATCTTGTAAAGGAGGTTTCCAGAAGCTGCTATATGTCACTTTTGTTTCTGTCTGATAGGCTAAAACTTAGTCAAGTGCAAAGTACATTGGTATCTATAACATTTATTCTAAGTGGCCAGTTGTTACTATGGAAGAGGGGATATTGGGACAACTAGAGATCATGACTACACTGTCACCATGCATTGCTCTCAGGTCCACATTTGGCCACTTCGTCTGTCTTTCTGTCATTGACACTTTTCTCCATCCATTCATCTTCTTCTACGTGGTAACCATCACTCAGAATCAATGAAGTCTGAGCTGTGAGAAAACTGAAGGTTTTCTCATACAGTTGAAGATCTCCTCATACAGTTGAAGAAAGGAAGGTGCGGGAAGGAATGTGACTTGTCTAAGGTCAGTCACATGGCTGAATAGTTGCAGAATCGTTATCAGATTGCCAGGATCAACATTTGTCCTAACTGAGCACCTAAGTGCTGAGGGAGTGGGACAGAAATAAAGGTGTTCAGGGCCAACTCACTTAACCAAGGATGTCTTCCGGGTGAGATGAGGACTGGAATGAGTTTGGAGAAAGAGAAAATCATCTAGAAGAGAAGAGAATGTTACCAAGAGGAAATGGCCTATAGATAAAACCAAAAAGTCGAGTTAGAGCATTTTGTTAGAGCCTGTGAGTTTTTTTAACATAAAGATTTTATTTATTTATTTGAGAGAGAGAGAGAGAGCATGAGCACAAGCAGGGAGAGTGACTGAGGGAGAAGCAGGCTCCCCGCTGAGCAAGGAGCCCAGTGTGGGACTTGACCCCAGGATCCTGGGATCATGACATGAGGTGAAGGCAGACCCTTAACTGACTGAGCAGCCCCAGGCACCCCGAGCCTGTGAGTTTGAAGGCATGGTGTCAGCTACCATGAAAAATTAAATGGTGACTTGAGGTAGAAGATAGCCAAGCATTGGCTGGATGGACTTTGAACTGTAGCCTAGAGCTTGGGATCACTGAAGAAATACGGCCATTTCAGGCTTTTTAGGCTTAGCAGAACCTGGTTCAGTGCCATCTCTATCCATCTGTCTCTGCTTCTCTCCCCTTCATTTCTGCCTCTGCCCCTGTCTCAGTTTCCTTCTCCGTGTTTCTATGTCTAGTTTATTTCCTCTCTAGCCTCTGGCAGCAGCTTTAATGCATACAAAATATTTCCCATGATCCCCTTAATAATCACTGATAGGTTTCCTACTCTGAACCCAAACAGTCTCCAATCTCCATATCTCTGAAGTTGGTGTGCCCTTAGCCTACCTCCTCTGCTTTATGAAAGCAGAGTCCAGGCTGGTTTTTCCCTGGCCTGGGCACCCAAGATGTTGGCAGACATGGAAAAAGCTGGATAGTTGCCCCCCTCCTCTGCGATGGGGCTTGGGAGACATGCTCCCACCACAGCTCCTGTGGACTAACAGGCTGTCCTGCTCCCTTGAAATCTACCAGCTCTGAAATTTATGATGAATTCCTTGTCCCTACTCCCAGAGGTAGCTGCCAAGGAGACAGGTTAAAAGCCTGTATTTATGGCAAGTGACACTTTCTGAACAAGATGTTGATTAAGGAGCATGTTGGGTTCTTACTGTTCCATGAGCTCCAGAGGCTAAGCAGTGAGTGTGAAAACCCTGCGTGGGCTGGGACACCTATGACCTGCCTAAGCCTAGAGGCAGTCAGGGGCAGCTGGGGTTGGGGTCCTTACAGTGCTGTGCTAAAGTTCGCTCACATTGATTTAATGTCCAGGAATATTACAAGCTACTTGTTATGCTGTTGCTAGCTTCAAACTGGCCACGAAGGGAGTATTTACACCATGAAAATGGGCAAACACTGTGAATCAGGGTTGTAGGTCCTCCCCTGGGGGAGAACCGGTTTACCAGCACTCCACTGGCTCACCCTCACTTGGGACACCTTGTGGGGAGGGTGGCAGCTGTGTAAGATCCTTGAGGTTTTTCCAGGGTTCTGGGCAGATCGGAGGGATTTCTGATCTGGTTGGGGAGAATTGCTCCCCTGGGGGGTGGGAGGCTGGTAATGGAAGAGGAGTAGAAAGTCAATTAAAATAAACTTCACTGTGCCAATGGAGGTAGAACTGTGACTGAGTTTCTTACCCGGTCCAGAACCCAGGACAGCAGACAGATGCATCACAGTGACTCTGTTTCCTTACAGTGGAAAAAATTAGCTCAGTTATGCTTTGCAGTAAGCATATTCCTCCCTTCGTTATCTTATCTACTAACATCTTTGCTTCTTTAATGCTCATTTTCTTTGCAAAGGCAAAGAGTGGCTTTGTAATCACAAAACTGAATATACCTAAATATATCACAAAACTGATATCTAAACATATTTTGACTACCTTTTAATAGCAGGTTGACAGCTGTATAGGTCCTACCAATGAGCACAGTGCTGCAGAGGGCTGACTCATGTCCAGTTATCAGCGTGAACCAGGATAAGAAAATCTCTAATGCATGAAGCAAATACTCAAGTGCATCTGGTCAGCTCGGGCCTTTTACAGGCTGAGGCCCCTCCTCGAGCATGTAGTGAAAGTGACTTCTGCACCATCAAGTGAGTGTCTTGGCTTTAATTGAACATTAAGTCGTAGGGGGTCTCTTGAGTTAACACTGGGTATTGCGATCTAGCACTGCTGACTATTTTCTGTGTATAGCTGTTATAGTGCATACTCAAGCACAGGGAGAGAACATAGATCCTCACAGACGCATAGAGGGAAGCCCTGGAGAGTCAGTATAGGAGAGAGGCACCCAGAGCTACAAATCTAATTGCTGAAAACAGACCCAAGGAAAGTAATATAATTGCCATTAACCAGAGCGAATGGCCCGGCTGATGGATGCCAGCAACGTGTGAAGGCTTGATAATCGTCTGTACATCCCAGGATAAATGTGAGGCTCTCGTTCCTCTGCAAAGTATTTATTTGTACGAGATTAGATTTGACTGGGGAATGCTTCTCCCTTTTCTAAATTATTAACGTCTAATAAAAGGTTATAGCCAAATTCCTTGACAACCTCACATGTGGAAATAAAACCATCATTTTAATGCAGCTGCCATGCATTTTCCCTTCATGATCGAGGGTTACAAGAAAAAAGGAGAAAAGAATCAGGGGTATATTCAGCTCACAGGGGGTGTTTCTCTCTCCATTGGCATCCCTCCTTGGGGGTTTGTTCTCTGTTGGCAGGGGGGCTTTCTGGTTTCCAGCCTTTCCCCACTTACAAATGCAGGGTTATGGCTCTCCCCCATGGTGTGTGTCTCAGAGCCTGTCCCCACTTTCAGGCAGAGCTGCCATTATGGTTCATTCTAAAGGAGGGGCCCTTGGGTAGAGATGGGTCTGTGGTTTGGAGGCACTGTGTCAATCAGCCAGTCTGTCAGTCAGTCAGTCAACAAGTCTTTATTTATCTCAGTGGGTACAGAGCTGCCTATTAGGTGGCTGGGACATGTGGTCTCCCTGCCTGCAGTTTCTCCCCCTCACACCATCCTACACACAACTGTCTCATTAACTCTTTCTCAGACACAGTCCTGATCCTGTTGAACTATTGCTCAAACACTCTTGGTGGCTCCCATTTCCTCCAGGGATAACAATAAATCCATGAAGCTTAGCCTCCCATTCCGGGGTACCTGCACTTTCATCCATTGTCAGAGCTTTAATTTGTCTCCCATAAGCCTCTTCGTGACCCCAAATGGAACTACTCGCTGTACTCATCTCTGTACCTTTGCTTCCTCTGCCCCTTTTCCACCTCATGTCTGTGTGTCCAGTTTCTTCTCATTCTTCCCAGTCCAACTGAATGGTTACCTCAGCCACAAAGAGTCTCCCCCACCCCCACACTCTGACAGTTCTTTACTTTACCTCTTTTCTGGCACCTCCATTTCTACCTTATCATCCAGCAATTCATGAGGCAGTAGGGAGGGAGGAGAACAGACCCAGAATTCAAATCCCAGCTTTGCTCCTTACCACCTATGCGAACTCTCTGAGTCTCAATTTCTTCATATCTAAAGTGGGGAGAATTTTAATATTTCTTTTGTGGATAACTGCAAAGATTAAATGACTTAATTTAGATAAAGTGCCTAAAATATGGTCTGGTAGATAGTAAGTACCACAGAAATATTAGCTGTCATTATTTGCAAAAAAAAAATATTATTTTACAATGACTTGGAATTCCGTAAAAATTACCTACGAATGAGGCAAGACTGTTTCTGACTCTAAAAGTCTATAGTAACAATGGAGACTTATAGAAGTTAACATTCCCACCAAAATTCACTTTTATACCAGGCACAGTGTCTCATTTTAACTCTTGACATGACTGTTATGTCCTCCATCTTCAAGCATGAAATACTGAAATTCAGAGAGTTTCAAGGCCATCCTCAGGGAAGCTCAGCTTGAATGGACTGGAACCAGAGCCTTCTGACTTCCAACCACATCTCGTCTTTACTGCTGCCCTCAATCTCTGATTTATTAAGAAGACCTACGTCACTAAGTCTGAGACATTTGGATCCCCAGAGAAGGATTATAGAGCTGCTGCCAAGGTCAGCAAGGGCCTGCTATGTGCGGAGAACCCTCACCACATTACATAAACAGACCCATGATCTCATATCTTACAGAGTAAAAACGTTCAGCCCAGACGAATGTGGGTAGGGAACCATGGTGAGGTATGTGTGGCCAATCCACTTTTCAGCTCACTGCCAGGAACACCAGAGGCCAGATTTCCTGTTCCTTCCTCCCAGGTGGCAAAAGAAGGCATAAACTCCGGGAACACTCACAGTCTTCTCTAGGAGTCTAATGAAAATTAATTAGGAAGCATATCTACTGTGGAAATCCCCAAACAGAACAATGATGGATCGTCTAATCATGCATGTCAAAGCCAAATAGAAATGTTATGGAATCATTAGCAATTTTGGATGATGTGACCCATTCTTTCCCCCCACCTAGTCTGGAAATGCTTTTCTAGGCGTTCAGCCCTCAACTCCCAAATGCATTTACTTTTACCTTCAAGAATGCCCTTCCCCCACCAGGTGTTGATCTGGGATGTCCCTGCCTGGTGCCTGTACCCCACAGAGTGGCTTATGTCAGTGTGCTTGATGCAACATGGAAGTTCCTGGAATGCAGAGCCCGTATTCCTGTAATTCTTTCCATAAGTGGCCCAGCACAATGCTAAGTGAAGTATGGAACTTAAAGCTTTGATGGTGATGCCAATTAGCATGTCTGTGTCTGGAGCAAATTAAATTTTCTAAATTATTCAGGACTGGAATCCTAAGGCTTCTGATGATTTGGGTTCTTGTTCAGATCCCAGACTCATTAGTTGTGTGTGTCGTCAGGGTCCTGGCAAGAAACAGTGGGCACATTCAAAAGTCGATGAATAGGGTTTTAAAGACGGGTATATTCAGGTTTAAGGGAAACCAACCAAGAAGGGTGAAGCACCGTGAACCTAGCAGCAGAAGGGAAGTTGCTACCCCCCTCAGCACCTGGGGTGGCTCCCACTACTGAGGGGAGGGCCACCTGGCAGGGCCGGTGGCTGTAAGACAGAGACACATAGCCACAGCCAACCCATGGCCAGACAGGAAAATAAAAATCCCAGTTTCTTTCTTCTCTCATCTCTTGTTTTCTTGCCGTTTCTTCTCATTGGCCCAAACTAATAGAAGGCCAAAGGGTCAGGGAGCCTTCTGATGCAGTCCCCAGGTGAAGAGTGGATCTGGGGCGAGTGGGGAAACAAAGGGACACGATCTAGTCTACCATGCAACCTTAGACAAATTCCTTAAAAATTCTTTGACTCTCAGTTTCTAATTTGTAAATAAGGATAATTATCTTACCTAGCCATAGGGTTCTTGAATGTAAGAACTATGAGACATTATACAAATGAATGGGGTTGTAATAATTTTTTTGAACTTGCTTAGCTGGCTTTTCTTTCTTTTCTTTTCTTTTCTTTTTTTTTTTAAAGATTTTATTTATTTATTTGACAGACAGAGGTCACAACTAGGCAGAGAGAGAGGAGGAAGCAGGCTCCCCACTGAGCAGAGAGCCCGATGCGGGGCTCGATCCCAGGACTCTGGGATCATGACCTGAACCGAAGGCAGAGGCTTTAACCCACTGAGCCACCCAGGCACCCCGCTGGCTTTTCTTTCATTTGTATGGATCAATCTGACCAAAGATAGGCCATGAGGGATACATGCCCCGAGCAAAGAGAAGGCTCTGGCAGGTACACCCAGTGGGCCAGGGGTCATGGAAGGACCCAGGCCTTTCAGTGTTTTTGTCGCCACAGAGTAGGATGGAAGTTTCGAATTTGTTCTTGATTCATATTGAAGTAATCTTTTTTTTTTTTTGCTGCAATTTATTCAGGTTTATGGAGCACATAAAGACCTACAAAGGCAGCCTTTTGATGTAGTTATGCAGCTATAAACTTATACAGCTGTAATAATTGCATTTTAATGATTTCTTTATATTGCCATAATTGGTAGAGTTAATGATCACGTCAACTGGACGAGGAAAAGAATGTTCCTTTCAGCCAATCCCCTTCTTATCCTCTCAGGCTCTCTAGAGCGTATAGAAAGATAGATGTTTCCTGACTCCCCTCTATCCACAGCTAATGGACCCCCGACTGGTGATCACTGAACCTCCTAAGTTCTCTTGGAAAGGTGTCCATTTGATATACATATTTAGTTTGTCCTTGTTTCGTGAGCAAACTTCCTCACCTCTCTCTCCAGAAGGAGTCAGGCTGGCACATTGTCTATTCGTCTTCCTCTGGCTGCTGTAGTTTCTCTGCACAGTAGTTTTCCACTTCAGGCTTCATCACTGGAGAAAGATCTGGGAAATAAAAGGGTTTGGGGCTGGTGTGTGCACGTGTGCCTGTTATTTAATCATGTCCCAAGTGCTGAGAAAAAAAGTCCCTCTGAGATCAGAGCTGGATGAAAGATCCTGATTTTAGCTGGAGGGGAAAGGGGGAGCTAAAAATCAGCTTGACTGAAAATTCTCATAAAATTTGCAAAATCCTGAAACTGAAAGTTCTGCAGTGCAGAGGCATTCCCATGCAGTGTAAACAGGGTCAGTTAGGGCCTCTTGGAGCTGGGCTGAGGTGGGGGCCACTGTCAGTCAAGCTAATGTTGGGCTTAGGATGGGGGTGGAGGGAACTGACCCTCAAAATAGAGATCGCTTTGGGCAAGACTAGAAAATAAATAATCCCCTTCCTCCCACCTTTCCCATCTGCTTCTGGCAAAGAGAGGAAAAGGAAGCCAGTTAACCGCCTCCCTGGTTTGACGTGCAGTGCTGAAATTCTGGACAGCTCCCCCGGGGCGGGTTGTGGGGGGCGGCTGTCAACTTGATTATTGGTGAAAGTGATGGTGGTGGTGGTGGGGTCAGTAAGTGGGGTCACAAAGGAGGCTGTGAAGAGGAAGTGAGGGGTGGGTATTTTGAACAGAGCATAACCAAAGCTGATGGATGGTCAATAAATAACTTTTGATCAACTTGAGCATTTAAATTGGTTTTGCAATGAGTCAGTGCCAGCAGACTTCCTCACTTCCTTATGCTTTGTTGAGGCTTATCTGGAAAGGAGATTTTGTGCCCTGAGCATTCACCTACCGATGGTGCAGAGAGGAATCAAGGGAATAGTCAGTGTGGCAGGGGAGGCCAGCCTGGTATGAAACACTGCCAGAACAGTTTTATAAAATGGTTAGTCCTTGAGCATGCCTGAGAGTTGGCTGCAAACTTGTTCTGGATAGAGAGAGAATCTCCCATTCCAAGAGCTAGCCACACAAAGAACTTATTTCTGTATCCCTCCAGAGATATGAAGGGATAAAAATCCTCCAGGAGGATTTGCCTCTGGCCTCCAACTTTGAATTGGGTTGGAAGAACGAAGAATACAATGAAGGAAAGACTCTTGTCATGAGCATTTTGGCCTTAGTTTGAGTCTGAATAATGTGTTCCTAAAAGTATACCTTAGGAAGGCTTCTGCTTCCATTCTGGAAATGTCTCTTCCTTTATTCCACCTGAAATAACATCTGAAGACATTAGGGCCAATGTGCAGCTTTAGGAAGTTACCTCTTCACGGTTAGATGATTACCAGGAGATTCTATACCTTGGTGTAAGTTGATCCAATCAGTATTCTAAAATTCTGACAATGAGGTGAGATCAGAAGCATTGGAAGAGGAAGAAGCTGATATGGGGATGTGGGAAGGATGGACAAAATTTGTTAGCCCTGGAGTCCTGTCTTTGGAGGAAATCTTAGAAGAGGAGGTTTTGTTTTGTTTTCCCTTGAGGGTAAGGAGAAGAGTGCCAGGAGGTGAGAAACTTCATAATTCTAGATCTGGTCAGTGGTAGACCCTTTTCCTTAAGTGAACTCTGGTTGCTCTTTTACTCATCTTATGACCTACTGCATTCTGATTTGTCAGTAGGTAGGCTCATCCTGTATGATATAGTAATATGGCTTGGGGTTAGACAGTTAGAGGGTTTTAGGTTACAGACAACTGATTGACCATAAAATGACATTGTGGTATTGAGCTTTACGGTTTTCACAAAAATCTGTGAAGAAGATAGGAGAGGACCAGGAATCAGACTCATGGAAGGGTGCCAAATGTCCTGTGGACATTCAGCGCATAAGTTGCAGAGCCAGGAACTTGGATACTCAGTGCTCTTCTATATCACAGTTTAATAGTTGGGATGGAACTATCTCTCTTAGTGAGCATCTTTCAGTATAATCTTGCTTATCAGGGGGATGAACAAAGTGGCTTTGGTTTTGGAAGGGCTCAGTCTCTGTATTGATTATTCAAGGCAATATACTCAGGAGGATGCAGGATTCTGAGAATGTAATTGTTGAAAATCCCCAAGAACCCCACAGATTATAGTTGTTTGGCCACTTAGGTTCTTTCCAGTTCAGAACTGTAGCCATTTGGCAACTTTTTCAAGTGTACATCACTGAGAATCAATGGTGATGAGGTTCCTACCATTATATCTCCCTCACTTTGCAGAGCCTCAGGCATAATAAATGTGGTGGAAATGTCTGCCAGATGAAAATTAGGACTGTTTGCCACTAATACACTGTCTTCCCTTAACCTCTGCCAATATAAGAAGAGATCCAAAAATAAAGTGAAGGAGTGGGTGACTTAATTCAGATACAGACTTGACAAAGTCTCCCTCTGTTTGTGTGTGCTTTTCCAGCTACTGGTTCTCTTTTGGCTTGCCTTGTGGCCGTACAGCTATTCTAAACCACTGGTCATTCTTATGAGTCTCTTGGAATCATCTTTTTAGTAGTTCTCTTGAAATGCACTCCTTGAATTTCACAAAATTAAAATATACTCATTAAATCATGAACATACATCCATTCTTTCATCTACACAATCATACAACCATTCATCTATCTAAGTAAGTGTCTATTCATCTTTCTAGTCAACAAACACTCAGCACTCAGAATATCACTGTATCAAGTACTGTGGGATACCCAAAGACAAATAAAATAAAGTTTCTGTATTAAAGTCCAAGCCAAAAAAAGAGAAAGGCCACCTTAAATATCTACAATAGAGAGAATTCAGTATAAGAAACTGATGATAGTAAAATTGGAAAGCCAGACAGGAGATGGTATGACAACCCAGAAGTTAGCAATGCTTAGAAGATACTACTGCCCATAGACTGGGAAAACAAAGGTGTGTGAGATGTTACCAGAGCCTAGGAGTTGGGACACCAGTATGATGCTGGAACCATGGTTGATATGTTCAGTGGGAGCTTGAACCAGGGTAGATATATCTAGTGGGAGCTAGAGTCATGGGCGAGTAACAGTTGTGGCAGAGATACAACCTGAGATGAAGAGGAAGAGGGAGAAATCCCCTGGCTTCTCCCTTTCTCCTGTCCTCTACCCTCCATTGGCTGAACCCAGCTAGAAGCCTGGGAGATGCACCCGGCAGGGGCCAATTTTCCTGTCCTCACCACAATCCAGATTAGAGCAAATGAAGGGTAAAATATGAATCTGAGGGTAAACAGGTGTAGTACCAACACAGCCCCAGAACTGGGGGTAGGGAAGGGGAGTCCAGGATCTAATTCACTGAGACCCTAGTAAAATCTCTGATTTTAGAATGGCTTTGGGAAGGAAACTGGAACTTTGGTAAAATATCCTGAGGATCGTTTCAGGAATCTAAGAAAAGACTGGATAGTTTTCCCAACATGACTTCTCTCTAGAAAGGCTAACTGTGATTAGGGACTTTTGGGTTGAATGTTAAGTACAACATCATGGTGCCTCTTTGACCGGTGAATAGCTGTTTATGATGCTTGATCACCAGGCTCCATGCATTCCCCATTCCAATCAAACCAAATTAGTCATGCTCTTTCACACCATCTTGCCTTGGCTAGAGCCGTTCCCTCTGCCTGAAGAGTTCTTGTCCCTCTTTTCTGCTTGGAGAATTCTTATTCCTCCTTTAATAACCAGCTCAAATGTCACATCTTCTGTGAAGACACCCTGTATCCTGCCTCTCCACACTGCCCCCCTACCCAGCAGTTCCTTCATATCTCCATTATTGCACCCAGCGTAATGTGTATTGGTGGTTGGTTATTCATATGTCTGTGTCTTCCATTAGTCAACAGTTCATGGGGTACAGGGGCCACACCTTAATTACTCCTGTCCACATACAAGTACAGCACAGCCTCTGGCACAAGGTCATCAATAAACACTAGTTGAGAGATTGAATGTGTTATTGCATATGTCCAAAAGCATATAGGTAGATAAATAAACATCTGTTCTCTGAAATCCTCAACCTCCTGCACCTCCCCCAGGGGTGATAGTTATCAGTTATTGAAGTGGCTGGGGTAGTGGGCCAACTGAATCTCCAGCCCTGGCTTTCCCATGCATGAGACCATAGATATCCCTTTGGAAAGAAATCCCTAGAGGAGTTGAGTCTGAGGACTGTGAGAAGCTACTGGTACTTTTATTTTTTGATGTTTTATAAATGTGTCTTCTCAGCCTAGCCCAGCCCAACATGACAAGGCAGAGATCTTGTCTGTTTTGAACAACTCAGACAGCTTTTACAGCTTGATCATTTGAGTGAATTTCTAGCTGTAGAAAACAGGATCTTTTTCCCCTTTCTCCTTCATATTTTATCCTTCCCTTTCTTCTGCCAAGTGAAAGACCTCTCCCCTGCCCCTACCCATGTCTAGACCTTTGAGGTCTTTGCCTGGTCTATGGAAAAAAAACAAAACAAAACACTATCAGGTTGTTTCTTTCAGGGCCCCTGACCCTCTTTCTTCGCTTACTTCCCATTTTTTTTGAGCTGATGGATTGACTCTCAGGCTACTCCATGGCTTCCATGACTAAGAGGGCAGTGGGTCTGGATAGGAACTTCCTGTTGTTCAGGTAAAAATGATAATATCAGCAAGAGCTAATATCCTTCCTCTTAGATGTGCCAATATTTTTGTTTTCTTTTTCATCTTTGATATTTTCCCAGGTAGTTCTGCAGACTAGAAGGTAACCATCAACTCCTTTATGGTGGGTAAAATGAGGCCAGGAGAGACACAAATCATAGTTGGAGGCAGTGAGAAAAGCCAGAAGTTGAGCTGGGGGTCTTGGGTCCCAGCCCTGGATGCCACTTGAAGTGTGCGGAGGAGATAAAAACGTAGACAGGGTGGTCTCAGGCACTATCAGATGAGAAGCTGGAGCCTAGACACGAGACTGGTGAGGTTATGTCAGCTGGTGACAGTGGGGACTAGGGTCCCTTTGGAGTTTCTACTCAGACACTCCCGTTACCCCTGCCCCCCTGCACTTCCTCTTGCCTGCCTGTGAAAGATGGAGATGAGCAGCGAAGTGAACATTTGCCTTGGGACCAACAGCAGGATTTCTCTAAATCTTGGTCTCATTTGTTTTTGTGGCCTCAAGCCAATTACTGAATCTATCTAAAAGTTGGATTTCTCACCTGTAAACGGAAAAAATTTCTGCCTAAAGGCTGTCTTGAGGATTAAATGAGATGGAGAGTTTAGCCATGTGCCTGGCACATAGCAGATACGCAACTGAGAGTATTTATGACTACAGAGATTTTTATTACATGGACTCACTCCTTCTTACAGGCCCTCAGCTTTAGGGCTGGGCAGTCCTCTTGGTCATCCTGGGCCTCTCAGAGGAAGGATAGGCTCCAGCTATAGAAAGCCTGCAGCCTCTGAGCCCAAACCCACACGTTTCTTCCTGTGTTTTCTCTCTCATGTGTTGCCACGTGCAAGGAGATCTCCTGAAAAGAGGTCAGAAGGAGGAGGTCTCGGAGGTGAGGGGGAAACAGATGGGCGCTGTGAACAATGGCAAGTGAGGGACAAGGGCTGGAGGGAGGATCGCTCTTTGGAAATCACTGTGTGTACGGGGTAGGGAGTGAGGAGGGCGGTGGTGAAGATGCTACATGGTATTTCCCAGTTAACTTGGATCCAGCAGTTGCACTACTAGACATATAGACAAAGAACAAAAAAATGCTAATTCGAAGGGATGCATGCACCCCGATGTTTCTAGCAGCATTATCAACAATAGCCGATTATGGGGGCACCTGGGTGCCTCAGTGGGTTAAACCTCTTCCTTCGGCTCAGGTCACGATCTCAGGGTCCTGGGATCAAGCCCCACATCGGGCTCTCTGCTTGTCAGGGAGACTGCTTCCCCCCCCCCCCCACCCTACCTCCTGCCTCCCTGCCTACTTATGATCTCTCTCTCTCTCTCTGTGTCAAAATAAATGAATAAACTCTTAAAAAAAAACAATAGCCAATTATAGAAACAGCCTAAGTGTCCAACGACCGGTGAATGGGTAAAGATGATGTGGTACATGGATGTATACAATAACACAATGAGATATTACTCAACCATCAAAAGGAAGGAAAGCTTGCCTTTTGCAACAATGTGGTTGGAGCTAGAGAGTAAGTGAAACAAGCTGGTCATAGAAGGACACATGCCTGTGATTTCACCCATATGTGGAATTAAAGAAACAAAACAAATGAGCAGGGGGGAAGGAAAGAGAGAGACAAACCAAGAAACAGACTCTGAACTCTTGAAATCACACTGATAGTTACCAGAAGGGAGGTGGGTAGGGGTGGGTGAAACAGGTGATGGGGACTAAGGAGGGCACTTGCTGTGATGAGCACGGGGTGTCGTCACATTATTGTACTCCTGAAACTATTATATTGTATGTTAACTATACTGGAATTTAGGGGCGCCTGGGTGGCTCAGTGGGTTAAGCTGCTGCCTTTGGCTCAGGTCATGATCTCAGGGTCCTGGGATCGAGTCCCGCATCGGGATCTCTGCTCAGCAGGGAGCCTGCTTCCCGCTCTCTCTCTCTCTCTGCCTGCCTCTCTGTCTACTTGTAATCTCTCTCTGTCAAAATAAATAAATAAAATCTTTGAAAAAAAAAAAAACTATACTGGAATTTAAATAAAACTTGGTCATATACTATCTTTCTGCCCAGCATGAAGCAGAGGGCCTGATATCAGAGTCTTTCCTCCATATGTCACCTTCATCCGGGACTGTGCCAATCGGTTCTGCTCCTAGAGTCACGAATTCCCTCACTTATGTCTTGGTAGGAACCTACACCACACTCTAGTATTTTCAAGAGTACTTGCCTTGCCAAGTGTCTGGCTTGTGGAAGGATCCCAGGCACGGACCCATGGTCGCTAGCTCATGGTGGGGGCTTCAGGGTTGGCTCTGGTTGCTCTCCCTTCATGCAGTTTCCTGGGCAGGACTCTTGGATTGAGCTGGAGGCTCACGTCTCTGTCACACAACCTTTGTCTCAATACCCCCTCTTTGCTTTTGCTCCTGGGGTGGTTGGAGCTGAGCTTTGCTGCTGAGCAGGGCTGGCTTTCACCACTGTCTGGGAAGATCGGATCTGGCTTCTTCCAGACATTTCCAGGCCATTTGATGAATGGGTCCATGTAAATAGGGGGTGGCAAACGGTTGGTGGGGAGGGTGGGGAGGAGACAGAGGGCCATCTTGCCCTCACTGAAGGGCTTGGAAATTTCTGCAGACACGGATTCTCCTCCTTTTCCTACTCCGATCTTCAACTTCCCTTTCTCGCGGTCATTTCCTCTTTCCTTTTCCACTTCCGGCAACAACTGGGTGGCTCTCAAAATAACAAGCGTCTTCCAGGATGCCTGCAGCTGGAGGAGACTAGCTTCTTAGGAGCTCTGGACTGTGCCCTTGCAGGTTACTGCAGATGTTAATGAACCAGGGTACATCTGACCAGGTGCTTTGACCCAGATGCCAGCCAGGGTGAGGGGACATGGCAGGGTTGCCACAAGAAGGGCTGGGTGGAGCCACGTATTTGCAAGCTGAGGGATGATGTTCTAGGGAGCTGGTATGCTGGTCCTCCGGGAATGTCTGAAGACAGAGGTTTCAGGTTAGGGGCTGTATGTATATTGGCAATGGAGATGGGTGGGTAAGTCATAGGCTGGCCCATTCCACAGCAGTGTCCAACAGTCCCCCAACGTCATGCTGCTCAGGTATACTAACACCCTCTGTCTGTTTATAATGCAGCCTATTTCACTGACCCGGATGTTCAGCAAGAGACCGGAGCTAACGTGTTGCCCCATCCACTCTAGAAAGATCCAAGTTTATAAATCTGTTGCTAAAATATTGGACACCCTTCTTCATCACGCTTTAAAAATTTGTGTTAATCTAACTAGAACCACAGCCCATAGGCAGCTTCCACTAAAATACAACTTGAAATTTGAATTCCACTAAAATCCACACAGGATTACAAAATCTGAGTCTGTGAGCATGACCCTCCAATGAGTGTGCATCTTTTTTTTTTTAATTTTTATTTATTTTTTAAATTTCTTTTCAGTGTTCTGGAATTCATTCAACTTGCATCTTGTCTGGTAATCTAGAAGGTCTGGGCCCATGAAGGAAGGCAGAGGGCAATAGGGCCAAAGAGTGGATTCCCCTGGGCCCAGACTCTCTTCAGTCTGGGCTACTCTTAATAGTCCAGGGCTTAAGCCACATTCTGGGACACAGTGTGACCCTGCAGGCTTGGGCAGACCTAGGCTAGACCTAGATAAGGGACAGTCAAAGCTGCTGAGACTAAGTCCCTGAGTAGTTGTGAGCCATGGCCCAGGTGAGCAGTCAGCATGGGGAAGGATGCGGGGCCAGGGAAGAGGCAGGTCTGATGAGAGGCGTCCTGGCAGGTGGGCTTGGCAGACAGACAAGAAATCCAGCTCATGTGATTTTTGGAGGCCAGACAAGCATGCCATTGTCATTAAGACCGTTTTCTCCATGCTGTTTTTTAAATAGCATTTATGTATGTATGTATTTATAATATTCTTATCTCAAAGGCGATCTCAGGTATAGATGTATAGATGTTGCTAAACTGCTTCTTGAACTTTCAATCATTGATGTAAAATATGTGAAATGAACAATATAGAGTCAGGCTGCAAAATTCCTATAAATAGATACACTGAATCAGAAGTCTCCATGCCTGCGCTTTTAATTTTGATATAATTTCACACTTACGGAAAAGTTGTTATCTTTTTGCCCCATTTGCCTTATTATGCAATCAGGTATTTTGGAAAGCCAGAGGCAACACTGTAGCCATCAAGCTTGGGGAGGGGGTGCCAGGCTCAAGGGGATATGCCACCACAGGCAGGGTGGCCCTGGAGAGACAGGGGACAGAGCCGGTCAACAGAGCCTCAGAGAACATGCCAGAGTGGCCCCTGAGGAGATTTTCCAGAGGGATGGGGCTAAAATCCAGTTTAGCCACTTCTGCTGTGTCATTTTGGGTCGACTGCTGAGCCCCGATGAGCATCCTTGGCAAGTGGGGAGTTTCAAGTCTCTTTCAGCAGGTTTCTCGTGAGGATGGAAGAGCTTTCAGGTGAAACGCATTTTACAGGACCTGGTACGTACTGGCAATTTTTAATAGTCACGATGATGATGATGATTCGAGGAAGAAGAATAACTCCTGAGATTTGAAGCCAGAGGCCCAGCTGGACTCCACAGGTGAGGGTGGCAGGTCGGGGGCCGAAGCGGCAGGGAGGGAGCAAGTGCCCCTGCAGCCCAGGCGGGACTCATGCTTCCCTGGGCATCATCGGGGTTGGGGGGGGGGTGCTGGCCTGGGGAGGACTGTGTGAGGGATTCTTCTGCATGAGAAACCGAGTTCCTCTGGCGAAACTCCAGGGCTTTGGCATCTGGGGTAAGGCGAGATTAAAACTGACAGCTGTGGGGTGCCCCTCCCTTGGCCCGAGGAAGTATGAATGGAATATTTGAGATGCTGGAAGCCCTCCTGCATGGTGAGTTCAAAGAACAGAAAGTGTCTCACTTCTCTGAGGATTCCAAACAGACTTTGTAAAAATGTAATTAAGTTCCAAGTCCCTGGAAATCAATCATGCTCCCAGGAACTAATACCTTGGCTTGTTGATTAGAAGTGAGGGGAGCCAGGGGCAATTACTCTCTGATGAGGGAATTTCTTCACTCAGAGATCCAAGGGCTTGGAGAGCCAGGGTCAGGGAGCTGGGGGCCAGAGAGCGGTAGGGGTGAGAGGCAGCTTCTGGGAGCTGCAGCTAATTACACATGACCTGTTTCCTTGGGCTGAAGTTCTCCATTGGCGATAAAGTCCACCTCTTGATCTGCACTTGAGTCTCAGAAGCTTCTCTTCATACTGGGGGAAGCTGAGCAGAAAAGGTGACTGGGGGGCGCCTGGGTGGCTCAGTGGGTTAAAGCCTCTGCCTTCGGCTCAGGTCATGATCTCAGGGTCCTGGGATCGAGCCCCGCATCGGGATCTCTGCTCAGCAGGGAGCCTGCTTCCTCCTCTCTCTCTCTGCCTGCCTCTCTGCCTCCTTGTGATCTCTCTCTCTCTGTCAAATAAATAAAAATAAAATCTTTAAAAAAATATAAAAAAAAAAAATAGAAAAGGTGACTGGGTCCCAGGACTCCATGAGGCTACCAGTCGCTGCTTAGGCCATTTTCTTACTGCCGAGCACAGTGGGAGCAAGTGGGAAGATGGGACACCTGCTGGCTCGCCGCCCCTGCACAGAGGCTCCAGGCTTCTCAGCGCTGTCCTGGGCACCGGGCCTGGTGCTTGCTCCCCCGGGGTGTTGATGGGTTTCCCAATGGAAGGAGGTGACACCGAACCGGAAGTCAGGAGCCCTGGGGCCCGGCCAGAGTTCTGCCTCTCACCAGTCCCGTGATTGCAGCAGCAGGCCCTCTGGCCTCCATTTGGCACCTGTAGAATTGGACAGCGCAATCTGTCAGGCCCCCCCAGCTTGGACCACATCTCCCTGATTCCCTGCTGCATGGAAGGGGAGGGGAGCAGTCTGGTGGGTGAGATGGAGCTCAAGGAGGTAGTTTAGATGCAGAAGGGATGATGGATGGCGGGTTGAGGGTGGGGCACAGACTCAGAAAACAGTCTGCTGACAAAGTGATCTGGCCTTGCCCCTGAGAATCGTGGAGGGCTTCGAGGACCGTGGGGGAGGGGCTGATTCAGCCATTGGGTTTCTCCCAATCAGCTGGACGGGGACCCTCCCAAACTAGACAACCAGCTGGCCAGCTGAGGCCATAGACCCTGGCATGCTGAAGGGGTGAGAGTAGGAAGAGCCGGAAACTCTTTCTGAAGGACCTGTCTCAGGGTCCTTCCCTCCGTGTGGGCTCCAGACCCATGGCCCCCTGAGAGCCTGTGAATGGGCAGCAACAGGGCAGCCCAAGGCCAGGGAAGGCCTGGGTCAGAGGTGACCCTGGGGCCAGTGTCAGCCTCTGCCTGTGAGTGAAAGGCCTGTTCTCCAGGGCCTGGGAACTGGGAGGGAAGCCGGGGTCACTGAGCACAAGTGAGAAAGCACTTGGAGACACTTTCAAGCCTTTGCTATAAAAATGTAGAAAGAAAATCATGACTTTTACCTTCATGCTGTCATTTCCAGCCTGGCCTCCACCAGACAGGACACAGAGACAGCAGCCCCCACCTCTGATAGTTCTCTTTCCCACAAAATTTTGGCCTATAAACTCTTCCCTTCACAGGTCAAGTGGCTGGGCACGTCCAGCTGGAGCGACTGGCCCAGAGGAGCCACTTTGGTATCATAAGGACTTTGGTTTGAATCCCAGATCACTTCCTTATTAGCTGAGTGACTTCAAGCTGGAGACTCATTTCCTCATCTATACGACGGGGGCAAGAGTAAATCTTCCTCATAAAGCCCATGAAGATTAAAGGGGTCATGCTTGTGAAGATCGTTACACAGCACCTAGTTCATAAGAAGCTGTTACTATGGGGCGCCTGTGTGGCTCAGTAGGTTAAGGATCTGCCTTCGGCTCAGATCATGATCCCAGGATCCTTGGATCGAGCCCTGCATCGGGCTCCTTGCTCAGCAGTGAGTCTGTTTCTCCCTCTCCCTCTGCCCCTCCACCTGCTTGCTCATGGGTTTTCTCTCTCAAATAAATAAATAAAATCTTTTTTTAAAAAAGAAGCAGTTACTATTACTACATTATGATTGTTATTGTTTTTAAAGTTCCTGACAGAGCCAGGCCTAGAATCTAGTTCACCTGGACTGTAGGACAAGTGTCATCCTGAAACTTTGCCTTAACCAGCTGGAGTTGCTTTGGGTTCCTTGGCCCTTTGGGGTTCTTCAGAGGCAGGGAGTTGGCTAACATGAACTCATGGAGATTTGGGTTCTAGAACAGCTCGGTGGTTGTCCGTTTTCACCCGTCTGCGTTGGTGGTGCTCCCCACTTCCGTTTCTCAGACCCATATCTGAGGGGGAGGAAAGCTTTGTCTTCTGACCTCCCTTGTCCCAAAGGGGCCACTCCAGGGGTGGAGTCCGGGGCCCCGGCGCTTCTCTCCCAGCACAACGGTCCTCTCTCCTGACCTGGTGTTTGGACTACACCATCGAGGGCTGTTTGCTTTCCCAAGCCCAGCTGCTAATGGCTAATTTTCCATGAATCATAATCGCTTTACCCCATTAGGCAGTATAATGAAGATTGGATGGTGGGCCTGTTTGCTCAGCACACAGAGACGCTGACAGCTGTCCTGGGCTCTCCCCCAGCGCCCATCCACAGCGTTGGCTGCCTCTACCCCTGACACCCAGGTCATCCTCACTCTGGGGGCTCGAAGAGCAGCAAAAGGTCCACAACCCCGGGGTGGGTCCTTCAGTGAATTCCATAGGATGTCTTTTGCCCTCCGGTTGCAGGAGACCTGCTACCCAGGTTGCTGAGAGCTGGTTGTCGCTAACATTTACTGGGATTCACGTGCCATCACTGCATGCTTCCTGGGTGCCAGGCTCGGCGCTAAATACACAACATTTAATCCTCCCAATGGCCTTACAACATCGCTACTCTTATTAAGCCTGATTTACAGATGAGAAAACCGAGGCTTCGAGAGGGTTTGATAAAGTGCTCAAAGTCACACTGAGGAGGAGACAGAGCCAGGACTTGAATTCAGACAATCTGAGTCCAGAGCCTAGGCTCTTCATAACCTCTCCCTGGTCTGTGTCTGGAAAGGACACACAGTTTTCCTTCTTTCCCACCTCCGTCTCCATTCTCCGGCTTTGTATTTTTATTTCTCAAGAACCAGGCAGCTCCCGCATTGCAGGGCATGGCACTGAAATCTTGGTTGCTTTGCAATTAACAGACGGTTATAGGTCCCCTAGCTCTTGGGCTCTCCCCTGCAGACCATTACATGCAGAAAACGAAAAATGTGGAGGGAAAAAGAATCCTGCATTATGAAATCAAATAGAAATCATTCAAGGTATCTGTTGTTCTCAGATTATCCAGGAGTGTGGATAATCACGAGTTGGATGTATTTTTATGCGCAATTGAATCTGCAGCGTCCCAGCAACGACTGCAGTACAATTTCGGACAACAAATTAGTTTCAGATGAAGGACTCTTGCTCCTCCTTGAAAAACATTCTTCATTTCAAATTATCCTCGCTGCCAGCCATCAGGGCTGACAAGAAAGCAGAGAATTAAGCTGTTGATACAAATCCTAGCTCTCCACTGTCCCTCATTTGCTCATCACAGATTCTTTCTGTATCTTCCCCTTCAGGGGACGTCCCGAGCAGGGAGGAGGAGCGGGCCCCGCGTTATGGCGGGCTTCAAAGCTCTGCGCGAGCTTTCCTTCCACTCTGCTGGAGGCTCCTTTGACAAGCTCTCAGCCAATTCTAGAAATAGGGCCAACTCTGAGGATTCTTGGAGCAGCTGGGATGGAACCTGCAGCTTGTCCCCTGGGCCAAGCTCCCTGACAGGACACCCCGCCCAGAGGGCGTGGCTGCCTGCTGCGGTCTCCCTGTACCCCCCCCCCCCCCCCCCCCCCCCGCCTGCAGCGACACTTGTGAACACAGTCTAATGTACAGAATGGAGTCATGAGGTTGCATACTTGGAAATAATGTAACATTGTCTATCAACTACAATTTTAAAAAAACCTCTCAACATTAAAACAATGAAAAAATAGAAAAAAGAAAATAAAGTGGGAGGTCCAAAGGCACACACAAAAAGGCAGGCCCAGTGTTAGTGCTCTGTGGACCTGGTCTTATTTAATCATCTCTGTTACAATTCCTGGAAGAGGGTACACCTGTCTCACCTTGGGGAGACTGAGGCGCGGGGAGGTTGCTCCTTTTCTGGGGTCGCACGGCTCATAAGTGGTCTTTTGGGGATCGGAACTCTGACCCTATGCCAGAATCTTTGTTCTTTCATTTATTCTGTTTGGTCTGCACCTGCCATTTGGTCTCCATTTGGAAGGCGAGGGCTCCCTTTAGATCTAGTCCGGGCAAAATTGTAATTCCTCCTTTCCTGGATTGGACTCCCACATGAAGTCCCACATCACAGGTGTCCCTTCACTTCCTAGAAGGGAAGGAAATCACATCAGAAATGTTACAGAACCATCTTCAAAAGAAGATGAAATCAGCCATGTGACTTTGAAGCATTGCGTTATGGTTCTATTGTTTTGCAATAGTACAAAAAAGTCACAAAACTTCCATCACATTAGAAAATCCAAAGAAGAAAGAGCACTTTGATGTCAGCTGGCTGATAACCTTCAATACTAGCACGTCTACCCAGTTGGCCTTCTGCCCTTCTGCCCGTGTAATCTTGTTCTTTCATAATAGCAAAGCATCAGAGGAGCAAACGTATCTAACACTTGCGGTGTGTGTTGGGAAGTGCTCCAAGCACCTTGGCTTCATAGCTTGTTTAGTCTGTACAATAAGCATATGAGGTAGCTGCTATTATCCCCAATTTACAGATGAGGAACATGAAGCCCAGAGTGGTCAAGTAACTCGTTCAGGGTCACACAACAAGTAAAAGGCAGAAGTGGGATTTGAACTTGGGCACTGTGCTCTTAATCATACCCTTTGACACTTCCACAGCTCTGCGTCACTCAGCAGACACATTTCTTGCTCTCCTTTGGGCATATACTCTGCTGGGTATGATAACTTCAGCCATGATCTCTTGCATGGTTCTCTGGGCCTCTGAGAATCATGCTATGTCTGTACTTCGTGTTTCTCTCCGGGGACAGCTCTTGCCTTGATAATGGAGCTCCGTAGCACCAGGGGACTTGGTTTTTCCTTCTCCCTGCGTGGAGCCCAGCACCCTGCCTTGCAAGAACCTTGCTCCCTTGCATGTGGCTTATTTGATAAATGCATCTTGGCTACACATTCTGTGCTGGCATTGGCCTAAGTGCTGAGGGGTGTGGGAGCAACACAAAGCCCACTGGGGGAACTCTTTCTCTGTTCCACCCACTCCCCAACTCCATCCTTACCCAGAATGCAAGGATGACTGAAGATCCAGGGCATCCTTGAATGGAAAAGCCATCACACCAGGGCAGCCGAAGAAGGGTGTAGGAAAGCGAAGCAGCAGGGGATTCCGGATAATGACCCTTAGTCCTCCTCAGCCTCAGCTGTGGCTAGATCCTGTGCTCCTAGACAGTGGTCTCCCAAGTGGAATAATTTCTTGTTCCCCCATTGCATTGGGCACAAAGTGGATCTTGAGTAACTGTGTTTTGGTGATGGTGTTGGTGGTGGTTTTTCATTGTATTTGGAGTGTAGTTGACATATAATATTTTGTTAGTTTCAGATGTCCCACATAGTGTTTTGACAATTCTATACATAATGAAATGCTCGCCGAGATGAGTGTAGTGGGCATCTGTCACCATACAGAGAAGTAATTTCATTTTGGGTCGGGGAAGCTGCCCCTTGGGCATTGTTTGGTGCTGGTTACAAGGAGGAATGTTCAGGATTTCACCAGGGAGGCTTGGGGCTTGTGGTGTCAGCCAGAGTCCCCAAAGAAAATTAATTTATCCCAGGTGGTTCCAAAGAAGAGGCCTTAGTGAGGGGATGATTTCCAGAGGTATGGGCAGGGTTAAGGGCAGAAACGTGGAACGGTGAGCCACAGAAGGCTGGAGAGACCAGGTGGACCGAGCCGTGCCCCCAGGGGAACTGTGTAAAGGAGACCACCCTGCTGGAGCTTCAGCAGGGAGGGTTAGAGCCAGGCTTGTGGCCCCAAAGCAGGCAGTCATGGGGAGGAAGCGCCCCACATTTCTCTGCTCCCACCTTCCTCCTGAACTCTGCCAGTGCCTCCCGTTGGCATATCCTGCTGGGAACCTTGAGGGAGCCTGGCTGATGAAGGCCCCTGGGGCCAACCTCCTGGGGCACAGAGGAGAGGGGAACAATGAGGAGAAGAGGTAGGAGTAACATGAGCGGAGCATGGTCCTTCCTGTCCCTCCTACCCACCTCTACCCGCAAGGGGCCTTTAGCTTCTCAGCAGGAGCAGGATGCTAGTGTAGAAGGTCGAGCCCAAGCTGGGGCTCAGCCTGATGTGGGCCGCTGTGCTCTTGTTCTTGCTTTCTCTCCCTACTTTCCTCTGCCTCCCCCTCCTCCTTTTCTCTCTCTCTTTCCATCTAGAGGCCCCATTTGTCCTTGCCTGGTTCTAGGCACCCACTGCTGCTTCTCTTCTCCTTCTCAGTCCTTTACTCTTTCCGTCCAACCCACTGGAAGAACCTTAACAGCCGGGCCTGTCCAGAAGCAATGGTTGCTCCTGACCCCTGTTTTTCAATGGCCAGAACAGTGGGCTGTCAACTGCTTTGTCTGCTCATTCAGTAAAGGCTTTGGGGGTCCCTTCTAGGTGCCTGGCACTGTGCTAGGATTCAGAGATGGCTATGGTTTCTGATCCTCAGTACCACCGTCTGGTACCTGCTACACAGTCTGCCCTCCTGGCTTCAGTCCAGTGTGTTCCAGGCAGTCTCTTCTGTTCCTGGGTGGGGGGATTGGGCTTGCAGCCTGCCAGATTTTGTGTATGTGGACAGATAAGAGGAGGGGCCTATTTCCTGGAATTGTGTGACTTTGGACAAGTCACTCAGCTTCTCTCTCTTGTCTTTCTATGCTGGTGGAAGATACACCTCACAACCCTTAGCTTTCCCATCACTTCGGGTCCTAATGGGGCGATCAGTCATGATGCCCTGCCTCCTACCACTGGCACATGTCCTAGGCTGGCCAATCAGTGCGCCCCATCCATCCTGTGTGATGATTCATCTAGGTGTGGGCGTGGAACCCTACGATTGTCTGTGGGTTTTCCCTGACTGCTCCTCCTTCCCTCCCCTGCCTTTCTTAGCTTTCTCCATCTCAGTGACAATTCCATCCTTCCTGTTGCTCCAGGAAGAAATCTTGGAGTCCCTCTTGACACTTCTCTTTCTCCCAATCCACATATGACCCATCAGGAAGTCACCATGGCTCCATTTCAAACTATGTCTTGAATCTTACCACTGCTTCCAGCCTAGTTGAAACCACCATGGTCTCTGCCCTGTCTCACTGCAAGAGTTTCCTCATTGGTCTCAAGGTCCCAATTCACACCTCCGGCAATCGGGAGGCAACACAGCAGCCAGAATGAGGCTTTGAAAACCTTAAGTCGGAGCATGTCATTTCTCTGCCCCAAGCCTGTCGGTGACAACCCTTTTCTCTCTCTATAAAGCTGTATATAAAATGTCCCTCCAACTCTTCAGTGACAACCATTTCTCTCTCTCTGCAAGGACTTACATGATATGTCCCTCCTCCCTGTGATTTCTTGGACCTGGTTATCTCCACTGTCCCCTTTCTCGTCTGCTGTGGTGATGTTATGCTGGTCCCTTCCCTGTTCCTCCTCTGTACCAGGCACACCCGTCTTTAGGACCTTAGCTGACATGCTCTTCCTTTGGGTACCTGCCTTGCTCACTGTCCTGCGCCTTTCAGATCAAGTGCCACTTTCTCAGTGAGACCTTCTCTGCCCCTCCCTCCAGATTAATGACAGACCACCGGCACTCCCATCGCCCTCACATTTTCTCTGCAATTATCGCCATATAACATGCTATATCCTTCATCTACTTATTTCATCATTTTTTAAATTCCCCCCACCCTACCTGCAGTAGAGTGTCTATTCAAAGGACGTGAGATTTACATTTTTTGTTCATGGCTTTGTCCTTGAGCCTGACCGTGGTAGGTGCAGCCTAAATCCTTGTTGAATGAATCCATGGACCTGATGGATTGGCCCTGGGAGGATGGCCTCTCCCCACTTTGCATGGTCAGCCCTCAGAATTGGTGCTGTGCCCTCTCCTGCCACATGGACAGAATCTCCATGAGAGTGTGGCCCAGATGCAGAAAGGCCAGAGGTGAAGACGCCAAGTTCTGAAGACACGGTTTGAGTCCCTGGACCAGCCATGTCTCTACCGGAAGCAGCCCACTCCTGGTTGGGCATTCCAGAGCCCTGGAACCTCCTCTTTGGCTTGGCTGGTTCGAGATAGGAGATCACTTGCAACAGAATGAACCCTGGCTGGCTCCTTGGGGCCTGTGCTAATTTGGCCAAGTGAGCAGAGACACTGGGAAGGGGGAGTGAGCCATAGAGGTGAGGGCTGGTATTTGTTCTGCTGGGTTCCCAGGTAGGCAGGGCACATTATTTTAACTATGAGAGAATCTGAGAGCAGGAGCTGAGTTTCCCCTGCCTGCCCTTGCAGATCTACTGAAGGCAGCCTCCACCTGGGGCTCAGGGCCCCATGGGACAGACAATTCAGACTGGTAGTCCCACCTGATTCCAGCCCTTCTCAGATCACTGCAAGCGGCATCAGGAAAGGAGTGTCCTGGGCACTTGAAATAGCTTTGACCATGGAATCTGAAACCCTAGGCCAGAGTGTTGGCTCTGCCATTTACCTTGGGCAAGTCCCCTTGTCCCCTGTGGCCTCAGCTTCCATCTGTAAAATGAGAAGGTTGAAATAAATTACTCTTAAAGTTCCTTTCAGCATAAACTTTGGTGGGGGCAGCAGAGCATTATGGTTGAGTGTGAAGGTTCTAGGTTCAGACAGCCTGAGGTCAGTTCTACTTATGTATATAAGCTTAACCTCTGAGCCTCATATAAAATGGGAATAGGGGTGCCTGGGTGGCTTAGTTGGTCGAGCATCCGACTCTTGATTTGGCTCAGGTCATGATCTCAGGGCATGGAATCTAACCCTGCATCGGGCTAGTGCTCTGCTTGGAGTCTGCTTGAGACTCTTTCTCCCTCTCCCTCCGCCCTACCCTTCCCCCTACACTGCATGTGTGCACACACACACTCTCTCTCTAAATAAATAAATAGACAAACAAAAAAAATCTTTAAAAATAAATTGAAAGTGGGAATCATACTACCTACATCATGGGGTGGCTGTAAGAATTAAGTGAGTACAACATATAGTTCTAGGCACACACTAAGTCCTCAAAAATACTAGCTTTCATATTATTATTATTATTTAGCATTTTACTGTTCTTGAAAAGATTTTTCCTGGATTCTGGAGTGATTTGCACCCATCTTTAAGCTTGACCCCCTTCAAAGGCAAGGCCCTCCCCCAGGTTTGCCGCTGCCTTGCTTGTACATGCACAATGGCCGTTGTCTCCTTCTGCAGGGACTGGAGGCAGCAAAGAGCGGCCCCAGGGGCCAGGAATCAGCTTCCCCTTCTGACTGAAGGCTGGCGCTGACATCACTCACTTAATTTAGAGCATTTCCATGGCACTTTTACCATATTTTGCTTGGGCTAGCTTATTTACGCCAACTGTATATCTTACCACTGTCATAAATTTTTATTCCTATGGACGTGTCTAAACTTATGGGTTGAAATAACATAATTTACATGCTGTTTAGTATGCAGATTGGGTTAATCTGTTTCTGTAAATTCACCACCAGGCCTGAGCCTAACCTTCTCCTTCCAGGGCCAACCTGATTTGAATATCTCACTCATTTGTGGGTGGGGGGGGTGGGACATGCTTGGGTCACAAGCCACCCCTAGGCAGCCGAGCACCTCACCATCTGTGTCTGCAGCTGGCCTGGCATATAGCTTCCCCCAGCAGAGGCCTCCTTCCCCGTGTCCTGCTCCCACAGACCCTCCATCTGAAGGATTAGGGGCCACCAGGAACCACTTTTCTATCTGAGGCTGCATCCTGAGATAAGAAGTCAGTGCCAGTGAGACCCCGGGGGGCGGGGATGGTGAGCGTGGAAATCACCAGCAGATACAGAGGAAAGAAGCTGATGCTAAGTGTTATTGGGAAGGTTAACCCTGTAGGCCAGGGGGCTCAGTCCACTGAGCCCGCTGGAGGTGGTTTTGAACATGCCTCAGACTTGTCCCACGAAAGGGGGAGGGAGCAAGGGTCCTGATATACCAACTCCCTGCTGGCCTTGGCTGAGAGCTGTCCCCAGAGGCAACAACTCCAGTGCAGCTGGCCTGCCCTTTGTGCCGGCCAAGAGAAGCCTTCAGGTGAGAGCAGTAGGCACCCGCAGAAAGACACTGTTGGCTTTTACCTGAATAAAGAACAGTGAGGCTCCGTGAGGGGTGCAGTTTTGTTCAGTTTGGTGTTCAATAAATGCTTGTTGAATGGACAATGTATGATCAGTCAAGTCAGTCACTCATTCTCTCAAGAGCCTCTATTAGCCTTTTCAATCTCACTAATTTCCGCGGTCTAGAGAGACCACCCCCATCAGGTGACTTCGGAGTCTCTGTTCTAGAATAAGGACCCATCAAGCCATTTGCCATGAAGCTCTTGGGACTTCTCTGAGTTAGTAGAATCAGGGATTCTCACCGGCATTGCTATCTCCTGGAGACCTTTTAAGACATTCTATCACTCTACTCCCAGATTCTGGATTCAGTCGGTGTGGGGTATGCCTGGGACACTGGTAGTTTTAAAAGATCCTCAGAGGATTCTAAAGTACATCTGGAGGTTGAGAACAATTATTCTCATTCTATGCTCCTGCTTTAATGGAGCCCCTGGACTTAACTCTTTGTTTGCTGGAACTTAAAAAATCAGCTCTTTCGTCAACACCCACCCCCACCCCCCCAGCCTGAATTCTAAAGTCGTAGGCAACAATGTTTGAGAAATACCACCAATTAGAAGAAGATGTTTGGCATAGTATTATATTTAATAGTTGTAATTTAGAAGCAACCAAATGGAATATTACACAGCCAGAATAGATGATTTTGTAGAGAGTATAGTTACTCGGAAAAAGGCCTAGGAAAGACAATTAAGTAAAAAAAAAAAACAAGGCAGAATGCCAACTTGTGTCTACATTATGAGTGGAACTATGCAAAATTATGCATTCATATAAATAAAACATCATAGGGAACCAGAGAAAAATGAAAGCAGTGGATGTGTTAGTTTAATAAGATAGTGGATGATGCTTCTTTTTGAATTATTTCTTTATTGTTGCAGAATTATTGCTTGTTGTTGTTGTTATTGTTGTTGAATTATTTCTTTATTGTAACAGAAACAAAGTAATGGTCATGTTGCTCCAAGCACACATCCAGATCTCCTGCCTCTCTGGGAGAGTTCCTTAGGCTTTTTTTTTTTTTCTTTTACCACTTCTGTGACACTGGGATCAACCTCTGCACTTGTAGGAGAACCTCTTCTTTGCCTATTAAGTGCCTAATGTATGCCATCACAATGGTACTACAGGTCTGGGGATATATAGATCAGCCATTGCCCTGCAGGCGCTCACTGTAAGGAGGGAGAAATTGACATAAGAACAAACATTCCAATAATTGTAAGACAATGACATGAGCGTGATAATAAGGGTATGAACAAAGTTCTGTGTAAGCTCAGATAAATTTGCTTCAAGGGAATCTGGGAAGGTAGAAAAGAGGAAATGACATTTGATCTTGGTCTTGAAGTATAAGTAGGAGTTCACCGGGTAGAAAATGGATGGGGGTGTAAGATAGATTGGGGAGGAACAGGCATTCCAAACAGAATGCCTAAGGGCAAAGACTTATAAAAGCACGGTATGTTTAGCAAATGCAAATAGTTAGGTTTAATATGGAACACATTCATTTATCAATTTATTCAACAAGTAATTATTGAGTATGTTTTGTGTCTCAAACACTGGGCTAGATATTGGCAAGACCAAGATTGCCAACTTTGGCTCTACCTCAAATACCGATCGTAGTAACAGAAGATATTTTTTGAGTGATTTACATGCATGAACTTAGGTATTCTCCCTAACAGTTTTATGAGTGGGCACCACCCTTGTTTCCTTTACAATTGAGGAAATTGAAACTGAGAGAGTTTCAAGGACTTGTCCATGGCCAACATTGATCATGCAGTGGAGCTACTGGTTCTTACAGTCTAGCAGAAGAAACAAAGAGGCATGATTACAAAGTAGGGTGGTAAGTCTTGGATAGAAGTAGGGGAGCTCAGAGGAGAGTTCTAGAAGCAGTCAAGGAAGACTTTTTGGAGAAAGGACTTCCTGAGCCCTGGAAGATGCATAGGCAGTAGACATGGAACATGGAGGTGTGGGGAAAAGCGGGACTCTATGACAATGGATGATAGAGCTGGCGAGGCTGGTTGGAGTCAGTTTATGAAAAGTCCTTGAAACCCTGCTAGGGAGCTGAGAATTCATTCTATAAGCAATGAACTAACAAGCTTCTTCGTTCTCTTGTTAATCGGGAGGCTGAGTCACTTCGGGAATGATTCAGCCACACCAACCGTGAACTCTCAGTGACTTGGGCTAATGAGCAGAAGAATGGGGGGGATGATCTAAAAATAGTGGACAATGGGAACGAGCCCCAGCATGCTCATGGAGGGTACCAGGTCATGATTTGCTGCTCTGGGGGAAGCAGCTGATTTGCTTGGTTCCTTAAAGCTCTGCCTCTGGCCCATATTAAATCTGCTTGTTCTGGAGAGCGCCTGTGGCCATCACACCAGCCTCAGTATCACAGGGGGCTGGGAGAAGACCCTCTGTTGGGCTAACAGTAGCAGGATAGGGTCCTGCCTATGCTTGTGTTTATTGCCAGCCCCTCGCTAAGGACATCCATTGGATTTGGAAGGATGGAAATGAGTTCACTGTAACCCCAGGGGCTGAGATTGCTGAGATGGCTGGAGCAGAGAGAAACTTGGAGGTTTTAGAAAAGCTCTGGCTTTGGAAGGAAGGGTGCTGAGTGGTTAATGCTGCAAACTGCCTGGAACAGCTAATTGATAAAGCTATAAAAGTCAGAGCAGCACAGGAAACGTTGACCCTGAGACCACATGCCTGGAGGGGGAGATTCCCCACCCCCGCACTTTTTATTGTGATAATATGGAGGTATTCTGTGAGTAGAATCCAGGGGGCCATCAAGTCTATGTTCAGGTGGCTGTAAAGGAAGGGGTTTTGATCCTGCTCTGAGATACCTACCTTGGGGCTGGCAGAGAGCACGTTACTGCATTAGAACCTTCCGTAGTTAAGAGAAAGTTCTTGGTTGAATTGAGAAAGGGACCTATAAATAACTGTAAAATCCTGACTAGCCGGGCCTCCTTCTGTGCTTAGGTACAGCCCTGGATGCAGAGGCCCAGACCACGTGAAGTCCCAGCTCTGCCGCGAACTTAGGAAATCACTTCGTTTCTCTGTACCTGTTTCCTTCACTGTGAAATGAGGGGGTCGGGCTGAATGACATCTGATCCTCCCCCAGTCACAATTGTCTCTCACTTGGGGATGCCATTTTATGGATAGAAAACTCAAAGACTATTGATAAAGGCCACAAAAGTGCAGATTTGTTCACAATACAGATTTTCAGAGAGCTGGGGTGCCAAGGAGTTTAGGGTGGCCTGCCCTGGGTGCAAGGAATAAGGAGGCATATTGTTTATGGAGGTATTCTTCTTATTTGACAAAGAGACAGAGCACAGGCAGGAGGAGTAGCAGGCAAAGGGAGAGGGAAAAGCAGGCTCCCCAGTGAGCATGGAGCCCAATGGGGGGGGGCTCTGTCACAGGACCATGGATCATGACCTGAGCTGCAGGCAGTCCCTTAACTGACTGAGCCACCCAGGTGCCCCAATCTACAGAGGATTTTAAAGCAATAATGAAACCAAGGAGAAGTCAGTCTAATTTTTGTGGTTGCCATGCGCTGACAATTCCAAGCAATGTCACTGATACAATACTCCCCCTCACTGGGGCGGACCACTCCCACCACGCACCCCTCTTTGGTACTCCACTGGTTAGCTGTAAAATTGTCTCGGTGTTCTTTCAATTTCTCTGACTACAGAGGGAGAGAATCTCGCCAAGGTGTTAACTCTTTTGTTACTACCTTGTAGCACTGATTGGCGTCAGGTAAAGAAGAGTGAAGAGTGACTCTGAGTCATCCTTTTAACAAGGGGGTTGGGCGACAGTGGTGGGCTGGAGTGGCACCAAGGAAGCAGGGAAAATAAAATGGAGAGACTGGAGCATGGAGTGACGTGTGGAATGGGCTGGGTGGTTGCCTTAGGAAGGCGAGTCCTAAACAGGTGGCCTGTGGGCAGGGTGAGGATGGCTCCCTGCAGGCCAGTCAGGCTGGACTTGTGGTGCCTGACAACAGAGACCAAGTGCATCTCAGTTTTGATTTCTCATATCCTTGGCACTTGGGACTGTCCCTAGAGATTTTCCTTCGGTACATTCCAGATGGATTTCTTAGAAATGACCTGCTCTGCACTCCTCAGGTCACACCACCCACCACCCTTCTTTAGATTGGATTTCCTCTCCACCCTGTCCTGGTCTCTAGAACCTTCTGGGGGACCTGCACATCCCACATGATGCCCCCCATCTGCAGGCTTGGTCTCCTCGGTGCCCAGCCTTCTACATGATGGTGTTGCTTCAGGGTGTCTCTTTCCAAGGAAACACTCTTGACAGCAGTGGAATAACTGTGCATCTTCTCTAGGAGCTGAATGAGCTGCTCTGGCAAGGCCTGGAGGAGTCTCCCAGAAAAATAGCCGTGTGGTGAGGCTGGAGAAAGGAAGTCGAACCTAAAGGGAGAAATCCTTGCCAAATGAAGTAAGATGGTGTTTCTTCGTTTTTGTTTGGTTTGTTTGCCAAATGAGAGCCCAGTTAGGAGCAATTATGCTTACAACCCACTCAACCCACTCCACACCAAGCCCAAGCCACGGGGACCAGGTTCTGGTTTCTCCCCGATCTGCAGTTTACTCTCTTACACACACCGGACACATATTTCCTCTTGCTCACTTAGTTCCTAATTGTTATCTGGCAGGAAAAGAAAAGGAAGGGACAGCTTCCGCCAGAGTTTCTTGTTATTTCCATGGCCCTTTCTTTTCTGATTCTGAAAGCCACATGCACTTACTATAGAAAGTTGAGGCAATGAACATTCCAGGTAGAAAAAACTACTTCCTGGGACCCCCATCACCGGAGACGACCATTGTCCACCTGCCAGCTGTGGTCTCAGAAGTTCTGTTTGCGAGGGCTTACTTGCACTGCACATTCAGGCTTTTACTGGAGGCCCCTGGGGCACTGGCCCTCCCTGGACCTGGGAGGTTTACTGTTCTGGTCCAAGCACTGTCCCAGCCCAGAGGAAGCCGCGGTCTCTCACTCGGTGGGATGTGCGTGGTCTGGCATGTGTGTGGTCTTGTTCTTCTGGCCTCTGGAGCTGTGTCCTTCGATTTTCTTTTGAAATGCTTTTTCTTGCTCACAGTTGGCAATCTTCACACACATACAACATTTCTTCATTTAGTAATGTAAAGTCATTTCACACTCATTTTATTCCCCAATATTGATTGAAAACAGCATACACGATTGTAAAGCTATAGTGGATATTTACAATTTCTTTGGCTGGTTAGTAAGCAAGACCCACATCCTAGTTTTGGGAACCCCTCTCCCCTTGGAGGCAGACCCCTTTTTTCCTCACAATGGAAAGCAGAGGAGAGTCTCTCTCTTCCCCAGCCCAACGGCCAGCTGGGGGCTTGTCTATGACATTGCTTCGCTGGCTCAGGTGCTACTCTCTCACAAATTGACTCTTGAGGAAACCACAGCAAGAATTCAGGAACAGCACAGACATTCTTTACAGTGAGGGCAGAGCCCTGGAGATTTGGCACTTAGCCATGTCAGTTTTGAATAACCCTTGGTGGCAGTGGCCTGTGGTGGCAGAGCTGCTGTTCTCCCAGCCAGGTCTAAGGAGTGACCTGGGTTGTTTCTGCTGGCCATCCTGGGTTCTGGACCTATGTCAGAGCCTGGTTCTCCACTCTTCTGTTGATTCTGTGAGTTATGATATTCTTCTAAAAGAATATCTTCTAAAATTCATTTTCTCCGAACATTAGCTAGACTGCTTATAACAAAGAGCCCTGACTTATACATACCATTGGATTTTTGTCTTAGAGATTTAAATGCTACTTAGTACCTTACAACATACTAATTTGAATTTCTGTTATTTGTTACCTCTGCTTCCCCAGGCCACATGAGTGGGGAAGAGAGGAAGAGGGATAGAGAGAACAAAAAGAGCATTGTATCAGGGTTCCCCCAGCTCTACCTTAGGTGCAATAGTAGGGCACTCCAATCATTCCTTCCAGAAGGTCCACAATATATCTGGGCTCCTAACTGCCTGGAACATAGCCCTGCATCTCCTCCTGGTCCATCCCAGAGGTTTCTGGGGGTGACTCCTGCAAGTCTTTTTGCTTCCATCCCCGTCTGTCTGTGAGCTGCTTAACTTCCTCTAAACCATATTCACTAACCAACTATACAGACTAGTTCTTCTCTTTGAAGAAACTTAGCTATTTCTGCTATTGTCCTGAGCTATAATTGGGGCCTCAGGAATGGACATGCACTCAGGGTGCATGTGCAAGTGCCACAATCCCTTCCTGGAGCCTCGGTCATTTCGTTTCTGTCCCTCCAGTTCTGCCCATCCCCAGGGGAATTATTTTCCAGTCTCATGATTCTCTCAGGTCATACCCCATACGATCTGGCAAAGTGCAGTGGAGAGAAAAGGCGTGATCGAGAGCAGCATCTGTCTGCTGCTTGGAGCAGGAGCTAAGCAGAGAGAACCACATAAGTGCTGGCAGAAAAGCCAGTCCATGTTGAGGATGAGGCGCCCAGAAAGATCCTGCCTCAGGCCAGAGTGGGAGCAAGAAGATACTTTTTTCAAAGCTCGTGGGTCTAACAAGATCTCTAGGATCCCAAGAGCTAGCAAAGAACAGAGTCCAGGGAGGCAGAGAGAGAAGCAGTGTCCTCAACACTCAGCAAAGGTTTGCAGCCAAGAGTGCAGAAATGAATAGTTGTGGGTTGGGGGTGGGAGGTGTGGCATGGAACTAGGACAGATAGGTTTTTTTTCTCAAACCATATCTGTATTCTAGGTATTCTGAGTCTAAATCGTCCATGGTTAAGAAAGTTTGGGAATTGTGGCATTCTAAAGCCCTCTCTTAGAGATTTAGGATTCATTTTACTATATTAAAGGTTCTGAGTCCTGTAATTACAAACAAAACAAAAATCTGAAAAAACACACAAAAAAAAACCTCCCAAAATCTGGTTAGCAGGAGAATAAATAAGATAATTTAAGCAGAAGACATTTTCTTTTCTTTAATTACCTTTTTCATCTTCATGAGTACTTAAAGAGGCAGTCAGCTAAGTTATAAAATTGTTTTTTTTTAAATTCTGATTATCTTATTCTAAAAGAGTATGCATAATGCATACAAATGGCTTTAAAATAGTAGTAAAACACATTACAAAACAGAATATTACCCATCCTTCCGAAGCCTGGCTGTGTGCCCCTCTCAGTTCACACTCCTCTCCTTTAACCAGCAGTAATTCCAACCAGAATCTGATCACTTTTGCATGTATTCCCAAATAATATATCCTTTAGTCTCACCTGCTCTAAATATTGCACCCATTTGGAATCATTCTTTTTGTAATCTTCTGTAATCTGTGTTGATGCATTCTATAATTAATTCATTCTCATAGTCATGCAGTATTTCATAGGCTAAGTATTTATTTCCTATTGAACATTTGGGGGGTATTTCCATTTTTTTTTCTCTTTTTGTTATTAGAAATAACACCATTGTGACCTTTATCTTACTTTCTCCTGTGGGTATGATCAAGTTTCTCTCTGATACATCTCTCAGTGTGGTTATTACTGGGTCAAAGGAAGGATGCATGCCATAGACTTTATTAGAAACTGTTTTCCAGGGTGGTTGTACCAATTTACCTTCTGACTGCTATTCACATATTTAACCAGCATTTATATTTTCAAAAGTTTTATTTGTTTACAACCTGGTGGGGGGGAAAATACTTCATTTTAATTTTATTTGCATTTCCCCTACTGGCCACACTGACACCCTCTCTTCCAGCCTTCTCTCACATGCATGCATGGCCTGGGAAACAGGTTACCAAAACAATTACAGTCCGTAGGTTGAGTTATTACATAGCCTTTATAACTGAAAGATAAAGATACAAATTATATAATTTGTAGTTCTTCGGTACAGACAACTCTGGCTAACTTTAATAGAAAAGGAATTTGGAGGTGGAATATTAAAATAAATATAGTGCTTAGAGGAAGGCTGGAGGACCAAGCTCAGAGAAAGGGCCAGAAGCCAGGAAGACCAGCAGGAAGCACAGAATGATTCACCCCCACAGGACCTGTCTGGTTATGAATCACTGCTGTTTACATGAGCCACTGCTGCGCAGGGACATGCAAAGATAACGCCACCGAAAGCTGTCCCTGGAGTTCCAACAACTCAATTTCTTCTCCATTTTATACCAGTGAATTTTGGCATATCAGTTTCATTTATTATAAACCATTGTTGAGTTCAGATTTCAGTCAATCAAGCAAATTGTTAGAGGCACTCCTGACTACTAAAGCAAATGCATTAAATACAGATTCTCAGCTAAGTGTGCTTGTATTGATAAATGCTGCCTTATTTCAAGTTATATATCATCCTCAGAATCCACCCCCACACATTATTTCCTCTGTTTCTAATAGCTGAACAGAGATAAGCAAGTCTCTGGTGTGGAAGATATGACCTCTTGTCTGGGATTTTTACTGAGATCTACTCATAGTTACGAATCTGGAGACAAGAGGTACGTGTGGGGTGAGTATTAAGGAAGAGAGGAATCCCTTGAAAGGCAACTGTGTCAGGTGAGGTTATTGTGAAGTTTGACTCAACTCCTTGGGCAGGAGAGAAGTAATCAAGGGAGGCTCAGGGGATGTAACTGGTTTAATTTCTTCCATTCTTCCAAGTCCACCAAAATATTTCTGTTCAAAGTCTCAGGTTCTACTCCTTTGTAGAGTCAAGTCCGAAGTTTCACACAGAAGAGCTGGTAAAGCTATAAATTAAACTTGTGCTGTAATTCTGCAACAGGCACAATGACATTTAGAATCTTATTTTCAGCCATATCTGCTCTGTGGCTCTAAGGATTAGGAGATAATTTTACAACCGCCATAGATACTCTCTAGTTCTCTGACCATGGCTTATGCTGAAAGTTTAAATCTTTAAATTTATCATTTTCTTTGTGTAAGCTCTCCAGTAGTGTCAGAAATAGCTAGCTTCCGGGTGGTTCTTTCCCTGGCTTTGGATAGTTTCCTCACTGTGTACACTGATCAGTACTCTTTTGAATGCTGGAGGGATGCCTGCAGATCTCTGGAGTTCTCTCCTTGTGTAGCTCTCTTTTCTTGGGTGTCCTGTCCTGCGAACTCTACCCACATTGACCTGCCTGGCCACCCAGCTTTACCTCCTGACCTCAGGGGAATTCTTTGGGCTGCCATGCATTCTCTCTCACTGTGCCATGTGTGGTCTAGAAACTGCAAGTCAGTGAGCTTGGGTGAGTGTAGGTTTCCTCTCCTTTGTTTTCCATTTCTCAGGATCACTGTCCTTTGTTACATTGGCAACATAGTTTTCCCTATAGCTTGTCATTTTTGGTTGTGTTTGGTGAGATGGGAAATCCTGTCCCTGTTACTCCATCTTGATTGGGAGAGGAAATCCATTAGCTCTGTTTTGGTTGATGTTTTCACCACTTTCAATCTTTCTTCTTATATTAGTTAGATTTTATTTCTTTATCTAGTCTAATAGTCTTTGTATTTCTTTTTTTACTGGACAATATAGTTTATTAACACTTAACGTTATCACTGACACATGTTAATTCAAACTTACTATTTATTTTGTGCTTCCCATTTTCCTCCAGTTTCATTTTTTTTCCCTCTCCATTTTTACTTTCTTTTGGAGTGGGTTTTCAAAAATTTTGTATTTTCAATCTCCATAAATTTGGACATTATACATTCTATTTCTATTCTTTGAGTGATCACCCTTAAAATTATAATATATGTCCTTACTTTGTCAAGACACAATGTTAGTAACTTTATCCTTTCTTATTTTTTCTTTTTTTAATCTATGTGAATTTATTTATTTTTTAAATTATTTTTATTAACATTGTTATTTTTTCTTTTTTTTTTTTTTTGATAAACACACTTATTTTATATTCTCTCCAATATCTGAAGTCTTTGTGGGTCTAATTTATGTACTTAGATTGCGAGATCATGTCCATTGGAGCCTGATTGTGAAAATTCTCTAAACCTAGGTTTAACGTGTATTACTCTGGAGATAATTTGCATGTGGTATACACAGTCTGGGATTATGATTGACCTGAGACCTCTTTAACTTACTCTTGGATTTTTAAAAACTTTTCAGATAGAGTGAATTCTGCATGCTCTCTATAAGTCGGTGTGTCAAGAGAAAACTTTTTAAAAATTTCTTGGTTAGTCTCAAGACTCTGACAGGCAAACTTCATTTTGTCTTCCTTTGTGGGGTCGTTTTTCCTGGCTCATCCTTTCATAGAGGGGATCAGCTTGTCAGGGGCTCAGATTCAAGCAAAGGTATCAGATTTACCTTCACACCTTATGCAGGACCAGGCCTTTCTCCAGGGAAACTCCATTAAAAAAGAAGCTCCAGTTTACCAGGGATAGCTGGCTCCTTAGCTCTCATCTCTCTGAGTTGGTGTTTTTGTCTCCTTTGTGGTTTATGAGTTTTGTTTTGTTTTGTTTTGTTTTGGTATTGTCATGCCATTTCTGCTATGCACTAGACATTTAAAAAGTTTTTTAGAAATATTTCATACAGTCTTTTTGGTTTCTTTGTAGCTGATGGTTTCTCCAGCTAGCTCATCTGAAATATTGTTATAAATGGAAACCAAAGTCTTCATTTTATTTTCTACCCAACTACTAATAGCCTCCAGAATACTTCTCTGTTGATAGATGCTCTGCCGTGGCAAGCTAGATTTTAGTTCAGTTTAAGGATGAACTTATTGTTAGAGTGTCCAGAAGATGGGAGTACGCCAAGGAGGTTGTGAGTTCTCTGGAGGTTTTAAGGTCCAGACATGATACTTTAATAGGTAATTTTGGAGAGCAATTGATGTACCACAGACAGAAGAATGGTGAGATAAAAATTCTTAAAACTCTCAATTCTTTGATACTGTTGGTAGGGCTAATGGTGGTAGATAATGGATAAGGGCCATGGTAATGAGTACCCATTGTATATGTGGCATACATTGTGCTGGAAACATAAATGAATGGTCTCCTTTCTTTCCTTATAACAATCTTATTGTGGTAGGTATTATTATCCCTAATGTACAGATTGGAAAAGTGAGGTTGTAAGAAAATTAACTTCCTAAAGTCACATGTTAAGTGACTCGGCCAGAGTTAAATTTTGAGTCAGATGGTTTCAAAGCCAAGGTGTTTTCCTCTATGTCCTGTCATGGATGGCTCCCGCAATAGAACAGTAGAGAGGGATAAGAATAGCCATACCTCCCAGGGGTAGTTTTGCAAATTCTTTCCTGCTCTTGCTTTAAGCTTGTCCATATTTTTCTGCTTAATTCCCCACCATTCAGATTTTCAATTGCTGTTTGAAAGGGAGAATTATATACAACCCCCAAATCAATTTTGCTAAAAAAGAAGAGCTTCCAAGTACATGCCACTAGGGGATCACATAATGGCATCACTTTGATTTTTACTGCAAATACTTAGGGATAAACACGGTAGTAAATATGCTATCCTGTTTAGCAATTTAAATATTCTCGGCAAGCTCATTAGGTCCTGTCACATCCACGCGTACGTCTGCTCCTTGTGTGGGAGTGATACTCCCAGCCCAACAACTGCTCTTCCCAAAGACGGATGTTGTTGGGTAGAGGCTTGATGGATGCTCCTCACACTGAGGGCAGAGAGTTGAGAAGCAGCCCTTTGAAGAATTACTGACCGTGTTATTGCAGTAAAGAGTCTGACTTCATTTCTGATACTTGACTGCTAACAACTTCTTAAAGCCCACTTCCCTTTCTCTTTCTGTCCCTTATCTGGGCAAGCTTTTAAGAAAACCAAGGTGCTTCTCATTTTGGCATCAGTGGGAGGTTCAAACCACCCAAGCCCAGGCCCTCACCCTAGACCCATTCCATAATCACCATAAAACCCCAACACACTTGTCCTTCATTGCTCTCTTTCAAACCATTTTTGGTCCCTTGGGAGCCTATCCTGCTCTTCCCAGAGAGTCTCTCTATGTAAGCAATAAAACTTTTCATGTTCTCTTTGCCTGTGTGTATAAAATCATTGATCTTGACACACAGAACTGAATTTTAGGTAGAGGTAGTTTATTCTCTGTAGTAGTCGGGAAGGGGAAGACTGAACAAAAAATGACAAGGACCTAGGTTTCTGAATGCTTGGCTGTCTGTGCCAGCTGCTCAAAACTCTGCAGTGTTCCTGAAAGCAAGCTATGCAGAAGGCAAGATTAAGCAAATGTCCCAGTTTTATTACTATGAGGCTTTGGCATTAAACCTCTGTATGGTCCTCTAGTCATATGCATTTCCACCATGGACAACTTCTTTTGTCTAGGCTGGAGGCAGCTTAGTACCAAGAATCAAGACATGTTGAACTTCTGAGCCTTTTCCTCCCTGAATCATACTCAAATAACATCTATCCCCACCGGGACATCGAGAGCATATTAGCCAGCAAAAAGTAGCTTGATGTGATATTGATCTCATGCCTACAACTTTTCTCTCTTCTGTCCTTTCAAGATGTGGGAACTCTTAGGCCCAAGGATATTCTGAGGCCATTTTATTAATCTGAACTATTGGAAATGAGAGAAGGTATGAAAAAAGGGGAGAAATGGATGAGCATTTTCAAGCAGGAGCTTAGCACTGACCTCCTTAACTATGTGGTCTCCTGAGAAGAGAAGTTGGTAGTGATGGAGGAAGGGATGGAGAGAAGGAGAGAGAGAGAGAGAGAGAGAGAGAAAAGGAGCAGGAGGAAAAGGAGGAGGAGGAAAAAGAACAGAAGAGAGAGAAGAGGAGAGAGAAGGTTGATCAGAACCTTAGCACTATGACATCAGAATGGAAGTCCTTGACTTGAGCAGTCCCGAGTAGTCCTCCCTCTGGTGTTAAAAAGAGAGATGGTAGACATAGGGACAGGATGCATTACCTGGTACCCAGTAGATGGGTGGGACTTTTCCAAATTTCATCATGCCAAAATGATGAGCTTATAAAATTAGAGAAAGTAAATTTTAGGGTAAAAAGTTTTATTTCTTTCTTTCTAGTCTGGATGCTTTTTCGGTTTGTTTTTCCTAATTGCACCTAGAGAGTAGCTCCATTACAATGTTGAATAGGAGTGGGAAGAATGGACATTCTTGCCTTGTTCCTGATCTTAGGAGAAAAACATTCAGTTTTTCACTATTTGGTATTATGTTAGTTATAGGCTTCCCGTATATTCCCATATATTCTTTGGTCCTTTATGAGACGGAGAAAGTTCCCTTCTATTCTAATTTTGCATAAATTTTTTTAATCATGAACGGGTATTTTGAATTTTGGCAAATGGTTTTTTTATAACTTTTGAGATAATTCTATGATTTTTCTTTTTTAGACTGTTAATGTGGTTTTACTGATTGATTTTTAAATAATTTTTAAAAATTTATTTTCAGCGTTTAACAGTATTCATTGTTTTTGCACCACACCCAGTGCTCCATGCAATCTGTGCCCTCTCCAATAGCCACCACCTGGTTCCCCCAACCTCCCACCCCCCACCCCTTCAAAACCCTCAGATTGTTTTTCAGAGTCCATAGTCTCTCATGGTTCACCTCCCCTTCCAATTTCCCTCAACTCCCTTCTCCTCTCTAACTCCCCTTGTCTTCCATACTATTTGTTATGCTCCACAAATAAGTGAAACCATATGATAATTGACCCTCTCTGCTTGACTTATTTCACTCAGCATACTCTCTTCCAGTCCCGTCCATGTTGCTACAAAAGTTGGGTATTCATCCTTTCTGATGGAGGCATAATACTCCATAGTGTATATGGACACATCTTCCTTATCCATTCATCCGTTGAAGGGCATCTTGGTTCTTCCCACAGTTTGGCGACCGTGGCCATTGCTGCTATAAACATTGGAGTACAGATGGCCCTTCTTTTCACTACATCTGTATCTTTGGGGTAAATACCCAGTAGTGCAATGGCAGGGTCATAGGGAAGCTCTATTTTTAATTTCTTGAGGAATCTCCACACTGTTCTCCAAAGTGGCTGCACCAACTTGCTTTCCCACCAACAGTGTAAGGGTTTCCCTTTCTCCGCATCCCCTCCAACACATGTTGTTTCCTGTCTTGCTAATTTTGACCATTCAAAACCTAACTGGTGTAAGGTGGTATCTCAATGTGGTTTTAATTACTGATTGATTTTTTAATGTTAAATTGATCTTGTATTCTGGGGATAAACTCCACTTGGTCATGACGTGTGGCCTTTTTATGTATTGCTGGATTCAATTAGCTTAAATTTTGAAAGATTTTTGTTTCTATGTTCATCTTGGAAAGTAGTTTGTACTTTTGTTTTCTTAGAATAACCAATTGGTTTTGGGATCAGGGTAAGGCTGGAGTCAGACTGAGTTGGGAGTGTCCCCTCAACATTTATTTTGTGGAAGCGTTTATGTGAAATAGGCCTTATGACTTTTTTTTTCCTTTGGCAGAATCCACCAGTAAAATTGTTCATGCCCAGAGTTTTCTTTATGTAGAGTGTTTTACAAACAAATTTCTTTGATATATACCAGACTAGTCAAGCTATTTCTTCCTCAGCGGGTTTTGATAACATGTGTCTTTAAAGAAATTTGTCCATTTTATCTAAGTTGTAGTTATTGGCATGAATTTTTTCATAATATTTGCTTATTCTCCTTTTAATGTCTGTAAGATCTGTAGTTATTTTCCTTCTCTCATTCCTGATATTTGTAATTTTTTCCTTTTCTTTCTCTAGCCCCCCTAAGAAGACCATCAGTCTGCTTAGAATGTTGTCACTTTTATTGATATTTTATTTTATTTTAATTTTTAAAAAGACTTTATTTATTTGAGAGAGAGAGAGAGAGTGCATAAGCAGTGGGAGGGGCAGAGAGAGATTAAAATAATCTTTAATTATTATAAAATAATTATATAAAATAAAATAAAAATTACTATAAAATAATCTTTATTATAAAATAATCTTTAAAAAATTTTACTTATTTATTTGAGAGAGAGAGAGAAGCAGACTCCCTGCTGAACAGGGAGCCCAACACGGGGCTCAATCCCAGGACCCTGGGATCATGACCTGAACCAAAGGCAGATACTTAATGGACGGACCCACCCAGGTGCCCACTTTAATTGCTATTTGAAAAGAAACATTTAGTTTTGTTGTTTTTCTCCATTATTTTTTAAAAAGATTTATTTGAGAGAGAGGAGGGAGGGGCAGGGCAGAGGGAAAAGGAGAGAAAGTCTCAGGCAGACTCCACACTGAGCATGGAACACATCATGGGGCTCAATCTCATGACCCTGAGATCATGACCTGGGGCAAAATCAAGAGTTGGACACTGAACCAACTGCACCACCTGGGTGCCCCTTTCTCCATTATTTTTCTGTTTTGCATTTCATTGATTTCTGTTCTCATCTTTATTGTTTACCTCTTACTGATTTCTTTAGATTCTATTTTTATTTTTCTAGTTTCTTAAGGTGGAAGCTTTGGTCATTGATTTTAAACCATTCTATTTTTTAATACAATGTTTTTGGGGCACCTGGGTGGCTTAGTTGTAAAGTGTCTGCCTTCGGCTCAGATCATGATCCCAGAGTCCTGGGATCGAGCCCCGTGTGGGGCTCCCTGATCATCGGCAAGCCTGCTTCTCCCTCTCCTACTCCCCCTGCTTGTGTTCCCTCTCTTGCTGTGTCTCTCTGTCAAATAAATAAATTTTTAAAAATCTAAAAAAAATCCCCAGGTTTTCAAGGCTAAGGATTACCCTTTATGATCTCTCTGCTTTAGCTTTGAAAAAAGAAGAAATTTGATATGTTGTGTTTTCATTTTTCTCAGTGAAAATATTTTCTGATTTCCCTTGGCTAATGGGTTATATAGAAATGAGTTGTTTAGTTTCAAAGTATTTGGCTATTTTCCATAAATCTTTCTGTGGTTGATGTCACTTTAATTCCCATTGTGGGCAGAGAACATTCTCTGGATGATTTTAATCCATTTCAGTTCTTCACCCTGCCCGAGGAGTGAACTAGTCAGCAACCTCGGTGCCTGGGCAGGAGCCACTAAAAAACTCATCATTGTACTCAGAAAAGCAGAACCCCATAGGGAAAAGGTGTTGGACCCAGCGTGTCTTGAGGTGAAGGCATGAAGCAACAGGGAGATCCTATGATCTGATAAACAAATCTCTAGGCATTTTCCTCCCCTTGCTCCTGATTGAGCAAAACGTTTCCGTTAGAGGTGAGAGACTAAGTCAACTTTTTCCATAGCCCTCGGCAAATCAAGTTTAGCCCAAGGTGTGGCATTCAGCCAGAACCTCTGAACTAAATACGCCAGTCATTTTCTCCCCATGCCACCTCATTGTCAGAAAATCTGTCCATCCACAGCCTGGAAGGGATGGCTCTAGTTACCTGTATCTCTATCTCTGAGATAATCTGGTTGTGCTAATGTAGACACCTGGCCCTAGCCGAGCTAATAAATGGCTTTTTGCAGGGAACGTGGAATGGGACTAGAGATGGAACCAATAATGCAGAGTTGCTGAGCTCCAAGATTTCATTAGTGGTGGGGTGAGGCCACCATTTCAGGGCATTCATGACCGACCATGCAAAAGTGTGTGAAAGAGTACAGAAACTGGTCTGGGGAGAGAGAAAGTTAAAGAAAAGAACATGGAAGATTGGAAGGACATGCAGTTTGGGGTGGAAGAAAGATAGAGGGATAAAGAGAGCATGTCAACTCCCCATTTCCTAAAAGGCCCCTTGTAAATTTTTATTTATTTATTTTATTGTTTATGATTCTGTACCGTGACATTCCCCCGGGTCCTCAAAAATAAATTCCATTTTATTCCAGTTAGCTCAAGTGATCATCTCTTCCTTGCAACCAAACTGCCCCTAAAACATCTCATTTACTCAGTCCACCTCTAACTCCAGTATGATGGCTAAAGTAGTTAGCCTGAACTACTGGCCCCTTCTCCAGAAACCCTGTTGTCCTGGCTAGGAAACAAGAGTCCCCGTTGAGAGAAAGACCAGCTTCTATTGGGACTGGTATTTGGTTGATAATGATTCATGGCGTCAATTAGGAAGTGTGATTTTGGCTGTTGCTGCTTACTTTCTGGTCTCCTCACGTCTCACTGGTCTCCTCACGTCTCTCTGGTCTCGAAATATGCTGGAACCAAGACAGCTGGCATTAGGAATTGCCCATGGCTTTGAGAATTGCAGCAATGTCTCCTTGCTTCCTGGTTGTAGTCCTAGAAGGGCTGTTGATTTCCTCAAGGGTAATGCCTAAATCTCACACAGCAGTGGCTGAGGAGTCAGAGAGTAGTCACCTAACATGGGGGTAGACATGTACAAAATATGCTCAGCGTCCCTTGAGTCTGATTTAACTTGAATTCTCTTTAGCCCAGGTGGTTCCCATTAATTTGTACGTATTTACTGAGCATCTACTGCGCATCAATTATCTCGTTTCTCTGTTCCCTATTGCTCCTCTTCTGGCTGCGATTCCTTAATTTACATTCCAAGAACCTTTTCTTCTCCAATACTCCCTTGGGTTCCTGACTCATTTCTCTGTTTTATTGCTGAACTTTCCCAAAGAGCTATCCAGTTGCTGTCTCTACTTCTTTAACCTTTCACTAACTCCATATCTCTGTGTCATCTATCTTCTGCTTTCCCCAAGATACAGTTTGGTTCTCTGAATTTCCCTGCATCATTACAACAAATGCCTTTCTTCTTAAGTTAGCTGAAGTGACTTTCAGTTCCTTGTAAGTGAACAATTTCCAAGACATCCTCATTTCCTCAGTTCACCTCTCTGACCTCTACATGACAACGAGTATAGTCGGATTCAGGCTGTCTTTCCATCAAGCATCCAAGGCACTGGAGATTTCTCTGGTGAAGACCAAAGGGACCTAGGAAAACCCAGATCTTGCCTTGTCTTGGCCACAGCTCCATTGATGTTCTTGAAGTGGCTGTGCACACACAGCAAATGGAAATCCATGAACACTTGTGTTATTGGTTGGGCTAAGGCTTAATACCTTACCACACGGATTTTTGGTCAAATCAGTTGGAACGTGCAGCTTAAGCTCCAGCCCAAGGAGGATCTTTCTGCAGCCTGTCTTCAAGCTTTTGAGTAGTGGTGGCTCAGTTACTACTCCTGAAACAGAAAACAGAAGAGAGGATCAATCAGAGGCTTGAAATCTAACAGTGAGATCAGCATTTAATTCATTCTCCCCTGGAAGACCTCACTCCTCATAGAGTCATCAGAGTGAATTGCTTATAAAAATTATTTTTCTTTAGGATGTAGAGACATACTGGTAGGTAACATTATTATGTGGAGGAACATAATCCCTTAATAAAACTTGATGCTCACTACCTATTAACCTTAGCCCACTTTCAGTGAGCACACAGATATATCTAGCCCTTTATTTGCATTTCACTTCTCTTGTCCCAAATAATTATTCTCAAAGTAGTTTGGCATATAATTGTTATGCCATTAATTCACAAAGTTGTTATACTGTTCATTCATTCAGGAAATATTTACTGAGCCAGGCAATATAGGTAAAAAGTGAATCTTTAAGGCAAGATCCCTAGTCTAAGGAGGTCACAATTTATGAGCTTGAGTAGGGGGTGAGAAACAACAGATTTAGAAGCAGGTAAGTGCCATGAGGTGTTTGTGAGGAAGTCTGAACAAGTGTACAAGGAGAGAACAGAGGAGGGAGGCTCAGAGAAGCTGAGTCCACATCCTGGTTCCCCCTTTCCTGTTCACCTCTGGCCTAGGTAAGTCTCTTTTGAGTTTGTCAGTCAATTAGAGAAAGCAAGGCCCTTTTGGCTGGGCTCTCCGGCCCTTTTTGTTTGTTCGTTTGTTTTTTTATGGTTAACAAACACCCCTTGATAATAGGTCATTAGTGCTGGAAGGGTCCGAGAAGACATCTGGCTAATCTCTGAATTTTAGGAGTTAGAGGCCCAAGGGGGGAAAGGCATTTGTCCAGTATGACCAGCCAGCCAGTATCATGGCAGGCTCAGAACAGAACATTAACCAAATTCTGCATTGTCTGTATTGGGGGAGTTCTTAAAGATCTTCTAGTTCAACCCCTTCAGCTACAGGATAGGGAAACAGGACTACTCAAGGAATGACTAGATCAAAGTCACAGAGCTGGCAAGGGCAGGACCTCGATCCCTGGGCTCCCAGCCCAGCCACCCCCTCACTGATGTGCCTGCCCCAGGCAGCCTTACATCCAGCTTGGGAATCCCCAGTAGCTCTCTGGAAGACACGTCCTGGGGTCTCCAGGTAAAGATAGGCTCTTCACAGGCCATAGTAGTGGTCTCTGGTCTTTTAGTTCCAGACTTCTCTTTCTAGTCTCCTCTGGGTGTCAAGTCCCCTAGTCAGCTCCTGGAGCTCTTGTTCTTCTTTGTTCTCCAACTCATAAGCTTTCCATAGTTTCCTGCTTCTCTTGACTGTTATCTTGACTATGTCCTCTTATCTTGACTATGTTCTCCTTGGTCTGATATAGTTTCTCTGGCCAGCCTCCCTCACCCCAGCTTCCCCTCCAACCTCCCATTTCTCGGACAGTCAGTCCCTGCATTCCCAGTAGCTGCCTCTTCCCCAGACATGGTCTCTAGCTCCTCCTGGGTACTCTGGACTTGTTCTGTGATACAGAGCCTCTGGCTGGCTGGTCAAGCCTATGTATCCTTCCTCACAATGATGTTACTTTATTTTATTTTTTATATTTGCCATTATTCCCAATTAATGGCTGTGCTTGTCTTGGTCCCTGGTCCCCCATTCCTGCTGCTTATGGGCTCATTGCTCTGGGGTCAGGGTTTTCTGCTCAAAGGCATGATGTGCAAAAGCTCTTCTGCTAGGTACATGTTCACCAGCCCGTGTCTCTGAAGCAGCATCTTCACCTTGAACTTGACTGACACCACAAGAACTTGGGAGTGGAACATGCAACAGTTGGGAGTCGTGTCCTCCACTTCCATGGGTACTGCCTCCAGGTCCCACTGAAGCTTCTCCTGGAGGCACTTGGTGCTGTTCCATTGCATCAGCCCACCCAGGACGGAACCCCAGCTCTAGCCCCAGTGCTTTTAAACATATTAACTGAAATACACAGAACAAGAAGGGAAACCATTATTTTTGAAAAACATTTATCAAAACATTATAAAACCCAAATTTGTCATATAGGAATATATGTGTTTTTTTGGCCCATGTGTTAAATTGTAAGATCTAGTGGTGAGCCCGATGACTTCCATAATGTTGAAGTAGTGATAAGCACAAATGATATTGCAAGATGTCTGTAAGAGTTGTAATGTGATATGAAATCTGTGCTCTTCATTATGGACAAAGTCACATATACTGTTGTAGTTTGTTGCCTCATTCATAATTGAATGCTAAATTTCATCTAGAATTTAGTAAAAATGAAGACATTATGTTTTACTCATAGAAGTTCATGGATCCCCGTAGTATGATGCACAAAACCCTTGGCCATTGTAGACTTCAGGTCAAGAAATCCTGTCCTAATATTGAAAAAGAAAGCCAAAGTTGGTGGCATCTCAATTCTGGACTTCAAGCTCTATTACAAAGCTGTCATCATCAAGACAGCATGGTACTGGCACAAAAACAGACACATAGATCAATGGAACAGAATAGAGAGCCCAGAAATAGACCCTCAACTCTATGGTCAACTAATCTTCGACAAAGCAGGAAAGAATGTCCAATGGAAAAAAGACAGCCTCTTCAATAAATGGTGTTGGGAAAATTGGACAGCCACATGCAGAAAAATGAAATTGGATCATTTTCTTACACCACACATGAAAATAGACTCAAAATGGATGAAGGACCTCAATGTGAGAAAGGAATCCATCAAAATCCTTGAGGAGAACACAGGCAGCAACCTCTTCGACCTCAGCCGCAGCAACATCTTCCTAGGAACATCGCCAAAGGCAAGGGAAGCAAGGGCAAAAATGAACTATTGGGATTTTATCAAGATCAAAAGCTTTTGCACAGCAAAGGAAACAGTTAACAAAACCAAAAGACAACTGACAGAATGGGAGAAGATATTTGCAAATGACATATCAGATAAAGGGCTAGTGTCCAAAATCTATAAAGAAGTTAGCAAACTCAACACCCAAAGAACAAATAATCCAATCAAGAAATGGGCAGAAGACATGAACAGACATTTCTGCAAAGAAGACATCCAGATGGCCAACAGACACATGAAAAAGTGCTCCATATCACTCAGCATCAGGGAAATACAAATCAAAACCACAATGAGATATCACCTCACACCAATCAGAATGGCTAAAATTAACAAGTCAGGAAATGACAGATGCTGGTGAGGATGCGGAGAAAGGGGAACCCTCCTACACTGTTGGTGGGAATGCAAGCTGGTGCAACCACTCTGGAAAACAGCATGGAGGTTCCTCAAAATGTTGAAAATAGAACTACCCTATGACCCAGCAATTGCACTGCTGGGTATTTACCCTAACGATACAAACGTAGTGATCCAAAGGGGCACGTGCACCCGAATGTTTATAGCAGCAATGTCTACAATAGCCAAACTATGGAAAGAACCTAGATGTCCATCAACAGACGAATGGATAAAGAAGATGTGGTATATATACACAATGGAATACTATGCAGCCATCAAAAGAAATGAAATCTTGCCATTTGTGACAACGTGGATGGAACTAGAGGGTATCATGCTTAGCGAAATAAGTCAATTGGAGAAAGACAACTATCATATGATCTCCCTGATATGAGGGAGAGGAGATGCAACATGGGGGGTTAAGGGGGTAGGAGAAGAGTAAATGAAACAAGATGGGATTGGGAGGGAGACAAACCATAAGTGACTCTCAATTTCACAAAACAAACTGAGGGTTGATGGGGGAGGGGGGTTGGGAGGGGGGGTGGGGTTATGGACATTGGGGAGGGTATGTGCTATGATGAGTGCTGTGAAGTGTGTAAACCTGGCGATTCACAGACCTGTACCCCTGGGGGGTATATGTTTATATATAAACATATATAACATATAAACATATATTTATATATGTTTATAAAAAAGAAAAAGAAGAAAAAGAAAGAAAAGAAATCCTGTCCTAGATGATCCCACAACTTGCAATGTTGTATCTGTGTAGGTATTACCTAAACTTCTATCCCCAGATCACAATATTCCTTGGGATGTCTCATAGACACCTATAAAATGCCACATGTCAAAAATTAAATTTGTGCTCTTATCCCCCAGAACAGCTTCTCCTTATTTTTTTCTTTTCTCTATAAATATCACCTCAGTCCTCCTGGAACTCCTTCTCTACACCTTCTTTTTCACTTTTACCTCTCATTTATAAATCATTCCATCATAAGTTTACTCACCAAATATTTTTTATTTATTTTTTATTTTTTAATCATTTTTTAAAAATTTATTTTCAGCATAACAGTATTCATTGTTTTTGTACCACACCCAGTGCTCCATGCAATCCGTACCCTCTCTAATACCCGCCACCTGGTTCCCCCAACCTCCCACCCCCCCCACCTCTTCAAACCCTTCAGATTGTTTTTCAGCGTCCATAGTCTCTCATGGTTCACCTCCCCTTCCAATTTCCCCCAACTCCCTTCTCCTAACTCCCCATGTCCTCCATGCTATTTGTTATGTTCCACAAATAAGTGAAACCATATGATAACAGACCCTCTCTGCTTGACTTATTTCACTCAGCATACTCTCTTCCAGTCCCGTCCATGTTGCTACAAAAGTTGGGTATTCATCCTTTCTGATGGAGGCATAATACTCCATAGTGTATATGGACCACATCTTCCTTATCCATTCATCCGTTGAAGGGCATCTTGGTTCTTCCCACAGTTTGGCGACCGTGGCCATTGCTGCTATAAACATTGGGGTACAGATGGCCCTTCTTTTCACTACATCTGTATCTTTGGGGTAAATACCCAATAGTGCAATTGCAGGGTCATAGGGGAGTTCTATTTTTAATTTCTTGAGGAATCTCCACACTGTTCTCCAAAGAGGCTGCACCAACTTGCATTCCCACCAACAGTGTAAGAGGGTTCCCCTTTCTCCGCATCCCCTCCAACACATGTTGTTTCCTGTCTTTCTAATTTTGGCCATTCTAACTGGTGTAAGGTGATATCTCAATGTGGTTTTAATTTGAATCTCCCTGATGGCTAGTGATGATGAACATTTTTTCATGTGTCTGATAGCCATTTGTATGTCTTCATTGGAGAAGTGTCTGTTCATATCTTCTGCCCATTTTTTGATATGATTATCTGTTTTGTGTGTGTTGAGTTTGAGGAGTTCTTTATAGATCCTGGATATCAATCTTTTGTCTGTACTGTCATTTGCAAATATCTTCTTCCATTCCGTCGGTTGCCTCTTTGTTTTCTTGACTGTTTTCTTTGCTGTGCAGAAGCTTTTGATTTTGATGAAGTCCCAAAAGTTTACTTTGGCTTTTGTTTCCTTTGCCTTTGGAGACATATCTTGAAAGAAGTTGCTGTGGCTGATATCGAAGAGATTACTGTCTATGTTCTCCTCTAGGATTCTGATGGATTCCTGTCTCACGTTGAGGTCTTTTATCCATTTTGAGTTTATCTTTGTGTACGGTATAAGAGAATGGTCGAGTTTCATTCTTCTACGTATAGCTGCCCAGTTTTCCCAGCACCATTTATTGAAGAGACTGTCTTTTTTCCATTGTATACTTTTTCCTGTTTTGTCAAAGATTAACTGACCATAGAATTGAGGGTCCATATCTGGGCTCTCTACTCTGTTCCACTGGTCTATGTGTCTGTTTTTATGCCAGTACCATGCTGTCTTGGTGATCACAGCTTTGTAGTAAGCACACTAAAAAGATTATCCACCATGACCAGGTGGGATTCATTCCTGGGCTACAAGGATGGTTCAACATTTGCAAATTAATCAATGTGATAGAACAAATTAATAAGAGAAGAGAGAAGAACCACATGGTCCTCTCAATTGATGCAGAAAAAGCATTTGACAAAATCCAGCATCCGTTCCTGATTAAAACACTTCAAAGTATAGGGATAGAGGGAACATTCCTGAACTTCATCAAATCTATCTATGAAAAACCCACAGCAAATATCATCCTCAATGGGAAAAAGCTTGCAGCCTTCCCGTTGAGATCGGAACACGACAAGGAGGCCCACTCTCACCACTCTTGTTCAACATAGTATTAGAAGTCCTAGCAACAGCAATCAGACAACAAAGAGAAATAAAAGGTATCCAAATTGGCCATGAAGAAGTCAAACTCTCTCTCTTCGCAGATGACATGATTCTTTATATGGAAAACCCAAAAGACTCCACCCCCAAACTACTAGAACTCATACAGCAATTCAGTAACGTGGCAGGATACAAAGTCAATGTACAGAAATCAGTGGCTTTCTTATACACTAACAATGAAAATACAGAAAGGGAAATTAGAGAATCAATTCCATTTACTATAGCACCAAGAACCATAAGATACCTGGGAATAAACCTAACCAAAGAGGTAAAGGATCTGTACTCGAGGAACTACAGAACACTCATGAAAGAAATTGAAGAAGACACAAAAAGATGGAAGACCATTCCATGCTCTTGGATCGGAAGAATAAACATTGTTAAAATGTCTATACTGCCTAGAGCAATCTATACTTTTAATGCCATTCCAATCAAAATTCCACCGGTATTCTTCGAGAGCTGGAGCAAATAATCCAAAAATTTGTATGGAACCAGAAGAGACTCCGAATCGCTAAGGAAATGTTGAAAAACAAAAATAAAACTGGGGGCATCACGTTACCTGATTTCAAGCTTTACTACAAAGCTGTGATCACCAAGACAGCCTGGTACTGGCATAAAAACAGACTCACCAAATATTTAGTCAGCACTTGCTTTATGTCAAGCAGTGTTAGGGTCATTGGGATCCAGCAGCGTATAAGATGAGTTCTTGGTATCATGGACTTATGAGTCATTGTTGTGAAGCATTGACAATAAATAAGAGAATACAGGGTATTGAGTATCAATAAGTGCCTCTAAGATATTGTCCCTCCAAAATGTTTCTTCAGTCCTGCTACTTCATTCCATATCCACCGCCATCCCTTCAGCCGGGGCCACTTTAGACTGTTGGTTTTCTAACCAAGACTCTTAGAGTATTCTTATAGTCCTCTTTTTTTTTTAAAGATTTTATTTATTTATTTGACAGATAGAGATCACAAGCAGGCAGAGAGGCAGGCAGAGAGAGAGAGAGAGAGAGAGATAGAGGAGGAAGCAGGTTCCCCAGTGAGCAGAGAGCCCAATGCGGGGCTCGATCCCAGGACCCTGGGATCATGAACTGAGCTGAAGGCAGAGGCTTTAACCCACTGAGCCACCCAGGCGCCCCGTCTTATAATCTTCTTATAGTCTTATGGTCTTCTTATATAGTCTTATGGTCTATAGTCTTATAGTCTTCTAACTATAGTCTGTGCCAGACCTGTTCTGGTCCAATCTTTTCTCTGTCCAGCAGCCAGGGTGAGGAGAGGGTCATATCCTTCCACTGCTGAAACCCTTCAGTGACTTCCCACCATGCTTAAAATAAATCAGACTCCTCACCTGGAGGGTCCTGTGTGATCAGGCTACCCACTGTCGACTACCCACTGCCGACCTTTCCTACCAATTCTCCACTGGTTCTCTTTGACCCTCCTGGCTTTGTTGTTCATTGCAGGCATCTGTCTTTTGCCTTAGGACCTTTGCCTGGTTTTAAGCCTGGCTGGCTCCTAATCACCCTTTGGATCTTAACCTAGTTCATCGTTATCCAAAATGCCACCTCCTTAGAGAGCCCTTTCCTAACCCCTCAATCTAAATTAGGTCCCTCTCTCATTCTCCCTTAGCTTCTTTTCCTTTATATAACAAGCTACTCATTGTATTATTTTATATAATATCCAAGTGTCTATTTGATATCTGTTCCTTCCACTACATTGCAAGTTCCAAGAAGGCAAGAATTTTGTGTTTTGCTCACCAGCTGCATGATAGTTCCTGGCATATTGTTAGTGCTTAACAAATGTGTAACCGTTGAATGAGTTATGAGTTACTATATCTTCATCTCTGACACCTGCCCCCAAACTCATCACATATTCCAGGTTCATACTTCCTCCTTTATGCACAGACATATTAAAAGCTCTATCTATACTTAAATTATTCCCAACCTAATCAGATGCAGTTATTCTCAAATTCATTTATCCATCCATCCATTCAACCACTTACCCATTATTTATTGAGCACCTTCTAATTGCAAGGCACCGTGCCAGGCAGTATATAAGATTGAAAGATGAGTAAGACATGGCCCTTGTCCTCAAGACATTTGCAACCGAGAAGAGGATTTAAGAAGTTGCCCAATAGTCCTAGTGGGAAGATAGGTGCTATGTGCCATGGTCAGCATAGTCAGTGGTGACAGAGGTGCAAGAAAGGTAGATAATTCTTCCAACTAGAGACTTCAGGAAAGCTTTCATGGAGAAGGTAGCGTATGAGTTGTATCTTGAAAGATAGGCAGGATTAGATAGTCAGAGGTGGTAGAAGAGGCATCCCAGATGAAGTAAACTTACTGTACATAGAGTAAACAACTTGCAGAAATAGAGAAACACAGGCATGTTATGGGTCCCATGAGGGGTCCATTGCCTAGGTTACTTGTAGGGATGCTATGGAAGGTAAAGATGGGGTGTGTGACATTTTGTTCTTTATTGATACCCACTGGGCAGTCAGCAAAGATTGTTGGACAGAAAAATAAAATAAGCATTTGGTGGGAGCACTGGAAAGACCTAATTGCCCATGGGATTTTTTAAAAAAAGATTTTATTTATTTATTTGAGAGAGAGAGAGAAACAGTGAGAGTTGGCGGGGGGTAGGGCAGAGGGAGAAGAAGAAGTAAGGTCCCCACTAAGCAGAGAGCCCAATGCAGAGCTCAATCCCAGGACCCTGGAATCATGACCTGAACTGAAGGCAAATGCTTAACCAACTGAGCTACCCAAGTGCACCCTGCCTGTGTGATCTTAAGTTAGGTTGATTTTCTTTATTCAACAAAACATGAAGGCAGGACGAGTTCAGGGAAGAAAGCTTTCTGTGTGGTTGGAGTGGATGGGGAAGTCTTTGTGGAGTAAGTGGGACATCCCTTTGCCTTCCACCTGGGACACTGATTCATGGACTTTAAGAAATCAAACTCAAATGGTCACTCTCATCCTTAGACCGAGGGGTCACTGACTCCACAGCTCAGGCTGCCTTAACAAAATACCACTGACTGGGTGGCTTAAACAACAGAAATGTACTTTTTCCTAATTCTGGAGACTGATAAATTCGAGTTTAAGGTGCCGCCTGATTGCTTCCTGGTGATCATTTCAGCTTGCAGATAGCGACTTCTTGCGGTGTACTCAGTCTTTCCTTGGTATATATATATGTACATGGAGGAAGAAAGATGTCTCTCTTCTTCCTCTTATAAGGCCACCAATCCTATTGAATTAGGACCCCAATTTTATGATCTCATCTAAGTTTAAATACCTCCTAAAATCTCAATTTCCAAATATAGTCATACGGGGAATTAGGGCTCCAAAATGTTAGTTTGGGGGTACATAATTCAGTCCATAGTGTGGAACAAATTTGCCTTCACATCCTTTTGAGTGAAAGACCCTGCAGTCTTCTAATTCAGTGATTTTCTAGTAATGTTTCAAGGAGCACTAGGTATTTCAAATAGTACCTTCTGGGGACTCATCTCAAGGGACAAAATATAAGTGGACGCGTCCTATTTTATATATTGGGCCTCCACATAGGATTTTCTCTAAAGAAGAGGTTATGCTGCTAAAAAAAATATTAGAAAACACTTGACCTAGTCTGCTGACTTCATTTTGCCAGGGGAAGAGAGGATCCTGAGATTAAGAAAGATAAAGAGATTTGCTCCTAGTCATGCCACAAGATAACAGACAAGTTCTAGTATCCAGTGAGCACAACTAGAATCCTGTGCATGGACTCCTTGTCCAGCGTTTTGTCCATGTCTGTCATAGATTCCTCCAGGTTCAAGAGGAGAGGCCATGGATATCTCCACTGTAGGCATGACTAACAGTATAGAGTGGTTGTTCTTGGTATGAGTAACTGCTTACTGAGGATCTTGTCCACAAGAGGAACTAGTGCCTTCCAACTCCAGAGGGTACTGGCCTTTTATCTCTTCTTCCTTCCCTACTTGGTCTGCATGCCCAAGTTTATATAATGAGTTGACAGGAATTATAGGCTATCAAATAATTTAGATGTTTTTCCTAAGCAAGTATGTCCAGAAATTTTTTGCTTTAAAGGTGTAAGTGTTGCTCTAATTTGCTGTTTGTCAGCCATCCAGAACAATCAGAGGAGGTAAATAGTTTCCTCTCTGGAGATGGGAGAGACTAATCCTTGCCATGTAGGGAGAGATTGATGTACTGAAGTTCGTCAGATCAGCTCTAATCCTTCAAGGAGCCAAAGACACATAATAAGACAAAGATCAAAGCTGTTGAAGCAAAGGAACAACCTCTCTGGGGCTTTTTCTGAGCTCAGAATGCCCAGGCTTGGGATGCAAAAGTCATTTTTGTAGAAAAAGAATTGATTAAAAAAAAATCTATTTTCCTTGTGGCTAAAGGGGAGTCTGAGAAGGTGGCAGAGAGCTCCATGTATGGTCCCTCTTGGTCCCTGGAGTAAAGGCCCTTCACTTTCCTTCATCCACAAAGATGTATCAGCCAAAGCTGCTTGCTGCTACTTTAAGATACACGACATCCAGATGGCCAGATGCTTTCCCTTGGACCATATCCCTTTTATTATTCACTCATCATCCTTCAGGTCATAGCTTAAATGTTTTTATCTTCACAGAAAGACATTTCCTGACCATCTTGTCTCCCCCATTATTATTCTCAACATGAAGCTTCTCCTCTCCTTCAAAGCACTTAACCCAGGGTAAATTATATATTTATATGTTTGGCGTTTGACTTTCCCAGACTCAAAGCTCCACTCGGGCTGTGATAAACACCAGTATATTACAGGCGCTTGATCAGTATCTGGCACATCATAGGCACTCAGTGAATATTTATTGAATGGGCAAGTGGTTTATTTCTACTAATGTAGAAGTTTTATTGTTTTGTTGAGGACCAGCTGCCTGTGTCTTTATGTTATATTCAGTAATCTTGGTAGCTATGGATTTTCAGCCTAAAGCCAAGAAAATGAAGGAGTATGAGAAATTATTTTAGTCTGTACTTGTCCAACGAAAGAGCAAATCTTTGAATGGGACTTTCCATGACATTCATTCATTTACTCTTTCAGCAAAGGTTTATTGATCAAGTATTACATTATTTGCACTGTGAAAGTACAAGGGATACAGCATGAATGAACTAGAGATGGTCTCTGCCTTAATGGAGCAGATAGAAAAAAGTCAGGAAAAACCAGCAATCTTGTTGAGAGCATAAGCAGGATGGTGAGCTGGAGTGTAAGTCGCAGAAACTACTTTGAGAGGAGGCTGAAAAAGGTTGCTCTATACCAAGGCCTCATTGAGAATACATCAGCCACGCAACGCACAGAGGGAACAGCAAATGCTGGAGCCTGAAGGTGGGGATAAGCTTAGCCTGTTGGAGGCCCAGAAAGAGAGAGAAGGATGACCGGAGAGAGTAAGCAAGGGGGAGCATGGACTGAAATAAGACTGGCCACAAAGAGATCCAAAACCATGATAACAGGTTTAGATTTTATTATAAGAGCAACAGGAAGCTGTTGGAAGATTTTAAACTGAGAAGTGGCATGAGTTGGTTTATATTTTAGAAAGAGTGAAGATTGGATTATAGAAGGGTAAGATAGAGCCAAAAAGACAAATGAGCCTATTACTGTAGTTAAAGCAGAGATGGGAGCTTGACCTTGGGTGATGGCAGTGGGAATGAAGAGAAGTGGACACTTGAGATTTATTTGGAGGTAGAATTGACAGGTCTCAGTGATGAACTAAATGTAAAGGATGAGGGAGAGGGAGAAATTGAGGATGATTTTACTATGACAAATGGCCTTTTCTTTGAAGTCATGCATCTTTTCAATTTGCTACTCACTTGACCCACCCTGATTTTCATCATTATAAACCATTAAGGCTTTCATTCTTCCCTCCTTGACATCACTTAGACTCCATATTTAGCATCTTAATTCAATAATGTACAATCTGCATGGCTCATATCTTGATCTTCACAGCTTATCGAACCTCTTTAAATGGTCCGCAACACACATGAATTAAACATGGTGGGCAAAGTGAGAGAAACTCTAAGTGGCAGACATCCCTGCTCTCTTAGCCAAGTGTCCTGAGAAGAATCAAGGTGGGGCGCTTGACGGAAAGGTAATGTTGATGGCTACTGTCTCCGCAAGTATTTTCAGGAAAGTTGGGGAAATTCCAGTGTCTCAAGGATAAAAGGGTATGGGGAAAGGAGGAGGGAGAGAGAGACAAAGTCTGAAATATCAGGACTGCCAATCAAGCGTATTGACCAGTTTGAGATACTGGGCTAGAAGAGATGACCCGTGTTCCATTAAGCCAGGCAGTGTTTGTGTGTAGACCCAGAGCCAAAGAGGAAGGGTGAGATGGAGCCGGGTGGGGAGAAATGAGGCTGGTAATGGGAATAACAGCGGCCACCATTTCCTACAGTCTTACTGTTTGTTGTGTAACCTGCTAAGCCCCTCAGGCAATTTGTACTATTTAACCCTCACAATCAGCTCTGCGATTTTACAGATTAAAAATCTAAGACTCAAGGAAGTTTAGGCAACTTGCTTACAGACAAATAACAAATAGCAGATAGAGCAAGGATTTAAACCCAGATTAGTGTGACTGCAAACCCCGTGAGGACTAACTACACGGCCTTCAAACAGAGAGAGACTAGGTGGAAGGCAGAGGAGGAGCAGATGGAGAGAGGGAGAAAGAACTTAGAAGAACAAGTGCACTTGATCTTGCAAAAAAGTAGCTGACTAAAACGAAGGAGAATCTAACCTGAAGGAAAAAAGTAGATTAGTATATGACATGAGAGTGCATCAAATCTTATGAAATTTCTAGAGATGGAGACAGTGTGTTAGCAGCCTCCCACTCTATTTCCCTGTTGGCTGTAGGCTCATAACTTCTGCCTTTATTGCTGTTTCTGCTCCCAGCCATGAAACTCTCTATCTTGAGATCAGCCAATAGCCCCTGACTTCCCTGACCCAGACCAAAGCCCACCCTGGGAATGGAGGTGTTGCAGAGGAGAGCTGTATGAACCTTGATTCCTGAGTGAAGGAAATTCATGCTGGATGAAAGACCCCAAAGGAGAAGAGCCACCCTGTAATTACCTGAGATTTATAACTTGGCACAAAAACTGCTTATATTAGATATTCATTTTCCCTGCTCTTGCTCCACGTTTTCTAAGAAATTCCACTACTATCCTTATGGCTCCTGGATCCCAGAGAACATTCTAGGAAAAGGTTGTTTTACTATTCAAAGAAAGAGGACTGGAATAATTAAAGGCTCATATCTTCTGCATCTATGCCCTGGGTTCACTGTACACAGTCTATTAACAAGTATTTATTGAGACCCAACTAGATGGCAATTTATTGTTTAGTCTATTGTATAATCATTAGTACAATTGTTATTAATGTACCACACCCAGTATTCAATAACAGAGCTGTACAGATGAAAGTGACAGATACAGACCCTGTCCTCATAAGACTTGCAGAGTACTGGGGTAGATAGATATCGAATAAGAAGTAAGAACTTGTAAATGCACTTGTAGTATAAGAGATACATAAGTATTCCAACATTCTGGCATCAGACCTCGGTTTGTGCCCTTATGCAGCACTTTGACCTCAGGCAAGTAATTTTTAATCACAGTGAGCTTTAGTTTCTTCATCTGCAAAATGAAGATCATTCATTCATGCCATACATATTTATCGAACAGTTCTAGAATTACTTCAGCTAGAATGACAAGAGAAGACCTTGTTGGAGATGGCGTTTAAGCTGATACCTGACTGATGCAAAAGTATCGGTCCTGTGGAGGTTGGCAGTGGGGGGAGGTATTTCAGAGGAAGGGAATGTGCTTACAAAGGCCATGAGCTAGGAATGAGCACAACCCTGTCCTATCCTACTCACAGGCAGAGTACTATGAACTGCTGATACCAGAGTGATTTATTATGGTTTTGTCCTCAACATTTTTAGATATGGTTATTATTCTGAATTTCAATCCCTACTTCAATGATCTTCCTTTAAAATTATGGAGGGAATATTTAGAATCTTTAGAGAACACAAGATGGTGGATAGCAAAGTGCCAAGTGAGGAGACTCAGAAAGAATGTGCTGTGGAGGATGGGGGGGTGGTGGGGAGGTCCGTATAGGAAGGGATAGTACCTCCTGTTTGTCATGGGTTTAGATACACCAAATGGTGAGTGTAATCTGGGCTAGAGATGCCCCAAACGGTGGAAACCACAGGTGCTGAGCTGTAACCTGCAGCCCCACCTTCCTCTGTTGTTAAACCTAATGGAAAGATCATGTTGTTGCAATGGTTTGGTTTCCCTGTGGAGCCACTGGCCTCCCCAAGAGCCCTTGTGGAGTATGGGAAAGCAGAGACTGGGAGAAAGAGAAGAATCAAGGGGGCCAATCGAACCCCAAGTAAATAGGAGTTGGCTCAATTGGTCAGAGCCTTGGTCATTAGAACCCAAGCTCTCTGCTGCCTCCTGCCCTCCCTGAAACTCTCAGACTGTCGATAACATGGTTCATGGACCTGGTTGTTTATTTTATTATTTTTTTAAAATTTTATTTATTTGACAAAGAGATCACACGTAGGCAGAGAGAGAGGGGGAAGCAGGCTCCCCACCGAGCAGAGAGCCCAATATGGGGCTCGATCCCAGGACCCTGAGATCATAACCTGAGCCAAAGGTAGAGGCTTAACCCGCTGAGCCGCCCAGGCGCCCCCATGGGCCTGGTTGTTTAATCCCGTCTTCATTTCAACTCCGAGACTGGATTTTTTGCTGTAACCTATGTTGGGAACCATATGGGCATTTCAAACACCCCATGCCCCCAAACCAATAAATACAAATGAAAACAAATCAGCTCAAAATATGCTCTCTCCATCTCCGGCAGGCTGAGCACTGGTGGCAACAGCTGCAGAGGAGGTGAGGGGCCTCACGCTGTTGTCCAACTGGCTGTCCCCCAAGCCTCTCACACAGTGGCATCCTTTAATTACACTGGCACTTCCTTTAAAGGCAGCTCCTCCACCCAGAGTGGCTTTCTCACTTCTGGTAGGAGGCCAGAGAGCTGCAGTTTTTGCTGCCATATCAGGGACTGAAGTGTACCTCAAGAGGGCTATAGAGAGTTTGCCTTTCCAGTAGCATGTGGCTGGATTGGCTGGGGAGGAAGTATCAGACCCATCTTGAGCAGAACAGAACCTTCTATTGTAGATGAAGTGGCCTTGCTCTTGGTGAGTGTTGTTGTGCAGGGAGCGGGGAGGGGGCAGTTTTGGGTTTAATGAATGAACTCTTAGCTCTCGGTAGAGGAAATCTCAAGTCACAGATGAACCAAGGTAGGAGGGAATTTTCCTGACATAAATTGGACATAAAAGGAGACAATTTGTCTAAGAATAGAATCAGCTTTCCTGTGAAACTGTAATCAGAGACCTGTTTATTTATTGATGTTATTACCTCGATTCAAAGCAATGACTTCAAAATTAACCCACATATACTTATTGAGCACCTACTGTTTGCCAAGTACTCTTCACCCTAAGTTTCTTCTCCGCAGGGTTGTGGTGTTCCTCTAGAATGTGATCGGCAAACGATGGCCCTTGGACTAAATCCAGCAACCTGTTTTGTTAATAAAGTTTTATTGGAATACAGTCATGCCTATTCATTTGTGTATTGTTTGTGCCTGCTTTCTTGCCCTGGCAGAGTTGAGTAGTGTGGCAGAGACTGTATGTTCTGCAGAACTGAAAATAATTACAATTTTGCCTTTTACAGAAATGTTTGTCCTTCCTGCTCTCAAGTTTTATATTCTGAAAAAGAACTTCACAGTAGATGAAAGTTGAGGGGAGGTGGGAAGGACGGGGAGAAGGGAAGTGATGAGTGTTGGGTGGGACATTGGGTGTAGTAGTTCAGCACACAAGCCCTGGAATCAAACAGACCTGGGTTCAAATCCCAGTTCTGTCACTTACTAGCTGTGGGTTGGAGGCATGTGTCTCAGATTCCACATCTGCGAAATGGCTCTGACGATTGTACTTATCTCATAGGGTGGTTATGAGGACCTGGGTGATTAATGTAAGCACTGCCTAATGCAAAATACATATTCCATAGAGAGAAGCTGTTATTTTTAGTACTGATCCTGTGCTCCAGGCAGTAGGCTAAACACGTCATGTACACTGGCTCAGTTAATCAGTGTACCTTTCCTATGAGGTAGGTACTGTCATGTCTACTGGGATTTGTAGGGAGGGATCTGTAGCACAGAATGTTGCTTTGGGTCACAGGACTCATGGATGGCAAAATAGTCGATGTGAACCTATATCCCATGGATCCCTCAGGAAGCAAAATGGTGAAGTAGCTGTGGAGGCAGTTAGGGGTTAGGGAGAGCCAAACCACTCCTTCAGCTTTTGCCAGCCTCAGTCCCAGCTCCAGGATGAAACTGGGAAGATGTTTCCTGAGTAGGTACAGAGGTGTTTCTCAGGGGGTGAGGGCAGAGGGCAACCCTCAACCTGTGGAGGAAATGGGCTTCTGGGTAATTTCATTTTGAGAAATAGAGCAGCCATGGCCAGAACCCTGGAAACCCTTGTGTCAGGGAGTTGACAAGGTCTGCTTTGGGACATGGGATGGAATTGCAAGGTTTCCTCCATTTCCTGTCACCCTCACCTTTCATTTCTACCCACAGCTTCCTCATGTCATGCTGGGACGGGACAGGAAGTGCCTGGGTTGGGAGGGGGAGGGGAGAGGGGAGATGAGGATGGTGTCCAACAGTCACGATGGAAAAGTCAGGGAGGGGAGGGTGGTGAAGCTACCAGGTGGTGTCTTGAACCTAAATCATACATATTTTAAGGCAAATTCCAGAAGCTTTATTCAGTTACCTGGGTCTATTGATGTCACTTGGACTGGATCAATATATCTTCCCAGAGAATTCAGGGGAGAAAAATCTATGTGGGGCCTCTTCTATAGGGAGAGCACGTTGATGCCAGAGTGATAGCTCTGTGATGAGAGTGTTGAGCACTCAGGAACCGATGCCCATGTCATCTCCCTGGCAGGAGCTTGCCCCTGCCCTCCAGATGGGGCAAGTGGTATGAGTGGAGAGTGAACAAGTAGAAGCCTGTCATACATTCACACACAAAAGGATCCAGCATATATCGAACTCCTATGGTGTGCCAGGCTGCACGGTGGACTATAGAGTTTCAAGACTGATGGGACACCACAACTGTCCTTAGGGGACAAGCTTTTGGGTTTGCTTTGCCTATGGAGTGGGCTCTGAGGGAGACCTAGCTGCCATGGGCACTGGTGGAGCAGGAGTGTGGAGCCCCCTCCTTCACCAGCTGACTTGGTGATGTGGGAGGTGATTGTGGGAGGATGATCTTTGCTGGATAACAGGGATATGTTGCTACTCTAAAACCAGCTCCCTACCCATTCCTGGGGTACACAGAGCGACCGTGCCAGAAGCTTGAGTCACCTGGGTTGTTTAGTCTCAACAGTATTTTCTTCCGTCTCCTGCTCCTCATCTGTTGTTGTTGTTGTTTTTCATTAGTTCATTAAGCTAATTAAAAAGGCACCAGGGAAAAAGCACGACAGAAAATCACTTGGGCTTTCCTGGGTGACATTGAGGGAGCTCTGGCTCTGCTTTCCTTTCCCACAGTCTGAGCTTCCTCTGGTCCTGTGACTGTGGGGTGGAGGTTGGGGTGGTAGAGAGGCAGAAAGGAGAATGAAGACTTTTCTTAAGCAGCTGATCTAAAGCCCAGGCTGCCCAGCCCTAAGGCAGTCGCCACACCCCTACTCATCCTCCTCCTCGTTCTTCCACTCACACCATATTCTAGTAAGTCACAAGACAGGCAGTCTCAATTGCCCGTATGCTTTTGGAGAAGCATGCACATGTACAGCTGCTGCTTCAGGACTTTTCTAAAAGAGGATGGCACAGATTCCTTGAGCAATATGGGGTACACCTTGGCATTGGGATAGGTTTCTCTTCTATCTGGTTCAAATCCTTCTTGTTGTTGCCCAAATCCATAGATCTCTTGGAAGGGAAGAATGGAAGAGATATTTGGCATCATGATAATTGATCATGCTTGGAGACAGCTCACGGGGGCTTCTCCAGCCTGAGAATATCCTCCATTCCTGATAGGACATAGACTGTCTCTTGTAGTTGACAGCTTATGACACAACCCCATATAAATGCAGAACTCTGTACTGGGTCCTACATTCTTGTCCTGGGACAGTTGGAGGCAGGGAGAGTGTGGGCTCAGGGCTGACCCAGAGACTGCATCCTGTCTCTTGATGGCTGAGGACACTTATGTATTTTCTCTCTTCCCAGCTCCTCCTGGGAAAGAGTGACCGCTACTTGAATTCCAACCTTTCCCTCCCACCTGCCCTTAGAGCAGCAACTACCCAGTGTTTGGGCACTGAAGGAGGCAGTGTCTAGAGTGCTTCTCTACCCATGGAGGAGCTCATACTTTCTCCAGGCCTCTGCAAGCCAGACTGTCAGAGGAGAACTGCTCCCAGCATGACGGACTGATTAGTTAAAGTCTGGTGAGTCCAAGACTCAAAATCCCCAGCTCTCTTGGTGGTCTCTTGATAGAGAGAGAGAGAGAGAGTTAGAGAACAGATCTGAACTATAAATTGCTTTGTGCTATTTAAAATAAGGTACTCAGACACTGGGAACTACATTGTAATTATTTTTCAACATTTTGTCATTTTACTGTGGAAAATTTTAAACATACATTAAAATTGAAAGAATTTTGCAGTGAACACCTATATATGCACTGCCCATGTTCTATCTTTAGCACTGTACTATACTTGTCTTATCACATCATCCATTTCTCTATTCTTTCAGCTGTCCATCAAACCTTCTCAGCTCCCACCCCAGACCCCAGACCACATGAATCAGAAACTCCAAATGTGGGTCCAACAATCGGCATTTTAACAAACCTGGTGGTTCTGATGCTTGCTTAAATTTAAGAAACACTTAAACTTTTTGATGCATTTCAAAATAAATTGGAGATATTGGTACACTTCCCCTTAAATACTTTATTCAATAAATATTTATTGAGCACTTACCAGGTACAAGGCACTCTTCTGAATCTAGGGACATAGTTTCTCAAGCCTGATAGACTCAGGATAACTGTCATTAAGTTGACAGCGGCAGAAGGCTGAAGGGAAGAAAAAAAGGGAGGGGGAGAGAGAGAGAGAGAGAGACATCTGAGCAGGAAGGTAAGTAAGCAAAGCGGAGCTGAAAATTTTTCATGTGATTATATTGGCACATGTAACTGACTAGCAACTGACAAGAAGCATATAGAACAGAAGCTCCTCAAGTTTTGGAAGGGCTAGAACTACTCAGGGATTTCACAGTGTTTGCCCAGTAGGATTTAGGAATTTGTTGCAGATGAAGAACTGCTGTGCATCTTTTATTCTTCCTCCTTTTCACAGGGAATGATTCCTGCAGTTACATTGTCCTTGTATCACTGTGTGTGGCACAGAGGCTTCTCTCCAGGGTACTGAAGCCAGAGCTTATCTGTCTCTGCCAAGGACTGACCCAGCATGCAGCAATCCTAACTGCTGCGTAGACATTTGGGGCTCCTAGGCAAAATCTCAGAAATGACCTTCCTGGGCTTTTCAAAAAAGAAACCGCTCTCCATATTCCATCGATACAAAGAAGGAAAGGGAAAGAAGGAGGGAATGAGAGAGTGAGAGCCAAAAGTGAGTTTCATTGTGCTTCTCTGTTGCTTCGCAGTGAGTCAAGCAAATAATTAGGCCTAGATAAATAGAATTATCTGAGTCAGTGAATAGTGTTCCTTGATTTTGATATGTAACTGACACTTTGTGACACTTCAGAACAGTGATTCTTAAAGTGTGGTGTCTGGATTAGCAGGATTAACATCTCCTGGGAACCAATTACAAACGCAAATTCTCAATCCCTACTCCAGACCAAATGAATCAGAAACTCTGGGAGTAGGCCCCCCAGATCTGTGTTTTAAACCCTCCTGGTAATTTTGGTGCTTGCTAAAGTTTCAGAACCTCCACATCCAGAGCAATGCTTTTCAAAGTTGGCTGCACATTAGAATCACCTGGAGCTTTATAAAATATTGAAGCCAGGTCCCACCCCCACCCCCCAAAAATTGAATCAGAGTTCATGAGAATGACGTTCAGGCTTTGTTGTGTTTTAAAATTTTTGCACATGGGGCACCTGTCTGGCTCAGTCAGTAAAGCATGCAACTCGTAATCTCAGGGTCATGAGTTCAAGCCCCACGTTGGGCACGGAACCAACTTAAAAAAATAATAATAATCAAAATAAAAAATTAAAATTTGCTCAGGTAACTCTAATCTGCAGCAGTGTTGAATCATTGTCTTAAAAGTTTAGAGAACACATGGCCACTGAGTCAACAGGGAGTGGCAACTCCCAATACCATGATTTCTAGCTATCAGCCTTGGGTTTCTAGGGCCCTAAAGCCTTGCTGGGGTTCCTTGAAGACAGACTGGTGCATTATAGCCACACAAAGACATCTCACTGATACGAAGTAGGAGGATACTGAGCACATTTGCATAAAATTGATATAAATGTGGAGTTTTACCACCATTGATTATTAGGCCTAATTCATGGCATTGTACAGATTAACACTGTCATATTATAGTCCTTTGATGAGGTCGTCACATTTTGATTAGTCTCTGATTCCCCCACACTGTCCTCCTTGATCCTCTGCCTCTGGGTGGACAGGGAGACAGTCATGTGGAGTAGAAGTCATGAAAACAAAATGTGTAGAAACTATTCTAAGCCATCTTGAGGAGTGAAAATGAGGAGCTCTCAATCCGTTACCTCCCTGCCTCTCTGATGGTCCCCGGAGACAGGGGGGCAGGCTGAAAGGGAAAAGAAGCATGTACAGCTGTGGCTTATCAACTGTGAAGTATTCTAGACATTCAAGACAGGATTATGTTTTTCTTCTTAAGTTAATAATTGTGCGGGTGGGCATCAGTGCAGTGTGGTCTGATTCTAGAGGATTCTAAATACCGTACACTGAACGAAGCATCTTAACCGCGTTTCTACTAAATTATCGTTTTGGGGAGCTGTGGACTCTGTCGGCGGTTTACTGTGTGAGGTGAGCCAGGGCTTTATCTCCTAGTCTCCTCTCTGGGTTTATAAAATGACCCAGATCTGCGGCCCTGTAAGATCCTATCAGATTACATCTGTTTTTAAGGACACCGTGAAATGGTATCTTAGAAGGAATGAGGACAGGTTGGGGCCATTTTAGGGGCAATACAGCTGAAATGCCTTTCATCTGTCTCATTTGTTTTTCCCTTAACTTCCAGAGACACTTTTAATCAGTGTTTTGGAAACTGGTTGTCATTTGAAGAAGTTAAGATTTTCATCATGGCAGGAGTGATGTTAGAAAAATTTTTAAGTAAATTCACTTCATTTCACTTTGAACAGATGCCAAAATGTATCTCTTCGTTCTAGAGCAAGGCTATTTAGGGAGACATTGAGACTCCCTCTCAACATCACTTCTAGAGTCTCCATGTTATTCCTCTGCATTATTTACAGGGCATGATGAACACCCAAAATAGCATTAGCCAGGCAAATACAGGGCATGGGGTGGGAGCTGGGTTTGGGAAGGTGTTTACCCAACCCATTATGGGAGCTGTGCCTGAGTTAGAAAGGCAAGTTGAGCTCCTTCAGGCATCATTCAGATTGGGAGAGATTTCAGATCATTTAATCCTGTAGGCTTTGGGTCACTCTAGGAGAGGTTAGATGTTAGTTTGGTAGTATAATAATTTTCTCTGCACTACAACAAAATGCAATGGAGAGGAATGTGATAGGGGAAGTGTACTTCATATCCAAGGTTGGCTCTTGGCATCGCTGTGACAAAAGACATTGTCCTTGCTACCACTGTCCTTATTCCATGCTTTTTGGTCCCTTTTTGTATCCTCCATCCCAGGACCAGGCCTAGGTGAGGCAAGCATGGTGCCTAGGGTAAAAAATTTAAGGAAGCATCACTCACCCACTTTAAACACCCAGCATTTACATAGTAGTGCCTGCAAGTTTCTTCCTTAGCTTATCACCAGAAAAACCATATAATAAACTAATTTATAACAGAGTGTTGGAAGCATACTGAACTACTCACTCTCAGGAGTATGTGTGTGTCTGAAGAGGAATTTCTGGAAAATCAGTATTTCATTCAAGGAAACGTCTTTTTCAGCCGTAGCTTATCTATATAAAAAACTGAAATCAGAATCTTGAAGAGATATCTGAATTCCCATAGTCCTTGTAGCACTATTGACAATAATCAACAGATGGATCAATAAAGAAAATGTGATATATATATATATATATATATACATATTTGTGTATATATCTATATCTATAGATACATATAATGGGCTACTATTCAGCTTTAAAAAAGAAGCAAAGCTTGTCATTTATGATCACATGAATAGGGGATAGTATGCTAAGTGAAATAAGCCAAACAAAGAAGGACAAATACTACATGATACCACTAATTTGAGGAATCTTTTTTTTTTTTAAGATTTTATTTATTTGAGAGAGAGACATGAGCAAGAAGGTCAGAGGGAGAAGCAGACTCCCCATGGAGCTGGGAGCCCGATGCAGGACTCGATCCCAGGACTCCGGGATCATGACCTGAGCCAAAGGCAGTCGTCCAACCAACTCAGCCACCCAGGCGTCCCTAATTTGAGGAATCTTAAATAGTTAGATTCATAGAAGAGAGACTGGAATAGTGGTTGCCAGGGGGCAAAAGCAGGGGGAAATGGGAAGTTACTTAGTAGAGGGTACAAAGTTCAGTTACCCAAGACTAGTAAGTTCTAGAAATGTATTGTACAGTGCCTACAGTTAACAATACTATATTCTTAAAAATTTGGTAAGAGAGTAGACCTTATAATACGCGTTCTTTTCACAAAATAAATAAAGAGGGCTGGAGGAAACTTTTGAAGGTGGTGAATATGTTTATGACATAGATTGTGTGATAATTTCATGAGTTTATGCTTATCTCCAAGCTCATCTAGTTGTAAACATTAAATATGTATAACTTACTGCATGTCAATCATACCTTAATAAAATGTTTTTTTTTAAATGTAATATGGAACAGTAAGAATCTCCATTGACTAAAGGGAAGAATTCATGTAGGTAATGGAAGATAAAGTTGAAAAGAAATGTTGGGGTCCCATTCACCTATACTATCTTTCCCTTTGGTCCATTAGCCTTTAATTTGAGTTTCCCGTTAGAGATGAGCACATTCATGGTAACAGGTCCTAAGGGTTGGGCAGCCCCTGAATATAAGCATTTATTTACACTTTAGTCTAAGCTAGTTTACACTAAACTAGTGTAAAATACTACTAAATAACTTCCCATTTCCCCCTCCTTTCACCCCCTGGCAACCACCATTCCAGTCTCTCTCTATGAATCTGACTATTTAAGATTCCTCAAATTAGTTTAGCATAAAGTAGTGAGCCAGTGTAAACTTGTAACCAGTATAAAATAGCAACCTAGTTTAATATAACCTGGTATTACAGCATAAACCAGTAACCTAGTTTAGTGTAACCTAGTAACCTAGCATAAACTTACAACCTAGTCATTGTAACGTAATAACCTCTCATAAATTAGTAACCTAGGTAGTGCAAACTAGTAAATTAATGTGAACTAGTTACCTATTGTACATGAGTAAATTAGTGTAAACTAAATTAGTTTACTAGGGACATGACCATGTTCCTTGTAATAACCCAAGAAAATGAGGCATTTGGGGCTAAATTTATAAAAGGAGGCACAGTCCATGGAAGGCAAGCTTTAAGAGCATTCTCCAGTATATGATACGTGGGGCAACAGACTATAGTCAAGAAAATGGTAGCAACACAGGAGGCAGCCATGAGATAATATATATCAATGATGTTAACTAACTTACAGTTCATAAATCAATTTCACCTCCATTATTCCCTTTTACTCTCATATTGGCTTCAAGAGGGAGATGAGATGGTGATTCCTTTTATCTACAAACACACTGAACATCTCAGACTTTCATGCCCTGAAGGTCACTAAGTCTCTGCCAGAAACCCAGAGCAAGCATTCTTTTTGCCACTCTGCAAAACTCACCTATTTCATACTCTTGCCAGAGGCCAGTCCCTCAGGGATTTAAAACTTTGGTTCTTCTGTTAAATACTATCGTGATTTTGAGACTGTGACTCTTGAAGCCATGAACATTGACAGATCTGTGAATGACAAAAATCAAGGCAGCGCAGCTAGTCCTACTCTCGACCTTCCATCTTTGAACTTTCGTCTATGTTCTATTTGTTGGTGGATTTTTAGAATAAATGGAGTAGAAAGAAGGAATATGAGTGGTTACGTAGGTTTAAAGAGTATTACTTTTTTATTAAAATATGTGTCACTTGCTAATACAATTATTGCCTAGACATGTTGCCAGCACTTGCAGGGAGAGGACTCTGAGCCAAATGACTGCCAGTCCATATTGTGCCGTTTTTAATACTGCATGATGGATATGCTCATCACCTTCAAACCTTGGGAACTAATTCCTACTGAGTTTCCACTTTACTCATTTTCCCACAGAGACTCTCGCTTCCTAAGCCTGGAACCTGGAACTAGAAACAGATGCTTGGGGACCTCACTGAACCCCCAAGGGAGATGTCTGGTAGCTTGGAGTTGGTGAGGCAGGAAAGAAGTCCCTTTGTTAGACTCATGGGAGGCAGAGAGGGGGTATCTGCCAACATAGAAAGAAATAGTAACTTACTTATACAGTAATGTAGTTGACAGTGTCTGTGCCCTGTTATCTTACTAAGTCTTCAGGACAACCTGGGGAGGCAAGCAGGGCAGACAGCACTGTGAAGACACAGGCGGAGAAGAACAAAGTGCTTCTCTGGAAGTTACCTGAATGGAGAGCATTGGGGTTGCTACATGACCTCAGAGCACCCAAGACCAGAGGCAGAGTGTTTTAGCTAAACCACCCTGCTCTCTAGGAAATGGAAATTTTCCAACTCAGAGAGCACTCTTGTACAACTTCAACCCCCATGACCATTTCTATGTAAAACATTGGTGGGGAGCACCCTTAGTTCTAAGCTTGAAGACCCAGCTCTGGTGTCACCATTTCCAGAAGCTCTTCCTCTTGACTTCAAGCTCTCAGCTTGGGTTTAGGTGACTTTCCACTAGGCTTTCACCTAACCTTTATGTCAATGATAGCATTTGCTCCTTTTTTGTTTACTTATCACTTATTTGCTTACTTGGTCTCAGCTGCTAAGCTGTGAGCTCCTTTGGATCCGGCTCTTACTCACTGGCTCTCTGGTGCCTAGAATACAGTTGGTGGGCAATACAACTTGAACTGAATGCCCTTGTCTGAGTGCTTTGTCCCTGCATGGAGTTAGTGCTTCTCCTTTCCCCTTTTCATGTCTTCCACTCCCTACTCCCAGAAAAGGATCTTATGCTCTCACTCACCCTGAGATATGAGTGCATGAGAGTCTGATGTGGAATCCTTCCTTGCGGTGTCTGCATTTTAACAATCAACTGGTACTGCCATTGTAGAATTTCCAGCATGGGAAATCCCGGTGGTATGTTTCATTGTTGCGGCGGTGGTGATGGTGGTGTGTGTTGAAAGAAGGCTGCTATTCCCTGATGTACCACTGCAACGCAAAGTGGCCGAGTAAAGGGAGAGGGGTCTGTCTCTTGGACCATTGGTCTTAAATCTGTGAGTGCATCTATCAGAACATGATGTGTGGGGACACCTGGGTGCCTCAGTGGGTTAAAGCCTCTGCCTTCGGCTCAGGTCATGATCCCAGGATCCTGGGATCGAGACCCTTATCAGCTCTCTGCTCAGCGGGAAGCCTGCTTCCTTCTCTCTCTCTGCCTGCCTCTCTGCCTACTTGTGATCTCCGTCTGTCAAATAAATAAATAAATGAATCTTAAAAAAAAAAAAAAAGAACATGATGTGTGTGTGTGTGTGTGTATGTGCATGCATGTATATACCCTTGAGCTCCTAGAACAAAAGAAAAAGAGAGAATGAAACATATAGTCTATTTTTCCCCAGAGAAAAAGCCAGCAAAGGGAGGGCTTGAGATGGAAGAAGACTGATATAGTTGAAGCTTCTTCCACCTTCTTCCACCTCCCCGTCCTCTCTCCCTTCTCCCTTCTGATACATTTGGGAAGACTCTGGCCAGCCCTTGGGTCTGTCTGGAATTTAGTAATGCCTAAATCAGATCACAGTTGGGCTCTTGGATGGGTTTAGTAAACTTGTACAGTATAGAGGGCAACGTGGGCACGGAGCAGGCTGGAGGATGGGACTCAAGGGCAGAGAAGACAGCATGCCATTCGCCCGTTCTCCAAAACACCATGAAATTTTAATACCCACAAATGAGTGCTCAGGTCACTCATTCAGAGGTCATACTCTCTGAATCACAGGCACATTTCTTCATTGTTGTTTCAACAACCATTTGGTACACACCTCCTCACTCCAGGCACGGGGCAGGATGCTACCTGGGGTCAATGGTGCTGAATCCCTCCAGGACCTCATTGGCTTCTCCCTTCCTGATGGTGTTCTCAGCTTTGCTTGAGTTATAAGCTTCTGAGGGCAGGATCTAGATTCTAATCATCTCAGCCTCTCTCCAAATGTCTTGTGCAATACTTTACCCATAGGTCTTACACACACATTTCTTGAACAAGTAAGTAAGTTAATTAAGGAATGAAATGCAAGGTAAGACTTCAACCTTTAAGGAGTAGACGGTCTATTAAGGGAGAAAATACTTAAATAAAAGACTTCCAAGATCCCTTCCAATTTTGCGATTCTGGTTTTTATGAAATATCTACGATATCATGCAGAATGTCACACATTCCATATGTTTATTATCACAGGGAAGAAACTCAGCTTCAGATTCAACCCACGATTCAGTATCTGCTATTTGTCCAATGGTATTCCATTCACTTCTGAATTACTGTCTCACTTGATCTTGACGACACTCTTATTCAGCCCAATATAGCTTAATGATAATAGTAGATTTTGTTTTTCCAGAGTTGCTTTGTGCCAGGCAATATGCTTAGATCTGTGTGTGAATGATCTCATTTAATCCCCACAACAAGCCTATAACTAGGATATTATGTTTCTATTTTAGTGGAAACCGAGGGCAATGGGGAGTAAACAACATGTCCAAGAGACATGGTGTTAGTTACTGGCTCTCTTGGGGCTTGAATCCCATCTGTTTGACATCAATATCTGGACTTCTAATCGCTTTGCCTGGGATGCGTAAGGGCTCTGGGGACACATTCTGTGTCTGATTCCTGGCCCGTCACTTTGTAGCTGTGTGATCTTGGGAAGCTCAGGCTCTCTGAGCTACAATTCCCTCCTTTGCAAAGCACAAATACTACCACTACCTCAGAAGATTGTTGTAAGGATTCAGTGAGATAATATATGTACATGCCTGTCACGGAGTGTCGCATAGTGTCAATGCATGTTAGTCCTCTTCTTTTTAAAAATAAGGTGACTCTAAAAATGCACCAGCAAAGCACTTGTCCTTCAGACCGGCCCTGTTGAATCACTGTTCCCTGCCCCTGGCCAGATTCTATAGCTTTCCCAGTCACTTTCATATATTAGAAGTTTTATTTTCAGATATTAAAAAGGCCAGGTGGATCTAAATCAATACTTTCATTTCACATCCAATTTAAGCTTTTCTCTTTCTTCCCAACTCGGGACCTCCCTGTGCTTGTTAGCCAGCGGTAGGGTGAGGGTGGTTGCTTATATCTTTAAGCTACCTGTTCTGTCCCATCCCACCAACTGGCCTTCCCTGGGGCTCCTCCGGGGCTGGACAAAAGGAGGCGTAGAGGGAAGGGCACACCGGCCTCGATGTAATTTGGTAGGAGAGTCCTCTGAATGCTCATTGCATGCCCAAATGCTGGCTCTTTCCCTCCTAGCGTGCTTCTATGGGTCCTTTAAAAGGTTTCCCTCGTGGTCCTCCAACAACTAGGGTCTCTGATGACCTCCAGTGACTTCCTCTAAGCTCCTTCTCCAGCGTCACCCCCCAACTTCTCTTTTGCAGTCACTTTACCCAGCAGGCAGTCCTCTAGGGCGGGTCCCCCTCAGGACAGCTCTCCTGCTGTGACAGTCACTTATCCCAGGGAAATGCCACCAGACACAGGATGTTCAGGCTCTCCGCACAGGGAGTCAGCCTGCCCCTGACCTGACTTTGCCAGGTGATGATCAGATGCCAATCTCCAGTCTCCATGCGCCTCTAGCTCCCCAGGATACAGTTCTGATTCTCCAGAAACTCATGCCCTTCTTTGCTCCACTCTCACGGAGGGGCAGTGATCAGAGCCCCTTAGTCCAGCTGCTTCCAGTGAATCCCGTTGATTAACCTCCAGCCCTCTCTCTTGTATGAGATTGAGGTGGATGGTGGGGTGAAGGTCCCAGATTTAATTTCCTTATTTCCCAGTGAGCCTTGCCGATAGGATACGTCGAATCACCCTCTTTAGAATGTCTACACTGCTAATTGTCATTTTTCTCAGCTTTGGAAGCTCAGCCCAAACTCCAAGATGATAAAAAAAAAAAATTCAATAGTGTACTATTTCAATTCTCTCTCTCTTCTATGTGCAGTGCACATAGTTTTCAAAGTCAAATGGTATCACAAGGGAAATAACAGAAAAGAGCATTTGCCTTCCTTATCCATCCTCTTTGTCCCTTTTCCCAAAAGCAACCATTTCCAACTTTCTCTGCTATTTATTTTGGTAATCATGTCCTTACTTCTAAATGACACACATTTATAATCATGTGTTGATTTCTAAATTTCAGAGATTATCTGTTGTTTTCCGGACCACAGATGCCAGGGAGGGGAATTTAAATCTTTCACTACCTGCCCTCCCCACCACAAATAGTTCCTTTCCTCCACCTTCTTCTTCTTCTTCTTTTTTTAAGATTTTATTTATTTATTTGACAGACAAGTAGGCAGAGAGGCAGGCAGAGAGAGAGGGGGAAGTGGGCTCTCTGCTGCACAGAGAGCCTGATGCAGGGCTCGATCCCAGGACTCTGGAATCATGACCTGAGCCGAAGGCAGAGGCTTTAACCCACTGAACCACCCAGGCGCCCCTTTCCTCCACCTTCTTGATAGAGTTCTCTAACATTTTTTGATTGAATAGTGTCTGTTGCCATTATGTAAATGTTAACAGTTAAGTTGTATATTGTACTGATTATACTTCTGCTCTTGAATAACTTTTTTATTCTTATTTATATTTATTTATATTATTTATATTACTTATTTATATTACTTATTTATATTATATATATATTACTTATTTATATTATTAGTATATACATACTAAATAATAAAATTTTTATTATTTAGTATGTAACACATAAATATTTCAGACTCCTTGACAAAACCATCACACTCTTCTCCATAAAGTTGAACCCATGAGATCGTCTGTCTGTTCTGGGTTTGGGGAAAATCACCCACAGGAGGCTTCCGCCATCCTGTTCTCTCTGCTCTGGCTACCCTCTGGGACCCGCTACAGTGCCACCATCTTGGGATTTCCCTTCACTATCAACCAAGGAAATCATGCCTTTCAGCTCTGCTAGATCTCGATTTGATATCTTTCTCTTTCTTGGTTGATATTTTCTTTTCATCTTGGTGGAGTGTATCTTCAGAAGCTTCCTGAGAAAAGTTTGTGGTAGATACATTTTTTCAGACCTTGTTGGAAATGTCAGACAGAGTAAGAAAAAGTTTGCCTGGGTATTGAACTGTAGGTTAGAAGACATTTTTTTTCCCTCTCAGAACTTTAAAGATTTAGTTTGTTGGTTTGTTGTCTCCTAGCTTCCAACGTTTTCAATGATAAATCTAACGTTATTTTCATATCTACGTTATTTTCATATTTTCTACTGTGGTTCTTCTCTTTATCTTTGTTATTCTGAAATTTCACAATCATGTGTCTTGATACGGTTCTTTTATTTTTAAATTATTTTTAATTTTTATTTTAAATTGAGGTAGAATTTACATATAACACTGTATTCATTTCATGTCCACATAAGGTTCTTTTAAAGTTCATTATGCCAGGTATGCTGCATGTCCTCTCATTCTTTTGTGGTATTTTTATTAGCTGGATATTGGACCTCTAATTGATCTTCCCCCTCTCCCCCCATCCCACGCTTTTTTAAAATTTTCCATCTCCATTTCTTGTTTTACCATCTGGAAAATATCTTCATTATTTTTTTTTTATCCTTACAGCAGTCAATTAAAATTTTTGTTTCTGCTTTTATATTTTTAATTTATAAAAATTCTTTTGTACTCTTTCATCTTTTTTATAGTACTCTGCTTTTGTATCATAGATGAAATATCTTCTCTTTCAGGAAATTATAGTTAAGAACTTTTTTTCCATATTTTTTGCATAGTCCTGTTTCCTTTAAATTCATTGTTTCTATTTGTTTTTTGGATTCTGTCTTCCTAGTATTTAAAGTTCTCAGTTAATCTCTTTTAAGATGACTCAGTCCTGCCTTCAGGCGTGCCTGTATCCCCAAATCCAAAGTCTTGTTTGAACTTCTTCGGTGAAGAGACTTGGCTCAAGGCTTCCAGAGGGTGGTAGAGGTATAGTTTCACAGCATCTTGGACTGGCAGTGGTTCTGGGGTTCTGGATCACTTATATAGACTTTTAAATGTCTTCCTGGCTTACCCCAGCTCTCATACTTGCCTCCTGAGCTATCTGGAGGCTGCCTGTTCTTGGGTGTTTTTATGGTCAGCTTCATTTCCTCAGAAACATAGCCTTTATGTGCTGCATTTTATCAAGCAATACAATCCCAGGGATACAGGAATGAGGGGAAATGAGGGTAAGGCAGGGAAGGAGGGGGAGCCAATGAAAAAATGTATTACTGTGCTGGTCTCCACTTGGTTCAAGAGCAACTGATTCCTTACTTGTACAGGACTGACTTCCAAATATGAATGAATGTGCTTTGGTACAAGTTATCTGAGGCTAAGGAAAGAGAATAATTTATCCACTACTGCCTTCCTCCTACTGGCCACAAGTTCACCCCACCGGAAATTAGCTTTTCTGTTGTTCTGAGTTGCTTGGAATTTATACTTAAAAAATTAATTTTTAGTCGTTTTAGAAATTTTGAGCTTTGAAAAGAAACAAATGTTTGTTTATTCTGTCAAGAATCAATGTCCATAGTTACCTATGTGGAATGATTTGTATGGGCACCTTGGTCACCTCTGCCTATTCCTACATTCACTCTGATACTTAAAGTTCCATAATTGTTTCTTTTTGTCCCTGGTATGAAAGTAATCCCTTTTGTCCATGAGCTTCCTTGGTCACCAGCTCCCTTATAAAAGGAGGATCTCTTTCAGATGTATGGGAGAGGATTCTAGAAGGCATTCTGAGACAGTGGAACCTTAGCTAACTCAGGGGCCCATACGATTTCCATGGAGGAAAATGGGATGTGGGGGCAGGTAAGACTTTCCAGACATAATGAAAAGTAAGAGGAAAGATGGAGAAGTGGGAAGGAGCACAATGTGTTCAGAGACCAGCAAGCAGCTTTGGTTGACTGGTGTTTGGGGTTTTATAGGGTAAGGAGTTGGTAAGTTTGCTTGCAGAGGCCCTTGGATGGCAGGTTAAGGAGTTGGGACTTGGTTCTATATGCAGTGTGAGTGTTTGAGCAGTGAGTGATCCAATCCTATCCGTGCCTTGGGAGGATTAATCCAGTCATTGGGCTGGGATGCTGGAGGAGGAAGATCCAGAAGCTGTACACAGTTTGAGGAATGTAGTGAAGATTTGAAAGAGAAATTGGGGGACAGACTTGGAAGATCCCCAAAGAGGCCTTCAAGTTTTGCCAAGCAATGCTAAGGCTCCAGGCCAGATGGCACAGTCTCCCTTCATATGGCCAACTCTTTCTCATCTTTCAGAAGTCATTTCCAGGGTCACGTATTCCAGAATGCCTTCATTGTACCACTCCCTGGGCTGAGTCAGGGGTCCCTCTTTGGCACTGCCATGGTCCTTGGGCTTGGATCCACCATAACACTTCTTATGTTATGCTGTTAGGAATTTAATTTGTCTGAAATCTCTTTGTGCCCAGGGCCTCTGTTTTATTCAACTGTGGGTTCCCAGAGATCAGCACAGAGTCTTGCCTGTAGCAAATGCTCAATAAATGCTTGTTTTATTAATGAGTAAGTCTAGGAGTGTCCTGCAAAATTGTGTTTGCTGACTTTCTCTGGCAATAGTTGGAAGCCTGTGAGGAGAAGCAGAGGAAGAAGATAGAGGAGCTAGGCTAAGATCAGGAACTGGTATGGTGGTTCTGAGAATAGCAAGGCCTCACATGTCTGGGATGTTGGGGAAGAGAGCCTCAAAATATGCTCCACGAAGTATCATCTCACTACTGTCACGATGGTTCGTATCAAAAGGACAAGAAATAACAAGCGTTGGTGAGGATGTGGAGAAAAGAGAACCCTCATTTGAGAACCCTCAACTATTGGTGGGAATGCAAACTGGTGCAGCTACTGTGGAAAACAGGATGGAAGTTCCTCAAAAAAATAAAAAATAGAAATACTGTATGAGTCAGCAATTCCACTTCTGGGTATTTATCCAAAGAAAATGAAAACACTAATTCAAAAACATATACATACCCTTATTGAACAATAGCAAAGACATGGGAAAAAACCTAAGTGTCCATCAGTGGATGAATGATAAAAAAAAATGTGGACAGTGTATACTAGGAATACTACTTAGCCATAAAAAAGAATGAAATTTTGCTATTTGTAACAATATGGATGGAACTTGGGGGGTATTATGCTAAATGGAATAAGGCAGAGAGAAAAACAAATGCAGTATGAGTTCACTTATATATGTATTCTAAAAGACAAAACAAACAACTAACCAAAGCAAAACTTATAGATACAGAGAATAGATTGGTGGTTGCCAGAGGGGAGAGGGTGGGAGGAATGGGTGAAGGGGAATAAGAGGTACAAACTTCCAGTTATAAAATAAGTCATAGGGTTGTAATGTATAGCATGAGGACTATAGTCAGTAATACTGCGTTGCAAATTTGGAAGTTGCTAAGAAAGTAAATCTTAAAATTTCTCATCCCAGGAAGAACATTTTTTTGTAACTTTGTATGGTGACAGATGGCAACTAAGTGATCACTTAGTGGTGTATACAAATGTCCAATCATTATGTTGTACGCCCGAAACTAATATAATGAATGTCAATTATGCTTCAATAAAAAAATGGACTCCATAGATCTAAGGATGGATCAAGAGTTACGCCTTACAGATAAATGATAGTTGTAATTATCAGTAGCATTTATTCATCGCAAGGGAGTATTTTTACTTCTTGTGCTATGAGCCCCATGACAGTCCTCTGAAGTGTGAAGGACTTGTGTTATTACACCCACTCTGCATTGAGTCCTCTGAGACTCAGTTGACAGAGGGATACTAAATTTCAGAGTCAGAACTCAAACTCATGCTTTAAACTTCTCATTCCGGGATGTTTCAGCTTTAACACACACACTCCTGACACATATGCACTTCGCAGGTGCCCAGAGGAGCACACACAAGCTTGGGCTCACAGAAGGGCACACAGAAACAGAGACCCTAAACGGGAGGCTGTAACAATGTATTTCATCATGGGTCTTCCAAAACCCGTGTCTCTAAGGCTGTCAGACTGCATAAGCTGCCAGAGAAGGAGGGGGAAAAAATCAAAGAATCTCCCTGACAGCTCCCATTTAGTGAAATATGAGGTGAGACAGGACGAAATAAAATTGGGAATGAAATGACAGGGTTTTTCTATCTGACCAAAAACGTTTGAAAGCCATTGGTCTGATTGCTACCCATTCATCACCTGCCTCAGCGGGTGTAGACCCTCTCTGCAGGTCCTTTCTTCATGTTCACCAGAGAGAAAATCTTTTTGGAAAAGGGATGCCCCTGCCAAGTCAGCTCAGAAAAGCATAGCATGTCATGGCTAGGCCTCCTAGATGCACTAGGCTTCCCATCTCCTAGCACTAAGGTCCTATTCCAGCATGACCCTGTTCCCAGAACATCTCCTCTTTCTGGTTCCTATATCCTACCTAGTCTCCACATTCCCAGAGGAGTCCTCATTCCCAGCAAGTCCCGGCATTCTAGAACATTCAATAATCAACCACAGCCCATTCCTTGGATCACCCTCCATTTCTGGATCATCCCATATCCCTGACCCATTTCTCCCATTCTTAACTCAGGCTCCCATTTTCAGGACAGCCGTTCATCCTCAGAATCTAGAAACCAACTCAATGAGCAAAGCACAGAATTCCCAAGCCACTATCCCTGTTCTTTGTCCATCTGGAGAGGAGTCCTTGTTTATAGGGACTTTGGTGAATTTCCTGGTAACCACAGCCTCCTCTCCCAAGCCAGTCTCCTCCCCTTGCCTCATTTCCTCCAGGGTGAGTGAGAACCACAGAGTAGTTTGCAAGGAGCTACATGGTCAGCGAAAATTAAAATAAGTCCAAGCAAATCAGCTCATTCCTCATGGAGAGCTCTCCAGCTCATTTCTAATGCTTTATTTCAGCCTGAGACTATGAAGGGCCTGGATACCCGCTCTCTGTCTTCTCCATCCCCTGTTAAGGACAGGAGACATTGCCACCTGGGGAATCAGTTTCCCTGCCTCCAGCTTCCTGCTTTAATCCATGCTTCTTCTATCAATTCTAATCTGCTTCCTGGGTGCTATTTTTGGTCCATTAATTACCAACTAAAAAAATCCATACTGGGTCCTACAGATGTCCCTCCACAGATTACTAAACAGTCACTCTTCCCTCTGCCCCATCTAACCACTCTCCTGTACTGACTATCAGAGGACTAGCTGTTACCCTCCTCTCCTGTGTGCTAGCTCTGTGACCTTGGGAAGTCTGGGTGTTTTCACCTAAATTGGAGGGTCATAACTCTTGTTGTTGAGGGTTAAGAGAATGTATGTGAAAGTACCAAGCATGTGATGCTCCGGGACCTGTCTTCCTGTCAGTCCACTGGCTGTTTGTCTGTGCTACCCCCCCTCTGGCCAGTGGGCTTCCTGCCTCCGGCCCTTGGCTTTCTCACCCCTGGTGTCGGGATATTCCTCCAGATTTTCAAGATGTATAAAATAGTATGAAAATAAAGAGAACACGATAGGGGTTGGACTGTAAGAAGAGGACTCTTCATCCTTCATGTCCATGGTTACGACAGAGGTTCATTCACTCATTGACCAGATATTAACTGAGCCCCTACTGCATCCTGGCAGAGAGCAGGATGTGTATAAGAGCTATTATAAAATCCCATTCACGTGATAATTCTGGATCTGTCAGCATTCCCCAATTTGTCAGCCTGACGGTTAAGAATATCTTCTTCCTGTGGGTATAAACTCATTTCTTCTCAATTCAGAGGGTACTTTTCTCTGCCCAGTGACACACCCAATCCCATAAATGGACCCCTACTCCACCTCCAAGGCCTGCTTTCTGAGCAGCAGAGAGAAGAGCAAAGCTGCCACCAGCTAAAACCTCCAGACTGAAAACCCATCCCCTTTAAGCCCTTGTTCAGGGGTTGTCTAGTAGGCTGGGTGATGAGTGCTTTCCACCAGAATCACCAGATTTGCATCCTCTCCGAAGGCGAAGGCATGAAGGAAGGAGGGAAGGAGGGAGAGAGGGCGGAAAGGAAGGGAGGGAGAAGGGAAGGAAGGAAGGACGGACATTTTCATTTCTGACCCAGGCTGGGCTGTCCCTAGATCTCTCTTCACTCTCTTAATTGTGAGTCCTATAATATTTACCATGGTGTGAAGGTGCTCAGAGCACTTAATTTTCGTTTCTATGATGGTGTTTCACTTGTCTTCGCTGTCTGAAGTGAGTATCTGTTGATCCAAATTGATAACAATAAGGAGCTGTTACGGACATGGTGCAGGGGTGCATCAACCATCCAGACGTGTGGGACCTTCATCCAGGGCTATTTCCTGGACGATGGGGAGGTAAGAGCCAAGTGGACAGGCTGGGTGATGGGCTAGGTGGAATTCTTAGTTACTCAGCCCATTAGCTGTGGCCGCTCCCCTTTGTGCCTGTCACTTTCCATTTGTTTTTCCTTTGTCTTTAGTCAATTCATATTACTCTGCCTCCCTATCCAGGCGTGATGTTACCTGGTCCGATTCCAATTCTGAACCTGCCTCCATATTAATCTTGACAATGCACCTGTGGTTTCACTCATTCTTGCTTCAGCTGCTAATCCAAATGGTGCCATCTGTGCGATGTATTGTCTTGTTTATATCAAAAGAAGGGTCTGGAGTAAGGCACACTGATTCACACTTCCATTGACCACTGGTCACAGTGAGCGATTTGTTAGGTAATTGACATGTGGGTGAGGGAGGCCACCAAATTGGTGCTATGGGTCATGAGACTTTTACCTTTTGTGGCTACATGGCTCCTTGGTTACCCTAAGGGGTGTGTGTGTGTGTGTGTGTGCATTTTCTTATTTGGGAATGTTTTCCAGGTGCTTACCTTGTGCCAGGGGGCTATTCAGAGAGGACAAGAATCTCGCACCCGCTCTTTGCAACTTTTCTCTTGGAAAGTGTTTCTCAGCGTGGTGCCCGGAATACTGAAATTGGAATGTCCTGGGAGCTGCGGGGACCGGGGAGAGGGGCGGTGATGGTGGGGCTGTGCTTGCCAAAATGCAGATTCCCTGGCCTCCACCGACTCAGACCATGCGAGTGTCTGGAGTGGGGCCCAAGTCTCTTGAGTGTAAAAAGTGCCCAGGTCGTTCTGATGCAAACGACGTTGGACAGTCACTTGGATCAAGATAGTGCTGCAGGGTGTAGAGTGGGGCTCCCAACCTTGGCGCTCTTGACATTTTGTTCTGGTTAATTTTTGATATGGAGGCAGTCCCATGCAGTGTAGGACACTTAGCAGCACCCCTGGCCTCTACCTATGAGAGGCCATCAGCAGCCCCTCGCATCATTACGGCCACTAGAGATATTCCTAGATATTGCCGAGTATCCCCCGTGGGGCAACGTCATCCCCAGTTGAGAGCCACTGATTGAGAGGATTGAGAGGATGGAGCAGAGGTGCTGCAGCTGGAGATTTGCAATGGGCTCTGCCACGGGCCAGCTGAGACGCTTAGGGCCAATTACATTGCTTCTCTGAGCTTCTGGTTCCTTCTCTGTAAGGAGAGGAAATAACAATTCTGGCCTCAGAGGACTGCTGGGATTGCCCAGGTGAGTGCTCAGCAAAGATACTTTTTATTTTCCCTCCCGGAGGGGACAGCAGCTCTGCATGGCTGCAAGTTTGGGGGCCGGGCTCGGGGGCCGGAAATCTCTCCCTTCTGGGGACAAGGAGATAACAGGTGGAGGAACAGAAGAGTTAATAAGAAGACTGAGGGTAGCCATAGTCCTGGGGGAGCAGCAGAGATCAGAGTGGGGAGCTACAAGCTAAAGAAGCCTTGAGTGTCGCCGGGCACCCACTGCTGACCTCCTGCCCCACTGGCTCTGGGGGTGGGAGCCACGAGCCAGCTCACTGCCTGTGTGCACTCTCCAGCCCCATGGCTTCTGTGACCGACTCTGTGGCCTGCTGCACGCTCCCAAGTTGCTGATGGGCCTATAGGCCCCTGGTGTCTGCCTGTGCTTCTTGTCCCCCACCTCCTGTCTGGCTGGGGCCATGCAGCTGCAGATCCCAGGGTTCTCGAAGCCCGTGCCCCGCTGGCTTGCAATCTATGTGGCATAGCAAGGCTGCATTGTGAGAAGTGTATTTTTAGCTGCCCTAGCCCCCATGCCTATTTTTAGCACCCAGCCAAGGGCTGGGCAGCTTGGCTATGCTCAGTGGGAGGGCTGGCAGTTGGCTCCTGACCAGCATGCTGCTTTGCCGGCCCAGCCAAGTTGGCTCAGCTTCAGGTGGGATGATTACAGTAGTAAATTCTGGATTTCGCAGCTCAAGCTTCAGCCAAGGTGGTGGTGATCGCCATTCAGGAGAGTTCGTTTTCCCTGCCCCGGGATTTGAAACCCTCTGATGACATTAGGCTCCAAGTCTGAAGAATGAAAAAGGAGGCAAGGCTGGCAGGAAATACTGAAGAGCCAAGAAGAGGGACAGAGGAGGAAATAGAGACCCTGACAGAAAGAGACCCAGAGAACCCGGAGGAGAGAGAGAGCTAAAAGCAGAGACAAATGGACACAGATCGAAGTAGAGGGGGGTTAGTGGTGGCTATGTGGGGCCAGAGACATAGGCTGAAAGATGGTAACAGAAAAAGAGACAGACGAAGGCAGATGACACAGCCCCAGCAGCTCTGACTTATTGATTGTGGGGTGCTGATTTGAAGCCATTACGTGCATTCTCTCTCTAAATGTTTACGCCCACAATACAGGGACTGTCATGACCATGTCTCAGAGGGGGACTGAAAGGTAAACAACTTGCCCGGATGACCCGGAATGAGCAGTGTGGCCAGGATCCAAGCCTGTGCCTGACTTTAGAGCCCAACCCAGTCTGTGCATTCAGCGGGTGGAAGGGGTGTGGACAGACACAGGACAGAGGGCCCGGGGTGAGCCACACATCACCGCTGCGGTCCGCTGAGCACCTGGAGGCCAATACTTATCTGTTTCCCTGGGAAGATGGCTCTCTGAAATGGGTGCTATTGATCCAGGTGTCAGGACTGAGTTATAGCACTTCCCTCAAACGCGTGTCACGCTGATAGGGTCCCTGTGCCACTGCTGAGGCCGCCTGGCATGCTTCCCGTCAGAGTGATCGCAGCCCAGCTGTTCCACTGTTTGGACATAGCATCGCCCACCATGTCATTAAGCTAATTGAACAGGCCAACTTGCCTGAAGATGGAAGTGGGGGCCAAGGGCAGCGGGATGTTATCGTTTTGGATTGGCTTGTTGTCATTCACCTCCCGACCTAACACTGCCCACTGCTCTTCTCTGGGACTGTGAGATCCCTCGGCCCCTGACGAGGGTACAGATGACAAATGCTGTGGGTGGAGAGATATTATTCTTGTTAAGGATCTCCACCTCAGAAAACCTCAGCCCCCTGTGGAGACCCAGTTCTTCTTTCTACATTTGTTGTACCTTCAACCAACAGAGGCAACAAGAAAGCCATTTCCAACAACAAGGGCCTGCCTGTGGAGACAGCAATCATAAGTCACTCCTCCCGCTCCCGCTCCCTGCCCCTCCCACTCCTGTGTACCCGTCTGTCCCCATAAATCTCCTGAGCAGGTAGAGGTTTACACAGGAGCTGTGGCTACCCCTGTCTGGGTGGTCCCTGACTACCTCTGACACCTTCAGGAAGAGAATCACTGGAATTATTATATCATATCATATCATATCGCCATATCATGTTCCTAAATCAGAAGGTATGGATAGTCAGGTTGCCGCTTCATGGTACACTGTCATCAGGGAGGCAGACAAAGGAGAGCTGACGGTCCGCTGATTTGGAGGTGTGTTGCGAAAGGGGGGACGTGAGGATCATTTGTGAGGTCCGTTGGGCTGGCAAAACAGCCACATCACTTATTGCTACGGTGGGGCCTTTCACAGGTTTGCTGTCCCTATGGAAAGGGGTGGATGTCTTCTAGAGCACCTGCCATTAGGGATGTGACAGGGTACGTGGAGAGGCAGGACATGCGAGTTCATTGGCACAGAAAACCAGTTATTGAAATAGCAAATCACTTCCATACTAGTTGGTTGGTAACTAGTACAAGAGCTTGAGCCCAGAAGCGTCTGTCTGATGTTGCCTGAAGGTGTGGCCAGTGTGGTGGGTCATGAGGTCTGGGAACCCTGGGGAGCAAATATAGGGGACTCCCCGCAGCTGCTGAACAGGCTGAGATTGTGGGGATGAACTTGGTCCCTCCTCCGAGTGGCCCAGCATTAATGGGCCCCTGGAACAGATGCAGGGTGGATAGGTTGGTGGCAGCCCTGTGAGGGGGACCGGGGACAGGTGTCTGAACCGGGGCCGTGCGGAAGCATTGGCATCAGCGGCACACCCAGCTAGGGTGTGACTTCTGCAGAGAGTTCCCTACCGGGGACCTCCTGATGAGCAATCAAATAGGAAAATCCTTGGAAGAGTTTGATCCAGCTCCTACATTTGATCATGGTCAGAGAGGGCCACCATTTAGCTGGGGAGGACGCCTCAAACAGAAGATCACACCACAGTTTTTAAAGATAAAGAAATGAATAGGCTCTCATCAAAATGGCTTGATGGGTGATTTTCAGTGCAACTGACATCACATGGTAGGCAGTTTTAGTTAGAACAACAGGGAATAGATTTAAAATTTCTGAATTTATATACTGACTTCTGTGTTGATTTCTATGACTATACTCATTATTAAATGTTCTGAAGGTTATCCTTGCCCAGATACATACACGCCAAGTCCAAGAATAGTTCCAAGGTCAAAGCAGCCAACACAGACCCAGTACCCTGAGCAGGACAAACAGCAGGCAGAAACCACAGCCACAGGCAAAGGGGTGGGGAGGCAGGCAGAGGCCTTGGAAGGTCAGCAGGAACATTCTGGGGCAGAACACTGTGTGCATGGGGCACGAGGCAGCAGGCACTTGGCACAGGACACCCCTCCCCCCACTCTCATAGGACAAAGCTCAGAACATTGGGACCCTTGGGGCCTGCCTGTGACAGTGACCGGGCCAGACACTTGACTCTCAAGGGCCTTATGAAATCCGAGAAAGAAAAGCAGCCTCTGGATCCTTGAAAGGCTGGTACAATTAGAGTGGTTACCACCACAGCCACCATAAAGAAGGAGGTGGAAGGAGGGAGCTAGTGAGGGAATCGTAATTAATAGTTTCTTGTGGCTTATTCCTGATGTGATCACGAGGTTGATGTTTCCGCAGTCTATTACAAACTTCATTAAGTTTATTTGCCTGCCAGGCGCCTGCCCTTTCTCCTGTCCCGTCCTGTCAAAGATAAATGACTCCAGTGGCTCAGCTGGTCCCTCCCTCCTAACCACTGGCTCAAACAGAGGGCTGGTGGAGGACACCTGAATGGTAGCTGTGGTCTGGCCCCAGTGGAACCAACAGGAAAGAACAAGCCAAAGGGTCCTTCCCATATGCCTTTTCCCACCAACACAGGGAAAGGGCATTCAAAAACCAGGCTGCCAGTCGGAATTGAATTTAAGGTGCTTACACACGCCCGTGAGGTTTTTCCTTAAATCCGAAAGGAACCAGATAATGTGGGCTCTGGACTGTCTCTAGGCCAGGGAGATGGCTGAGCAAGCAATTTATCATAATGATCATGCTTAGTTTTGGAAAGGAGCAGAAAGTTCACTTCCTCCAGCCACCCATCCAGCTCGAGTCCCTTCTGCACAAGAAATTGCCAAGACTACGCTTGAACTCCTTCAGTGACAGGGAACTCATTACCCCAGAGGCAGCTCATTCCATCCTCAGAAGGCTCTGACTGAGTCCAAAATCTCTTCCCTCTAACTTCAAACTTACAGTCCTCGTACTCTCGACTGAGTCAATAAGTTAAAAAGACAAAAACTGACTTATCTTCCACAAACCTCATTGTATATTTGAAGAGAGAGATTCTGTTTTTCCCTGGAATTTTCTCCTAAGTCTGCCTAAACATCCTCAACTCCTTCACCAATTCTTCAGATGATGTGAGTTATGTCTCCTTAAATCTATCACTCCCAGAATTGACAAAATACTGCAAGCCCAAAGTGGGGCAGGACTATCACCTCCCTCGCTTTAGACATCATGCTTCTAATAATCACATCGGCTTTATATCAGCTGCACTACTTGGCTAATGAGCCTTCTGAGATTTATATGTGGGCCAATAATAATAATACCCTGTAAAATGTGCCAGTTTATCAGAGCCAGGAGATAGTTTAATGACATTGGTAAGGATGGTATTGGACGTCACAGATACTGATGAAGATCAACAAACCCCAGAAAGCTCTGCCAATTTAATGAGGGGATTGTGGCACAGTAAACCGAGGATTATTATTTTCAGTGATTTTTAAATAGTATTAATTAATTCATTAATTGATTATATTAAGAGAATGATTTTAGGAATGTGCGGAATCTATTGAAACCGGAATTAACAGGTAACTTGTTTATTATTTGGACAATCACCCAAATAATAAGCTATTAAATGTACATTAACACACAATAATTGTGCATAGAATAACTAAGCAATTAATTAACATTTAATGCAATTCACAGCAAATTAGATAGCAAGACTTATTAAATGTCAATTAGCCATATTAACTACTGACACCTTAGTTATCCAACATGCTAATGTTAATTAATTTCTTATTTCTTACAAGCTTAATGACTTAACAAAAATATATTTACATACTTAGAAGTTCTTAAAGTCACCAGCCAGGCAGCAATGAGAGTGGCGGTCTGCATGGAAATTTGGAAATGGAGATTGGGGAAGTCAATTAATGTTTGACTGGGGGCCTCTTCCCCGTGTCCTTTTTTCCCTGTTTTCCTCTTAGGGGATTATTTTAGAGGGGAAGAGCATGACAGAATGTATTGAGGGTGGTCCCAAGGAGCAGCGTGAGGGTGGGAGGGTGACACAGAGAAGGCATGGAGCCTATGAAAATACCGTAATGAGCAGGTTTCTGCTGTGGGCATAGCCCCCTCTCCATGGGACCTTCTGAGGGATCCTGTGAAATAACAGGAAAGGGGCCAGACTCTGGAGATGCAGAAGAGCATGGCCTGTCCCCACCTTCAAAGGTTTAACGAACAGCTCAGTGGTGAGGAGAGGGCCAGGGTAGAGAAAGGCTGGAGGTCCATATTGGCACATGGAAAGGATAGTAAATCCAGTCAACATAGGGTCACCCAGAGGCGATGACGCACAAGGGCAGATATGAAGAATGAGAAGGCATCAAGCAGGCAAAGGGGGCACGGTAAGTGGGTTTTAGGTAGAAGAACCAGTTTGTAACATAGCCTGCATGGGAAAACCAGCATGTGGTCTGGTTGAGAGCAGGGAGGGAAGAGGAGTAAGGGAGGGTCGCATATTGAGAGGAGAGAGTTCAGAGGTAAGCAGAGAATTGGTTATAAACGGGCCTTGAAGGTCTTGGTCAAGGGTGGGACACCCCCTGGTAAGGGTCTTGGTAAGGGGTGGGACACACACATGTTTGTGCACCTTCACCAAAGGGCCCGCAGGCCCGTAGCTCAGTTCTGGATTCTGGACTGACCGTTGTAGTTGGTTGGCAGGATCTTGAAGTCAGCACAATGAGTAGAGGAATTCTTCCAGAATTCGTGGGCCTTCTTCTTCATGTAGGGAAATGGTCTTCAGGATGCCCACCTGTGGTCGGGGCCGGATGAGCAAACGCACTCATAGGGAAGGTGTAGGGAAAGACAAGGCCCTGCTGGATGAGAACAACATGCACACGTTGGGCAAGTCTTGGCTCTTCTATTTCCAGACTGTACTATTGGGCCAATTTCTTAAGCTCTTCCTTATCTGTAAAATAGGAGGCCGGGCAGAACTATTAGGAGAGCTAGATTAGATGTATATAAGTGCCTGACCTGTGGCAAGAAGCCCAGTTGGTGTTCGTTTTCTGCTCCATAACCCTCCACCATTCAGAAATCACATGATGTAAACACCAATAATTGTCTATATACACAACAGGAAAACTGTACAATCATATCTCCAAATATTTGAAGACAATCCTTCTTTACAGGACAGGCTTTCTAGACCCTTGCTACACTGAGTGTCTTCTGAATAATTTCTAGATGGTGATTGACCAGACGGAATCGTCATTCCAAAATTATAACCAAGGGCTGCAAGTAATCTGAGCGGCACAGAGCCCAGCGGGGCTGTTATGGCCTGTGTTCCGGGTCCCATAATCCCATCCGAGCAGCCTCAGCTACTACCACCTTCTGAGCGGCCACGTCTAACTGGAGGAACACGCGGACTTTGTGGTCGAGTCTCACGGTCTCCTCCACCTTCCCACCCTCGCCCCCATGTCTTGCTCATTGAACCCACCAAACTGCCAGGTCTTGAGGAGAGGAGGCTCAGTCTTGTTTAGTTCTGGGTCACATAGTATTGGTTGGGATTTGTTTTAAGTGTGGAGTCTCAGTGTGGCAGAGTAGAAAAAGAATCAGCCTTGGAACAAGCTGGATCTGGGTCCTAATGTCGGCTTTGAAATCTGCTGGCAACAAAACCATAGGCAATTCAGGTAATGTCTTTGCACCTTAGCTTTGCCATCTGTGAAATAAATACAGGAGGATTGTTGTAAAAATGAAACAGGTTATGGATGGAAAATGTCTGGCACATGTAGGCATTCAAGAAGTCTTTTTCTTTCTCTGTACTTTGCCCTGGGCTCTGGGATACAAAGATGAGTGAAGCAGGCCTGATTTTTTTTTTTTAAAGATTTTATTTATTTGACAGAGCGAGAGAAAGAGAGATCACAAGTAGGCAGAGAGGCAGGCAGAGAGAGAGGGGGAAGCAGGCTCCCTGCTGAGCAGAGAGTCAGATGTGGGGCTGGATCCCAGGACCCTGAAATTATGACCTGAGCTGAAGGCAGAGGCTTAACCCACTGAGCCACCCAGGTGCCCAGGCCTGATTTTTTTTTTTTTTTAAAAGGTACTCCATACAGCAATAGAAGAAGAAGGGAATTATGGGTTTGACATATAGTAATTTCTCAGTAAGCATCTGATGAACACATAAGTATTTCTTCCGTCAAGCTGAATATACCAAATCTTATCTTTACACAATTAATTTGGAAGAAATCCAAAAGTGGGGCTTTCACATTTATCTGGTTAAATTGATCGAATTGGTTTTAAGCATCATTCCAGGCTTTATTCTAGCATACAATACATTATCTATTGTATTCAGCTTTGCACCACCTAAATGTCTGGCGCCTCCTCAAATACATTGATAAACACATTGCCCGGGATGGCATAAGGGAGACACCTGTGATAGCCCACTAGTGACTTCCCTCCAGGGGGTTCCTCTGTGCCTAGGTTATCTGGACATTGGTAAAGCTCCTGGAATAAAACTCTACGAATGCTGCCAGAACTCACTTCGGGGGCCCCCAGCCTGGTGTGGGGCCAAGAAGCCATAACTCCTTCTAAGTAATCAACACCCTGGTTATGCCACGAGTCAAAGGGGCCAGACATGCGACACTTCGTCCCCATCAACTTGCAAAGCACTCTCAATTCTTCTTCTTCTGATCCCCTTGCCACGCTGTTGCTGGAGGGGTCAGTAATTTAATAGGCTACATCACTTACCTGTTTCAAATCCTTCTGGGGTGGGTTGCCTGAAACATGAACTTCAAGCTCCTGAACACAGTAGAGAGGCTCTCCATGGTTTAACTCTTGTGTATTTCTTGGCCTTTTTTCCTGACACCCCATTCTTCATAATTTAAGCTCTGGAAATCCTTAATTAGTCATACTTACCAGTGTGTATCTCAATATTCTGCTGCCATACTTTTACTCATGCTGTTCTTTGTGGAAGGGATGCCTTCCCCTCTTCCTGTCCCCTTTGCCTTGTCTATGCTTTTCAGTGTTCCAGAACAGGGGTCTGCTCCTTTGTTCCACAGCTTGCATCTAGGACTAGTTAGAGGCCCCTTCTGAGCTCTCCTAGACTCCTGAGCATAATCTATTACCAAATCATTTAGTACACTGATGCTAATCACTTGTCCGACTAGACTCAACGTATCTTGAGTGGAAAGATCAGGTATTAGTTATCAGAGAATTGATGGCTGCTATCCTAGGACCTGGCATATGGTCAACGTACAATAAATGATATTTGAAGCATGTGTGTGTGTGTGTGTTCTCAGAGCATTTCTACTAAGTCCTAACGATTTCCCTGAGAGTTAGAAGAGAGAGAATTTTGAGAAGGAAACTGAGGCTAGCTTTCTCAGCTGGGATTCAAGTCTAACTTGACTTTCTAGTCCATCATTTCCACCAACAGTAGCACTGCCTTCCTATGTCTGTAACGTCTAGACCAAATGTATTTGTGGCTGTGGCTTTTCTGGGAATGCTCAGGCATCGTTTTGGAGAAAGGAGGTGAATTTATACCAGGATGTAAATGACAAATCATTGAGCTTATCTCTGGCAATCTTGTCCCCACCCTAATGGAGTTTTCCTGGAGATGCTCTGCCTTATCCTACTGGAACCCGTCTTTGTTGGTAAGATTTCAGACACGCTAGCAACTGGCACAGGAAATACCACCAAGAAATGACTGGGGGTCATTAGCACCTGTGAAACCACACAGTATAGGCAACTGTCTTCTCCAACTCTGTGTAGCGTCAGTCCAACCTGAGAGAAATTCTGGGTAGTCCCGAGGCACTGGCCACATGCTAGGTCTCAAGGTTAGGAACACATTGGAAGACTGACAAGGGTGGGGGCAAGAAGGATGAATGGGGTGAAGGAGAGCAGAAGTCAAAGGTTACATCTGTCCTCCGACAGGCTTATGGAGAAGCTGGGCTGCAGATGAAACCCCACACTTATTTAATCCAGGCTGTACCTCAGATCTCTCAAGGGCACCGAGCATAAATAAACTGCCCCCCTATGGAACCACGATGCCAGAAATCTCTCACATTGACAGAATATTTATGAAGTGGCTCCTTGGATCTTCAAGGCAGGCTTCTGAGCTTTTGATTACGGCCTGGGGCTGCTTCCCTCTTAGTCACCGGAGGCAGCTGTAGTCCTGTTTGTCCCCTGGTTCCCTGTCAACAAGGAACAGGAGGCTGCGCTGAGGGCAGCTGGCCAGCACCTTCCTGGAGGAAGCAGAGTTCAGGGCCCAGGGACCCCCAGGCAAGAAAGTTCAAACGCTCAGCATTTTCCGGGGCCAGGCAGAAACGGAATCTGCAAGTGAGCGAGGAGAACACAAGACAAAGCCATGTGTCGGTCATCCAAAACGAAGGGAATTATATGGAACATTACCCTTGTACTTTCAGGCTGGCACAGGTTCCTCAGAGACTGGCTGTAAGGTAAAGACAGACTGGTCGAGAATAACTTCCCTGCCCCCATCCTCCGCCCCCCCACCTCCGTGAAACTCAGTGGTTGCCCGGCTCCCGGTCTCCCGAGAGGTGAATCACATTCAAGTCATAATTCCGGTGTTACTCTGTACATGATGTGTGCTGAGTTTGTCCCAGAAGGAGGCATTCCTGGTGACGTAAACCTTATGCCGGCCATATACAGGGAGATGGCTGTGGTGGGAGCTCCCCCACAGTCAGCCTTCAGCCTTGTTCCCCATCCTCTGGGCTGACTGTCAGAGACAGTGCCCTCCCTGTACCTGTTCCCTCCTGTTTCAGCTCAGCCCCTCGTGGCTGCCTTCTGCTCCAGACTGGTGGCTCAGTCGGTTAAGCATCTGCCTTCAGCCCTGGTCTTGATCCCAGGGTCCTGAGATGGACCCCTGCATCAGACTCCCTGCTTGGTTGGGAGCCTACTTCTCCCTCACCCACTCCCCCTGCTTGTGTTCCCTCTCTCACTGTGTCTCTCTCTGTCAAATAAATAAAAATCTTTAAAAAAAGAAAAAGAAAAAGGAAAGAAATATCCTAATGAAAACAAGACTCTCACCTGTGTGCACGCTTTGCAGTTCACAGAGCACTTTCATCTCTGTTTTTTTTTTCATACTCATGACCTCCATGGCAAACAAGAAAGGAGTGGCCATGCCCATTTCCCAGACTTCACGTGCCTTTCTTGAATGCGGAGAGAATGTTTGAACACAAAGGAGTATTTGCTCCTCTGGGAGTCCGTGGTTTAGATGGCATTTTCCGGGGTAAATCCAACAGCAAAGATTCAGAGAGCACAGTGTCTGAAACCTCAGACCGCTGCTGGGGCCTCACGTCCCCAAGAAAGCCCGGGAACTTAAAGCAGGTAGTATACTGAAAAGAAGGCGTGGAAATGGGCCCCTCACATTTGTTTCAGCAGCCTCGACACTAGCCTTTCGCAGTGCCTCCTATCACTACCTGAGGTCGCGCGGAGACTCGAACGATAAAGCATGTCACCGGAGCTAGCCCGGCCAGCAGTGGCTGCGCGAGGACATGAGTCGTGACAGTCTTTCGGAACTTGGTGCCACCCTGCTCTCTGAACGGTCAGGGGCCATTTTACTGGACAAGGCCTAATATCTTTTGGATAGTGACCTTTACCTTTATAAGGCCAGTTTAGGTGCTGTGCTTGTTTCTATATTCCTTCGTCCCCTCACCCATTGCAGCTGCCCCCACAGGCACCCAGGGTCCTCGGTGATGCTCCACTTGGCCTCGAGCCCCTTCTAGGTTGCCCCAGCAGGCGTCCCTCCCAGGCAGGCTCCTGAGAACTCACGGACGCTGGCACTGTGATCCAGGGCTGGACCCCTGGGACAGCAGCAGTCCCTCCTGAAATCTGAGTGTGGGTCTCAAAGAGGGTTGCGCTTCTGCCCTCCCTGCCTCCCCCTCCGCTGCCATTAAGCCTTGAGACTGAAGGTTCCGGGGCCTGACAGATGCACATCCTCTCTGGTCAGAGATTTCTAAAGGATTTTATTACTTTGTGTTTGTTTCTGCTTATCATTACTGGGTTTTAAGACTCCAGATGTCCTTGGGGCTCAGCCCTTAATTGCAAGTGGGAGCAAAGTAAAAAACGAGCCCAAGTGCTTGGGGAGGATGGTGGCAATTAAAGATTAAGATGAGTAAATGGGAAAGACAGACACCGTCCCCTCTTGCCAGGACTAAATTAAACATCTGCCTTGCCCGATGACTCTTGTGGTGTCCCAGAGAGGATGGAGCCCAGCGGGCTGGTGAGGGGATGCTTTGTTATTAATAGTACTTTTCTAATGGTTTCCAGTGAATTCGCCAGGCTTTTTTTTAGGAAGCAAATCAGGGCATCTACAAAGTGTGATGATCACCTTCTTGCTTTTCAATATTTACTCCTTTTACCTACCTTGGTAAAGTTTTTAACCTTTCAAGGACTGTTCTCTTATCTGTAGAATGGGAAAAATCATGCTACCACCCTGGGTAGTGCCAGCCACCACAGGGTTGTTGTGTGAATTGAGTGAAAAACCGAAAAGTACTGGAAGCAGTTCCCAGAGTGGAATGAACATACAGTACAGTTATGATTTTTTTTTATTATTATCTGTACATCCTGTCTTATTTAATTAGCTAGGGCTTTCAAGACAGCGGCATCTGATAGTGGTAAGGGTAACAGGAATTTCTACGTCATTTCGGAAACTCAGCGGGGCTCTATCTCGTCCATCAAGCAGGATGTTGACTCTTAGCATGAGTGAATCTATTACTGACCCTCCCTCGGCTGCATCTTCCATTCTCTGGAGCACATGTGACAAACCAAGTCCTCCTGTGTCCTCACTGCCTCCTGCTCATATGGACTAGTCAGCATGACAACGTCCACGTAATGGGTCGATGTGATGTTCCGCGGGATGACGGGATGTTCCAGATCTCTGTACGCTAGATGGTGACAGAAGGTAGTAGAGTAGAATAGCCCAGGGGCAAAACTGGAAATGAATATAATCAGTTCCATGTGAACGTGAACCCTTCCTGATCCTCTCTCTTGGTTGGGGCCGAAAATAAGGCGTTTGTCAAATCGGGGGTTGGGGGGAACACTGTGTGCCTGAGGCGCTGCATTTGACAGAGCCGCTGGGGCTAGGACTCCCACTTGGTTGAGCCTGTGGGACTCCATAGTCATTCTCCAGAGTCCATCCAGTTTCTACTGGAGTCAGGCTGGAGAATTAAATAGAGATAGGAAAGGGACTTCCTCCCACGCCCCCTTTAAAGCTAGAATTAAATCTTTGCCATCCTTCCAGGAATGATCTCCTGTTTTTTATTTGCTAGGTCCGCCAAAAAGGGGACAATCCGAGACTTCCACGTGGTCTCTCCTTGACGTTAGCTTTTGCCCCACAGGCCAAGGACCCACTGTGGCATTTACTCCAACTGCCGGTTGCATGAATCCTGATGATACATGACAGAGCAGGGAAATGACCACTAGTTGGATCCGTCTACCCAGTGGGTCTAGCAAGAAACTGACTTTGATTGGATTGCATTTATTAACTAGCTCCTCAGTGCGCCTGCTCTGACGAGGGGCATGATAAAGGTGTAGGTCTTGGTGTCGATATTAACTTGGACTTAGTGTCCCATAGTCCTCAAAATGGGCATTTCTTTTTCCAGTGTGCAGATACTCAAGTACATACATGCCTGTGGATCCCTTTGGAGAGACTTGACAGCATATACTTGCCATACTGATGCAGGTCCCTTCGTCCTGGGGACCCAGCCATCATCAGATGATTTCCAGATCTGCAAATGGGCTCTGCAAGGGATCATGACTTTTTATTGAAGCAACTGACCTCCTCCTCCTGATAATACCTTCTTACCTTCTTCTGACTGCATATTTTAAGCAGAGCCCTTGCTCGTTGCCCATCTATTTTGCTCCTAGGAACACCATGTTCTGTTAACCATCTCCATAACTCTCTACAGGTCAGGATCCCTTGGTTGTCACCCTGACTTTGCCAGTCATTACAGTAATTGCAGCTTTCTGGCTTCTGGGTCAGATACTGTCACCTGACTTCTGTTGCTTGGAGTGAGACTTGGAAGGCAACATGTTCATTGCTGATCAGCCAAGCTCTGTGACCATCTCTCCTAGCCTTAGCCCTGGGCTGCAGAGGGAAGCCACAGCTGAACTTTACAGGGATTCAGACACCCACTCACCAGTTCCCTCCCCATGGCCTGAGCCTCCCAAGTCACATAATCCTTAACTAGGTCTTCTGGCCTCACTTCCCTAAGCCTTTTATTCTTGCCCCCATCTGCCACAGCAATTTATGCATTTCAGCTTTGCTCAGTATGGGCCTTCAGTTTTTTCTAAGCTTCTAAGAGCCACCCTAGTATATAGTACCTCTATATCTGGAGTCCTTACTAGGGTGTTAAATTTTATTGTGTGAGTGTCCCAAAGTCAATGGACCCTGGTTTATCAAGTCTGATGTTCCCTTGAACATGCAACCTACAAATTCAGTCCTGTGGGTACCTCCTTGGCTCCTGACTGAACACTTCATCTAATTCTCACAGCTTCTTTAGAATGCCATCTCTTGGGATGCCTGGGTGGCTCAGTTGGTTGAGCGTCTGCCTTTGGCTCAGGTCATGATCCCAGGATCCTGGGATTGAGTTCCACCTCAGGTTCCCTGCTTAGTGGGGAGACTGATCTCCCTCTGCCTGCTGCTCCCCCTGCTTGTGCTCATGCGTGCTCGCGCTCTCTCTGTCAAGTAAATAAAAAATTAAATCTTAAAAAGATTGCAATCCCCTTCCTCCTTTCTCAGATCCAACTTTTCTATAGTTGGTCATGAGAGATTTGCCCCTAGTTATCAGAATGGCAGTGAGAGGGACGCAGGGATAGTAGTTCTGTTTCCTTGCGTGGGAGGCCTCTGCAGTATCTTTCCACATGGAGGAAGTCCCAGCTCTTAATAGGGAAGGTTGGCCATCTGTTGGCTTTGAGGGTCCAGGGAAGGTTGAAGGACACAGTCTTCATAGGTCTCTACCCAGATGCCCCATCCTATTTTTCAGGGTCCCAGCTTTTCCCAACAAGGGCCTTAACTTCAGCAGAACAGAATCCCATTGGCTGAACCATTAGATCATTCCTGTGGAAAGCTCCATGACTCTAACTATAGATTCCGAGTTGTATCCATTCTCCCATTGCAAGAGATAAGGGCCGCTACAAAGAAGTTCCTGGTTCTCAGATTTCGTTGTAAATTGCCCAGATGCTCTGTAGGACACTGTAGGACATCAATGCAACTTTGTAATAACTGGCCAAACCCATAGTCCTTGTATGTTTTGTTCCCATACTCTTTAAATGCCAGGATATTCCCTCCCCCAGAACGTTTTCCCAAGTTACCACCATGAAATTTTTAGCAATAAAACCAATGACATGTGCCAGGGACTACCCATGGCCCCCCATACCAGCCAACAGGGTCCCCCCTTCCTGATGAGTAGAGAGTGAGCCAGTCCCCCAGCCCCATCTCTGCCCCGTTTCCTTGGGCCACTTCTGGAATCAGCCTCATCATTTGGGTGCCAAAATGGGCTTAAATAAGTGCAAGAGATTTGTTGGAGGTATGCTCGTGAAAGACAGGGATGAGAGACCTAAACTCAGCACAAAAATCCTTCATACCCAGATGTAGAGCTGACACCATAAAACGGGGTGGAGGGACGAAGACTGGCTGAGAGGAGCCTGAGACCTCGGGGCAGCTCTGACAGACTCTTAGCCAGGACAGCGGGAGGTCTAGTGCTCATTGCTCTTAAAGGAGTCCCATGCTGGGCAGAAATGGCCAGGCCTGGCGATTCCCTCTGTGCTGAGTGACCGGCTGCTTGCTGCCTGGGGAGATCATGACCTTGGTCAGACACGGCAGCCACCTGAGGGTACTGTGGCTGGAGGCCGTCACCTGCTCTCAGAGAGGCCCCTCTGCTGCCACAACTATAACTTAACAAAATCCCCAAGTCCTGTGTCTGGGAATATCTGAGCATAAATGTGCATTAAGATCTATAAATAGGGAGTGCCCGGGTGGCTCAGTCAGTTAAGACATCCACTTGGGTTTTGGCTCAGGTCATGATCTTAGGGTCGTGAGATCAACCCTGGCACCCTATCCCTGACTGGGCTCAGTGCTCAGCAGGGAGTCTGCTTGAGATTCTCTCTCTCCCTCTCCCTCTGGCCTTTCCCTGCTCTCACGTGCTCCCTCTCTAAAATAAGATAAATAAATAAAAACTAAAAAAAAATCTACAAATATGGCATGAGGTACACAAGAGAAGTTAACTCTCAGGAATGGAGTAATAGTGGGAGATTTGAAGGAAACACTGTCGCATTTTATTCCATATATTTCTGTCTTGATTTAATTTTTATAATAATTTAACCCCATAATAATAATTTGTGTGACTAAAAATAAATATAAACTTAAATAAAATAATATATATAATAAAATAAATAAATATAAACTTATAAATTTAATATTTATATAATATATGTGTATATAATATATAATATATAATATAAATTTAATATAAATATAATATTTAAATATAAATATTTAAATAAATAAATATAAACTTAAATAAAATAAATATAAACCGAGGCCCCTTAAATCCTTTTTCTTAAATTCAGCTTCGACTTGAATTAACATCCCACCTTTGCTTTTTCAAATGTGTACTTACCTGACGTAGCTTCACCTACCCTTTTACTTTTAACCTTTCTGAGCTATTTTGGTTTGAGGTATCTTTCTGGAGTTTAAATAGTTTAAAGATTTGTTTATTTGAGAGAGAGCGAGAGAGGTGAGTAGGCAGGGGGAGGGGCAGGGGGGAGAGAGAGAATCCTCAAGCAGAGTGCCTGCTGAGTACAGAGGCTGACCTTGATCATGACCACAGCCGAAACCAAACCAAGCGTCAGCACTTTAACGACTAAGCCACCTGGGCACCCCGAGTTTCAATATTTTAAATTCCACATGAGATTTTCTTGTCCTTTAAAAGGGTTTTTGAATCTGTATATTTTTAGTCTCATGATATCTATCATTTTGTTTTATGCCACACCACTTGGGTTCCTGTTTGTACACAACAGAAATAGAATCTAATGAACACAGCAGAAAAGGTACATATTGTCCTGGCTGGGAAGATAGAAGAACAGGCTTGGAGAATAAGCAGGAACTATGGAAGGCAAGACAGAGCTGCGATCATGAGGTCATGCCCCGGGGACGTGCCAAGGACACTGCAGCTGACTTTTCTAAGTGCCACGCCTGAGCTGCACAGTATCTGGTCACTTTGCCCTGCTGGACTCTTGACTCCAGAGCCGCCATCCCCCTAGAATCTCTGAATGCACCTGCACTTTATGCCACTCCTCTGCTTTCAGAACCACAGGTGGGAGGATCAGACTGGCTGAGCCCAGGATTCAAGCCTGTCCGGGCGTCAGGGGCAGAAGGATCCTACCCTTAGCTTCTAACCCAGGAGCCAGAGCCCGGCCAGAATCTGAGCAGACAGGAAAAATAGACACCCACCACATATACATTGGTTGTTTATGACTTCTTTTCCTCTCTTTTCATTTTTATTCTTTATTTTTCCCTTTGCTTTTAAAAAAAAAAATCATCACCAGTGTTTGAGAGCATAGGTACCGCATTGAATACGTTTAAATATCTGAAAGCTTTTATTTCTTTTACTTTTTGAACTTTTTATTTTTGTATTTCACTGAATTTTTTTTTAAAGATTTTATTTATTTATTCAACAGAGAGAGATCACAAGTAGGCAGAGAGGCAGGTGGAGAGAGAGAGAGGAGGAAGCAGGTTCCCCACCAAGGAGAGAGCCCGATGTGGGGCTCGATCCCAGAACCCTGGGATCATGACCTGAGCCGAAGGCAGAGGCTTTAACCCTCTGAGCCATCCAGGCGCCCCTTCACTGAATGTTTTAAGTCAACAGCGAAACTTTATTGTTAGGTGCCCCCGTTTAAGACTAAAGTTCTAGGAGCGCCTGGGTGGCTCAGTGGGTTAAGCCTCTGCCTTCAGCTCAGGTCATGATCCCAGAGTCCTGGGATCGAGTCCCGCATCAGGCTCTCTGCTCGGCAGGGAGCCTGCTTCCTCCTCCTCTATCTCTCTCTCTGCCTACTTGTGATATCTCTCTCTGTCAAATAAGTAAGTAAAATCTTAAAAAAAAAAAAAAAGACTAAAGTTCTGACGATCTTACTCTTTCCCCCATTCATTTCACCTTGCCGGCCGTGACCCTCTCTCTTCCTCTTGCTATCATCTCTTTGCCCTTGCCTCTAAATTCTGGGAGTTTCTCAAATTTATCCTTCTAATAACTGATTCCACTTTCTACTAGGAAAAAAAAATTCTCATTTTTTTACTACTTCCAAGGTAGACTCTAATTCTTCTTCTTTTTTTTTAAAGATTCATTTTATTTTATTTTATTTGTCAGAGAAAGAGAGGAAGACCACAAGCAGAGAGAGCAGCAGGCAGAGGGAGTAGCAGGCAGAGGGAGAAGCAGGCTCTCTGCCGAGCAAGAAGCCTGATGTGGGACTCCATCCCAGGACCCTGGGATCATGACCTGAGGGGAAAACAGATGTTTAACTGACTGAGCCACAGAGGCGTCCCAACTCTAATTCTTCTATTACAGTTTTACTTTCCTTCAAATTCTTCCACATATCACTCAACTCTTCTTTAAATCTATTATTTCACATTTATTTCACTGTGTACTGAGTCCTGTCAGTGTTCCCTAGAGGCATTGTATTCTTGCCCCCTGTGCAAAATGTCAGATCATTTCTGGAAATTTCCTTCTGAGTCCTGTAGAATATCACTTTCAGTGGTGTAGAAGCAGAGTGACTAAATGTTTGGTTGTGGCACAAATACTTGGATATGGCCATGGTAGCTTTTAATTTTCTGTCCCGTTGAAAAGATCATTAAGTCTTATAGGATTACAAATTAAATAGAATCATAAATCATGAGTTTTCTTTCACAAATGTTTGAATGTACCTTTGATAGTCTTATCGCATTTCTTTTTTTAATATTTTATTTATTTATTTGACAGACAGAGATCACAAGTAGGCAGAGAGGCAGGCAGAGAGAGAGGGGAAGCAGGCTCCCCGCTGAGCAGAGAGCCTGATGTGGGGCTCGATCCTAGGACCCTGAGATCATGACCTGAGCCAAAGGCAGAAGCTTAACCCACTGAGCCACCCAGGTGCCCATTTTATCACATTTCTAGCAAAAAAATAATTGATCTGCTTTCCCCTTGTCCTTCCCGCCCTGCACCTGGGCCTCATAGCTCTGCATGTGTTCAGCCTGCCTCTCGCTGTCTTCTGGATGATTCTCCTCTTCTCTTGTACCTTGGGCTTCCTATTAGGCATGTGCTCTTGTTCACCTTGAGCAAAGCAAGGTCTTCCAAACTGTTTCGATCATCTCCACTTTGTAGTTGAATCAGGGTAGACTACATTCTATAATGAACAACTTTCAAGTATCAGTTCAACATCGTAAAAATAATTTTTCAACTGCTATCCCAGTACAATGTGTATTGATGTTAGGGAAGTGGGGCAAAGACGGCTCTCCTGCTCACAGAGGGACCTGGCCTCCTCCCTTCTCATGTCTCCGTCCTCTATGCCTTTGGGACCCCTCTATTCAATCAGAGGATGGAGGAAGAGCATGGAGGATTGTGCTTGGGAGGTTTTTACGAGCCAGTCCTGGAGGTGGCCCCGTCACTCTGCTTATACTCCACTCACCAGAACTCAGGCATGTGGGTGCACCCAATGGTAAGGATGACTGTAAAACACAGTCTATCTGTGGGTGCAGGAAGAAGTGAGGAGCACCAGCAGGCTCTGCCACATGAGGAAAAGCCCCTATGTGTTGTGAGATTAAACCCAGGAAGGGTTTTTCATTCCCATTCTGCTTGTCTCTTAGAAAGCAGAAACTCTCTTCAGACCCCGGCATTCAGTTATCCAACAAGTTTTGTTTTCAATGTTGTGAATTTTGATTCTCATCTATGTATTTTATTCTATTTTACAGATTTATGTATTTATTTTAGAGAAAGCAGGTGGGAGGGGCAGAGGGAGAGGGAGAGAGTCTTAAGCAGACACTGCCCTGAGCTCAGAGCCCAACTTGGGGCTCAACCTCAAGACCCTGAAATCACAACCTGAGCCAAAACTGAGAGTCAGACACTCAACTGACTGTGCCTCCCACCCGGGCACCCCTCTGTGGGTATTTTAGTGGGCATGTTGATAAAGACTTCACTGGGAAATGTTAGTCAGGCACAATTTTAACGTGGAAGGTTTCCTTGAATACTTCCTGATAGATGTTTTATTTTATGTTGTTTTGTTTTGGACCTCCATGAAGGACTGCACAATTATTTCCCTTAAGGTTCATTTTGTTACAGTGAGACCATCATTTGAACCTGTAAAGATTTCTTTGTATCCCAATACTATCCCCAGGGATAGCGTTGGAGTTTCTCCAGGAGGTTGCTGCTTATATAACCCAGATCATTCTTTTTGGGGCAGATGGAGGTGAGTGAGAGAGGTGGAGAGGGTTGGTTTCTCTTGTATGATTTGGTGACAGGTTGACCAGAATATTTGTCATAGCTCCTCATCCTACAACTCAACCAGCCACTGCCCTCTCTGGCATGGTTCATTTGTTTGCTTGGTGACATTGCTAGAAGATTGCGGAGAGAGAATGAGACCCAGACAAGGAAAGAGGTATGGGAATACCAGTCACTGTGCCATTAAAGACCAGCCTGTGTCCCTCCTTCCTCCTTCTTCCTACCCCTGCCTGCTTTGAGGTCAAGTTGCTGAGAGTACTTCGTCATTTCTGCTTAGCTGGGAAAGACTGTGGTTCTCACTCTTCTAGGCTCTGGATAATGAGTGCATTTGAATTGGGAAGGCAGTGCTAGATGTGATGGTTAATTTTATGTGTCACCTTGGTTAGGCCATGGGACCTGGAGAGTTAGTCAAACACTGGCTTAGATGTTTCAGTGAAGGTACTTTTTAGGTGAGATTAACACTTAAAGATTAGGCTGTGAGTAAAGCAGATTAGCCTCCATAATGTGGTGAGTCTCATCTAATTAGCTGAAGGTCTTAAGACAAAGAAGACTGAACTCCCCTAAGGAAGAGAGAATTCTATTAGCAGACTGCCTTTGGACTCTGGTTACAACATCAAAATCTTCCCAGGGTCTCCAGCCTGCTGGTCTACCCTGCAGATTTTGGAGTTCTCAGCTTTCATGATCACATGAGCCAACTCCTCAAAATCTCTCTCTATCATCTATATATCTGTGATCTATCTCCTATTGGTTCTGTTTCTTGAAAACCAAGTCACTATCTCTAGACATCCCTTTTTCCCTTTCCCACACCAATTTTTCTTTAGATCTCCCATGGCCCAACCTCCTCCTTCTCATCTGTGTCATCACCACGACCATTTGTGATATGTCAGAAATTGCACAGTGTTTATATCCATTATATAATTTATTCTGCACAATAATCCTACGAGATAGATATTATTATTATTCTCATTCTACAGATAAGGAAATATGGTCCAGGGAGGAAAAATGATTTGCCCAAGGTCATGTAGCTACTGAGTAAAGAAATAATTTCAAACCTGAAATGGCTAACCCCAAAGCCCTCTTTAAATAATCACTACACTGTAATATCTATTAGAAACCTTATTTCACAGGTATTATACAAATCAAAATTTAACATGCAGAAGCTGAGGTTTTCTGGGGGGAGAGGTGAGTGGGAGGATGGGGTAACTGGGTGACAGGCATTAAGGAGGGCATGTGATGTGATGAGCAGCGGGTGTTACGTGCTGATGAATTACTGAACTCTACATCTGAAACTAATGATGTTCTATATGTTGAATAATTGAATTTAAAAAATTTAACATACAGTGACCTCCAGAAGCAGAGTGTCCATGAGGGCCACTGGTTTGGAGAGCACCATGGATGCAGCAAAGTTAATGCAGCTAAGGGTAAAGAGCAGTTTTTGGAATTGATCAGATCTGGTGTCAAGTTCACGTTCCATTACATTTACTGTCTCTATGAACGTAGACAACTTTCTTAACTTCCATGTTCTCATTTTCTTCTTCGGTAAAATGGAAATAACACTACTTACCATGGTTTATGAGGATTAATTGAGATAAAATATGCAAAAACATATGTTTTTAATCATCAGTGAGTAATAATCTCTGAACAAACTTTTTTTTTTTTTAAAGGACAATTGAAACATGGAAAGCAAATGCCATAGATGGAAAAAACTAAATGGCCAGGAGTACAATGTCTGTAACTGCTTCTGCTTTTGAGGTTCAGGGTCAGTGACTCACTCAATTTACTGGCAGCCAGGAGATTTTCAGCAGTGCCCAGCTGAGCGCCAAGCCAAGAGAGAGGAAGCAGCAGTCTGACAAAGTTGTTTGGACCCTTCAAGTAGTACTATATTGTCACTTTGTCCTAGGCCCTGGCTCTGAAGTCACATTCTAGATAACCCTCTCTTTACCCCATGCTTTATAGCTTTGACCTTCAATGAAAGGAGGGAGAAAACAGCTCTGAAAATCAGTGTTTCCTGTTGCTGCAAATCTTTGGGGAGATCTCTAAGGACAGTGAAGGGATAGATGAATGACCCCTAAAAGAGCTGGTTTTACTTTTTTTGGTCTGCTGAAGGGAGATAATGTTTTTTGGCACTATTGAAGACCTTACTAAAAGATTCTAAACACTTAACTTCATTAAAATCTCACCACCAATTCTAATCTATCCTGGGGCTGCTAATGAAGGGGAAGAGTCATTTTCAAACTTGAGCCAATGTGAACTATCCTGGATCCCCCCGGAGAAGATGCACGTGGCTTGTGTCAGCTGGGTGGCCTTACTGAAAACCCAATCTCATAATCAAAACCTCTGTAATTCAGTCTCGATTATCCCCCGGTATCCCACTGCATCAGCCAGCTGAAAAGACAGTCCTGCATTTGGTGAATTACCCATCTCTTTCCAAAGAGTCACACTGAAAGAATTTGACTCCATTTACCATATGTTGCCTTTTTTTTCTTTTTCCTGAGAAATTATTTCTAAACTCTTCCCACTCCTTTCTCCTTGCAACCTTGAGGACCCAGCCAGAGCCCAAAGAGGGAAGCACTGGCAGAAATTCTCATGCTTATAAATGAACATCTTTGGACCTGAATAAGTGTCTCAGTGACTAGAATGGGTTTGGGGTGGGTATATTCACCCCATTCCCTGACCTATGAGTAATCTATTAAGTGTCTGGAGATTTTGAACTTTGTCTGGTTTCCTTGGAATGATGGTTCTTCCAAAAGGACAGGACCATGATTTTAGTCTTGATAGGCAGTGAGACAGACATTACATGTGTTTTGTGTTTTTTGTTGTTGGTGGTGGTGTTTTCCAAAAGGTGTTGGATAGCACCCAAGACTAGGGTCTTAGGAAAACCTTGAGAATTTCTTTTTCCTCTCTCAACCCAACTGGTTTCTCTAAAAGGTCAGAAGTATATCGGATCTGTATCCAGCATGCTCCCCACCAACAACTCCCCCGCAAAAAGCAATAGGATAGATCAGGTCAAGTTTAGCTTAGTAGATCTCAAGGGGAGAAGCATGCACTAGGTCTCAGAAGTGCTAAGTGAGTTTCAGACCATATATTCTCATGCTGGGAGACCTAAGCTCTCTCAACCTCAGTTTCTCTATCTATAAAATGGCGAAAAATGTACTGGCCTCAGACAGTTTTGAGGAAAAAATGAGATGCACTTTGTGAAATGTGCTTTGTAAATGCTAACATGCTTTACAAATACAAGTTATTTTTGGTTAATACGAAATATTAAACCAAAGCTTTGTTTGCTACATTCCTCTTACATCTCTTGATCCCAGGTGCTTAGGGCAAATCTCAAGGCCCTAACATCAAATGTCAGAAAAGGTCCCCATTGTGTTCTGTGACTTGCAAAACAAATTCTTCTTCAAGTAATAAAAAAACCAAAAACCAAAAAAAAAAAAAAAACCCCACAAAAAAACCCCCCAAACCATTCTTTTGTGTGTGTGTGTCCAGGGTCTGCATGGAGAACAGCGGTAAATCTATTAGTAGATGTATAAAGTCTTGCAGTTTAAAAATCAATTTTCAATATGCTTCTTCTTTTTTAAAGATTTTATTTATTTATTTATTTAACAGAGAGAGAGAGAGAGAAAGAGAGATCACAAGAAGGCAGAGAGGCAGGCAGAGGCGAAGGGCGAAGCAGGCCCCCGGCTGAGCAGAGATCCTGATGCGGGGTTCGATTCCAGGACCCTGGGATCATGACCTGAGCTGAAGGCAGAGGCTTAACCCACTGAGCCACCCAGGTGCCCCTTCAATATGCTTCTTATCTGTGCCTCACAATAATACTTGGGAGATGCTTTAGGACAGATACATATCCATTTTATGAACAAGGATACAGGACTCAGAATCTTGTAGCATTTAAGTGGTAGACCCAGGACCTGAAATGCAAATCTTCTCGCCACAAATTCCAGTCTTGCCAGTACTGTCCCCCATACTACACTGACTACTTAAATAGAAGGGTGTGCACAGAGTCCCACTGTATCAGGAAAATCTGCCATCCTAGGGAGAATCAGCTGCGGAGCCCAGTAGCTAATGTTTTACCCACCCAAGAGTCACGTTAAAGGGTAAATGAATTCTGTTCTCAGGGAACTCACATATAAGACACAAAACTAAGTCCTAGTCTACAAGGGTCTCCATAAAACTCTGGTCTCAGATTGCATTTGTTGTTGGTAGTGATGATTATGACTGTGTTGGAAAAGGATAAATTCAGAAGCCTTCCTGGAGGAAGTGGCCCTTAAAATGTAAGAAGGGTGGGTAAAGTGATGAATACTCTATAACTCAGGTTGACCAAGAGTCAAAGGAATAGACTGGGAGTAGAGACAAGAGAGCATGTGTTCATCTGCTCTACAGCCTATGGACTTTTCTACTCCTCTATACCTTTAACATAAACTTGAAATAGACCCAATAACTATAAACTAATATTTACATAATGTGCTAGTACATAATGTGCTTGCAAAGCACTTTGATTTTTGTTATTTTTCAAAATTGAATCTTCACGGCAATTTTGTCAAGTCATGTCTTCATCTGGGTTTCCAGAAACCTGAGAGGAAGGTTTATGCAATACTAATTTACTCTGCCATGCAGGTGCAGGGAGTAGGAGGGAGGGAAAATGGGAGCTAACCAGGGGAAGAGAGAGCACCCCTGCTACACGTGACTGATCTCATGGTGTAGTTCTCTGAGAAACTGCATATATTACGTCTCAGGATCATCAATCTGGAGGAATGGGGAAACATTTATCCACTGATTCCTTTCCTCTCTAAGATTTTCCCCGTGGAACATTATTTGCCCACACTTTTGGGCTTCAAAGGTGTGGTTGCCAAGCAGGACCCTGCGACATGCCAAGTCTTGAGGAAAAGAAAATCTGAGATACTGTAAGATAGCATTTATGTGAAGTCAATAAAAGCTCATGTAGAATTGGTTATCACAGTAGGGACTGAAAGAAGAGATAGAAAACAAGACCCAAGAGGATCTGAAGTGATCCACACAGGGTGTCTGATACAGTCCACCCCTTGTGCCGCTCAGCTCTGGTGCTCCTGACTCCCGTTATACAATATGGCGCCTGGCTCAAGGCCATCCCTGAAGGGGGCCACATTGTGGCAACAGTTCTTTTTTAGTTGGCTCCAATCTATTGTGTTGCATTGTCTGTGAACTTGGCTGTTCTTTCCTCTTCCATCAGCCATTATAGGGAAGCCCCCATGAGGCCATATGTTTGAGTTGAGGAAGGGACATTAGTGCATTAGAGGCAGATGACATGGAACTCTAGGCAACATAGCCATGTGATTTATTTAGGCCCTTTGAGTCTACTTGGACCTGATCCCCCAAAACATAATTTCTGTTAGACAACTGATTGTTACTCTGCTCGCCCAGCCTCATGACTTGGTGGATATGGTCCTTTTCAGATCATGCTGGGTAACTCAGGTCACAAAATTACTTGGTATTCCACAGTCAGGCATTTGGTTTCTGCTAGGATACAGTAGTTTACCAGGGACTATTTTTTTTTTTAAAGATTTTATTTATTTATTTGACAGACAGATCACAAGCAGGCAGAGAGGCAGGCAGAGAGAGAGGAGGAAGCAGGCTCCCCACTGAGCAGAGAGCCCGATGCGGGGCTTGATCCCAGGACTCTGAGATCATGACCTGAGCCGAAGGCAGCGGCTTAACCCACTGAGCCACCCAGGCGCCCCAACCAGGGGCTATTTTTTAAATGGAAAGTAGTTCTCTGCTGCAAAGTTCTGGGCTTTTTTCAGAACCTCAAGTTCTGACTTTATGCTCCTAGTGAAGCTTGCCAACAGACACAACCTTGTCCACACAGATATTGTGAACACCACCGGATCTGCTGAGTCATACACCCCCTGTGGCAGGGAGGTTATTCTGCCACTGGGGTTGCTGCAGAGCTTTCTTGTTCTTGGCCCTATTTGAAACTGGCAGCCTGCTGAGTCATTTGAAATTTTGGTTAGAGCATTATTCCCCAGTGTGGTATATTCTACCCTAAAATCCAAAGAAGTCTATCAGCACTGTGCCTTTTTCTTAATGGTAGGAGGTGCAAAGTACAGTAACTTGACCTTTATTTTAGAGGGAATGTCCTGATGTGTCCCAAACTACTGGACTCATGAAACTTTGCCAATAGGTCAGACCCTTGAATATTCCTATGGTTTATCTCTTACCTTTTAGTATACTCATGTCTTACTAGCCATCTAGAATATTTGCCTCTTCCTGCCCAGTGAGTCCAGACAGTAAGATATCATTAATAATGGAGCATAATAATGTTCTGTGGAATTTTAAGATGAAAAGATCTCAGTGGTCTATATTGTGATGGAGCGTTAACATAGCCTTGGAGAAAGACAACAAGTGTATATTGCTTCTCCATCCTATGCAGATAACTGCTTTTATCCTCTTATTTATGGGGATTGAGAACTAAGTATTTGTCAGCTCAATAATGCATAGCAAGTGCCAAAGGCTATGTTAGTTGGCCTCAATAAAGCCATCAGATCCAGCACAGCAACTATGATTGGGGCTGCCACTTCTTATGGTAGCTCACCATCCAATGCCTATATTCACCTGTTTTTTGCAGGGACCACCTTGGCGAATTAAATGAAGATATGATGAGCCCATTGCCCTTAACATCTTTTAAATCTTGGATGGAGGTGCTCATCTCTGCAATTTCTCCTAGACTGTGCTTCTGATTACTATTTTGCTCAGTGCAGAAGGTGGGGAGTCAGTCAATTTCAGAGGCTTTCACTTGGCCATTACTAGCATAATGACCCTTACTTCATAGACTAGGCAATCATTGGGAGAACTCTGCCAGCTTCTAAGTACATCTATCCCAATTATACTCTTGGAGGCCAGGGATATAGCCATAGAGTAGGTCTGCAGACACAGGGGACCTGTTGTGAGATAGACTAGAGCCAGGATTTTCTTTATTACCTGGCCCCCACGAACTCCCCCTCTAATTAGGGGTATGATGACATTTCAGGTCCTATGGGTTGGTGTCAGAACCTGCATAGAAAAGTTCTTAGGATGTCAGGATATTTCCCTTTCCCTGGTGCACATATACCCTAGAAAAGAGCCACATGTTCCTACTGGGAAGACCCAGAGGAATATTCGTGATATATACTTGAGTAGGCATTGCAGGATCCTTACCTAAGGAGTTTGCATCTTCAATCAGTGGGCTCTGTGTCTGCATACTGACTTTGATCGAAAGTTAAAGAGGGACCATGATTTTCCATTTTGGTGGCTAGATGACTGCCAGCAGTCTTCTGCTCATCAACTCTCAGAACTCTTTTTTTTTCTTAACACATGTGTTGAGAAATACTGTGTGTGACTCTAGGAGCATGTGACTCTAGGAGTACAGACACTGAGCAGAGGCACGCTGTAGCCAGCAGCTCCTATCAGTTCACAAGAACTGATTGTGCATATCTCTCCCCAACTTGGTGTTGACTGAAGTCAGAATGATGGCTTGAAAATGATCATAATGAAAAAATAAAAGAAAAGAAAAAGAAAATGATCATCACGGGAGGATTTACACTATGGAAATTGGCAAATTGGAAATTGACAAAACTGGGAATTTTTTTTTTTTCCAGAAAGCTGGTCCTTAAACATTTACCAGTCTATTACCTACCACCATGGCCGGAGGTCCTTAATGTTCAAAACATGCTAATTGCTACTCTGGCCATGCTGCCCATTACAATAATTATGTCCAGCATACCTCTGATGGTTAACTGTATCCCCCCAACCTTCACCTTTCTTTTATCCTAACAAATCCACTGACGCTAGGAACTGGGTTTGATAGGTTCTGTGGCAGTTCTCCCATCAGCGTTTGCCATTCACAGAGGAAAGCCACCACCAATGAGTTTCTCAAAGATGCTAGTGTGTCTCTCACGCAAGTGTTCTTTACTGCCTTAGTGAAGGGGCTGTCCTCTGGGCCATCCTGGAGGACATGGTCAGGAGGTAGAACCTCAGGTCTGATAAAGTACATCCGTTCACATCCCTGCTTTCCTGATCTTTTCTTTCACTATCATGCCAAGGAGGTTCCAAAAGCTCCGCCTAAGTTACTGCAGGTCATTATCATGTCCAAGTCAAGAAGTTATCCCAACAGATGGTGCAGATCACTTCTATGTGTCTTTTTCAGAATATAGGGAAGATCCTCCAAGTCAAAAACTAGTTCTGATTTAGTCCATTTACTGCCCTCCCACAAAGATCCAATTCTAGACACTTCATCCTGGTTACCGCCTGTAATTCCTTTAGGATGTAAGCACCTTCCTCCCAGACCAGAGATTGCACTTTGCCTCTTTAGCAGTGCTGCAGTGTGAGCCTGGTGATTTCCCTGGAGGCTTGAAGGATAGCTGAAGATTTTGAAGAGAACAGTCATCATCTTGCAAAGTACCAGTCTTGTCTCCAGGTAATAAGAGGCTGTTCTCCCCCAGCAGTGGAATCTGAGGGCTCGAGATTCTCAGCCTTGTCCACTCAGAGGCCCTCAGTCCAATTTCATGATTCCTCTCTTTTCCTGCTCAAGTCTTGACTCCAACGTAAGAAAGTAGAAGCTGAGCATGACCTCTTCTTGACAGTTACAGCCCCTGTACAATGAGATCCTGGGCTTGATCCTCTCTACACTGTGCATCCTGAAGCTTTAGGAGATGAGAGTCTCCTTAAAGCTGCCACGGAGGGCCTCTGGCTTTCACATTGTGCTTTGACTTGACAGTTAGCTTCCCTGAGCCAGTCATCTTCTTTAATCAATGTTTCCAATGCAGTGAACAAAAGCCAGGTCCCTCCACATAATGATCAATGCCCATATACCATTCAGGTACCACAGCCATCCTATTCCATGCCTCCCCCTACCCATCATCTCAACTTCAAGTAAAAGCTTGGTGTTTCTATACCACCGTAGGCTGTAGGCTCTCACCATCCTCCCCACTATTAGAAATGGGGCCCTTATTGTCTTCAGACTGAGTGATCTGCCTCCAAAATCCCACCCTAGGGGGTCCACTTTTTAGGATCTGCCTTCTACTCCAGAGACCAGCTATCTTAGCCTGGGTTAAGGAAATAGAAACAGAAACCAAGAAACAGAGACTGATGAAAATGTTCGTGTGCTATGGCTTTGTTAGAAAGTACAATCCCATGAATCAGGAATGAGATCAAAGGGGTGAAGCAGAGAACAGAAGGGTTACTCTGAGGCTGTTAGCAACCAGCTGCTCCTAGGACTGACTGATGACCCGACTGCACAAGATTGTCCTCTGAGAAGCCATGTAGACAGCATCGTAGCAACATTCATCCAGGGAGGTACCTGGGGAATAACTTACCCATGGACTCCAACTCCTGTTTTTCCCTTAGAGGCACTAACTCCCCTACATTTCTGTGTTGTATATGTATGGGTACTGAGCAGGGTCTGGAGATGTTTCACAACACAGCGTCAACACAAGAGCCCTAAAGTAGGTGGCCAGGGTTGTGCAGGAGGGGGCAAGACACCGTCAGTCATGCCTGTGTGAAGTCATACAGAGCTCACGTGAAGCTGGAGGCTTCCATGGCAGATGGGACAAGAGACAGTCTGATATAAGTAGGTGGAGTGGACTGTCATATCCCTGTGGGCAGAGAGTACTCATCTCAGAATATCCCTAACATGATTTCTGGTACATAGTTTTATTGATCAGTAAATATCTGTTAATATCGATTAAGTGACTGGCATTATTTCCCCCATTTTTTCCCAGTTGTATTCAGATACAACTGACATACATCACTGTGTAAGTGTAAGGTATACGGCATAAATAGTTTGACTTACATATTGTGAAATGATAACAGTAAGTTTAGTTAGCATCCATCTGCTCATAGGGGTACAATAAAAAGAAAAAGCAAAAATAAGGAAAATACATCTTTCCTTGTGATGAGAATTTTTTTTTATAGATGCAGAAAACAAAGCTCAGATAGGGCTGCTGACTTTTCCCAACCCAGCACACCTGGTAAATAGGGGCATGGAGGCTTGAGCTCCGGATCTATTCCTGACCACGCTGAAGGGAGTCAGCTCTCATTCTGCCTCTCAGTGGCTATTCTTTAGGGGATAGAATACCATTTATTCTTCTCTAGTCAGCTCCTCCCAGAATTCCATTTATGCAGCTCAAACAAGCATTGGAAGGAAAACTGGCAACCAGCCCTTGTTTCACACGCTGACTTCCAAAACACAAGATTGTCCCAGTCATAGGAACCGAGAGCAAACATAATGAACTTTAGCTCAGTGCCTACAAACTAAGAAAGCCTGGGCTGACTGTTCATGTGACTTCCAAACAGGGTGGTCTACAGGGGGTTGCTGGCTTTGTTCCCCTCTGTCACTGCCCTTTGGTTGCACGGTTGACCTCTTTTTCTTCTCTTTGCCCGTGGCCAAACCACAGGCTCCTCCCATTTCTTCCTGGCCTCATGAGCATTAATCAACTTCAACCTTCCCAGAGACCTGGCAGAGAAGAGGCAGCACCTACTTCTTAATAAACTCAAACTGTCATTGGAGATGAAAGAAGAGTCCACAAAAGCTTGGAGCATCCAAACTTCCCAGCTTGCCAATTACAGAGAAGGAAACAGGGCAGGGATCAGGAGGGAAGTGCCCCCTCCACACCGCCACCCAGGACAGGTCTCTGTGGACGGACCAGGGGAGGCACTGTCTTCCCCTTCCTCCTTCCCCTTCCCTCCCCCAGGTGCTCCCCTAGTGCCATCACCATGCAGTAGAATGAGACTGTTTAGCTGTCTTCTTCCTAGCAAGACAATCGGGTGTGTGCTCTATGGTGCATTACACTCCTCTTTGCAGCAAGTGATATAGGTGAACGGTGTTTTCCAAGTTAGACAGTGCTATAAGTAGAATGGTGTTTTCCAAGGTACAGCACCATAAGTAGAAACATTTCCCAAAACCCCCAGATGCTTTCTCCTCCTGAGCTGGGAGCATTAACACACTCCTGTGTAAATGCCCAGCAGATTCCATTTTGCCCGCTCACTGGCCCACTCCACTTATACAGAAAGCTCAATCAGATGACAGGTTTCACTCTTGTAGCCCCAGTGCTAGTTAGAGGTTAAATATTTGCATCCAGGTGTGGTGTGCAGGATCAGATTACAATATTTAGCATCTGTACTTGCAACTATTTAGCTGCCCAGGATGCTAACCTCTCTTGACACCTTCCTACCCTCAATCCCCAAAGGTCTTTCACCAAGTAGCTGGTCCTAATCACTGGTGTTTATAGAGTTTTCAAAGGGTAGGGCACAGTGCAAAGTGTTTTACAGATAGTATGTCATTTCGACTTCACAGTAATCATATTCGGTAGATTGTTTTTATCGGTTCCAAGGAGACATTTGAAGCCCAGAGAGGCTGAATGATTTGTACCACGTAAGGGGCAAAATCGAACTTGAATTCAGGTCTGCAGATTTTACATCCCACTCTCTTTCCATGCTGCAACTCTTACCTTTTAGGCGAATTAATAAAAGAACAAATAGTAATTGAGCACCTGCCATGTACCAGGCTCGGAACTAGGAACTTTCAGAGTATTCTCATCCACATGAAGACAACCTTTCTTGTTTTATAGGGGAGAAAAAGGATGTTCGGCTTGTCAGCTATGGACAGACCTGGGATTTGAATTCTGTTTGACTATAATGCTTTTCTTTCCTTCCCTCCCTCCCTTCTTTCCTTTTTTCCTCTGTATCAATTTGGCTAAGGTTAGAATCTCATCTTAGCCTTCTTGAGAGATCATTTGCATATGGTGCCAAGCTCAATATCGGACACATGGGAAGCTGTTGCATAAAGTTAATTCCCATCCCTCTCCACCCTGGAATCACCTGGAGAACTTCCATCACACTTCCTTTCCACTCCTTGGAGAGTAGAAAGGGGCAGCTCTTTTCTAGCTAGACGGGGGGTAGAGATTCTGTCTCCCCAACTTGGCAGGTGTTCCCTCTGCCTGGAGAGTGATGCTTCGCAGATGGTCTTCTCTGACCCTTTCAAGGACACCTAGAAGAGCTGAGGCACCCTGTCAGCATGGAGGCTCCTTTCTGTTAGTTTCTGAGGAATAATGAAAAGGAAAACTTTGCAGGATCCCATCACAGGCTTTGTTTTCCCTTCTTGCTTGTTTTGCAAAGGAAGGCCCCCGCTGGCCTTTTAAGCCCAAGGAAAACTTAAACACTTGCTACAAACCACCTTGCTTTTTCTGGTGCATCAAATAGCACCCCCCACCCCCCCTTCAGAGATTTGCCTTCCAGTCCCTGCAAAGAAGCAGCAGAGGAGGCAGGATATGGAGTCTCATTAAGTTTCTTTGCCTTGCCAGTCGTCTTTCCCAGAGGGGGATGTAATGCTCTCTTTGTAATACTCAGCCCCTCTCACAAGTTGGCAGCTTCTTTCTCTCAACTTATATTCTTGGCTAAGCATGTGTTCAAAGCGATTTGAGAAAAGCTTCCCCAAATACCTGTTTACTGGTTTTCTCAGAGCGTTTCTGAGATGGCACAAGGATGCCGTAGCTCTGAAGTCAGCTGCCTCTTGCTAATGAGTCTCAGGCTCAGCGTCTTCCCCAGCACTCAGTGATGAGGATGAGGGGGTGCAGCTCTGCCTGACTTCCTTTGCCCTGGACTGACCCTCACTCTCTGGTCTGCATCCTGTCCCCACTGGAGCTGGTGGGGTCTGCCCAGTCCTGGGGCCGGGTGCTTCCCCCGAGAGTCCTGCTCAGCTCGCAAAACAGCGTGCCTCTCTACACTCAACTTCGGAATCTCATGAGCTCTTTGTCCAAGCCCCAGGGCATCTCTGGCCTTGTCATTCCCCCCAGGTCTGGTACTGTTCTGTATGTCTTTGTTAAGAGCAAAAGAGGTCTCTTTTGGTGTAGGTCTTCTGAATTCTGAGATCGTCCTAGTTTGATGAATTTTATAATGCCAAGTATTGGACCCCATTCTTGGGATCTTCCCTGGAATAATAAAATAATTAACTAGTATAGCTTAGGTATTGCTCTGAGTGCTTTATTCATTTAATCCTGTAATTACCCTATAAAGTAGGTTCTATTATTTTTTGCTATTTTAAAGGAAAAGGAAACTGAGACACCAAGAGATTAAATTACCCTCCCAATACCGCTTAAACTAGGATGTGGTAGAGTTAGGATTATAATTTGGTCTCTCTCATGCTCTTAACCATGACATTCAATTTCTCTGAGCCAGTGGGCACCTGAAGTTAAGCTGAGCAGTGGGCCCTACACAGCCCGCTTCCTCTCTGATGTACAAACCTTCATTTCTCCTCACTCCCATCATGGAGAGTCTCCTCCAGACCAGAGCAGCAGTTCCCTGCACACTGTCACAACCTCACCACTGCCTCTGCCATTTTGTATTTGCCCATCAGCCACTTCTGTCCTTGAATCCCTCCCTCTCCACCCCAATTGAAATCCCACGTTACTTTCCTTCCAAAATCATTCCTAAGTCTTCTCTACCCCAGGAAGATATCCATGTCCTACCCAATTCTTCCCATCTCCTGATTCAGATTCACTTATGGCTCTCCTTGGGATGGGGGCAGGAATGGAACACACTGAGAATTTCTAGGTGGATGACACTGGAGCTGTCACAGAGAATCTTGATCCAAGGAGGACGTCCTCCTTAAGGGCCCAGGAGTCTGTTCTTCTGTCAGCTCATTCACTGTGTCGTCTTGCTATGAGCATGGCACTGCGTTAGGGTTGTGAGATGCTAAGATAATAAGTTGCGGTCTTTGCCCTAGACATACTTGCAGACTAGTATTGGGTTGAGAGTACATGTACGTAAATAATTACCATACAAGGAAGTGAGTGGTCAGTGTCTCAATCCAGACATCAAGTGCTTGATGACCCTAAGATGGGAGAGATCACCTAGCTGATGACAGGAAAGGAAGGCCAAATGGCATTTGAGTTTGACTTTGAGGGATATACTCATTTTGCAGACAAGGTTTCCAAGGCTAAGGGACACTATAAAAATAGAAATGCAGCAGGAATATTTGGGATTGGATAAAGGAATCTGTGTGAAGTAAACATGAGAAATGAGACCGGAAATTAAAGTGTGGTCAAAATGGAAAAAATCTTACATATTAGAGAGCATACTTAAAAAAAAATCATAGCTCTTAGAGAATAAAGAGGCAGGATTAAATAGTGCATGCAATCAGGAGCCTCTGTAGGTTTTTAAGGTGGAGAGGGAAATAATCAAAATTAATTCTGATAGTCATGTACAAGAGTTGGGGTGTACACAGCTATTGTAGAGAACAACACGCCTTTGTAAGAAAAGGCTAGGACAGGGGGTACCAAGAGGAAAGGATGAATGTGAGAGACATTTCATTGGTAGATTGAATGAGATTTGCCATCTGACTAGATACAGGGAGGGAAGGAGTAAAAATGAGTCTAGGACAATAACAGAAACAGGAAAGTGGGGGAAATGTAGATTTTGGTAGGTGGGGGATGGAGAAGACTGATCATGAGATCTGTTGGAACTCAATGTGTTTGAAAAACTAAAGTACCTCTAAAGAAGTTGTTAGTACACTATTTGGCATTTGGCAGAAGCTGGAGCAGCATAGGTCTGGTGGTCCCTGGCAGAGACGAATACTCAGGGCCATTAAGGTTTTGGGTCTCTGCTGCTACCTCCTACCCCAGCCAAGGGCAGGTTTACTCAAGTACAGATGTTTCCTGATCTCCTTCTCATTCAGGTAAAAGCCCACCTGGTCCACAAGCATCACTCTCTTGGGTTTCTGTCTCAATTTAAAAATGTATCTTTTCTTCCCAAGGTCAGCGTGACCTCTCTGCCACAATCCTGGACCATAGGGGGAGAAGCTTCTGGATGGAGATACTAATACCTGGCCTTTCTTCCAGCTGTCATTCATATGGTTTTTCTTAATGTTACTCACAGAATGACTTTCTAATGTATTAGAAAGAAAAGGGCTCCCAAAATTGCTTTCTATTCATGGGGTTAGGGGCAGGGCAGTTAGTTATTAACTAAATCCAAAACCCCTGCCCCTTCATCAGAAAAGTTCAGAATCAGGAATATCTATTTGCCTCTCCATTGGCATTGCTGATCCTGACACTGATTAGAATGAGTGAGAACCTTCCTCTTTGTGCTGTTGTCCCATAATAAATTAAATATGGTATTAATTTTCCAAATATGCTCCGTTGGGAGTAAATCTTTAACAAATGTGCATCCTTGATGAATGTTACTCATTCCTCGGCATTCCTACAAGAGTCTTTCTGTTTTGGGCAACTTTGAGGGGAATGTCAATGGATTGTTTGGAGTTGAGGAGAAACCAGGATAGGAAAGAAAAAGGAAGGATAGAACAAAAAAACTTACTTATCTTCCTTTCAACAATAACATTTTAGAAGTAGTCATCATTCATGAGGAAAACTCACAGATATGAGTTCATTTGATCCTCAATCCATGAGGAAAAAGATCAATCCAAAAGCATTTACTGAGCATCTACTAGAAGCCAGGCAATCAAAAGCTCAGAAAACATGAAAACAAATAAGACAACAAATGAGACCCATAAAGAGCCCATGTTCTCAGTAGGGAAGACAGACATGTAATAAAAAAGTAAGATCCTGGGACATACATAAAATAGTCCAAGGGGCGCCTGGGTGGCTCAGTGGGTTGGGTCTCTGCCTTTGGCTTGGGTCATGGTCTCGAGGTCCCACGTCGGGCTCTCTGCCTGGCGGGGAGCCTGCTTCCTCCTCTGTCTCTGTCTGCCTCTCTGCCTACTTGTGATCTCTCTCTGTCAAATAAATAAATAAAGTCTTAAAAAAAAAAAAAGTCTAAGTATGTACAAGGTTTAGAACCAGAACAAAGACTCACCTCTAAGTGTAGTCCACAGAGGATGGAATTCTTAGCAAGATTTTTTTTTAAAAGACTTTATTTATTTATTTGTCAGAGATCACAAGTAGGCACAGGGGCAGACAGAGAGAAAGAGGGGGAAGCAGGCTCCCTGCTGAGCAGAGAGCTTGATATGGGGCTCGATCCATGGACCCTGGGATCATGACCTGAACTGAAGGCAGAGGCTGTAACCCACTGAGCCACCCAAGCACCCCACTTAGCAAGATTCTGAAAACAGAAAAGAGAAATTAGAGGAAATTTCAGGCAGAATACAAACAGATGCTAGGTCATTTAACAGCATGGTATGGCTATAGAATTATGAGGAGTCTTGTCTTGCTGGTGAAAAAAATTGGGTGGAAATGCTTCAGGATAGGTAAGAAGGTCAGGTGGTCTCCAGAAAAGATAGCCAGGAGCTAACCATAATCCCACAAAGTACCTTGTAGGCCACTAAACAGCTTGACTTTTTCCTAAAGGTTAAAAAAAGTCAATAAGAGATTCTTAAAAAGAACCTGACTCTACATCTGTAAGTTCTGGGAGAAAAATATAAGTTCAGTTTGGGACATGTTGAATTTGAAGTTCCTATCTAAATTAGTTAAATTTAAATATATATAAATTAAAACAGCCAGTTGGAACATATGGGGTTGGAACTGAGGGGATGGTTTGGGGAGGAGATACAGATGGGGGCATCAGCACATAGGTGGCAGCTGACGCTGGTGTAGAGATGAGATCCCCTAAGGAGAACAAGTGGACTCAAAGACAGAGCTCAGGACAGTACCTGGGGAATATCAGCTTTCAAAATGTAGCTGAGAAAGGTAGAGAAAGAGAGGCTTAAGAGAGATCAAGAAGGAATGCCCTAAGTATTAGAAGATGACATAGAGTGGTGTCAGGAAAATCAAGGCATATTTCAAGAACAGGTGTGGTCATCAGAGTTGACTGTAGAGAGGTCAAGCAAATTATGGACTGGAAAGAGTCCCCTGGATTTATCAGATGTAAGAATCTATCAGTAGAAGAGTCAGTCTCAGTGAAGGGCTGGTGGGTGAAAGCCAGAATGAAAGATGAGTGCATGGAGGTAACAACTGAAGTCTACTCTTTTTAAAAACTATAACTGTAAAGATAAGTGGAGATGGGGGAAACATTGAATCAAGAGAGTTATTTGTTTAAGCTATGAGAGACTCAAGCATGTCTGTGCAACAGTAGGAAGGAGCCATTCTGAAAAGGGAAGATACAAGAAAGAGAAGCTCTTTGAAGGAATAAGTTTCCTGATCCCCAAGAAGGCAAGGGAGTGTGGATTGGGATAAGACTCAAGAGTATAGAAGTTGTGGCCTTGGGCAAGAGGAAGGTCAGGTCTTCTTCCTAGGGAGGTAGGAAAGGGGAAAGGCCATTAACAAGACAAGTAGTGGAAGTGGAGGGAGAAACAAGAAAGAAAATGAAATTGATTGTTTTGAGGCTAATAGGAGCTTATTGGAGGAAATCAGATTACAACTTTTTGACCCGGCATCACTGTGATGGAAATCTCTGTACATCAAAAGCAGTCCAAGTTCTGGCCAGTAGCCCACACATATAACAAAGCCAAACCCTGCGGTCAAAGAATATGGATAATTCTTAGAGGTGGTATGAAGAAGATATTGCCAATAATGGAGAAGTGTTTCAAAAGGGAAGCACAAATGACTTCCAAGTTGAAGCTGGTTTGGCAATCATTGTGTAGGTGGACACATCTCCTGACTCCTCCCTAATTTCCTGTAGGGCTTAGTTAAAAATTTACCCTGGTTAAACATGCTACCCAAAAAGCCAGCTGGGCACAATCTAATACTTCATGGATGGATAATGGAAAATATCCCACCATATATTGCAGCTGGCTCTTGGCCGTAACAGATCTCCCATTCCCTGTGGAGGCCCTGCATAGAGATCAAGTCTGGAATCAAATAATAAGAAATGAATTAGGCACAACCAGGGGATGTCTCAATTTATATTGGTTTCCCTCTCCAAATTAAGGGGAAGGGTAGTTCTGCATCTTCCTGGAAACTAACTTCACCAATTCCAAGCCAGTGAAGGTGAAGTTTGACTTTGCTGCCCTTAACTTCTTTCATCTTTTTTCTTTTTTTGGCAGCTAGACCCTCTTCTCTCCTTCAGTCATAATACCTTCTGATCTTTACCCTTCATCTGCCATAAAACTCACTTTCAGTATAGGATCTGAAATTTCATTAGTCATTCACACATTAGTATAAACCTAAGGAACTCTGTTTGCTCTCTAGGGGGCATGGTCACACAAAGACTTCTTTTTTAATTGTAATAAAAGCTTTGATCTCTGTTAGAAGTGTTGGACTTAGGGAAGCATGAGAGAGATAGCTTTGGGGACAGAACCTTCTTAGCATATGCTCAGTCTTCTATGTCTATGCATGTATCTGTAGCTTCAATATGTAGTGGGCTAAATGGAAGTCACTGGGGTCACCCACACCCCAGTGAAAACCATGAAGACTCAGGCTCTGGGACCACTGCCCTTGTTCTATCCTCCTAAATCTTCCAGAACAAGGGCAGGGCACCCAGGCTCTTGTCTCAGGTGACAGCTCAGCAATGGCCAGAGCTTTTGAAGACTTTTCTCTCTGGCATCCTGCTCATTTTCATTCTTCATAGTTCTTTGTCAATGGAGAATGGATATAATATAGCATAAATACTGGGAGCCAAATGTAGCAAAAACACAGCCTCATCTTACTGCCTTCTCCCAAACCCTGATGACCATGCTTTTCTTCTGCCCCCTTATGGAAGTCAGTGCAGTTGGATGGCCCTTGTTCTTTAACTGTACCCAGCATCTCTGGATGCCCACCATTCAGGTGCTGGGGCAGTGACTGTAGCTGGGCTGTTTCATTCCAGCTTCATCTTCAGGGAAGCAACTGTGTCTTAGAAAAGTCCCATATTTCTAACCTTGTTCCATGCATACTTCTAGAGCAAAGGATGAAAAATTGGAGCTGACACCATGTGGGTTATTTATATGGATAAAATCCCACTAGGCTGCTCATGATGTACCATAAATACTTACCATTCTGTTAGTCTGGCCCTAGGAAAACCAGTTGCACTTGACACAATAATCTGTTGACCTTGAGAACATGGTTCCTTTAAAATTTTCAGGCTGTAGTGGAGAGACTATAGTGGAAAGACCTCTGGGTCCAGCCCATAGGATGCTGTGACTCAGTCCCTAGGATAAAGGTTTCACCAAACATCAGAAGTAGAATCATGGTTAGAATGAAACTACTTCATCCCTAAATATTACTGGTCTCTCTGTTCTTAAAAGGGACTCCAGCACTAGGAAAACCAAGAACGATAGGGAGCTTTTGCCCAAAGCAGGGGACCAAGGGAAAGATACTTATACAGCAAAATTTTTTGAGTATTAATTTCCTCATTATATAAGCAACATAAATGATATATGCCCACTGAGGAAATTTTGGAAATGAAGAAAGACATGATTCCACCTACCCATAGCATTATGGTATAAATCCTGCAAGTCCTTTGTATATTTAACAAAATGGAAGTGTATCACATGTAGTTTTATGACTTGGTTTTTGCACTTTACAATATACCATGAATGTAGCTCATCTAATCAGAAAGTCTCAAACTCAGCTTTGCGCAGTGGCAATATTGTAGCCAATGAGGTTTATCCGAGGCGCGATTATTGCTAATTGAAAACTTTTCCCAGAAAGTCTCAAACTCATCAGGGTATAAACATGGAATATTTTTACTTTTCTAATCATTGTTGCTACTGTGCTCTGTCAAATTTCCTCCTCCCACTGGGGAGAAGACACCCCTGACAACAGTTCAATCTGATTCCGAATCTTGCAGTCATCTGCAGTTATTAAAACACTTTCATTTTGGTTATTAAGCCTAGTATTTCCCATTTAAAAATTTTTAATCTCATGTTTGATTGATTCAAACCTCTCTTTAGATCTCCTCTCCCCAAGGGGTTGACTAGACTTGCAGTTTGTACTGGAAAGGACAGAGGGGGCAGAGGGCATAGTCTGTTTTGTTTCATGTATCCCCTCTCTTCCCTGCCTTGGCCCCTCCTGTATAGGGATGTACAGGGAAGAAAAGGGAAAGGAAATACCCCTTTCATGTGACTGCAAGTCACTGCCCCTTCCTGTTGGCCTGTTGGTTGGCACCACTGTTCTAGATCTTTGTCACTGGTCTATATAGATGACGGGGGACTCAACAAGTCTTATGGATGAGGTGGCTGTCCCCATGGTACTCCTTTCTACCTCCTACCTCAGCTTACTTACTATGCTCGTATACCTTCCATGGCCTTCCATGGTCTCCCATGTGGGCCCTGAATGTCTGGCCCTAATCTATCTCCCAAATTCAAGGAGCTAGTTCTTGTCCCCTCATCATTTATAAACATCATGGATAAGTCCTCAACATTTATAAGCCATCCTTTTGGGAACTACCCACCCCCCTTTTTAGCTTGAAGATGATACATTGCATTTTCTCCATCTCTTCTTCCATGGACACATTAAGAGAGGATATACTCTTCACAAACACTATACTCTCTAAAAAGGTGCTTTATTTTACATCTCCATGATAAAAAGCCAATAAATCAGTTCTACTTTTCTCGATATTTAATTATTTTGTTTTCAATCGCTCTCTTTCAATTGCTGTAAGCTACACTGTTCTCAAGGCTGTATCAGTACCATCCTATTATGATGGCAATTTGCAACATCTTTTCGTGGCTGTGCTCCATTCCATCATATGGATCATAATATTGTCAAAAATCCAGTTGCTTCTATTTTTATATTATAAACAGTGCTGTAATGAACATCTTTGTTCATATTTTATATCATTTTCTTAGGATTATAGCTAACAATTGTTAAGCACATATTATGTGCTGGCATTTTGTTAAGGACTTTACAAGCTTTATATTATTTTGTCCTCATAGGATATAGGTACTATAGCTAGATTGATAGACATACAGAGTTCATTCATTTATGTGACAATAATATTGAGCTCCTACAAATGTCAGGCACTGTTCCCAGTGTTCTCATTCGTTTCTACTTGTCCTGACCATGGTGCACTGCCCCAGCCACATGGGAGTAGTGGCTGCATAGAAGCAGAGAAGGGCAACCTCTCCATGCAGGCCGGGTAAATCCCTAGGATGCCAACACACTAGACTCAGGCCCCAGGTTCTCCTTTTTTTCCAAGAACAGAGTAAAAAGTATGGGCTATGTCACTAGTCATCAGGACGAGGTCCAGGGCCTTCTTGGGTTGTGTCAAGGCCCTTGAAGAGTCAGAGAAGTATAAGCATTCTCCAAGGTCCTGAAAATAGCAGTAATCACTGTTCATGCACAAAAAAGGATTAATGACCCTGTGTTTGGTCATCACTCAATCTTCCAAAGGATCAGCAAGACAAATCTTTAGCCAGAGGTAGAGCTTTATTTTTAGATAGAGAAGGATGAGGATAGAGCTTTATCTCCCAATCACTGTTTAAGTGAAGAAGGAAACTGAGTTTTGAATTTCCCTCCTCTCTCCTGTTCCTAGGACAAGATGATCTGAAGCTGTAGACTAAGTGACATTTGTGTCATCAGAGGTGTGACCCATAGTTCCTGGGGGAGGGTGCGTAGGAAAGGGCCTTTAGGGCATCTGAATCCTTGGAAGTCTGGTTAGTGTCGGGTTGGTCACAGGTGTGGCTGAGGGGAGACAGAGTGGGAGGAATGGAATATGTCGTAGATGTTGTGGGTGATCTCTTTCCTCTCTACCCAACACCAATGGAAAGCAGCAAGATTGGGATAAAAAGCAGATGTCATAGTAGTTAAAACTTGGGTTTATAGTCCTATCGCCTCAAGTTTGAATTTCACACCCCCTCTGCATATCACTTAGACTTGGATGTGGCTCTAAGGAAGAGAAAACAGAATGACCATGGGTTAATCGGGGTTAATTTTTACTCACCTAAGTCCAGAGGGAGGTGGTGCTAGGCTGCTGAACCCCCTCAGGAATGTCCTTTGGTTCCTTCCATCTTCCTGATTTGGCTTCTTAACACACAGTTTTCATTCTTGGGTTTGCAAAGTAGAAGCTGCAACTCCAGCCTTCACATCCATGTTTCCAGCAGGAAGAACGGGTGAGGGCGTGTCTCTTTAGCAACTGCTTCTGGGAGATTCACCTAGGAACTTTGACTTACAGCTTATGGACCAGACTCTCCCATTGCAAGGGAAAGTAGGAAAGATGACATTCTAGCTTTCTACTTTCATAGAGGAAGGCAAGGGAGAAGCTGGTTGTAAATGCCTCATTATCGGTGTGACCTATAGCATCACTTCTGTTCATGCATCTGTAAAATAGGACCATGTTGTCGATCTTGTACGGTTGTTTTGAGGGATTAATTGAGATAATGCATGATAAGTCCTTATTGCAGTTTCTGGTACGTCATAAGCTCTCTACAAACTTTTAAAAGAAAGAAGCAGCATGCTAGACCTTTGTTCATAGAGCATGGAGAGAAAGAAATATACAATTCAGAATGGGGTCATAGCCTCTCACTGTAGAATTTCTCACCTAGCTGAGAACTCAGCTGGATTCTGGGAATTTGTATTGATAACGTCTCCTGATGACAACTGGCAAGGTTCAAGAGGCTACCAGCAATGCCGGTCCTCCAGCAGTGATATATTCAACACAGAAAGAATATTTAAGAATGCGCCATATTCAGTATGATGTTTGCGACAATCTACCTTACCATCATAATTGTGTCCCTGAAAAGCTGTGAGCAAAGAAAAATTTGGTAAATACCTTTGAATGGGAATTGGTGGGTTTGGATATGTGACCTTGCTCTGCCATTTATGATCAGTGTGACCTTGGGGTAAACCTCATAGGACTTCAGTTTATCCATCCATCAACTGGGGATAAGATGACTCTCACCCACCACAGTTTTGGAGATCAAATGGCACACTATATGCATAAAGCCTTTGGAAAGTGTAGGTATACAAATAAAATGCCAGCTTTAAGACGTGGGGGTGGCAGGCGGGTGCTAAAGAGGAGACGGGGGAGGGGGCTTGGTGGCTCTCATCTGTGAGAGACTCTTTTCCCTGGTAATACGTTCATTGGAAGGGGTCCAACCACTCCCATTTCCTCCAGATGTGGGGACATGGGCGCACATCAGGCAAAATGCCCAATGGACAGTTTGTGTCCCCCCCCCCCATGCTGTGACCACCCCTGCTGCCAGGACATTTATGCCCTGCACTTCCCTGTGGCATATCAGACCCAGCTCTGTTCCCTTCCCCTGCCCCCCACAACAGGGGACAAGCAGGCTACAGTGCCTGGTTGCTGGTTGCTCTGCTGAGCGCTCTGAGTTTAGATTTCAATACCTGCTTTTCAGATACAGATTTTAGACACACACACACACATATATTTTTAAATGAGCCTCAAAAAGGCTGAACAGCTCGCCCACGGATACAGAGCTAGGGAGTGGCCAGAGCAGGTGTGACGTCTAGCTCTTTAGCTAAAGAGAGCCATAGGATATCAAGTGGGGGACGGTTATCTCCCAGCGGTGTCCTTTTTAGAGAGGAAGGGTTAGAGCAGGGAGGGGACGTGCCCAAGGTCATGCAATGGTCTCTGCAGGGCCAGCACTGGATAGCAGATCTCTAAGTGGGCACACCGATCCTTCTTCTGCTGTAGGAACATGCCGCTCTGAGGCTGGGCTCGCAGACCCCCGCTGCAGGGTGGGAATGGGGTCTCGGGCAGCGGGGCTGAAACCAGACCAGGAGGCCCTGCAGCAGGGGCTGCTGGTTCCCGCTGAACTGAATATTGACACAGCCTCTACTGTTCCCCTTGAAAAATAACCTCAGAAGGCGGCCTTACCAAGCCTGGCTTCAGCTTTTGGTGAGGATCTGGGGGGAGGAGGAGGAGAGAGAGGGGAGTAGAAGAGAAATGGAAAATGAGAGAGAGCAAAACAAGGCAAGGAAAAAAAAATCGATGCCTCATTGCGAGCAGGTGGGAGCTGGGGTTGTGATGAATATTTACCGTGCAGTGGTCTAATGATTTTAGAAATGTTTTTCCGACTGTACTGAGCGCTTGTGGGATTGTTTTTCAAGAAATAAAATACATTAAAGCTCAGTCATTAAGAGCTTACAGGAGGAGGGAGTGCAGGTTCCAAGCCCATTAGCACACCCTGTAGTTAAGTAAGGGCCTCATTCCTAATGCATTTTTAATTTATTCTGTTTTGTAAAATCAAACTTTAAACTGCTCCTGGTACCATCAAATCTGTAGGCATCTCCCGAGCCTGTCCCCAGCCACGGAGCTCTAGTGAGAAACACGGTGGCCACGGATGAGCCCACGTCCAAGCTCTCTCCAGCCCTAAGCTTCTCGGTGGTTCCACCCAGATCAGCTCCTTGCAGAAGCCCTGTCCTGTCCCCCAGCCCCGAGGGGATGGCTGCTGGACCGGGGAGGGGAGGGCTTCAGAAAGCAAGGCGTTCCCTGGGACAGGGAGACAGGGGATTCGCCTTCTCTGAGGACTTTGGAGACCCAAGACAGCCTTCCTGCCTGAGTTAGGGAGAGGGGCGGGGCATGAGCCCCAGAAGCCTGAAATGCAATAGCTCATGTAATCCTCTCACCAGCCCCAGGAAATAGGCATTCGCTTCCTTACAGATGAGAGAACATGGCTCAGAAGGGCCAGGCCCCTTGCTCAGTTTCAGGCAGGCTGATCACAGGTAACAGGGCTCAGTTTCTGGTGCAGGGGAGGCTGGAGCCCGAGCCAGGCTGCGGGGAGGCCAGGACAAGGGATAATAAGACGGCCTGCAAGGACGTTTTGCCAACACGGCTCCTAGAGACAATCTTGAACTGAATCTAAAACATGCTTGGCCTCCTAAAGAGGCCCCAAAAGCTACTTGCCTGAGGTACAGTTTGCCCAGACGATTTGGACTCTCTCCTTTTTATCTTCCTTCCCTCCCTAGTTTCTTTCTATAAATCTGCCCCCTCTTTCCTTCAGGCCTCTGCTCAAACGTCGCCTTCTCGGAGAGCTCTCCCCTGATCACTCGCACAAAAGAGCCCCCCTCCCAGCCCCCCAGATTCTCTATCTCCTTCTCCTGCTGTAGGTTTCTCCACGGCACTTTTCCCACCAGACAAAGTATTTCTTTACTTGTTTACTGGCTTATTTTCATTCTGTCTGACTGGACTGTAAGCTCGGCATGGACAAGGATTTCATCTTTTTGGCTTCATCTTGAACAGTGTCTAGAATAGAAGATGCTCAGTAAATAGCTTCTAAATGAATCAGTGAACTTCTGAACTCTGGGGACCCGCCTCTCTCTAACTACAATCAGCCAGTCGCAGTTCCTGAGTGACGTTTACTTCTCTACGCAGCTTGAGAAGGTCGTATACAAGAAATTGCTATTTCTGAGGACAGACGCCCTGAAGGTAGAGTTCCAGAGTCTCTGGATCCATGAGATGCCGCAGAGATTAGTCAAACGAATCCTCTCGTTTTAGAGATGTGTCAGCTGCCCAGAGAGGTAAAGTGATGTGCCCGAAGTCACACAGCTTGTCACCTTAGGTCTCCAGAGGCCCAATCTGATTCTCCTTTTACACACCAGGCAAACTGTCACTGAGATCAAGACTCTAATGTCTGACGGTTTCTGAGGCATTTTTGGAGATCTGTACATCTTCCTGTCTTTGTGGGAAGCCTGGCTCGGTTCCACGGTCGAGCTAGGTTATCAGGCTAGGATGGGTGGGGGGCAGAGACATTTGCTGTCCCAAGCAGAGAGATCCAGCCAATGTGGCTGGATGTTAGTGCTCCCTAAAAGAGCCCACACACCTGGCCAGCTGGGACCACAGGTGCAAGAGGAAGCTGCCTCCTTGGCATGACTTCTGACGCTCTGGGGAGGACTGCGGACCCCCATATCTGGTTTTCCACAAAGCCTGAAGGTCCTTGAACAGAATGCCAAGCCTGTCACAATCACGATGAGAGAAAAGCAAGTCTTCTGGCACAAGGAAGATCACAGAAACCTGAAATCACTCAGAGGGAGAAATTACTGGTCAGAGATCACATACTGATTCCTTAGGAACTGACAGGTAAGCACGTTGAAGGTGCAAGGCGGGAAGATGCTTCTCTCCCACGGCATCCCTGTTGGGCCCTCCAGGTCTGCAATGCTTCCTCCCCTGCCTCTCCAGATAGGGTCACCCCTCATTGTCTTATCCCCACCTTCGACTCCCAACTTGGCAATCGGGAGACATCTGGCTACCTAGAGGAGTCACTTCTCTGGGAAGAGATTCTGGACGTGCCATTACCTGTGAGGAATGAGCACCTTTATTAAAAATCCACCTATATCCACGCTGGTGGCTGCTTTTAGGTGGTTTTTCAACCACAGAGGACCACGGAGACTGTTGCCATTCATGGAGGAGCAACCCTAGGTTCAGAATCGTTCATAAGCTTGAGCAGGGGACACAGACCCAGCCAAGCCGGGCAGCTCTGACCCTTGAGCAAAAGGACTGCTTTTTTGACCAAAGTGACCGTCCGTCTCACTCACTGCGGTGGGCAGGGGTTGGCAGGGTGCTGGCCCAGCAGAGCCAGCTCATCCTGGAGTGCCTGTTGGGGAATCATCCCTGCAAACAGCCTCCCAGGACCCCATCCGTAGGCCACTAGCAGGGCTACTGCCAAGAAGTCTTTGAAGCAAAAGCAGCTCCTGCGCCCAGCTTGTTCCTGTCGTGGTGATTCATGAGGCCAGCTTAGGGCCCGACATAACCGCCTTCTGATCTGGGAAAGATGCATACTAATGGGTCACATTACCAGGCCTAACTTAATTGTGTTTTTAATCTTCATTACTGGAAAGAAAGCAGTGGACAGACCTTCAGGGATTCTTTTCCTCACACCAGGAAATGAACACAGACCTTGGCAGGGCCACATCCCATGCCTGGTGGCCTCCATCCCTCTCTCTGGCCCCACTGGGACATTTCTCCTAGGATAGGGCAAAGAGCTTCCTCCTCACCTTCCATGAAAAAATCTTTTCTATTTCGCTCGATAGCCCTCCCTCCTCTCCTACCTCTGGTATTTTTCAGCTTGGCTCGCACTTTATTTTCAGGATACCAATACCAACAAATCACTTTTGCTTATTTCCATGGCAACTTGCTGCACACAGGTGTGTCGAGAAAATAACCCACAAGTGCATGATGTTGGTGGTAATTGGGTGAGGGAAATGTCTCTACCAGCAGTCAGCTCTGGGACCTGTGCAGGCCTGCTGGGGAATGCGGGCTTTTAGAAAGTCGGGCCCTTGGGCTCAGGAATAGCCTTATAAGTTCAATTACTGTACCAGGGGAAGAAAATCATAAATTTGGGAAAATGCAGCTTCCAGCAGAGACAACTGGGACAGACTAACCGAAGGATATAGTATAAGAAGGAGTGAGGAATTGCTGAGGTATAGTAGGGAGGAGGTATGAGAAGCTGGGGTACTCGATGAGATCAAAAAGAAAGTCCTTGATGAACCCCGCTCGAATTGGGAAGCAATAACAGAACACCCAGGTCAGGCGAGTCCATCACTAAATCAGCTTGTCTGGTTTTCTGCCTCAGTGTGATGGTACCTGCAACTCAGAACAGTCAGCGGGACTCCCCTCTACCCTGGGAGAGTAGTGAGGAGCGAGATCTCTTGGGATAACAAGAAACTATTCGCTGTTTTTTGTATAATGAAACGAAGGCCTGCAGAGATAAAGTGATTTGTATTTTATAGAACTTTCCTGTGGCAACGATGGACCTGGGGTCTGGGTTTCTGAACTTTAAGTTAAGATAACATTTAATAAATGCATCCAGCCATCCATCTATCCATCCATCCACTCATCCCTCCTTCCTTCCTTCCATCCATTCAGCATCCATCATCCATCCATCCATCATCCATCCATCCATCCATTTATCTATTCATCCATTCACCCACTCATCCCTCCTTCCCTCTTTCCATCCATCCAACCATCTATCCATTTGTCCATCCATCCAACCATCTATCCATTTGTCCATCCATCCAGCAATCCTTTCCTAAACTTAAAGAGCTAGAGATCTAATGTACCCTGAACCAGGATTTCTGATTAGATGGTCATTACTTTATAATTGACACTAAATTACATTCATAATCTCCTGGCCACTTTTTCCATATAAGCCCAGGGCACCTCCCAAAAGGACCTTCTACCCATAAAATGATGAATGGATAACCAAATGTGATATATCCATATTATGGAATATTATTTGGGCATAAAAAGGAATGGAGTACTGAAACATGCTACAGTAAGAATGAACCTTGAAGACTTGAAGACGTTACACTAAATAATGTAAGCCAGACACAAAAGTCAAATTGTGTATGATTCCATTCATATGAAATATCCAGAATAGGTAAGTCCATAGAGATACATGCAGATTGGTGGTTTCAGGGGCTGGAGAGAGGGGAGAATGGAGAGTAGTCGTTTATTGGGTACAGGGTTTTCTTTTGGGGTGATAAAAGATATTTTGGAACTTGATATAGAAGGTGATTGCATAATATTGTGAATGTACTAAATGCCACAGAAAAGTCCACTTTAGAATAGTAAATCTTATGTGAATTTTACCTCTCCAAAAAAAGGAAAAAAAAGGACTTTCTATTTTCTTCAAGTCCTGGAAGGGGATGAGGTTAGGAGCAGGGAGGGCATCCACCAGTCCACAACCAGAAAGCTCTGTGTGACTACTTCTGGGCCTCATAGACCGAGGGATTTTTCTGCAGAGAGGGTATCCTAAAATTAAAAGGGTCTGTCCTAAGAAGTCCTGACACCGATGGGTCCTGTGACCCCCTAGCAGGGGGATTTGGTGGGCTGTTCCCATCAAGGGGCCAGAACTCCCTTCATGGGCTCACCAGCTGAGCTAAGTGGGGAGAGGCCATAGACCTTGAATTTAAAACAGAAATCTGAATTTTAAAGCTCTCAACAGCTTTCATTGCTGTCACTATTTTTAATAGATTTTTATCTCTTATGCATTCAATTATTATCATTGTCACCAGCCCATGGGGGAAATTTCAACGTGCTTGTTAAAAATGTCAAGTTTATTAGACATTCACTCCAAGCTTAGTTAATTTTGTTGTTTTGTTCTGTCCTCCCCCCAAATTTTATTTAATTAATTTATTTATTTCTTGATTCTGTGTGCATGGCTTGTCCAAACATATGGGCTAAATTTTCTTCACTGGTTTTAAAATAGTTTAATGAATTCTGCAGGGGCTTATCACTGGAATGAATGCAGGGGGTGGGGGGCAATATTTCCCTGTAGATGGAGAGGAGGGCCTCTCTGCCCGTTCTGCCCAGGATGCCATTTGCTGGGCCTGCCCCTAGAGAGAACAGTTCTTCTCTCTCCAGTCAATATAAACTACAAGGCTCTTGGGCTTGGGGTTTGGATTTCCATTTTCTTTCTGTTTGGGGGAAATGACTTCCCTCTTCTTGACAAATGGTCTCCTCAGAGAGTTCAGATGGGTCATTATTGACCTCAGACTTCCAAAGAGGCTCTCTGATTAATGTCTATATTCATACCCATTTTGGATGGTGACAGTGACTTTTTCCTTACTCCCCTTGCTTTTCCTGGTACAGGTTTTGTTGTTGTTGTTGGCGGTGGTGGTGGTGATGATGGTTTTTTGGGTTGTTTCATTTTGTTTTTAGAGCCCAAACAATAACAACAACAACAACAAAAAACCCCAACAACAAAACCCCGAGAGTGAAGAGACTCAAGAAATGCTGTTTTTTCTTGCTTTGGCCCAGCTGCCAGAGGGTGCCTTAAATACTTCTGGACCCCAGATGATCAGGCAGACTAGTACAGCCACAGTGGTCAGCTGCTACATCTGTAACTGCTTCATGGGCCAGGGTCAGAGAGTACTGGGGGTGCACCAGACACCTGCCTCTCAAGGTGCTCTCAAGGTCTGCCCACTGCAGAGTCAATCTTTGGGTCTGCTTGGCATACTACAAGGGCCACCCAGTCTGTACTGCATTGGTGTGGAGCACCGAACTCTCAAGACAAGCTCTCAGAGAGGAAGTCAGTGACTTCAAGATGATTCATCAGATGCCAATTCTCTAATTTGGGAAAATATTTGGAAATCATGAATTTCCTTCTACTGTGTGTATATGTGTGTGTTCTAATGTTCTTTTCTCCTATCTTAAGTTAGAAGCGTAGATAATTTATTTTCAACATTTTTTCTTCTCTGAACATAAGTTTCAAAGCTATCAACTCCACTCCGATTACTATGTTAGCTGCATCTTACATGTTTGGATATGTAATATTCTTATTATTAATCATTTCTAATTTGTATTTTTATTATGATTTCTATTTGACCCATGAATTGTTTAGAAATGTGTTTTCATTTTCCAAATGTGTGGGTTTTTCTCTGGTTCCCTTTTTGTCAGTAATTTCCAATTTACTTGCATCACTGTCAGATAATGTGTTCTGCTAAAACTTGTATTGCTTGAGACTTGCTTTATGGCCTAGACTAATCAATTTTTTGTGAATAGCACACAGGTGCTTGAAAAGAGTGTATTCCCCATTTAATGGAAGCAGTATTCTGTATGTGTCCATTAGATCAATCTTTTAATTATGTTGTCCCAGCCTTACTAATGATTTTGTCTGCTGGATACATCAATGACCTAGGGAAGTATGTCAAAATCTCATACTTTATGATAAATTTGTTAATATCTGCTAGCATTTTCATCAAACTTAAATTAATTATGATTGTCAATGTATTTAGATTTATTTCCATGATTTTGTTTTCTCTTTTTCTGTTTCTCATTTTTTTCCATCTTTCCTGCCATTTCTTGGGTTGATGGAAGTGGCTTTTTATTTTCCCTGCTATTCTATTCTTGTGGTTTTGTGTTTTACATGGATCATTTAGGTACATGTGCTATTTCTTTTCTTTTGTCATTGGCTTATTTAGATTAAAGTTTTACCATTTTTAGAGCAGTTTAAAGTTCACAGCAAAACTAAGGGGAAGGTATAAACCTGCAGCCCCAACACGTATTCAGCCTCTCCTAATACCAACATTCCCCACTAGAGTGGTACATTTGTTATAACTGATGAACTTGTATTGATTGACATATAATCACCCAAGTCCATAGTTAAATCAACAGTTCATTCTTAGTGTTGTACATTATAGGGGTTTGTACTAATGTATAATGACCTGAGTCCATCCTTAGATTGAAGTACTTTTAATTTCATTTTTCCCTTTATGACTTTGAAAATTACATCTTATATGTTATTCTTTAAGGGGATACCCTAGGTATTACTTAGACTTTGAGGCTATGTTGTCAAATGTTAACAAGTTTAGAATTCTTCTATCTTTCCAGTGATTTGAAGCTACCACTGTGTAACAAGTCTCTTTATATGTAGTTAATGCTTTGCTTTATAATTCACTTAATTTGATATTAACATAGCCACTCCATTTTCTTATACTTACAAGTTAATACAAGTTAATACTTGCTCAGTATGTATTTTTTCATTTTTTTAAAGATTTTATTTATTTATTTGAGAGAGAGAGAGAGAGAATGAGTGGGGGTGAGGGGCAGAGAGAGTGAGAGAGAATCAGACTCTCCCCTGAGCAGGGAGCCTAATGGGGGGTTTGATCCCAGGACCCTGAGATCATGACCCAAACCAAAGGCAGACACTTAACCCACTGCACCACCCAGGTGCCCCTTTGTTTTTATGTTTTTACTATCAATATTTGTGTCCTTATAAGTAATTTTCTTGGATTAAAAAATTTAGTCTGGCAATCTTTTCCTTTTAACTGGAGAGTTTACCAATTTATATTTATTGTGATTGCTGATATATTTAGAATTCTACCATTTTACTTTGTGGTTTGTATTTGTCCCATGTTTTCTGTTTCTCATTTTTTCTCTTTTCTTGCTGCCTTTTGGACCCATGGAAGTTCTTTTTCATGTTATCATTCTTCCATTTTTTTCCTCTATTAGTTTGAAAAGTACATTTTATGTATTTTTTCCTTTAATGGTTGCCTTAGATATTTCAGCAGGCAGATTTAACAATGTTTAAAATCAATCAGCATCTTTGTCTTCCTCTCCCCAAATGTAACAGCATTAGAATGCTTTACCTTTCATCTCTCCTTTTCCAGCTAATAGACTAATTTTATCTAGCATTTTGAGTTGTAGCTCTCTGTAACCCCGCAATGTAGACATTGTTACTGCTCTTGCTTTATTCAGTCCATGTTTATTTGGATTGATCCATATATTTCCAAAATAGTATTTCATCGTCCCTTCTCCATCTTAGACATCCCATCTGGGACCATTTTCCTACTGCCTGATGTACAAGTTTTAGAATTCCTTTTAGTGAGGACAATATAGCTATTTCACCCTCATTTTCAAAAGATGATTTGACTGGATATGGACTTCGAGTCATTCTTTCAGGACACTGAAGGTATTATTCAGCTTTTTTTCTGGTTGTTGCTGTTGCAGTTGAAAAGCCAGCTCCCAGTCTAATTACCATTCCTTTAAATGTAAGTTTAAAAAATTAAAGGATAGCATATTTTTTACTTTGAAGTGCATGAATCATAAATGTACAGCCTGCTGAATTTTTACAAAGTGAATACACTCACATAATTATCACTTGGATGTTTAAAATGAAAATAAAACCTTAAAAGCACTCTAGAAGTCTCCCTTGATCATTACTCACTTTTCCAAAGGTAAGTGCTATTACGCTATCTGTCTTCACAGATCGGTTTTGCATATTTCTGATTTGGCTCTCTCTCTCTCTCTCTCTCTGTGTGTGTCTTTAGTATTTTGCAGATTCATACTGCTTTGACTAAGTGAAGACTTCATCTTGTATATTCTGTTTGGCATTTGTTGGGACTTCTGGAGCTGAGGTTTGGTATCCTTTAACAATCCTGGAAAAACATTTAGCCATTAACTTTCTCACCATTGCCTCTTCCTTGTTTCTTTATTCCAGTCTGTTGGGTAAATTTATAATCTTTTACCCTAATTTTCATGTCTAACTTTTACTTCATACATTTATGTCTTGGTTTCCCAGGACTACATTCTAAATCTATCTTTCAGTTCACCAATTCCTCCTTTGGCTATGTTGAATCTACTGTTTAGCTGTCTATCGAGTTTTGAACTTAAATTATATTTTTCATTGAAGTTCTCTTTGTTCTTATTTCAAACATGCTTAGTTATTTGTTATAGTCTTTTTTTTTTTGCTTATTTTCTTTAAGCTTTTTAGGATATACTAAACATATATAATATTTATACACACTTATTCTATATTCCATGTTTGATAATGCTAATATTTGAAGTATTTAGAGTTCTGGTTCCACTATCTATTATTTCTGCTGGATTTCATTCATAGCACTTTATTTCCTTGTGTGTTTTGTAACTTTTTAAAAAATTTTTTACACTTTTTTAAAAATTAACATATATTGTAATATTAGCCCCAGGGGTAGTGTTTTACAATTTTTTATGACAGTTTCATGTTCTTCATCTGGAGAAATTCCGAAGCTTCAGGTGAAATTGTATTCTTCCAGAGAAAATTTTCTGTTGGTATCTACCAGACACTAGGGAGCTCTACCAACCCAATGCCATTTGAAATTGAATTTTCTGTCTGAAATTGTGGACCACGCACTTAAATAAATGGTTATGAATCTCAGCGGACAGTCTCTCTCCTCCAAAGATCAAGTGAAGACTTACAACTTTCCTTGCTTTTCCCTCTGCATAACATGTTTATTTTTAAATTATATTTTTTAAATTTTAGAATAGTTTTATATTTACAGAAATGTTTCAAAAATAATTCAGAGAGTTCTCATGTACCCTGTACCCAGTTTCCCCCATTGTAAACATCTCACATTTGGATGGTAGGAACACTTGTCAAAATTAATGAACCCATATTGATAGATTATTATGAATGATAGGCCATGCTTCATTCATATGTCTTTAGTTCTTACCTAATTTCCTCTTTCTGTCCTGAGTTCCCATTCAGGATATTGTATTACGTTTAGTCATCATGTGTCCTTAGGCTCCTTTTGGCTGGGAGAGTTTCTTAGACCTTTTTGATGACCCTAACCATTTTGAAGAGTACTGATCAGGTATTTTATAGAATGTTCCTCTACTGGGATTTGTCTCATGTTTTTCTCGTAACTAGACCAGAGTTATGGGTTTGGAGGAGGTAGACCACAGAATGATCTTATTTTTCACTCGTTCACTCAAAGAGCTGAGGTTCCAGCCCTTTGTGGTCTCACCTTCAAGCAGTCTTGCTCATTAGATTGCCCGTCATGGGCAAACCCTGTGGCTGCATCTCCTGATTCCTGAATCCTCAGCAGCCACCAAGGCAGAAGCTTAATGTCCCCAGGTTGTGGCCCATCTTCTGGCTTAGGCTCTTGTTTACCTCCCAGGATATTGACTTTCACTCTGCTTTTGGCCTCTGCAGAATTCTTAATTTCCTACTAGTTCAGCAATTCACATAAACAAGTGTTCTTATATAACCCACCAGCTTTTATATTGTTTGCACGGGGAGCTGTTCAGGAGATCATCCTGCTGGAGGTGAAAGTCAAGAGAGGAGTGTCTGGCCCTCACTTCATGTGCCAGCCGTACCTCTCATTACATCTCACCTTCCATATATTCGATGACTGTGTACTGAGCCCCTGTTACATGCATTTTATTAGGTCCCTGAAAACAATGGCTATTCAGCCTCTGTCTGTACTCAGTGTACAGTCTAGTGGGGAAACAGCATGTGGTGGAGTGGAGCTTAGAGTAGCCAAGAAGACCGCGTGGGGGAAGCACAGGGAGCAAGTCAGAGGATCCTAGAAGGAAGGCCAGGGCAGTAGGAATGAATCAGGCTAGGGAAGCCACAATGGCCAGGCTAAAAATGTTAGATTTCATGCTAAGAGCACTGGGAAGCCACTGAAGGTATTTAGATCCCTGAAGTGTGACAATGATCCAAGGGGGTTTTGGACTCCCCTTCTTCCAAGCCAGTAAGCATAAGCCTAGCTGGGAGGTGACACACTGTGAAAGCGGCTGACCCCCACATCCCACACTGCCAGCCTCAACACAGAAGGAGATGTGGGCCCATGAGGCAGCCTCCCACCCCCAAGCCCTAGTCTCCCGCAGGCCTTCACCTGAGACAGGAAGTCAGGCTTCTCCCCATCAGCTCTCCAGCTTCATCTGAGCCCTGCCCACCGTCCCGCGGAGCAGGCCTAGATTTTTCTCAAGCTCTAGGGCCCTGCCTGTCTGATGGGGGCCAGGGTTGGGATGGCAGCAGATTTGGACTGAAACTGAACTGTGTTTACACCCTGGCTTTGCCATGTGTGATCTTCAGCAAACCTCTTTGAGCTTTAGTTTCCTTTTAGAAAACAGATAATAATAGCACCCTACAGGCCAGCTCTGAATGTCAAATGAATAAACACATATGGAGAACATGGTGCCAAATAGATGCTCAGTCCATGCCGCCTTGCTTTCCCTCCTTCAGGCTCTGAGCCTCCCGGGCTTCAGTGATGCCTCTGCCATCTGAGCCTCCCTTCTCTTGCAGGCCTGACTGGCATTAGGGGCCAAGGGACTGTGGGCTCTCAGGAGGAAGGAGGGGTGTCTGGGTGGCTCAGTTGGTTAAGTGGTTGACCCTATTTTTGGCTCAGGTTGTGATCTCGGGGTCCTGGGATCGATGCCCCTGCCATCAGGCTTTCTTCCTTTGCCCCTCCTTCCCCCGCCCCCTCAGGAGCCTGCTTGTGTGTGCAATCTCTCTCTTTCCCTCTCTCTCAAATAAATAAATAAATCCAGAAAGAAAGAAAGAAAGAAAAAGAGAAAGAAAGAAAGAAAGAAAGAAAGAAAGAAAGAAAGAAAGAAAGAAAGAAAGAAAAGAAGGAAGAAAGAAAGAAAGGAAGGAAAGAAGAAAGAAAAGGAAGGAAACAGCCAGCCATTCTGTTATCTCTCCTTCTTCCAGGAGGCCTGCCAGGGTAGGGGCACCTAAAACAGCACATTGTGCCCCCACCTCTCCCCTCTGGTTCCCATGCCCAGATTTCCATGTTCTCTTCTTCCTTGGCATCAGGAAGTGATCTAGATGATTATTTAATCTTGAGGACTAACTGACTGAAAATATTTAATCAGCTATGCCTCCCAAGGGCACATTTACTTAGTGGAGCAAACCATCCTAAGGTCAAGTAAATGCTAGTGTGGACCCCAAAGGCTGTATGCTGGAAGGGCATTTGGGAGCAAGAGGGGCAGAGTGCCACTACATCTCCTGAGCATGCCCTGGGTTGAGGATTTCTCACCCCCTTGAAAGGCTCTGTCTAGGGTCCTGTCTCCTCTCCTACATCCCCTGGGGGGAGGCCCTGAGAATGTGCCTCCAGGCTCCTCCCACAGGAGGAACAGCTGACCAGGTCCCAGCCACTGCCCTCTGAAATCCACAACCACTGTTTGCATCCAGGCATGTACCCTGCGGGCCACCCCTCCTCCACCCCTGAGCCAGTGGCCAAGCCCAGCAGAGAAGTGAGGCAGACCCATTCCTGGAGGACAGGTGACTCCTCTTTCAGCTGGCTTTGGCTCAAGGACTCCCTTGTGGCTTTGCCAAACCATCTAGACAACTTGGCAGTTCCCCCCCACTCCCCCAGCTCCCTTCTGCTTCACTAGAGTCAGATTTGCATTACTGTCTGACAGCTCTCCCTGCCTCCCCAACTCATCCCCCTCACCATGGCTTTCCTTCACGTGGGCATTTTCCCTAACAAAATCCTTGCCTTCAATCTTGGGGGAGGCAGGCTAACACCCCACGAGTCCCTTTGCCAGCAGTACCCTGTTGATGCTAAGTTTAGACCCAACCATCTTTAAATACACCTTGGCCTCACTCTCCAGCACTGGGCATGGTGAGCGTGACATCTTTTAGAGTCTCTGCAGGGGGTCTCAGCCAAAAAACAGACAAAGGAGATGTTTCTCCAGTATGTTCAGACCTCACCAACCTTTGATAAATAACATTTCAGCAGCTTAGAAATGTTAATTCCTATAGCACACAACTCTCTAAAAGCCCAAAGAAAAACCTAGGCAAACATATTTTGGCCTATGTTACCTCATTTAAGATGTGATATAAAGTATGACCGGAAATAAATAATTTGATGAGTGTGTGTGTCAAAACTATCATAAATAAGCATTGTTTGAGAATAATTCCATTCTCCCAGTTGTGAGCCCCCAGGGGGCCTCCTATTGTGTGTGGTCCCTTCAGAGAGAACCAACAGGCTGAGTCTAGAAGCTGTCAGAAGGTTGACGTGGGTGTGGGGCAAGCTCTTCCAGGAAGGAAGTCAGAGATGATCTAGGGGGCAGGGGTGGGCTTTGGGGGTTTGACTCTGGATACAGAGTTGTCAGGCCCAACCGCTGTCTCTCCAGTTCCTGTGTTGTGTGGAGCAGCCTGCAGACCTGTGGGTGACACGTGACTCAAAGCCATCTCCTCCTGAGTCCCCCAAAACCTCCAGCTCAAAGAGCTCCAGGTTGCCGCAGCTCACCACCTGGGTCTGGCAAGCTTAGGGCCAGCCTCTTCTTGGTGCTGTAACCATTGAGGTCTGTTTTTTTTCTAACATTCAGCTCTCAGATCCCTGGGAGTCAGAGTCAGCACCCAAAGGCTCAGCACCAGGACTTCTTTGGAGCAGCTCACAACAGAGGGACAGTCAGGTGGGCAGGCCCACACACACTGCAGAATCTCTCCCACTGTGTCTGGATTGGCACCAGCTGCCATTGACTTCCATCCTGCATTTCAGAAATATAGAGGAAACTTGACTATCACAAATGAGAATGGTATCTGGTCTCATGAGCTGTATTTTTTTCCCCCTTCCAGCTTTGTGCTGTAATTAATTGTCTGGTGAATCCTAGGATAGGGATGACATTCAGACCCATTTAGACGAATGAATTGTTTGCGAATGATAGAGTTGCATCTGGTTTAATGAGTGGATCCTGTCCTAAGAGACTCCGACGATGGATGTTTGATTCTCCAGCAGGGAGACAGGTGCTGACAGCCTTCCCTTTCTGTTTTCGCTTTTGCTCCTGGAGGCTTCTTGGTCCCGTGCCAAAGCGCAGGAAGCTTAGGGATGAAGTCAGGCATCGGGTAATTGTCGGCAAAGTTTGCCTTCCAGTTAGCACTCTTGCACTTAGGGCTTGAGGCAATCCCAGGAAAAGGCACTTCCTGTCTCTCCTGCAGCAACCCTGACCTACAGACAGGCAATGCGCTGTCTGTGGATCTAAATGTCAAGATTCCGTCAAGAACTTAAGTGCAAGAACCTATTACTACACTATGAAATAGGACTGCCCTAAAATGTTGCATATAAATCTGATTGTGTTCAGGGGGAGAGACGGGCAGATTCAGTTAAGTTGGATTTTATATGTATCAGAGGCTCTGAGTGTTTGGGAGGACCCGACAATGATGATCAGAAGAGAGGAATCTTTGGGAGAGAAGATAACCAACCCCTAAAAACCTGCTTGGTTCACTTGTTCACTCATTCAGTCACAAAATAAACCTTTGATGGGCACCCACCATGCACTCCACATCATGCCAGTGGCCAGTGACACAGAGACAAGTAAATCACCCACTGTATTTTTTTGAGACAGGGAGACATGCAGAGCCTACATCCCAGAACACCTACATTTACACCAGGCACAGGCATCGGTCAGGACGGACAGGGGCTCAGCCCTCAAGCTGGACTGGCTGTTTTCCCTGCCGGGTACGCGCACACTGCCAAGTCCTGGAACTATCCATGCTTGCTCCCGAGGTCCGACCGAGTTGTGTCCCTCTCCTTCCGCTGACATCGCCTTGCCATTATGATAACAATGACATAAAAAAACACATGGAGGAGGTATATTAGTGTGGCTTTGATGAAAGAGAGGAGACCACTGTGCTGTATTGAGTGGAAAGTTATTCCAAGCACAGGGGGTGGGAAGAGCTTGCCTTCTTTTCAAAGGCATCATCTTTTCTTTCATCCCCAGAAGAGGCTTGTCTCCGCCTTCCTCACCTGCCCCCTCTCCCCACCACCCTTCTGTTTCTTATCCCTGCAGCCTCCAACCTGTGGCTCCAGGAAAATGAAGTCTCTCAGGTCAATTGTCCATGGCCATGGAGAAAGCCCATGAAAGTGACGCTTTCTCTGAATTACAGCCGGCACAGGGGCAGGAGGCTACGGGCAGCGTCGCGACCACCCCCCACGCACAGGAGATGGCTGTGTTAAGCTGTAACAACGGTGCCCCACGCCACCAGGCAGCAAATAGATTTCGGTTCCACTTTAATTCCCAAGGACCAGCCACGCCTAGGCCACATCCATCAGCAGGAGACGATTCTGCAGCATTAACGGCCTGCATTAATGGGTGCCTCCCTGCTTATCACACCTCAGCCTGATTGAATTGTTATATAAAGAGAAATGTTTTTGCCATAAATATCTGCGGGAATTCCAATCAGGTTCCAGAACCATCATCGCTGAGTCATGATTCTTTTCTTCTCAATTAATGAAGCTTTCAGAGGCACTGGCAGGGGTAGGCTTTGGGGGAGAACAGCAGATCGGTTTCAGGAGTCTGAAGAGGAGGGAAGGATAGAAATGTAAACCCGGGCGATTGGGTGGGAGGTTTTCAGGCTTCGCTGGGAGTCTGGGAACAAGTCAGAGGTCCGAGATCTCTCCAGGCCCTGATTCCAGGTCTGTGAGTGATCTTCCTTCTCTGGGCTGGGAACAGATAACGAAGGATATGAACCATGGTGGGAACCCTACTTGGCTTGCTCTGTGACCTCTCTAGGCTTGTCCCGCACTGGCCAAAGCCAGATGTGGTGTGTCCAGAAAGAAGCAAGAGGACCAGGGTAAGGGAGCGTGGTGCCGTGTGCTTATAGGATTTCAAGACCTCCATAAGTGTGTGTTAAGTGTTTTCCACTCTACTGTACTTAATCCTCACAGGGACCCAGTGAGGTGGACGTCAAGATCTTCATCTTATAGGTGTGCAAAGGGAGGCAATGAAGGGGTGAAATTAGCTGACCAGTGCCCACTTGCCCCACTGGTCTTCCACTAGATACTGCCCAGCTTCCCATGAACACCTGCCGTTGAGTATGTTATGAGGTATTGGAAACTGAAAGTAATTAATTAGATGTGGTTCTTGCCTCCGAGGAATTGGTGATACAGTTGGGGGCCAGAAAAACACACCTGCAAAATGGCTTGAAAATAGTTAAAAAGGATAACTGTAAATAGTCAAGCAAACAAACCAAAAAAAGAAATGATATGCATGGGTTAGCATCTCTGGTCTCAGAAAGCAAAAAGGCATGTTCTTCTCTAACCCTAGGCCTTAATCATCAAGTATGAGAAGGCTGTGGTTGGCGCTGTGGCAGGGGCAGGGTGTTTGCACTGACTTTGTGATCAGAATGATTGTGCAGCTAATCCAGGGTGGCTTCCTGGGGGTGGTGTCTCGTTAAGCCCTAAAACACTGCAGGACATGGTTGGGAGTAGGAGAGGGGAGGGTAAGCTCACAGTCAACTCCCTTTAGCCTCTCCCAGGAGCCAAGGGAAGCCATAGACTGGGCCCACTGACGGGCGATGGTCCATGCCTGGCCTGGTGGAGGCTCCTCAGACAGCACTGACAACGAGGCTTCAGAAGGAGGGGAAGGGACCCCACCTAACTGCTCACAGGCTCTGACTGGATGTCGGGTTGACGCATGTTGCGTTCTGGCCATGTACAATAGAAGCTGAGAATTTTGACTCAGTGTGAAATGTTCTGTGCCTTCTGAGGGGAAGAAGGAGACATGAATAAACTTTCCAAGAAACCAATTAACCCAGAGACAGTTCATACTGTCGTCCTCATCCAGACAGAAAGCAGTATTGGACACACAGTTCAGAGACAGCCCATCAGGACACAAAGTAGACCAGTTTAATCATTTCTCTGGCAGATAATGAAGCTGTTTCATTTTATTTTGTTTTATATCATGTTGGGCTTCCCAGGTCCAGTGAGTAAAGGGCTGGCATCTTGCCAAAGGTGGGGGGTTGGGGAGAGAGAATGAATATGGAGGAGAGAACTGGTTTCTGGAAGCATGTAGGAGACTTCTCCCAAAACCTGGCCTTCATCCATCATCATGGTATAAAAAAGTCTATGGTAAGGAATTTGTTGTGGGAAAGGAAGGTAGGATAAGGTTGACACAATCATCAAGGAGAACCTTGGGCCAAAGAGCAGCCCGTGGCCTTGCTCCCAATCGGCAATAAGGTGGTGACTTGCTTTCCTGCTGAACTGCCTCTTCACTGGACACAGGGTCCCCTTGGATGTCCTGACTTAACCATGGAAGCCATTGTGCACTGTGGGAGGTCACAGTCTCCTGCTAGGGAAGGCCAGTGGCTCTGTCCTCAGGAAGGCCCCAAGGTCCTCTCACTTCCCGGGCCCTCAAGCTGCATGGGCCTCAGGCAACCACTGTCCACCTTGCTGACCACAGACCCTGCCACGGAGCCCAGCCAGGAACGCTGTCACGTCACAGTGCCTCTGCAACCCCGTAGCTCTAGGCCTCAGTTTCATTACCAGAAAGCTGGGACATAGAAATCTCCCAGGTTGCTGGGAGGCTTCCGTGAAATAGGGAGCTCACCGTACTGGGCAAGGGGCCCACGGCCAAGCATCCGCAGGATCTGCTAGGTGTTTAGGTAATGACTGTGATCGTGCCCAGCGACACCTGCCTCCCACCTACATCCCCTGCATGCGGACTCCCTGAGGCCAATGCCAGAGTGACCCCCCAAACCCCCACTTTTGTCCTTGTGCTTGAGGAGCCACAGCCTCTACCGAATGCCTGTGAAGTCAAGTCCAAACTGCCAGTGTGGCTCCTTGCACCGTGCCCCCTCCCCACATCCCTGACAGCCACATGGTCGAGGCTGTTGTGCGTACAGCTGGCTTGTTTACTGCTCTCCTCTCACACCAGCCTCTTCTGGAGAGTTAAAAAAGGAAAGCAATTAATGCAGTAGGCACTCCATCTGTACTGGATATGTTGATAATGAGAATGGGAAAAATCAGTAACATTCCTACCGGACTTCACATTTAATAGTATATTAAATGGCACGCACGTGTATTCATGAAGATATGTATATACCCAGAGAGCTGCATAAAATGCCATACCTAGTTGAAAGGATGGGTCACGTTAACATTTCCTGAGCATCTGTCCAGCACCCATTACTGGACCAGGTATAACTAAATAAATAGAAGGACATCAGGCTTTGTGGCAGGTCCAGGTGTTTCGGGGTCAGCCCTTTCTCCCAGTACCGCACACCATTTCCCACGCATGAAACCACCCACCGGTCCCATGGGTTGGGCTCACCCTGCTTGCTCACACAAAACACAGATGCCAGGACACACGTGGTTGCACATGGAGGCCCAGGTGCGCAGGGTTAATGCGGCATAACTTTTTCCACAGAGCTGTGGAGGTTCCATGTGGCCTGTCCTATCGCACCGGATCACAACTTCTTGAAACTTCACATCTATTGCCCTTCACAGACCACCAGGCAGTTTGTCATGAAACACACAGTTGCTCTGTGTTTGCGCTGATTCCTTGGCCCTCGTTTGCATTGTGGCCATTGGGCCATGCTCTCCTCGGGTCAGACCCCCCCTTGTCTTCCTTTTGTAATCTCCCTGCCAGGTCCCTGGCTCTTTCATCCTGGCATCTCCAGTGGTTTGGGTCGGGATGAGCTAGGCTTGGCATTCACAGCTTCTGCTCCCCCCACCCCACCCGACCCCGAAGCGCTGGTTGAGGATGGTAGCTGTCAGGGACAAGGGGCATTTGCCTAGTAGTCCATGGGGCATCCAACCTTGCGCAATTCGGGAAGAGGGGGCAAGAGTGAACTACGGCGGGATGACCCTTCATGCAACACTTCTCTACTCCTAGGTGGCTCACCAGTGTGAGGTACAGGGGAGTGAAGCCTGTAGCCCTAGTAATTATGTGCAGGGTTGTGGGGGGGTGGGAGGGGTCCCACGGTGGCGCAAGGGGAGTGAACCACCGCGGTGCAACAGAGGGTCAAGACTCCTGTGTTTGAGAGAGCTGGAGAACAGGGAGGCCCAGCAGGGAGCCATTTGGACTTCATGGGTGAACTTGGGCCTGTCGCTTAACCTATCTGAGCTTCTGTTAAGTTAATTACTTCCCAAGGCTGTTATGAGGAAATGCACGTGAGAGACCAGAGCTCGGCCCCAGGCATCCAGCGGACCTTCGAAAATGTTTGTTTATACTTTCTGTGATCCTTGCCCCAACCGCATCATGAAATTGTTATGAGGATCGAAAGAAGTCTTCTATAAACTGCAGAGGATATATAAACGGGAGGGACTTCTATGTCAGTCCAGAGGTCTACAAGCTTTTTCTGTGAAGAACCAGACAGTAAATATTCTAGACTTCATGGACTATACAGGCTTTGCCAACAACGACTCAGCCCTGCCAGCATAGTGGGGAAGCAGCCACAGACTAAAGGGAAATGAATGGGAATGACCGCCCACCAATAAAACTTTATTTACAAAGCAGGCAGCAAGCCCGCCTTAGCCTGAGGGCAACTTTACCAAAGCTGTGTTAGGAGATGGGGTAGGGTGGGGGGACATCCCTCAGGCTAAGTGGCCTAGGCCTGCTTTTCAGCTTTCTCTAGTACAGCTCCATGGGGAGTGTGGGGTGTGGATCCATGGGGAACCCCAATCCACAGGAGCCCCATCTTCCAGCAGGAAACTTGAAACCGGGAAAGGAACACAGGAGTCACTTTCCAACCTAGCACCTTGGCATCTTGTGAGTCTGCAGAGCTGGGCCCGGCAGGGACTCTGCAGGAGTAAAGGGTCACTCGCAAGCCCAGCAGAAGCCATCTGGAGCAGGGGTGAGGCTGAGGTGACCCCGATAAGTAATGCCCCATGTGAAGGGCCATGGGCAACAGCTCCTCAGATCCCACTGGGTGTTGCCTCCTGGGAACTGGGGACCAATGTTTAAAGATCTGTTTTTCAGGATCAGCTCTAGATCCAGATTTTCTTGCAAAATCTTCTGGTTTTGAATATTGGATCCATTAAAATAAACAACCTGTAGGGCCAAAGAAAACTGATCCAGACCATCTAAGGAGATGATATTGCACTCCTAAGTTTCTGGAGGTCTAGAAACAAACCCTTTGAGACCTGCCCTAGAGAATGCAGGGCTGTGCCAGGGAAGGGTTCTAGGGGAGAAGCCAGGGAATGCTCTACACGCAGGTTTCTCAGCCTTGGCATTACTGATGTTTCGAGCCAGATAATTCTTTATTGTTGGGGACTTTCCTGTGCATGGTGGGATGTTTAAATTCATCCCATGAATGCCACTAGCATTTCTCTTCCCCAAGTAGTGACAACCAAAAGTGTGTCGGACATTGTCCCCCGAGGGGCAAAACTGCCTGGAGAGAGAAGCATCAGGTTAACCCCTCCAGAGATGGAGAGACACAGCACTGAGGTGCAGGCCTGCCAAGTTTGTAGCAGCAATTAGTGGGCAAATGTTTCTAAATTAGCAAATTTTAATTTAGACCTAAATCTCCATTATTGCCCGAGGCGCAGGAAAATTGGTGACCATTTAAAATGATTAATTGGAACTTGCTGCAAATCAGTGGAGGGTGAAAAGCAGAAAGGGTTTGGGATGCTCAGCGGAGCTGCAGCGATGGGCAGAGGGGCAGGGAAGGTGGGGTGCGGGCTGGCGACAGGTTGAAGAGGATCAGGGCTGGCCGGGGACAGGGAGTCCTGCCAGGGGGACCCAGGGACCGCGCTGTGGGAGCAGTGGAAGGAGGAGGGATTCCCAAAGAGGCTCCAGGGCTCAGGCTGAGAAGGCCCAAGGCCGGAGTCCAACCAGGTTCCATGGGCCCTGTGACCTGACAGGGACAGACACAGGTTGAAAAAAGTCGTGGAGATAAGGAGGAAGGATTCTTAAGGCAACAGACGTTTTCCAGAAGTACTGAGGCAACTTGGTGCTATGCTTTACAAAAATCACTCGAGTGGGTGAATGGATTCCTTCTCATGAAGACTCAGAAAACCACAGCAAATGCAAATGGTTTCTCAGATGGAATACCCTTAAGGTTTAATGTCTTCAGGGTTAGACTCCCTGCCCACGGGTGCTGGAGTCCTGGAGACATGGAGAAAGGGGTGCAGGGATTTGAGGGCCAGATGTGGTGGCAGAGACGCTGAGGGACTGAGGGGTTAAGGGGCGGAGGGGCAGGCCTGAAGGCGGTGGCAGGACAGTCAGAAGGGGGAAGGGGCAGAGGAGGTTTCTTCTGGAGGAAAAGGCAAAAGGTGAGCTCTGAGGAAAGTTAGTGGTCAGAGGGGTAAGGGTGCTGAGAGGCTCTGGATGGAAGGGCGGGGGCTGGAGGAGGTCATCTCTGTCTCATGCCTCCTCTGAGTTTGGATCCTAAGTGGAGTCCAGGCAAATCAGGGTTTCTCTTTTTGAGTTGCTTGCATGGACGCTTGAGGTCAATGGATACAGCTTAGGTTGCCACGCTAGAGAAGTCCCTGGGGCTCTGGCTGCTGGCTTCCCAGGGCCTCCCAGGGAGGGCAGCTGGGGAATGTTCAGAGCCCTAGCCATGTTCCTTGGATCTCAGCAGCCAGAGCTGCCCATAGTGGGGAAATGAAAACCCACATTCCAGCCCTCCAACCAGGCAGGGCGGTGATCCACAGTACCATTGCCTGGATTAAAAAAAAAACAACAAAAAAACGGAGACCCAGCAAAGTCGTGACTCACCAAAGGTCATCCAACCAGGAAGCTGCAGGCCTGGACAGAAGCCCAAGGGTCCTGCCTCCTCTCCAGGGGCCTGTGCACTTTCCACGATGCTTGTTTTAAGGGCCGAGAGCCTGTGGACTCAGAGTACGTGGGATGAGCAGAGCCCCAGCTCAAGGTGGTCTGTGGGGAACAGTTGGACTGAACGGGGGGGCCCCATGGCCTGGGACACTTCAGCAAGAGGACACAAACGGTGCTCCAAACCTCAGACAAGCCCCACATCCCCACCCGCCCACCCCAGCCTCCACCACGTGCTTGCTGACCTTATTTCCCTTTGACAAGGCATGCATGGTCTTCAATAATGCAGGCCCCCACCTAACACCGAAGAGGCCTGTCACCCAAAAATAACTTGAAAAGCACACAGAGGGAAGCAGATAAGCATTCAAAATCATTTATTTATAGCACGGAGCACAAAGCCATCAAAGAGACTACAGGCAAGCGACAGCCACAGCACCGCTTGTGGGGCAGCTGGGTGCCTCTCCCACCCCACCAAGCTGCCTCGGAAATGTGCCTTCTGCAACTGGCCCTTCCGGGTGGGTCTGCAGAGAAGTAGAAGACGGGGTGCGGTGCAGGGTGAGGAGGGGAAAGGGAGCAAATACCATGGCCTCTGCTTAGTATTAAATCACAAAGCTTCAACAGGAGCAGCTTGAGGTTCCTGCTGTCAGAGGGGCTTCTGTGCTGACTGGGCTGGTGGCAGTTGGGGTGGATTGGTGCTTGCTAACTCTGGCTGAGGCTGAGCAAGGGAACTGTCTGCTGGCTCCTGCCCCGTTCCTGCTGAGGGCAGAGACACCTGTGGCCTGAGCCCCCTTTCCACCCACCCTTTCCTCCTGGGCTGCACCCCGTGGGTCCATGGCATACACGTCATTCTGCAGTCTAGATCGGGCACTGTGCCCTAGACACCCTCTAAGTCCCCTTCCAACTCTGAGTCTGTGTTCTGGAATATTCCAGCCCAGCACCGTAGTCTTTAGAAAAGACACATCAAAAAAAACAAAACAAAACAAAAAAAACCCTGACTGTGTTGCATATACAATTCTTTCAAAGGAACAAAAGGGATGAAAAGCCAGAGAATTTCAGACTCGTATAACAAAATTATTATTCAGAAATTTCAATAATGAAGGTGCTGTTATAGTTCTAAATGTGTATTTTGTTAACTGAAAACCAAAAATAATACACTGGCTGATCAAAACTGACAACACTGAAGTTAAATGTCACAGAATCCAGAACAACACAGAAAATCAGACGCAAAGCAACAAAATTCTCTCCAGACGGTCCAAGCGAATGGCAGCCTGGTTCACAGCCACAGATGGCCGGCAATGACCGGCTAACGGCCGAGACAGAACATTCCCGTGATTCTGCACTCCTCCCCACCGATTCCTCCCCTCCCTCCAGACCACTGCTCCTGATGGCAATCAAGGTACAACCAATAGTGGTTTGTGATGGCATTCGTAATCCCTAGTTGATTAACCATGCTATCCCCACTCACACCATGAACACTTGCAAAGTGAGGGGGCTGCCCTCTGCAAGGGTCTTAGACTGGGTCATAGACTGTCCATGTGGCTTGCAATGTACCAAGGAAGACAGCAGGAGTAGCAGACAGAGCCCTTTTCGCAGGGAGCAGAAATGGCCTTGGGGAGGAACCATGATGAAGTGACTCTTTTTTTTTTTTCCCTGCATGAAGAAAAAATAATTTGTTTGGAGATCATTTCAACCTGCACAGCCATGTCTTAAGTACAGTACAAAGGATTCTTCTTTCCTTTCCCTTCACCCAGATTCCCTCATTGTTCATATCTCATTGCATTTCCCTCCCTTTTATGAGTGTGTATGCTGATTGATTTATCTGTGTTGATGTATACCCGTTATTACTCATCTTTTTCTGAACGTTCAAAACTGAGCTGCAGATGTGACATGAGATTGCTCTGGAACGCCCCAGTGTGTATTTGTCCCCAAACCACATCATGCTCCACCTAACCACTGTACGAAAGTACAAATAAGAAGATCTCTGTGTATACAATGTTATCCTCCAATCACAAACCCCATTCAGATTCCACCAGCTGTCCTGACAACAACTTTTTCCTCTCTGGTCCAGGTTGCCAACAAGGACCTGGCACTGTGTTCCCTTGTCACGGCTTCTTCGTATCCTCTATCTGAGACAGTTTCTCCGTCTTCCCAGATTTCACGTCCTCGACCGTTTTAAAGAGTATGGGCTTTCTATTCTCTAGGATGTCCCTTTACCTAAGTGGTCTGATGCTTTTTCCTGGCAGAGCCGGATCAGGCTTTCCTGGCAGGAACACTGCAGAAGTAAGCCCACACTTCCTTCAGCGAGTCACACAGCTCGGTGTCCATCTGTCTCGATGCTGGTTGACTCTGTGGTCATGTCGCCGGTTTCTCCACCTTTAAGTCACCATTTCCCCCTTTGAAATTTAGCAATATTGCATCTGACGCCAACGTCCTGCTCCTCCTCTAACCTCTGCCCACCAGCCTGAGCTTCCATCGATGACTCCAGTCTGAATCAAATGCCACAAGGATGGTTGCCAAGTGATGATTTTCTATTCCCACGAGGCCACCTCATTTATTTGGCATGATGCTTTAAAGAAGAGCTTTTCCTTTTCTCCTATTTGTTTGTTGATTTGTTGCTTTATTATTACTTATATCAGTGTAGACTTTCAGATTCCTATTTTGCTCAGTGGATTGGATCTCTTACCATCATTAATTGTTTTGATGGTGAAACTGCCCAGATTTAGCCAGGGAGAACTTCTTCAAGGTGGCTTCTGTGTCATTTTGATGTGTTTTGATCCCTCTTTAAGGCTCTCTTTACCTTCTGGCACAAAATAGGCTCCACGATCATTTTGTACTTTCCCTGTCTTGGCCTGGAATCAGTTGTTTCTCTAAGGAGTACAGGTTCTCTTTAGTGGTGGATGACATGTAGATACCAACAGCTGAGCATGTGGGGTGCTCGTTGCTGCTGTGTTGACATTACTTCTGGGCCTGCTCAGTAGCATATACATGCATGCACACACACATATGCACACCTCTCTGTAACTATTTGCTTATTTGTATATAAAGAGCATGAGTTCATACTGATTCCTTTAATTCCAATCCAGACTTTAGGGTCCACTCTAGCCTCCTCCCTTTCCATGTTTGTTAGTGTCCTCTGCAAAAGCAAGAAACCTGATTCTCCTTGTCTTTATTATTTTTAAGAAGATATATGTATTGATTTGAGAGAGAGTGAGCGAGCCTGTGCATGAGCAGGAGGAGGGGCAGAGGGAGAAAGAGAACCCCAGGCAAAATCCATGCTGAATTTGGGCCTCGATCGTACTACCCTGAGATCATGACCTGAGCCGAAATTGAGAGTCAGACACTTAACTGACTGAGCCACCCAGGCGCTCCTCCTTATCTTTGATATATGTACTTCCATGCTCAGTTTACTTATTTGCTTAATGGAGCCCATCTCTTAAATATGCTATTTCTTCTGCCTGCTACTGCACCCAACCCTTAATTCCTTCACATCCTTGGGTGCCAGAGGAGACACCGTCCAAGGTGGCTCCACTCTGTCCCCATTCCCATCCTTACCCCCATGTGATAGGCCCATCTCTAACTACTCTGTGCAGGGAATGGGAAAGCTGATTGTATCTTTAAACTCACTTAATATTTGAGCTGGCACAGCCTTGTAAGTTTTACTGTTTACAAAGCTCATCAGTAGACCTTATGTCACCTAATCCCATTTTACAGGTGAGGAAACAAAATCTCAACAGTTAAATGACTATGCTACACAATTTGTAGATGGTGGAACCAAACCTCAAACCACTAGTTCATTCCACCACATAACAGAAGAGACTGTCACGCACAGCGAGCTCACTCCCAAGCTCACTCTCGAGTCCTAGAGCACATAGCATCCATTTATCTTTGTTATCTCTTCCATGGTATGGATTGCCTGTTTCATTTATTTGGCTTTTTCCACCCCCCCCCCATCAAGCAATCTTGACTTCGATGGGTTGTACAGAATACTGAAGACAGGTAATGGATGTAAGCAGGAAAATCATGAAAGGGAGAAAGGAAAGTGAACGGTAGCAGTTATGCCCTAAGGTGAACCCCAGTGTATTTGTACAATCCCCTCCCCTTGAGTGTAAGCAGGACCTCTCACCTGCTTCTAGCCAACATAATATGGCAAAGGTGATGGGATGTCACTCCCATGATTGCATCACGGCATTATAGAAAACTCACTCTTAGCAGACGTGGGTGATATAGACTGTCCTGCTAGCCTTGGGGAAGGAAGCTGCCATGCTGGGAGGCCGTGGGAAGATCACGTGCCAGGAGTGATAGGCAGCTTCCAGAACCTGAGAGCAAGCCCCAAAGACAGCCAGCAAGAAAACAGGGACTTCGGTCTTCTATCTGCAAGGCACTGAAATCTCTCACTGGAGTGCAGAAGAGGACTCCATGCTTCAGAAAGGCACGAAGTCCGGCTGACACCTTGACTTAAAGCCTCAGTGAGAAACTGAGCATTTATAGAAATATTTCTATGTCTATATGATATAAACAGTTCCTATGTTTTCTATGTGTCGATGGTACATACCAGCTTGTGGTATAATATGTCATGAGCGATAGAAAATGAATACATTAGCCACTTCTTGCTGGATGTGAATGATAAGATCCAATTACATACTTTACGGTTTCAATGGTGAGGTTGTATGGGTTTGGGCACATGGCTGGTGGGAAAACTTGTTCCAAGTGTGTCTGCTAGAGGAGAATACTAGTTTATTTGGCCAGATATTTATAATAAATACTAATTTATTTGGCCAGTTACTCTGGGGAAGGATCTTTTCAATTTAACAGTATAATCACTTAATTGTGTTTATTATAGGTACCTCATATGTTAGAGGGTTAGGACAGTGTGGTAATTAAGAGCATGAATTTTGGAACCAGATGCGTTGGGTTCAAATCCCAGCTCAGTTACTTCCTGACTGTGGTTCTCTTCTGCCGTATAGAAAACTACCCTCAAACTTAAAAACTTCAAATAATGGCTATTTTATTGGCTTGTAATTCTATGAATCAGAATTTCAGTGGGCCTCAGCTTGGTGGTTCTTATGTTCTAGGAGGGGCTAACTGGGGTCATTCAGGTGGCGAGGCTGGTCAGAAGGTCCTAAAAAGCTTCACCCATATGTTGGCACTCCAGTGCTCTTCCAGTGGTGGCTCTCTCTATAGGTGGTGAGTTTTAGCTTCCTCAGAGCATGGTGGTCTCTGGGTGGTTGGAATTCTAACATGGTAGCCGGCTTTATGAGAGAATGTTCCAAGTGGTCAGGCCCAGATCTCTTAAAGCCTAAATTCAGGTATTATCATTACATCTCATTCTATCTGTCAAAGCCATTCACGTGGGTGGAAGTGGGGGAATAGGTCCCACCTTTCTTTGGGTGAATCATAGTGCATTTGTAGCCATCTTTAACTCAACATTGTTTGGTTAAACAAATTATCTTACTCTTTTCCAGAAATAATATAATATCTACTTCAGAAAGTTGCAATAATTAAATGATTTAATATAGCAAGGTGCTTATTATAGTGCCTGAACTTTGCACCTATTATAGAAGTGCTTGTTATCAGCACTAAGTTTACACCAAAAGCATAGAAAACAAAAATAGACAAATGCATTACATCACAGTAAAAAGCCTCTACACACAAAGCAAACAACTAACAAAATAAAAAGGCAACCTACAAAATGGTAAAAAGTATTTGCAAACCACATATCTCATAAAAGGTTAATTTCTAAAATATACAAGGAGCTCCTTCTGCTCAATAGCAAAAAAAAAAAAAAAAAGCACCAAAAACCCCCCAAAATCAAAGACAAAACTGAAGGGTCTGTGGACAAAAGGACGAGACCGATACAAAGCGAAGGTAAAGCAAAGCTTTATTTCACACCGAACATTGAGAATCAAACTGACTGACCGGGGCCGCCTCTTACAGAGAGGGCAACCCCTCCCTGCCTTACAGACTAACTTTTATAGAGCAAAGGCCATGTGGTTGAGCCTGGCCACACAGGTGGCCAATGAGATTGTAACACACAGAGAAAGCTGCACAGTCATGCTAGGTCACACACGGGTAGCCAATTGAATTACAATTCACCCTATAGTAGATATTTGAACTAGCCTATCATCTTGGTCAGAATTGGCACCCAAAAGGCAGGGCCCACATTCTTTGGTAGTCAGGGAGATAGTACGTGCACTTTACTGATTGGATGTCTCCACCTGGCCTGACTCGTCCTTGCATTCTGGGCTCTGTTATCTCCCCCTGACCTGACACTCCTGGTATATGGGCTCTTTTATCAGGGGCTGGTCGGCCATATTTTACCGGTTTCCCAGACCCGTTTCTAAGTGAGTTCCTCTGGGGGGCAGGGTCAATCTAAGTTCACTGCATAAACAACAAAATGGCTGTTCTACCGAGGTGGGGCTGCTCTGGCTAAGTAGGCCCTTACAAAAACAAGACAAAACAAAGAAACACAATTAGGGTTCCTGGGTGGCTCAGTCGGTTAAGCATCTGCCTTTGGCTCAGGTCACGATCTCAGGATCCTGGGATGGAGCCCTACATCAGGCTCTCTGATCAGTGGGGAGTCTCCTTCTGCCCCTCCCCCTTGCTCATGCGTGTGCTCTCTCTCTCTTTCAAATAAATAATCTTAAACAAAAGAAAGAAACACAAATAACCCAACTATAAAAGACTTAAATAGACACTTTTCCAAAGAAGACATGTAAGTGCAACAGGTATATGAAAAGACACTCAATATCACCAATTATCAAGGAAATGCAAATCAAAACTATAATGAGATATCATCTCACCCCTCTTAGATGGCTAATATTTCTTTTAAAAAGGCGCCAAGTGTTGATGAGATTGTAGAGAAACCCTTGTAATAATGTTGATGAGAATGTAAGAATAGTGTAGCAGCCATGGAAAAATAATAGTATGGAGATTTCACATGAAATTAAAAGACTACCAAATGATCTACCAAATGACCCAGTAATCCTGCTTCTGGGTATATAGCAAAGAAAAGAATTGAAATGAACTCATCTCTTCTTTGAGATAGCTGCTCTCCCATGTTCCCTGCGGCATCATTCACAATACAGACAATCCAAGTGTCCACTGACAGATAAATGGATAAAGAAACTGTGGTATATACATACAATGGAGTTCCATTCGGCCTCTAAAAAGAAGGAAATCCTGACTTTGGCAACAACATGCATGCATGTACCTGGAAGGCTTTATACCAAGCGGAAAAAGCTAATCACAGAAGAACATATATTGCGTGATTTCACTTATATGAGGTATCTAAACTAGTCAAACTCATAGAAGCAGAGAACATGACAGTAGTCACCAGGGGTTGGAGTGGGGATGAAAATGAGATGTTTGCAATGGGTATGCAGTTCCAGTTGTACTAAATGAGTAAGTTCTAGAAATCTCCTGTACAACATGGTGCCTATAGTTGACTCTATGGTAAGGTGCACTTCAAAATTTGTTAAGAGGATAGGTCTCATGTTAAGTGTTTTTCACACACACACACACACACACACACACACATACACACATACACACATACACCCAAAAGGACACAAGGAAACTGGGAGGTGTTAGATACACCTATTCCATTGTTTCTGGTGATGGTGTCTGGGTGTTTGCATATGACCAAACTCAGACAATTGCATACACATTAAACATGATATACACATTGTATATCAATGATACCTCAGCAAGACTGTTAAAAATAGATTTAAATAAAAGTGTTATTTTCCATTCTGGACTGTGATCCTGAAGAGTAGGTATGGTGATTAATAAATTTTTGCTCTTTATAGCCCCTGCTTGGGTGACACTTCGGATATGTTAGCTCAAACATTGGTTGATATTTGACCGTTTTGACATACAAAGATGACATTTGATATGTTTCAACCTCACAGTATGTGCTCAATAAATGCTTATTGGACGAGTGATAAGGACTTGGTATTGATTTGGATGTTTCACCCAATCAGTTGAGTCAACCGATTGCAGCCTGGGTCTCCCTATTGAAAGCCAGACTTGTATATCCAGTTGCCTTCCGGACATTTCCTGTTGGGTGTCAAATGGGCATTTCCAGCTCCATGTGCCTGAAATGAAACTCTTACCCCAGTGCCCATTTTGCACCCCTTTCTTCCCCACCTTGCTCATCCCAGGAAATGACATTAGTATTCCAGGAAACAATGTAGGGATATTCTTTGATTTCCCTCCTTCTCACAGCCGATGCACAATCAAGTCTGATGGGGCTTCTTTCAAAGAATCCCTCAAGTCTAACACTGCAAGTTCTGCCCTGGTCCAACACTCCGTGTTTCTCACCTGGTTTCCCTAGTGAACCCTCTGATTCCATTCTTGCCCCCCCTACCCCTGTCCCCAACCTCCTAGAGTCTATTCCATACTCAACACTCAGGTGAGGTTTCACAGTGAAAATCAGGCCATCACACTCCTTTCTCAAGACCTGGGACTGACCATGTCTCCCATCTCCTCTCCTATATACTCTGTCTCTTCCAGTCCCTACTGTTGCCCTGGCTTCCTGCTGTTTTTCCTAATATGCCCACTCATTCTCTTCCCAGGACCCTCCTGCCTGCAACCCTCTTGCCCCAGATACTGACATGGCTAATCACTCACTTCATTCATGTCTCTAACATGTCGTCTGGCTCTTACTCCCAGAGAGACACCTGCCCCCTTCCCCAGTAAGCCTCCCTGACTGGAGTGGAAAAGGGTGACACGTGTCCCTGACTTACTCAGCACTCTCCATGTGGTGTCCACTCAATATATAGTGAATGAATTTAAAAATTCCAAATGGGAAGAGAGACATGGGAAGCTGGGACTAAGGAAAAAGGAAGGAGGGAGGAAACATTTTGAAAGGTATTGATATATGATTTCCAAAAGTGACATATTTTTTCACGAGGGAAAAAATAGAACTAGTAAGTCCTGTGGCAGTACGGAGGAGGGTGCTCTTGGAAAGCTTCACGGCAGAGGTGGCATTTGAGAGAGGTGGCATTTACCCATTTTATGGTTCAACCGCAAGCAAGTAACAGAGATTTCTAATTCAGGCCGGCTGAGTCCATAGCCCTTGCTCTTAGCCAGTGGGTGAAATGGAAAATGGGGGTGGGCCGGGCTGGAGCCCTAGGTTCGGCTATGCCTGAGTTTGAGCAGGAGAGCAGGGAAGGGAACTGCCTTGAGGCGTTTTACCTTCCCGACTGTTCTAAGATGAATGAGTGCAAACGTTCACCATGCTCACCCCTTACCGTGAGAAGGCTGCTCAAGCCAATAGTGTTGGATCTGTTCTATGACTTTGAGCTCCGGATCATCATTTTTTAAAATCACCTATTTTTAAAAAGAAGAAATGAATTTGCTCAGTTTTATTCCCCATATTTGGATAACATACAGAAGCCACTTAGAGCTTAATATTAACACTGTACATCAATGTCGGTGGCGCTCTCCGTGGCGCATGTGACATCTCAGCCATCTGCAGACTCTAAATGTTAAACTCTAAATGTTAACTTGGTTCCTCCTGAGCAGCAGAAGATGGAAAATTCAAGCAGAGGCCCCTCTGTCTGCAGCTTAGAATTTCTGCAAGAGGATGAGTCTTGGGGCCATCTGTTTGTGGGGATATCTGAGAACATGTGCCCACCCTTCACCCTGTGTGGCTACAAACATTGGCCCTGAATCTTGGCAAACACTAGTTATGGGTCTCAGTTAATCCCCTGGATGTGCTAGTGGCCCCCCAGAACTCTCAGTCTTTAGAAGGGTGGAGGGCTGATTTCAACGGTCTTTAGGTCTGCTGACTTCTCCTGCTCCCAGCCAAGCTGCCCATACTCATTACTGTACCCTGTCTTCTGCACTTCTCTCCCAGTTCCTCTTTCTCCCTGTCTCTCCAGTGCCTGGGGCCTTGGGCCCATCTCTCTTACTGCCCTTTCTTCCCCCCCTTTGCTCTCTCTGTCTCTGGCACTGCTCACCCTGGCCTGGACCCATTTCTGATCTCTCCTGTTATTGATTTTTTTAATATTGTGGTATGATTTACATACAGTAAAGTACACAAATCTTCATGGGCAGCTCAATGCCTTTTGATAGATGTATATACCCATGTAACCACTCTCCAGACCAAGATATAGAGTCTCTAGCACGTCAGCGGGCTCCCTGGGGTCTCTTCCCTCACTAACTGGGTGACCACTGTTCTGACTTCTGTCACCTTTCTTGAATTTCCCCTAAATGAAACATGCTGGATGTCATCTTTAGCTCCTTGGCCATGATGCTGTGGAAAGGTGGAAATATACAGGAGGGAGGCCTGGTGGGCCCCTTCTGCCCCTTCTTGGAGGCCCTCAGTGCAGAGGGGCTGAGTCTGGAGTTGTCCTGGTCCGCACTGGCCAGGATCTGGGGTGTTCCTGGAAGGGTGCCCATCCCTGGTCCTCTGTGGGCTGGTTCTACTCCAGGAAGAGGGGCTTAAACAAGTCCCGCATATCCCTACCCATTCCAGATGGCCTCACCTTCCTTCTAAGTCACCATAGACTATCAGGTATAAAAAACAATCTTAAATATCTTCCCATCTGTTTCTTAAAATGAGAAATTAAGAATCACAAAGTGGCTCAGAAGAGTCTTGAAATCAGGCCTCCCCATCCTGTGCTCTTTCTGTCACCTCCCCCTTCCCTGGCCCTTTCCACGGATCTCCAGGGTGTATCTCCCACCAGCGCTGCTGTAGGGACCTATCCTGAGGGGGAGCCCAGGAATGATAGCCACCTCTGATCAAAATTTACTTTGCCTTCCTGTCTCCAAGATCTGGAATTGCTTTCACTGGGACTATGCCCTTCACGCCATGGTGAGAAAGCAGACTCAGATGCAAACAACCCCGGGATGGGAAACACATTAACTTCACACTGTTTGCAAATGATAGCCTTTCATTCATTTATTTTACCAACAAAGTCTTACAAGGTTTCCTAGTTATTGACATGAATCTTTACTTGGAGTAGGTTTGAACTGGAGGGGAGGGGTGAACCCTGGAGCCTGGGACAGCAAGAGAGGACACCATGAAAGGGGAAAGGGCACAAGCAGCCTCCACTGAGAATTCCTCCAGACTCCCAGAGTGGGGGTTTCCCTTAGCCTCCTGCAGCCCCCGATGACCTGTGCCATTGTCCAAGAGACCTGTAGACCCAGAGATATTCCCAGATGGATGAGGGCTTGGGGCTAAGGGAGAGGCACCCAGCACTGAGCTGCCCTCTGCTGTGGAGGGGAGAAGGGGGTACTACTTCCCTCTGTGGTCTGGGGTCTCCTGGTCTGATGGGGCAGGCCATTTTGCCACCCAGGAGCTTCCATCTGATTGGGGAGTGAGAACCCTCATGCATGGGCACCATTGGGCCAGTAGAAGTGCCTTATATGTAGGTACATATAGCAAAGGTGAGCAGAGAGGTGAGAGGTAAGAACCCCCATCTTTGTTTGATTCCTGCATGGCAGTGTGGCTGAAATCAGGTGTGACCCCACTCCCTTATCTCTCCAGTGGCCTCCCTGTCACCATCCCACCCCATCTTCGCCACCCTGCTCTTTCTGCACAGCAGAATCCTTGGCAGAAACTTTGTCTATCCAATGCCTATTCTGATGGCTTCCAGTTCACAAAGGCGTCTGCTGCTCATTGCTTGTGCCTCACTGGCTCTTAAGACATGCTTGGTGGGAATATAAAGTAAGACACCTAAGTATCTTCTGTTACCTCAGATCCCATGGCCAAAAGGTGGTAGAACCAAGACTTGGAGCTCCATCTCTGATTCTGAGTCCAGAGATGTTCCCTAGGAAGAAGTTGGGGCCTTGGCAAACAGTCACTTTCACTCTCGGGCTTGGGGCCTCACTAATGCCAGGACATCCCTGTGGGGCAGCCTGAGTTTAGCCTCCCGGGTTCTTTGGGAAATTCTTTGGGAGATTCAGGCTCTTGGGCATTCTTTGGCCTGGCCCAAGAGCTGGCCAGAGCTGTGGGGAGGGACTTGAGGGGCTGAAAGCCAGCAGAGGAGAGTTGAAGTTTTAAAGCAAGAAGGAGAAATGTGGGGACTGAGCAGAGAGATGGTTAACAGGGTAAGCCTGGAAAGTTCTGGCATATGATGCCCAGTATAGTCCCTCTGTCTCCCCATCAAACCTTTGGGGAAAAAAAATCTAAGCTGCCCATCAGTGTTTTTGGAGGTATGTCTGGGGTGGGTGTGTGTGTGTGTGTGTGTGTGTGTGTGTGTGTGTGTGTGTTTGTGTTGCAGCATCTGCTGACACTGGCCTCACACAGGAGCCACAGACAAACAGGGTTGACTAGGGAAGGTTCAGGGACAGGAAAGTTTCTCATGTGATGCTGGGAGTGTAGCCTGCCCCCTGCCGTGATCCTGCCTGGGCTCAGCCTCCCATCCCATCCTGCCCAGGATTTGAACAAGTCACCTGCCTGTGAGCTCACCCCTTGGGACAACATCTGACACATTCTCCTAGAGGTTTCAAGGTGAGATGCTGCCTGGAAGTTAACCAGGAAGATGTCCAGAGGCACTTGCAAGTACAGATTTGAAAAAAAGAGGCAGAGCGTGCTGCAGAGATGAGAGAGGAGGAAGATGGCTAAGAGCTCCTAGACTCAGCTGTGCTGATTTCTCATCAGCTTGGAAGGTGGGGAGGAAGAAAAGAGGATTTTTTTCCACCCTCCTTTTTCCAATAAGCACTGGAACCACTCAGAGTTTGAGTATAATCCTTATTGACTCCATCTGCTAGGAAGGAGGTCGGGGGGAGAGAGAGAGAGAGAAGGGAGTGGGAGTCAGGCTCCAGGGCCAGGCGGAGGGGCAGAGAGTTGGAGGGATGCCCAGGTCCTGTTTGTCTTCTCTCCGCCTTGGCCACAGGCCAGAGAGGACACTAGTGGAGATGGGGCACTTGAAAGAAAGCCCTGAAACTGAGAGCTTCAAACAATTGCTGAGAAAAGGAAACCACAGTTTTAATTATCCACCAAATTAGGGGGTTTCGTTGTATTTTTATGTCTATTCTTAGTCCCAGAAATTTCTTTTAGAAGTTCTGTAAAAAATGCAGAAGTGAGCTAAGGTTCTGTAGAAACTGGGTTTGGGGGACCCTTTAACACTACCGGCAGGGAGCTCTCTTGCCCAAGGTCATGCTTTCCTGAGTGTGAACCCCCAGCCCATGGCTGACTGAAGCAGGGTGGGAAGCCCAGCCATTTCAGGCTAAGAAGGACAGTCTTCTTTCCAGAGCTCCCTGCCTGGTCAACCAAGGCTATCATGGGTATGGTGTCAAGGACTGACTTCTCCCTCCTCCTACTCTTGCCACGGGGTTGATCCCAAAGGCCCTCTTCAGTACACATCCCGCAAGCTGAATTCCCTCTCCCAGTCTGCTTCCCAGAGAGATTTCCCAGACTCAGAAGACCATCAGGACTTGTAACAAATGCAAGAAAGGAAGTAAACAGGCTGTGTGATAGAGAGTGACCGCAGAGGGGCTGGAGTGGGGCGGGGTGGGGGGTTTGCTGTAAGTGGGATGGCAGGACATCTGGGTTGACACCAGAGAAGGATTTGGTCTTGTGAAGAGCTGCAGCATAGGCTTTCCAGGCAGAGGGGACAGTTAGAGACTCCTGGGCATCAAAGGGTGTCCCTAGGTGAGACTATGGACAAGGTGTGTGGTGGAGGGCCCCACAGCAGACAGGACCTGTGAGTAGAGGCTGAAAGGTGACTGAGTTATTTCCAGGCATGGAAGAGGAGGAAAACATTCCAGTCCAAGGGACAACATAGACAAAGGCGTAGACTGAAAAGAATCCACTGTGGCTGGAAGGTGAGGCTGGTCGGTGGGAATGCAAGGAAAGGGGTTGGAGAGGTAGGTTAGAACCCGGGTTCATGGTGGCCAACTCTGTGGGGGGGGGGGGGTTGTTCTGAGAAAAAACAGAGAGCCGTGTTGAGGAAGGATTGGTGAGGAGGAGGGACTAGCACTTGGGGGATGAGTTGGAGGGCCCGGCAAGAGTTTCGGCGAAGCCAGTGAAAACTTGCTTAGAACAATGGCTTGGGGCATGAAAAAGGAAACCAATTTGAAAAATATTTTGCAGAACTCAGACAGAAGGAGGCTGACTGGGGCTGAGGGAGAAGTGGAAAGTGAACATAAGCTTTTCTGGCTGGGTGACACAGAAAGGGAAGCAGATTCCCGTGGTCGAGGGGATAAAGGGATGCCACAGTCCATGTGATGGTTACAAGGAAATTCTGAACAGAAAGAAAGGTTCTCCAGAAAGTTGTTAGTGATACAAGAGGCCATGAAGGGAGGGGAAGGCCTCAGGAGAGGGTGCAGCATGAACCGAGAGGAGAAAAGTCCATGGAGCCCACATAAGAAACGGAGGACCCAGCCAAGGAAGCCTGACCAAGAGTGCTCAGGAGTTACTCAGGGGAAGACCAGAGAAGGAGGCAGGAAGAGATACTCGGGAAGGCTTTGGCAAGATTGTCACTCACTGGGTTAAAGTTCTAGTGTTTTCCATCCCCTCATTCATCACTCACTCATTCAGTAATTTTACTGAGCACCTTCTACATTCAGGGTATCAGGAAAGCCATGAGGAGCAAGATACAAAGGAGCTCTCAGTGAGGTCTGGAGACTTATTTAAATGCAGATTAGAAACTCACTCAAAACTAGACAAAATAATAAAGGGGGATTTGCTGGAATGATGCAGGAATATCCTATGGCAGGAGAGGACAAGAAGACCCAGGAACGACTGACCCTGGGACCTGTGGAATCAGACTCCAGGGTGCTTTCAAGGCTTTTGCGGGGATGATGATATCTCTTGTCTTCCTGTAGACCTGCATGGTCTGGTTCAGCACCGCAGGGCAGTAACTGACTGTCCCAGCCCTGCCCTTGCAGGATTTTTCTGGTTTCCAAACCCAACAACAACCACTTCAGCCTCTGTCTTAATATTGCTCCTTTGGGTTCAGATGCCCATGGCTAGTTCAATCAGCTCTGGCCTAGGAAGGAAAGGCCTGGTGCTTCAAAGGGCAGGTGGAGTGCTAGGGGTGGGTAAAGGGGGTGGGGAGGAAATCTACCTCCCCTCTTGCTTTTTAACTCAACCCATGAGAATGGGGTGGGGGTTCTTTGCTGAGACCTGCCCCTCCCCTGCCCCACTGCCTAAACCAGACACTGAGAAGTAAGCCCCATCAAGACAGAATGAGGCCTCTTCTTGCTTTTCAGCCTGGGGAATTGCTCCATAATTAAGGGGAAAAATGATGAATGCAGAGATGGGCAAGTCCCCATACTTCATCCTTACTGCCATTGAGTTAACAGTGTAACACATCATGTTTTATTATAACTTTCTAATAATTACAGTTATTACTGAATTCATGTATATGGAAAAGGCAGAAATACCATCACTATATTAATTCGTGAGGCCCTTCAATGGATTTATTGAGCAATAAGCAAATTGCAACCACTTGGCATAAAACAGAAGCCTTTCCCCAACACAGGACTCTATTAGCCATTGGGATACTCAAACAGCTTGCTTTGAATGGGACCAGGCAGTTTCTGCCCCAATTATTTTCTCCTTCTCCAGGCAGTCTGCCCTGATTCAGAGGGTCGTGTTTAGAACTTCCCTCTTCATGGAAGAGCTAAAACCCACACTCTCCTAGCGTGTCTCAAAAGTCACAAATGTCAGCCCCGGTGTTGACATAAACCTTTTCCGTTTGCACAGAGCTTTATAGTCTTCCCTATAAAGTCCTTCTGCCTGAAACGTCAAAGGAAAAACTCTTCTGAAAATAGAGATATGTGGGAACCGGGGTTAATAGACTTTGCTCTTGGTGGCTTTTGTTAGGGGGAGGAGGGGTGGCAAACTGATTGAATGCCAAAACCTAGGCCATTTTTAAGCAATGACCAAGCCCTTGGAAATGACCCCATGCCATCAAGGAAGGCCTATGGGTACCTGCTGTTTAGGGCTCTGGAAATGAATGGCAAAGGAGGGGCAGAGGGAGGGGTACGGACAGGGGAAAGCCTGAATCTGCTCAGAGGAAAGAAGACTTGGCAGAACGGAGATAACCATCAGCGATCTGGAGGCTCTTTTGTGTAGCTGGAAAGAGACCAGTTCTCTGGGCTGGGGAAGAGGGAATGGGGGGGCCGGAGCTGGCATCTAAAGGAAAGAGACTCAGTGGAAGATTTCGTTTGTCCCCAGGCACAGCATTGCGGCAGAGAGAGCTGTCCAGCAGCCAACAGGACGACCTCGGTGGTAGTGTTGGGCTTCCTGAAGTTTGGGAGGCCGTCATCTGTTTATTCAACTCATGCCTACCTAGTCCGCACTTTGCACAGGCGGCGTGGGCGACCCCGGTCTCAGACAGCTCCCAGGCAAGTGGGGGAAGTCAGACAATCAACAAGCGAGCAACCACGAAAAGCACAATGACAATGTTGTAGGACGGACTACAGAAGAAGGGGAAAGGGAGACGATGGAAAGGAGGGAGAAAAAAAATACGGACCTTGATACTAAACGTCCAGTAGGTGCTGTCGTTTCACGCATCTCCTTCTGTCCATAGGCCCCAAAGGTAGATGTTAATTGCCTCCATTTTTATAGATGAAGAGACCAAGGTTTAGAGACGTTAAGTAGGCTCTCCAAAGTCATTAGGTCGACACGCAATTCTGAACACCTGCTTTGTAAATGATCCCCCTGGGAGTGGATCCTAGTCTGGCAGGTGCAAGTCTATCGAGGTGGTGCGGGACACTGGAGGACTGTTTCCCTGCTGGGGAGTTCTGGCCACATGGCTTGAGAGCTCATATATGAGAGAACGAGGAGAGGATTTTAAGATAAGGACGATCAATCACTTATCCAAAACCTTTGTGGAACAATTACACAACCTGTGCGTAAGCATCTTCAGGGATGGGGTTCACTGTCTCCAGAGAAGCCAGCCCATCTTTGGGTGGCCCTCACAGGTGGAATGTCCTTTCTTACATCAGACCCACTTCTCTCATTTTGGAACATACTCAACACGCTGGGGGGCTCTCCCAGGGAGCATGGGCTCCCTCTCCAGAGGATTTCAAAACCAAAAAGCCTACAGAATCCAAAAAATGACTGGACTTTGTTGGTATGATTTCAAGCCTAGGTCCCTTTTGGGTTTACTATTTTGCAATTCAAAGATAGAGAAACAAGAGAATCCCTCGCCTCAACCTGTGTAGACTATCTACTATTCTGCTGAATGGTATCGTGGAGCTGTCCTCTCTCTGCAGATCCCAGGGGACCAGCCAGTCCCCGCAGTCTAACATCTGCCCCAGGATTGTTTGGCTCCGCACCAATGCTGCTCCCATTGCCGCCATGTCCCAGCGAGCTGCTGGGATTCACGGTTCTCCCTTCCAATCACAGCCTGTTCATCACTGTGCTCTGATGAGCACGTGACTGGTGGAAGGGCTCCCCCTTTTGTTGTGTGTGGTGCTGGAGAGCGATGAATGCCCGCCCGGACTCCTAGCGCAGCTGCATTGCTAAATCAGTGCCTTCTATAAATCCCTCTTCTAACAATTAGGGAAATGGGGCCACACACAGCCTTGCGGGCATCAAACTGCAGGTCTGCCGCCTTGCTAACGTGGTGCCCTTCCAAGGCCCTGCAATGACAACGTAGAGGGAAGAGCATGAGCCTAGGGTCCAGAGGTCTGGCTTCGTTGTTTCTGGGTCACCACCAAGATATGTGATTTGGGACAAGTATCTGCCCTCTCTGAGTCTCAGGTCTTTAAACTTTAAAATCAGTAAGTCACTAAGTGAGTCACTAAAGGATCCCGGAGATGGTTTTCAAGCTCTAACATTTTAGGATTCCAAGCATGGCCTGGACCATGCACAGATCAGGCTGAAGCTCAAGGCCCATGTTGCAAAGTCAGAATGTCACCCACCCATCAGGAGGAGCTCAGATGTGATGACCTCTGGGTTTCTCCCAGGTCTGGAGGTCTGGGAATCACTCCCCCCGGAGCACTGAGGAACAACCAGAATGCCTGGGTTCTAGCCAGAGACCTGGGTCTTTTTCCACCTGTCTGTGGCACCAGCTCTGATTGGGGGTGGGGGGAGCAGGTTGATGTAACAGCAGGTGCTCCTGAAGGCTCTTACCACCAGGGAGGGTGGGGGCTGGTGGTTTTGCTTGATGGGGGTCTGGTGGGGGTGGAGGTGGTAGAATCAGGGTGTTTGGAAATGACAGAGAGATAATAATAGCAGTAATCACTGAATGTCTATGACAGGTGTGCCAAGGACTTTACGAAACCTTCCACGGAAGTTTCTTTATTCACAGAGAGCCCAAGCAAGATCTTCAGGATGCCAGTATTGTTTGTTTCTTATTTTGGATGCTGGTTGCAGAAATGCATTTATGAAAATTCACTCAACTGGATACTTAGGACATGAGACTTTTCTCTAAAAATAGTCAACAACAACAACAACGACATTTTTAAAAAGTTACTTTATATACTACCCACTGCGACATACAGTGCACGTGCTGCCATCCTCATTTTCCCAGGGATGACCTTGAGGCATAGAAAGGATCAGGAGCTTGTCCAAAGGCACGCAGCTAGGAAATAGGGGTGCTGGGGCTATAATTGAGATCCAGCCGGCTTCAGAGTTGGTGCACACCCTCCTTCCCCCCAATGGTAAGCAGGAGGGGGACTCACCAGGTACACCTCACCCAAACTCCCCCGAGCCACCCTTGCCCACCACCAGCCTAAGCTGGATGGATGGATTGGGGGGTGGGTTGGGAGAGGGAGGGCTGGAAAATGGCGAAGATCATAAGCCCAGCTCTGTCTTCAGAGAAGCTTTCCATCACTAGGTGGGGGAGCGGCGGGGGCGGGGCAGATAGGAGATAACAATGCAAGACGGTGCCTGCAGGGGTCGGCCCGACTGCTAGCCAGGCATGGAAGCCCTCAGCCTCCGAGTGCTGGGTGCTCTGAAGAGGAGCTGGGGGAGGCCCGGTCTGGGGCCAGTTCTCTTTTAACCCCTTTCCGCCCGGTGACAGGTGGCCAATGGGCCCTGCATCCCTGCTGGCGTCGCAGGGTGGCGTGACTGGATTAATTAGGCTTGATGAATATGCGAGCGCTTCATGAATTGTAATTAAGCAGGCATGCATCTGGTGGCAGTGGTGGCTGAGGGTGGGAAGAAGTGATACCGGCAGGCTTCGAGACACCATTGAATCTGAACCCCCTGGCACGTGTGTCTATGATAGAGCCGGGGACACGGGCTGTGGGCCTCCGTTACGCGGGCCACCCTGAAACAAAGTGCCTGGTGTCCGAGATCCTGATTTATGCGATAAACATGTCTTGAGCTTCCTATGTATGCTCTCCTTTCTGAGGGAGACATGGCTGGGGTGAAGGTGCGGAGGGCAGAACAGGCCAAGCGCCCAGCTCCCTCAAGACGCAAGGAGGTAAGAAGGGGTAGGGACAGTAGGGGTAGGGACAGAAGTTTGGGGCAATAGTCACATCCAAGGGCTACTTCTTGAGACCGTGAATGTCACCTTGCAAACACACACACACACACGCATATACATCACATCTTCACTCTCTGTCTCTGTCTTTGTTTCTCTCTCTCTCTCTTTCACTCAGCCCTTGGCTGAGCAAGGCAAGAGGTCCTTTTTGGTACCAAGGGGCTTCAGGGACAGTGCTGGCAGACAGCTGAGGAGGCAGGGACAGACACGGGCGGAGCTGGGCCCAAACCCCACCCAGGATGCAGCCGGGGAGATGGAGCCGATGGGTCGCTTGGCAGAGAGAGGGGCCTGGAACCAAATGTTTAGACAGGGGACGGCATGTTTAGCTTAGGGAAAAACAGAGTGCAGAATGATGAGTGGGCTATGGAAAAAGAGGTCTGAACAGTGAAATCCTCCACTGTCACGGTAGCCCTGACAGATGTGGAGGATAAACTTCCATCGCGCTCTTTCTAAACCCACCCTGACTTTCCACGTGGCCTCAGAAATACCCCCAGGATCAGTTCTTTGGTCTTTGGGAATCTAGGATGTGTCAAATCCCCCCTCCTGCCTCTGTGTACCCCACAACCCCGCCAGATGAGGCTAACCATGGACTCTTCCATGCATGTCCCCATACTAGGCCTTGCTCACGCTGTTCCTTCTTCCTGCAAGGCCTTGGTCACCTTCCAATCATTCAGCCTGCTCGTCAACTAAAGCTCAGTGCGCAGGTAATGCCCTTGGAGAAGCCTCCCCTGAAACCTCGTCAGAATTAGCTACAGTCCGCTTCTTCTGCTCTCCTGGGCTGTGAAGGGAAGAACCTGGAGTCAAAGGCAGGGGTTCAAGTCCCAACCCTGCTCTCCTTGGGCAGCAAGCCACATAATGACTCTCGACCTTGGTTTTCTTGTCTGCAAAATGAGAAAGATGGTTACACCTTCCTGACAGGGGTTGCAGATTAAACATTGACTCATTGCACTTAGCATAATGCCCTCTAGGCCTACCCACGTGGTTGCAAATGGCAGATTTCATCCTTTTTATGGCTGAGTCATATTCCACTATACATACTGCATCTTCTTTACCCACTCAACTCTCGAGGGGCATTTGGGCTGGCTATTTTAAGTGAGGTTGCAATAAACAGTCTTTTCAAATCAGTGCTTTCATTTTTCTTGGGTAAATACCCAGTAATTCCAGGGGAATTACTGGATCACAGGTTGTTCTATTTTTTTTTTTAATTTTTTGAGGAACCTCCATAACCGTTTTCCACTGTGGCTGCACCAACTTACATTCCCACCAAAGACAAATACCATCTAGTTTCATTTATAGGTGGAATCTAAAAAAAAAAAAAAAAAAAAAAAAAAAAAAACAAAGCAAAATGAAAAGTAAACAAGAAACAGAAACAGACTGAAATATAGAGTACAAATTGGTGATTGCTAGAGGGGAGGGTGTTGGAAGGATGAGTGAAACAGGTGAAAGGGACTAAAAGGTACACACTTCCAGTAATAAAATAAATAAGTCATAGGGATGTGGAGTACAGCACAGGGAATAGAGTCAATAATATCTTAATAGCATTGTATGGTGAGAGATGGTGACCTCACTGACCATGGGCAGCATTGCATATGGTGGAGAATTGTGGATTCACTATGATGTACGTCTGAAACTAACATAACATGGTGTGTCAACTGTATTTAATTAAAATAAATAAAAGAATAAGTGACAACATAAGAAGACTCAATGAGATAAGGTTCGTAAAAATGCCTTATAAATTATGAAGTCCGTGTCCCCATAAGAGTGTGCTTAGTACTTGGTATTAGCTGTTGTCTGCTTGATTTGATGGGAAGTCCCAGGTTTTATTTCTTATTTCCCTAGTGTAATAGGTGTTCACTGCCTATTCGGTGAATGGATTCATGAATGAACAAGATAGAAGTTAAGTGCTTCAGGTTAGCGGGTTGGGCCCATGGTTCCTTCCTGTGGGATCCTGGGGGCCCGTGCTAGCCAAGCAGTAACTCCAGGCAGAGACAGTGTGAAGTGAAACATTGTTGGAGGAGGGGGGCACAGAAGTGTATGCCAACCTCAAAGGCCAGTGTGTTTTAATTAGTATAATTAATGATGGCACCAACTGGCTCATTACCTGATGGAATTAATGGGGATCATTTGTCTCCCTACTGCAGCCTTCCGGTATGGCGGCGGCTGTCAGTGCGATGGGGAGATAGCACACGTTCTCTGCCCTGGGGAAGGATTCCGGAGACCTCAACTGATCTGACTGCTCTCCAGAAGTCTGTTCTCTGTTTCTCCCCTCAGCATCCCCCTGCCCAAGGCTTCTGCCACCATGCACAGCCTGGCTGTACCTCACTTTAGACGAAACAGTTGGTAGCTAACCAGAGCTATGTACAGGGTTTTAAAAATTACCTCTGTCCCCTAAATCTCCCCTTTTCTCCCTCCCTGACCCTTCACCAAGGCCACACTGACCCCATCATCAGCCTGGGCTTGTCACATCCACACAGCCCTTCAGTAGCTCTTAGAGACCCATCTGAAGAGGAGCTAGTCTCCTCCTGAGAAGGCTGACATAGGGACAAGCTTGAGGCAAAGCAGTTAGGCTCAGTGACGTCAGATCCCACTCGGAGACACGCAGGCTGTCTCTTCCCCTCCAATGTTGCCTCAGTTCCGAGCACTTGTCCCTTCTGGGTGTAAAGAATTACCTTCTGCAGCTGGAATTTTGAATCCTACCATCATTACCTGGGAGCAGAATCAGAGCTCCTTTCTGCAAAGCCCAGAACACACATTCCAGGCAAAAGAAAATTCTATCTGGAGTCCCTCCATCCCTGGAGCTCACGGTTGTGCATAGCCATTTGCAGGGAGATCCTGAAACTCCTGACTTCTTCAAGGGAATGTGATGGGCTAAGAGGGGCAGGGCTCCCGCAGGGAACCAGGCAAAGTCCTTTAAGTCATCCTACAAAAGCACTCAACCAGCCCTGCCTATTTCAAGCAATAAAGGGTCAGCCACCCAGAAAGGCATGTTCACCACAGAGCTCAGCATGAATGCCGTGATCATAAAATTACAGAATAGATTCAACCATGGCATATTTCACGGCACACCTATAGACCAAGAACATTGTACATATGGATGGATCTCTGAAGCTGCCTTTTTGAGTGTGCATGTTGACATCCATATGAATGCTTATTCGTGGGACAGGAGCGTGTGCTCTCTAGTAACCCATGGGTCTCCTGGGCCATAGGTGTATCTGTGTGCAGGGGCTGACTGTCTCTGGGAAGGCATGTGAGCCTCTGGGTGTTGCATGTCTTTCCGTGTTGGTGGCTGTATTTGTCTTATTATGGGCATGTGTGTATAGGTTTCTGTCTGAGTCTGTGGGTGACTAAGGCAAATAGTGAGGATAAGACGTGATGAGCCAAGAATGAATCCCCCTTTTCCTTGTACTGGATCCTAGCGGTCAGGAGATGGAACACGACTCAATTTACACACTAATCGAGTGTCACCCACTCTGGAGTATAGATACTAACACACCATAATGACATCATAACATGCACTCTGGAGTATCCATTCATACTTCATAGTGCCCAGTGCTGGGATCCTGGTATACACCTGGAGTAGGATTTGATGGCTGAGGGAGCCGAGGAGTACATTCGTGTGTCTGCTTACGGGGGGGGGGGGTCTGGAAGGGTACTCTGTGGTCCTTAGTGGGCTTGTCCCTGTGGACCATTTCATGTATGAATTGTGGGGAGCCTGGGGCCTGGAAGTGCCAGAGCAGCCTCAGGAGAAGGCAGAGGCCCGTGTGTGTGTGTGTGTGTGTGTGTGTGTGTGTGTGTGTGTGTGTGTGTATGGGTTATGACAATCAGGGCTACCCCATTGCCCAACTCCAGAAGCACTCCTTGCTGTGTCTTCTATGACATTCCAGGGGACACAGGTTCCCACCAAACACAGCCCTCCTCCCCAAGCCAGTGTTGCCAGCCCAGGCCCTTTTTTGCTGTAGCTTTAAACCGAGGCGGGAGCAGGAGAAGGCCGACACATTCCCAGCGGCTGAGAGTGGCTCCCCAGAGTGTGGGAGCACAGCCAGAAACCAAGTCCTCTTCCCTTGGAGGGTTGCAGTGACTTGTTAAAAAAAAAAAAAAAAAAATGGAAGAAGAAAAAGAAAAGGCTCTTTTGCTCAATGGGGAAAGAAATCAGACGGAAAGGAAGAGGAAGAAGGTGAAAAAAAATTTTTTTAACTGTTTTTTTCGCTTTGGAAAGGTCAGCGGTAAAAACTTGCTTCCTTGCCAACACAAAACTGGGGCTGGTGCTCAGCAGCCTCCTTTCGATCGATAGGACACTGATCACCTCATAAAATGGTGTTGAGGCGGCAGGGGCCAGGGTGAAGGCCGCTGGAAGGAGGAGCGCCTGCCACCAGCTCTAAGTGCCCTGGGGGTCCACTGCAGGCTGAGCCCCATGCCACCCCAGCCTTCCCCTGTCCAACCCTCCCACTGCCCCTTAGGAGCCAAAGGCCACACAATCCTCGTGCTCATGGGTATAGCTCTGTGGATAGCGGTCCTTGCTTATGTTTGCGAATTTGGGAGCTCCCTTCCTTGAGCAGCAAGGGCCCCCATACTCCGGCCAGCTACCTCCCCTCTCCCGAAGCTTAGACCTCTACAGAGTAGTGTAAGTGGCACAGGGACCCCCAGGAAGGGCTAGAATCCCAGAGGGAGAGATGGGCATTTTACCATCGGGCAACAGAACCACTTGCATATTTTATCTTATTTCCATGAGACATAGAGTTGGAGCCAAGGGAGGCGGGAGCTGGAGGTGGACAATAGGGAGCAGTGACCTTCACCTGAGAATACTCCGTGCATATGCTTGGCCAGCACACGGGCCATCTGGTAAACCCCTTGCACCCTCAAATGCTGCCCGGCTTTGACTTCTTCAGCCAGCCCTAGCCATAAGGCACAGTGCAGACAGTCCTCAGGCTCGGGGGTGTGAGGGCCAGGGAAGGGGGACAGTGACACTTTCAAAGAACGGAGGACGCTGTTAACATGTCAGTCCAATTATGGTAATGTGCTGGGGTAATTGGCCCTCCAAGGGCGAAGGGGATGCACATGAGTCCAGTAATTGCAGGTTCATTTTGCTCTGCATTCTCTATCCTGCTTTGGTGACTAATTATTAGTATTTAGCAAGTGGATATTGTCATCTTCAAAGCAGGTGCAGCTGTGGCTCGGGCACTGGAGCCGGGGCCAGCTAAAGGTCAGCTTCTGCTTGGGGATAATTAATTTGTCTTTTATGGATCTGAAATGTGCTCCAACCTTGTCTCTTCTTTTTTGCTTCTAAACAAACAAACCAAAGAAAAGGGGAATATGCTTTGTGGTTTTATTTCAGTCCACTTTGCACTGAAAGGCCAGAATTAACAAATAGGGGTAAAGTACTGGAGGGGATCATGGACCTCTACCCTCTCTAGACAAAGAGCCAGAAATCCCCCCACCCCAGGCAGGTCCCCATAAATCGGGAAGCCAGATGCTCTGGCGGTGACCATCAACAGGTGAGTATAGTCTATACGCTCTTGGTATCCTATCGGTTTGCTAGCTGTCCCTTATACTTTGGACACTGGGACATTCTGTTCCTAAAAGGAGTAACATACAGAAATTCCAAAAGGAAAAGGAATAATATTGGAAGAGCTGCTGAGTACTTCCTGTGTGTCCTGTGCTCACTTTACCTGTGCACATAAACTACTTGCTTGGTCTAACCACAACCCTAGGACGTCAGTGTTCTTCTTATCCCCATTTTACAAGTGAGAAAGGGAGGCTCAGATAACCAGAATCTACTACTCCCAGCTAAAGTAACAGCCGCCGTTCCGTCCCCGGGCTGTCCGGGATGCTTAACCAAGCACCTTTACGGGGTGTGGTGCTGGGCTGAGTTCTCTGGCCTGCCAAGGCAGCCCTCTAGGCTTTGCTTTGTGGAGGAAGGGAGTCTGGGTATTTTCATCCAAAGGCATGATGCCTGATAGAATTTTATCAGAGATGCAGTAGAAATCAGTATAGATGGAAATGGATGGGAAATCGCCCCAGCCCATGTCCTGCCTCTGCACTGAGTCTCCTCAAGAGCCCCAGCCCATGGAGCCCTTTCTCCGTGGCCTCATGCCCCGCTGGGACGCGGGCTCAGTCAGATTCCCACCCATGTTCATGGGCTCTCTCGCGCTGTGCTCTAGTCTCAGCATGTCTGTTCGCCTCTCCTATAAGAATCCAAATGCAGTTAGACATGAAACCGGCCACCTGTGCTTTTGCGGCTCCTGGGACCCTCAGCTCTGGCCTGGGCTCTTTGTCATAGGGATTCAATGACTCCTGAGTGAATCAAATTGGGAGGCAGAAGTGGACAAGTCTTCGCTGCCTCTGGCAGTTTGGTTGGTAAAGGAAAAGCCCCCCTTTTTCACATTGGCTGGGCAAACAGGATACTTTAGGAGAGTGGATGTGAGTCTTTCATCTATATACCTTCTGAATTCAGAAGAGTATATTACGCACTTGGGGAGTTTCTTATGATACACCTGCCTCGCAAATTGGAATTCCAATGATCATGATCATTCTAAGAAGAGGCTGGCAAGGGGGAGAGAAGTATATAGGAGAATCCTGGGGGGAGATGGGAATAGCTACTTGAGGAGTTCAAGTTTGTGTTTGGGGCTTGCCTCTGTGGCAGGACAACAACATTTTGTTCTGTGGTTTTACTGCAGCCTACATATTGATGCAGCCAAATGAATTCCCCTCTTTGCAACCTGACCTCCTTCTTACTGTGAAATGATCTCATTTCAAGGCTAACCACAAGAGGTTTGGCTGGGCACCTGGCATGCCGGGTGCCTGGCATTTGCAAAATCTTCATGCAAAGTGCAATTTTTTTTTTTTTTAAAGACAGTAAATAAATCCTGTCCAGAGAAATCTTGGAAAGGTCTGCTCCCAGCCACAAGGTGAAAAAAAAAAGTGAACACTCTCCCCACCCTCACAACTATTATCTGCCTCTCTTCTCAAATGTTAAGGCTTAAGTCGCTTTTAATTTTAGATCAGGAACAATCTGATTTGGGGCCAAGGTCTTTCTTCACTGTCCTTCAAAATGTATTAAGCTGTGGTGTTTTTCCACCTCCAGTCTGCTCTGTTTCAGTTTCTTGAGTGCCCGAGGCTGAAGCCCCACCATGAATTTGACCTACAGCCAGGATGCAGTGAGACCGTATCCCACAAAAACCAGCCCCCTCCTGCCTGCAGCAGGAAGTCCGGCAGCTGTGACAAAAGACAGAGAGGTGGTGTATCACCTGCCCAGATTTGAGGGATGCTCACTGCCTCCTTGGCAAGGTGTGGCCATGTCCACTTGGTCACCTGGAGTTCCCAGAAGCGCAGGTCCTGACTTTCAGCTTCTTCCCAGCTTAATCCCTCTGTGCTTCTTTCCCCAGCCCCTACCATTACCACAGAGAAGAGCAGGTGCTTACAGACCAGGCAATTCCCTGGTCAGCACCATCTTGCTCCCAGGCTCCCAGTGCCATTAGCAGACCATGTGACATGCAAGACATTCCTTCCAGGCCCTGCAGAGGTACCTGGGGATGGGGCAGGGGGAGTCGCTGATCCCAGAACCTTATTTTAGGTTCTGTTGGCAGAAGCCCAACTACCCACTTGGCCTGGTCTGTGATCCCCTTGGTCTGTTTCCTGGGGTGTTCTGCGTTCAGCTGGAAACTATCCAGGAGGAGCTAGGCAGACACACTGGGAGCTGAGACACAGAGGACCATTTCCCGAAGCTGATCCTACCTTTCTGGAGAAGTCAGCCTTCAGCCTACTTGACAGGACACCGACCCTCTGATTTTGTTCCTTCCAGGACTTCCCTACCTCAGTGGGCAGATTTGATTCTAGACTTCGACCCACTCCATACTCTTCCATCTGCCATTCCTAGGTCAGGTCCCAGGATTATCCCCGGGGGAGGCTCCTTTTCAAAATCATGATCAGGCGCCATCTTGGTCTCTCACACCGAATGGGATCTTCTTGATCTCAGAACCCTCTCTTCAGAGAAGCCTAAAAGTTGGGTCGGAACCTACTGACATTTTTGCGGGAAGCCTGCATGTTCTCTCTGCAGGCCTTTGACAAGAGGAATGTGCTGGGTTGAGGGAGGAGGCAGAGTTACTAGGGAGGATGGAAATGAGAAGAGTTTAACTCTAAGCCACTGCCGGGCCCCTCGGGATCCCAGGCTCTGCAAAGCCTAGGAAAGTGACAAAATATTTATGTTTTCCACTTCCCTCAGCCACAGCCTTTCTTGGGAACATCTGACAAGGTTGTTGGTGAACAAGCGTATCCAGCGTGCAGCCAGACAGGCTGGCAAGGTGCTAAGGAGAGCAGCGGTAGCGGCTTGACAGAGCAGCTTCCCCCTACGGAGGCTCCGGGGGCCCGCAGAGGCAAGGCTCAGCCTTTGCAAAGAGACGGATGTCTCTGGGCTGCATTCATGGAATGTGCTGACCCCAGCCTGACTGCTAGTCGGGTGGGGAAGCAGGGATGGCCAGAATGGGATTGTCAGGGCGAGAGACTTGCTTTTCTAAAAATCTGGTCATATTTGGGTTTGAGTCAAGGCTGTTGAGTCTTCGGAGGGACCTCAGTAACTTGCCTTGTTTCAGTAGGAGGTTTAAGATTCAAACCACAGGGGACCCCTGGCTCCGGTCCTTGGTGTGTGCCCATCAGCTGTCTCCCACAAAGACACTGCGGGGAGTGAAGCAAATGATACTCCTCACTCCTGATCTTCTTCTGAACTGACATGTCAGCCCACATATGCCCCTTCCTCTTCTCCCTCATCAGACTTCATTAGACGTCACATGGGAAAGGCACTGGGATGAAAACACTGTGGAACACATTTTCTCTTCTATCCCCAAATCGCCAACTGCAGGGAAGTGGCTCTCTGCTGGGTTAGATCTCTCCTTCCGGGTTAGGGTGCCTCTAGTCAATATCCTAACTAGTCAATATCCTAACTTCCAATAAGTAACTTCTCTGTCTCCAGCTTTGGTTAGGACACCTTAAATGCTAGCGTGGCTTTAGGGACCAAATTCAAAGTTCTTCCCCAGGCCACGAGGGTCTTCCCTGAGGTTCGTCCTAAAGAATCTTTGGGCTCTTCTGTCCTCGTATGCACTGGCCCATCCCTTCTTTTCTTCTTGGCTACGAGCTTTCAGAGTCCCCAAGATACTCTTTATACACTCTACCTTTTGGCTTTCCAAAAGAAAATGTTTCCTCATTCACTCAACACATATTTATTGAGTGTCTTATAAAGCAGCCCATGGAATTGTGAGCTATTGCTACAACAATGTCACACAAGAAACTACCTCTAAGTATCAGTGGCTGTAAACAACATTTATTTTCCCTGCTCGCAGAGCTGCAGATCGTCTTGGAAAGCTCTTCTTCAGAGCTCAGGATTGGGTTCAGGTCCTTTTCGCAGGTCCTCATTTTAGGTTTCGGCAAGCAGAAACAAGAGCTATGTACGGACGCTCTTCTCACGGCAGGAAGAAGTAGCTCCAAAAACTCAAGCCAAGCCATGCAAGTGTGTTGAAGTCCTCTGGTCACTCCCACGAATAGGTCATTAACCCAAGCAAGTCACAAGGTCACGTTGGAAGTTAGTGAGGTAGGGAAGAATATCCACTTCTAATTCAGCCATGGCAAGTGCAGGAAAAGAAGGAATAATTGTGAACAAATAATACAATATAATACAGAACAGTTTCTGCTTCCGTAAAGTTCAGAGTCTAATGTGGGAGACAGATCTTAACCTACAAACAAGGAAGCTATTGTAGATTAAGCTGGGATACATGTTATAAAGAAAATGAATAACACAAGGGAATCTATTTTCAGACTGGGTAGCCTGGAGGTCCTCTATGAGGTGGTGTCATTTAAGCTGAGGTCTGAAGGATGAGAGAGAGTCAGGTACATAGACAGAGGGCAAAGAGGTTTCCAGCCAGTGGGAAGGACTTGTGCAAAAGCCCCAAGGAAGCAACAATGTGGTTGAAGAGCTAGAATAAGTTCTGGTATGGCTGGAGTGCAGAAGGAAGGTGAAAATAGTGTGAGCTAAGATTGAAGGTGCCTGCTGGGGTCAGCCAGGGTCCTGGCTGGTCACTGCTCCTGGCCAAATCTACCAATGATTACTATTTATTCAGTGCTGCTAAAGAAGACAATACAACACCCCTTCCTCAAAGCTTTCTTAGATATCACTGAGATATGTTACATTTTTTTGTACTAAGTCTTTGAAATCTAATGTGTATTTTAAAGTGCGGCACCCCTCAGTTTGGATCAGCTGCATGTCAAGTGCCCCACAGCCACCTTCCAAACAGCATAGGTTTAAGCAAACAGCAGCACCTAGGTGATCAAAGTCATGTGAGGTTTCTCCCCACCCTGACCCAGTCAAGACAAAAGCCAACGGTCCTGATGCCAATCCTCCAGCAATAGCAAGGAGTAGGTTCTACAGGGGGCTGAGTTCCTTGGCGAGCAGGTGGAGGGGACAGCCTAAGAAATCTGAGCTATTACTGTGACCAGTGAGACACTTGAACCCACAGGCTAGAGAGGCCCAGGGAGCTCAGAATATACATGTATCTGTAAAAGTCATATTCTAGTTGCTTTCAACTTAAATGTGCTTTTTATTCTGAGGGCCACACAAAAACAATAAGTTGTGTCTTGCCAACTGATGGTGACCTTTGTGTTTCTGTTTACCTGGATTATGAATGTTGTGCTCCAGAATTTCTTTTCCATTCAAGCCATCTGTAATTCTTTCTTATTCCATTTGTTCATTCCTCCCAACCTAATCCAACTAGCAGAGTAGAATATTTTAAAGGTTATTTCAATTATCTGTACTGTAAAATGTCAATATACTGAATTATTATTTCCAGCTGCACTATCCTCCCTTCTTTTAGCTCCTCCCCCTCCCTCCTTGCCCAGGACTGTAGGTGTCACCTGGCAGAGAATCACTTGCCAAACCCCAAAGCATTGCACAGCTTAGGGGGGATCCAAACAGCCAGAAGCCAGCACTCACTGTCAATCAAATGAGTTACATCTACAAGGCTTAGAATGATTCCTGGCACAGAGTAAGTACTCCAAAAGTGCTGGCTACTAATTACTTGGAGTACCTTTGCAATTGAGCGATTCAATTCATCAGGTATTTCTTGGGTACCTGCCCTGTGCCAGGCCCTGTACTAGGTGCTTGGGAACAACGGGGAATGAGGAAGATCCCTACCCTCAGAGAGCTGACATCCTAACTAGGAAGATAGACGTGAACAATAAATAGCACAAATATGTAGATTGTGTGGAACCCCAGAAGGGGGAAGTGGTATTAGTGGAAAGAGAAAGTCAAGCAGTTAAGGGGTATTGGAAGGACAGGGTGGGAGCAGGGATCATAGTAAATAGGGTGGCTTGCTAGTCTGTCCTCAATGAGAAGGCATGAGCTGAATAGAGTCTTACACAGGTAAAGGCACTTCAGTAATCAGCCAATAGAAAGGCCTTCAAGTAGGGGTGTCTGTTGTTTTGAGGGATGCCAAGGGGGCTGGTGTACAGAGCATGGGGACCAGAGTGATGAGCAAGAGAGAAGGAAATCAGATTTAACAAAGGGAGAAGGGGTCCTTTGGGCTGGTGTAAGGACTTCAGTTCTCCCTGAGGAATGGGGGGCCATTACAGGGCTCGGAGCTAAGGAGCGACAGGGTCCACATTTCCATTTTACAAAGATCACCTTGGCTGCTATGCTGAGAATAGGCTGTGGGGGGAGGGAGGCATAGGTAGGAGCAGGGAGGCCAGTGGGGAGGCTATTGCGGTAATTCCAGCAATAGATGGTGGTGGCTCAGAACAGGGGCTGGCAGTGGAGTGGAAGAAGCTTCACCATAGACACCTGCCACTAAGGCTATGTGTCCCAACTCCAACTGTAACTGCCCCGCAGGAAGATAGGAGGCTTCCCACTTCTTTGGTAATAATTATAAGTCATTTGGTTGGCCTCTAGGCCAAGGTCGAGGTACAGCTGCAAGGGAGTCATCAAGAAAACTTCTTGGCTGTATTCAAATTACCCACAAATTTCAAGCAAAACCAAATATAACTGCAATGGAAGGGTTGATGAAACAAGTTAAGTTCTGGAGAAAAGGGAATCGCAGGTTTTCAGCAGAACCATATAATTCAGTGAGAGATGGGACAGGAGGGGAAGAGGAAGGAGAAGGAGGAGAAGGAAAGAGAAAAAGAAGATCAGAAATGTGGTTCACATGTTATGCTTCATAGCCCAGTAGAGAAATAATCTGCCTGCACCCAAGAAGAGCCTTACCTCCAAAAGTTGAGTCGACATGGTGCCAGGGAGGAAGAAATTTCCTCTGCCTTTCAAAGATTCTTCTGGCTGAACTAACAATTGAATTGACATTAGACAGATTAACAGAACAAAACCAAATTTAATTTTGTATGTATGGGGAATCCCCACAGATGTGAAAGTCCAAAGATAGGCAAAATGAAGTATATATGTCATCCTGATCTAAGGAGAGGGGCAGGAGTCTGGGGATATGAAGAGGAGGAAGGCCGTTAGCAGGAATGTGAGAGGAGAACTTTAGAAAACAAGATTTTTCCTACTTTGCCGATAGGCTTCTTAGGTAAAATGGAATCTCTGATAATAGCTCTCTTCCTGGTACAAGTCCTCTATCTAAATTCTTTTAGCAATATGTGCCCTCCTTAATACCCATCACTGGGCTAACCCCCCCCCGAAACCCTCAGATTGGGTGTTATGTAAATCAGGAAACATGGAGCACCACATCAAAAACTAATGAGGTACTATGTGGTGACTAACATAACATAATAAAAAAGTACAAATTAAAAAATTTCTTTTTAGGCACTTGAGGGGGAGGTCAAAGTTTCTTCCTGAGTCTTTTGGGTCCTGGTTGTTTTCAGCTCAAAATAATCTACATGCCCCTGTGGCTCATCTTGGGGAGGCCTGCCCTTGGCCTCCACAGTGACAGTTTTGGACGTGTAATTGTAAGCTGAGAAATAAGAAGTCTGGGTGAGGGCGCCTGGGTGGCTCAGTGGGTTAAGCCGCTGCCTTCGGCTCAGGTCATGATCTCAGGGTCCTGGGATCGAGCCCCGCATCGGGCTCTCTGCTCAGCGGGGAGCCTGCTTCCTCCTCTCTCTCTGCCTGCCTCTCTGCCTACTCGTGATCTGTCAAATAAATAAATAAAATCTTTAAAAAAAAAAAAAAGAAGTCTGGGTGAGCTAGAAGAACGCTTTTATTCAAGCCTAAGGGAAAGAGATCAAGTAAGATGAAAATTTAAAGTTAATCATTAATAAAGGTAATATATTGTACTTAGTTTACTAATACTTTTTCAAAGTAATAGTTTAAAAAGTTTTAAAGTTTACTTTCTAAGGCACTCTGTCATTTCTTAATGTTATTGTTAAGTTTCCTTTTTAACAAGGAGTTTTATTTCAGGGGGCAGAAAAAAACATAATTGTAGCATAGTGAAAAGAACATATGTTGACATCAGATTTCTGGATTTTTAGTTCTGTCATTAATGCTCTGCATGACCTTAGGCAAGTCATCTTAATTCTCTGAGCCTCAGTTTTCTCTTCTGTGAAATGAGAACACAGAATTCAGTGGTGTCCTGTGGCTCTAAAATTGTGTATATTTTTCATTGAATGGAAAATGCATGTATTTCCTTCTTGGTTAACACCCTCAATGGACTCCCTAACAGTGTGAAAGATGAGGTCAAGGTCTTAAGCAAGGCATTCCTTATCCATAGGGCATAGATCCCAACTAAGGGCACACAAGGCATTATCCCAAGAGCTGCTTTTGCAAAGTGAACCCACAAGTGACAATGAGTGGTTCAAACAGTTCAAGGAATCGAACACAGACCCTGGCTACATCACAGCTCAGGTGAACCTGGCCTTGGCCCCTCCCTGGAAAGTTTTATGTCTCTCCATTTAAATATTTAATAAGCGTTTGTGAGGGCCTGCCCTATGACACCACGGGGAGGTCTCACCATATTTTCAAGCTTTGACGGCACATTTAAAATCCCATTTTCTGTCAACTGTCAGTTGTCACTAACTGAGCATACACAGGTGCCAAGCTGTGTGCTGCATTGCCAGGACCCAGCTGTGAGCAAAGACTAATGCAACCCCTGCCTGGTGATACTCACAGTCCAGTGGGGAAAGCAGACATTAAACAACAGCTATGAATAATTTATTCTAAGATTCTGAGCATGCAGAGTGCTGCAAAGAGAAATTCCGGAACTACATAAGCATTTAGTGAGGTGCCTAATTTAGTCCCCTAGGCTGGAGAAGTGATATTTAAGATGACCTCTCAAGGATGAGTTGGAGTTAGGTGAAGAGAGAAGAGAATGTTCTGGAGGGTGAGAATAGTTGTGAGGAGAAGGGAATAGGACCTTTCTCTCGGACTTCCATTCTACCATGCCCCTGGGTTTACCTGAGGTTCCAACTAAGATTTAGAGGGATAAGGGCATTCATTCATTCATTCATTCATTCATTCATATGTGCTGTTAAGTGCTGGGAAACAGCAACGAACAAGCAGACCCTCTCCAAAAAAAATCTATTCTAAAGGAATTTATATTCTCATGGAGAAGACAGACAAATGTCTAAGTAAAATATGATGGTGATAAGTATAGAGAAGAAAACATAAAGAGTGTCCGGTCTGGGGTTAGAGAGTGCAGTGTTATATAGGAACAGGTCAGAGAAGACCTTAGTGAAACCTAGAAGAGTCAAGGCGGTGAACTTTGTCATCCTCAGGCGAAAAGTGTTCCTTGCAGAGGGAACAGCAATTGCAAAGGTCTTGAGCTGGGAGTGTGCCTAACAGACTTGAGGAAAGGCAAGGAGGCCAGAATGGCCAGGATAAGGGGTTAAGTGCAGGGAGGCTGTAGGGCCAGCTTCGTCTGGTCTTGGAGGTCATTGGGAGGACTCAGGCTTTTCCCTGAGTGAGGCTCTTATCAAGGGAGTGAGTGATCTGACCCATTATAGAAGGATGGCTCTCTACTGTTGAGAATGGACTGTGGGGGATGGTGCAAGGCTGGGCCCAGGAGAACAGCAAAAGAGAAGGTAGCATGGATGGGAGAGATGTGTTGGATTCCGGATATATTTTGAAGGTACAGCCTGTAAGATTTCCTGATGTATTGGACGTGGGTCTTCAAAGAGGACACCAGGGTTTCTGACCTGAGTATCTGGCAAAATGGAGTCACCACTTACCTAGATGGGATGGATGGTAGGATGAATGCACTTAGGGGAGAAATCAGGAGTTTGTTTGGGGACAGGCTATGTGAGACCTCCCTTGAAGATCCAGTGGGGATGAGAGGGAAGGTTCAGGAAGAGGCCTGGCAGGTGGCACAAACAACATCGGAAGGAAAGTTAAGAGACTAAATCCCAAGAGTTCTCATCACAAGGAAGACATCTCATTCCTTTTTTTCTTTCTTTCCTTTTTTCTGTATCTGTAGGAGAAGATGGATGTTAGCTGAACCTATTGTGGTCACTTCACAATGTATGTGAGTCCAACCATCATGCTGTAAGCCTTGAAATGACACAGTGATGTACCCTAATTATTTCCCAATAAAACTGGGGGGAAATAAGAGTTGTTGGATATTTAGAGCTGGGAGAATAGATGAGATCACCTATGGAGTGAGGGTAGGTTGGAGAAGAGAGAGGTCCCCAGTGGCCTCCAACACTAAGAAGGAACCTGCAAAGGAAGCCATGCTCAAAGTTTTCTTGAGGGGGTCACCTTTGTTCTTTACCAGCGATGCCCCAATACCCCCTTCCCCTAGCCTCCTCCACACCCAGTGCCTGCTGTGTGTACACACACGTGCGTCTGTACACATTCACATACACTGAACACGGATGCCGGTCTCCTTGATCCTTTGCCAGGGGCTGGAAGAGTGTGGACCACCTTTCCCAGCCTTGCTGCAGGAGGGACAGGTTTAGACAGGGGCAGGAAAACTATGTCCTGGGAGGTCAGCACCCCACCCTGTTGTTCTGGAATTCCTTTTGTATTGTTGATTTTACTGATCACTGATAATGTCCCCATGTCCACAGGAGAATGAGTGAGAGAAGAGATTTCCTATGTAAATTCATGGTTATATCAACTTGAAAAGTAGTGTTTGATTCTGAATACCAGAGAAACTATGGAACCCCCCTGCCAAAAGAACAAGTCATCTCATCCATGCCTCTGCCTCTGGGGTCACCCGAGCCTGTCCCGGGTGATGAAGTTGTTGTCTACTCTATTGTTGGGATCTCAAGAAGGGGTCAGGCAGGAAAGCTCCAGTGGTCCTGACCATGTGCCACATGCCAGCCATTGGCCTTAGCCATGGTCATCTTCATTTTTGTGCAGTTCTTGCTGTGGGTTAAGGCCAATTTCTCTTGTCATTTAATACAAAGAGCCCATTGAATGATGACTGGCCATTCAGTCATCCTCCAGCTGGCTGTCCACAATGGAAGATCACATAGGACTTCACCTGCTCTCCTGTCCCCAGTGTCCCCAGGTCCTAACTGCACACAAAATGGACAGGTTAAAGGGTTACTGGCAGTTTTATCCTCAGTGGTCCTGCTGAATAGTGAAGACTGCCTTGTGTAATGGACAATGGGGCATTCCTTGAGAAAGTTGGGGAGGACTAGGATGAGGGGGGTCCCAACCCCTCTGTGAAGATGCCATAGTGCATATGCCCCAAAAGAACCCCAGAGATTGGAGATACCAAATTGATGCAATCTATTATTAGATGAAAGTCAGACACAGCAAAAATGAGCAGCGAGGGAGCCCAGATGCTAACAATGTCTCCTCCTTCTGATGTTCCATTAGAGCTCCCATTTTGTGTAACCACCGTATGTCTATAAAGCAAGGATTTTGGAAGAGAGAGCAGCTGACAGAGGTGTCAATAAGCCAATTTGTGGCTTGTTCGAGTGTTACACTTGTTTATCGGCACTTAACGAGACAAGACATTGATGTTAACACAGTGGGAGGGAAGTTGCCTGGACCAATAGTATCCCTTGCTGAAAATTAATTTAAACCCTTTTTTCTTCGTGCCAGAAATGGAAGAGGTAATTCATTACCAAAGTGTTGAAATACCACTGAAAATGAGCGAGGGTAATAGGGAAGAGTCATCAGCAGCTGAACAAAATCCCCATTTAGCTTTCTTTTGGTAACCTCTTGTAAATGAGACACTGTGAAATAATATGCTTTATGGCAGGGAAGAAAACAACAGGGTTTATTTAACTTGGGGGACCGGGGGCGGGGGCAGGGCTGGGAAGGGAAAGTTGCATGCATGGATTTTTGGAAACCCGTGAGAGCTGCAGGGCTGAGTTCACAGCCACTCTGCAGGGATGGAAACTGAACTGCCTATGTTCCCCTTAGCTTGAAGAAGCCAGGGTCTTGGTGAAGCCAAGCTCTTTTCTCAAGATTCTGCAAAATCACTGTTGGCATCATTTACAGTGTCTCTTGCTCCAGGCATCAGCTTCTGGTAGAGGTTGGGCACAGCCTCGCTCATCTCCATGGTTCACATCCCAGTGAGTGCTTGTGTGTGGCGCCTGACCTGAAAATGTAACCGGTTTCTGCTGTGTATTGCTGTGGCCGCTTTATTTTCCCGGGAAAATTTAACAAGATTGAAGTAATCATCTGGCTCCACGCAAATTCTGTCTTTCCATTCTCTACCTACCCACCCTCCACCCAGGGGAAGATGGAGAGGCAGTCACGAGGCCAGGTTACTCTGCGCTGATGGGGTCCTCTGCAGGGGGTCCCCATCGTCTCATCCATTCTCCCCCAACCTGGCTCGTCTTCCAGGCAGAAGGCTCTGAATCCAGCTTGAGCAGATGAAAAGTGGGGAGAGGGACCCTTCTGGAAGAACTTCGAGGGGTGGGGCGTGATTCTAACATCCAGCTGTGTCCCACAGGCTTGCGTCATTATCCCGATGTGTCTCCCCTCTCTGTTCATGCCTTTTGCTTTGTGACTTTGTGGTTCTCCCCATAAAGGAGTGCAGTGTATTTCCCCACTCCTTTGCTTTGTCTTCAGCCATGTGATAATGTGACAATTCTGAGTCTTGGTTTTAAGAGGCATTGGGCGTTTCTCCTCACCACCAGGAACCTCCACCATCTCCACTGGTCCCAGAAGGAGGATGAGAGATATGTCGGGTGCAGACCTGTGTCTCGACTGTCCAGCCAAGTCTGGCCAAGATCAGCTCACTGCAGATACCCACAGACCAATGAGCTAAATAAGTGCTTACTGCTGTATGCCACTGAACACAAAATTGGAGTGGTCTGTTATGCAGCAATAGCAAATGATAATGGCCCATTAAAACCAGGAAAGAGAGCCTTAGGAGCAAGAACATCAATCCTCCGGAAGGAAAGGCTGACCTTTACTAGAGGGATTATCTAAAATGAAGAGTCAGGGTATGTTTCCCAGGTGGATGTCCTTCTCAGAGTGGAGGGGCACTGCACTGTCACTGAGGCCTCTCTCTGCCTCTGCCCCTCCGGGGACACTGGTTAAAAGCCTCACTTTGACATGGAGAAGTCCTGGTGGGACATTCCACATCCTCTTCCTCATCTTCCCGGCATCTTAAAAAACAAAACAAAACGAAACAAAAAAAACCCGCAACTCTCTTTCTGTTAGGGAATCTCTCCAAACAATGGTTTTTGAATGTGCACTAGACTCCTTATTTCATTCATGACAGGGGCAGACTTCCATGTGAATACTTCCAGGAGCCAAGGGCCAGAGACATGGGAGACTCCTTGTTTAGGGCAGTCAGCTGCCTGGAGAGCCTGTCTTTCATGCCACCCAGCCCACTGGCAAGAGTTGAGAGCCTAGGACAGCACCCCCGCTGGCCCTGGAGGGCTGATATGTCTCTCTCAAATCTTTCATAATGTGAGAACAGGTCCCAGCAGCTTAGATGTGAGCTGTTTGGGGATAAATACCTGACTTATTCATTCTTCTGTTCATGAAAGGCAAGCGATCGGACGTTTCTATGAGGCATGGTTGGCATATAGAACAGAGCCTCATTTTTCCTGCTGTTTATATAAATGGACTCACCCTGCCCAGACTCCCTGCTGCAAATGTGTGATTAAAGGATTATAAAGGTGATGGAAATAGTAATCACGTCTGTTTTCAGACAAAGCCTTCCCTTGAGGGACCCCAAATGGCTGTGTTCTTATTCATATCTGCAAAAAAAGGGAACCTAGGGGGTACTTTCATAGATGGGCCAACAGGCCCACGGAAAGGGTCAGGTAGCAAGTGGCCCCAGGTCACCCAGCTCATCATTCTCCAGCTTGGATCGTGGATGGGAGAGGGGTGGTTGCTGTTGAAACAGAGTTCAGAGCCTGCAGACAACCAAACAACCACATCATCAGATCACTCGGCCTGGGCTGGGAATTTTGACTTCCTCCCAGGGAGGAAGGACCCAGGCTCCAAGGAGCTAGGGGTGGGGCAGGTTAGCAAGGGAATGGAGGCTGGCATCGGACCCCAGCTGAAGTCCCTTACTGCTGAGTCCAAGGCTGAGTGACCAAATCCATGGCTACCAAGTCACCAAGACGCCTTGTTAGACTCTTTCTCTGGAAATAAAGTTCTGCTTCTAGCCACCAGGGAGAGAGTTCACATGCTCTGGGAGGCTGGTGAGGGGGTTGTGGGGCAGGACACAAAGGCCATTTCAGTTCAGGTTTCAGGAGGTCATGGGGACTTTGGACTGGTCCCAACTGCAATGTTGCCTTTCGTGTGGAATCTCAGAATAGAATGGGTTGAGCACCAGGGTTCTAGCCCTGGTGTGCCCCTGCCTTGCCATGGGACTTGAGCTGAGTAGCCTACCTTGGCCCTACCTCAGTTTCCACACCCCCAGAAGAGACTAGTCCCTCCCTCACTCCCTCCCTCCCACCCTTGTTATGAAGAACACATGAGAGAGCCTATGAAATCACCTTGGAAAAACGTAAAAGGAAGCTGCTGTCAGTATCATCATTGCTCCGACATGGGGAACCCCTTCTTTCCCAGTGTCATTATCTGAAGCTAATTTGTCAGTTTGAGGACTAGCCAGTCCTTTTCCTCCTTTTCCTTAATTCGCCAGTCCTGGATACTTCCTTGTCCAGAAACCCACCCTCCCACCCCACCCCACCCCCCGCCCCAGCAGGGCCTCCAGTGACCTTAGAAACTTTGGAGATGGAGCCATAGCATGTGGGAAGTGATGGGGAGCTCCGGGTCATCTGATGACCTGTTTTATTTTAGAGATGCGGCTCTAATGCGCACGTGGGCGATGTTCCGTGCTCCAGGTCACACGGCGAGTTGAAGGCTGGGCCAGCAAGCACAGTCTGGCCCAGAACGGAAACTCAGAATAGGGCGATTTTTATTATTATCCCAGCTATACCCCGCTTTCACAAAGCAATCCATTTTGCTACTTATCCCTGACTTGATAAGAGCTTTGGGATGGGAAATAATGAGGGTTGAGGAAGAAGGAAGTCATCACTAATGTCACAGAGGACATTTTATGTTCTCTCATGGCTCCTTAAATGCCTCCTCTTTTGGGAAGCCAAAACTGATCAGGGACCCTTCCCGTGTTCTCACCGTTTTTCCTTGTATCTCATCCTTATCCCGTACGCTAACCCAAAAATCCTTCTTCCCTTGTCTCTCTCCTTCTAGGCTGGGTTCCCTGAGGATCCGTCCTGGGGCTTCCTCAAAGCTGAATCCACAGTATTTCACCTTTAATAGGTGGAGCTGAAGATTTTATTACAGTTCAGGAGTCTGTGTGATGGTTCTTCAATGTTCCCTGTTGCTTTGGGTTCATGGGTCCCGAGGGTCTTGGGCTGAGAGCAAAAAAACCCTTAGTTGTCATCCCAGTTGCACTATTTACAATCTATATGATTTTAGTTAAGTCCCTCGCTCTCTTTAAGCCTGTTTCATCATCTCTAAAAAAACGGGCTATCTATGGAAGGCAATTTGTCGATAGCTATCAAATCTACAAACGGACAAAGCCTTTGACCAAACAGTTCCACTTCTAGAAATTTATCTTCCGACACACTTGCACACATCCCGGAGATATATTTGCCCACAGGTTATTCACTACAGCATTATTTGTAAAAGTTAAAGATGGGAAAGACTTATGTGAGCTTGTTAAATAAACTAATTTATATAACAGAATCCTACGTAGCCACAAAAAGAATGATGTCGGTCTATATATACTAATACCAAATAAGCTCCAAAATATATTATTGGGTGAAAAAATTCAAGGTACATAACAGTGGGTAAAGCAAGTTTCCATTTGTGTGGAGGAGGGAAAGATGATATACACTTGCTTGGATATGCATAAAATATCTCTGGAAGGTTTCTCAGGGAACCAGTGATTTTTGGTTGCACCAAGGAAGGAGATACAGATGGCTGTGGACAGAGAAGAGGGGCTTTCCACTGCATAGATTTTAGGATCATTTGAATTTTGAACAGTGTAAAAATAAGTATTTTAAGAGAACCCTAAAAGAAAGAAAAAGGAATAAAGGTACCAACCCACTCACTCTTCGGTTGTGGGAAGCATATGCGAGGGAGCCTGGGTGGCTCAGTCGGTTAGGCATCTGCCTTCAGCTCAGGTCATGATCCCAGCGTCCTGGGGTCGAGTCCTACATCAGGCTCCCTGCTCTGTGAGGAGCCTGCTTCTTCCCCTTCCTGCTGCTCCCCCCTGCTTGTACTCTCTCTCTCTCTCAAATGAATAAACAAAATCTTCAAAAAAAAAAAAAAAGGTAGATGTCAGCTTCAGGTTATGATACCATGATGGGAGAGCAGGGGGACTCACTATTCCCAGGTCTGTGGCCACCCCTCACCTCTAAACTTGAAATTGGAGAGCTGTTTTCCAACCAAGATCCTGTTCCAACCACGCACACGGATTCACAGCATAGCTGTCCAGGAATATTTAGATAAAACACTTACTCTTCATTACCGGAGCTCTCTGGCGGGGTGAAGAGTGGGCCCGGCCCTCCCAGGAGAGTCTAGGACTGGAGTTGAAGAGTCCCGTCACACCAGGCTCTGTGGTTAGTTGGCCTGCAGGACTCATCCTCCCTTTCACAGTGAACAAGCCCATGTGGGCTTTACAGCTTCAACACATACGGGGTTGTGATGACACGGAGCCCAGGGGACACAGGAAATATTGTTCTTATCGCTGAAAGGGTTTCTTTGTCTCCTTTATACCCATACGAGCTCCTAAGGTTTTATTGCTTTGGCGTTAGGAAGGAGATTCTCCCGGAGGGAAGCTAACTGTGAGCTGCTGGTGAGGGCTCACTTTATTTTGAGATAACGGACTGGCTTGATACGAAAATCACCACTGACTCTCAGTCCCTTCCCCAGAGATGACTGGAATCACACCAGTAGCCATTTACACGTTCAGCATTGTCATCAACGTGCAGATCTTCTCTTCAAATTCACATTTTCCTGACGAGGGTAATATCTTTGGAAAAATGAGCTCCGAAGTACACTCGTTCATTGGTTCCCTTTATCGCTGCATCTTTATCCATGCCAGACACTCTACCCAGTACCTGGACATCTGGGCAGATAAGACAGTCACTGACCTTCCTAATAAATATCACAGCAACACCGATGATGATAACTAACACTTTCTGGGTGATTCTCGTGTGGCAGGACCTCTTCTCATCTCTTTGTTTTTGTTTGTTTTTCTCATTTTGAAGATTTATTTATTTATTTATTTGAGAGAGAGAGAGAGAGAGAGAGAGAGAGAGAGAGAGCATGAGCCGGGGGCAGGGCAGAGCGAGGGGGAGAGAGCAAATCTCAATCAGACTCCCCACTGAGGACGGAGCATGATGCAGGGCTCAGTCCCATCACCTTGAGACCAGGACCTGAGCCCAAACCAAGAGTCTGATCTGACTGCACCCCAGAAGGCTCCCCCTTCTCACGTCTTTGTATGCATTTGCATTCAGTCCCTGTAACACCTCCAAGGCAGCTAATGTTGCTAATCTCCATCTGCTGGAGGGGGAAACTGAGGCACGGAGTTGTTAAGTAACTTGCCCAAGATCCCACAGCAGGTTAAGTGAGCTGGCATACACAATTTTTCTCTGACAGATAGGTTTTCTACAAGAGGCCATAGCCAGGACTTGAGGGCCTGTGGTGGGCAGGGAGGGGCGATGGTCCAGGATGACATCCCAGACAATCCTTGGGCAGCTCCCATCCTGACAATGTTGGGAAAAGCTCAAAGCTGCAAAAGACTGAAGGAGACAAAAGAGCAATGACTTGAAAGGACACCAGCAAGGGTGACAGGTAAGCCCAGGAAAAGGATGAGGACAGAAATAAGGAAAGGGCCTGGCTGCTCAGTCAAGAATCTAAGGGTTGCAAAGAGAAGAAGTTTTACCTGACACCAGCCCAAGGCCTGGGGCCCCCCAACCCAGAGACCAAGGGAAACGAGAGAAATAAATCTGCTTTCGACAGCACAGTGGAAGTTTGAGCGAGCTTGTCAGGAAGGACAAGGGATCCAGTCACCTGCGGAGTCAGCCAAATGGGGAAGTGAGACAGCAATGGCCTACAAATTCCTGACCCACACTCCAGGGTTGAGCTCAGCCAAGTTGAAGAGAATTGGGAACACGAGGCTTTGGGCCTGGCTGAGTGTCCCCAGTCTCTTTTGAGTGTCTCTGAGTTGACTGGTTTCCAGCAGTGGCCAGAGATGCAGCCCGGGACACTGAATTCAGGCTGGTGGAGGGGTGCTTCTCCACTGTGCTCCCTCCTCAGCACATTCTGGATGTGCTAATGAAAGAGATGATCCCTTCTGAAAAGGCCCCTTGGGACACGGAACTGAGCCCTGAATAATAAATTCCTTCACTTTCCCAGTTCCCTGCCAGTTCTCCCTAGCTGACGTGAAAGCCAGCCTCCCTCCCTCCGGGCCGGATCTTCTAGGAACGGGGAGTCTAGAAGGATGGAGGCAGGAGGAGGCTGGGGATTAAAGCTAAAACACCTGTCACCAGGTCACGATCAGAACCAGGTCCTGCACTCGTTTGGGGTCTGGGTGTGGAGTGGGGAGGATGAGCTTTAGTCTATTCTAGAAGAAAGTGAAGCCTGGTGTTTTTTTCTGCCCTGATTAGCATTTTTATTGCGTCCCTCCTATTTGCTCTGCCTGCTCATAATTAAATACTGCCCATGGTGTCTCGTCTATCTTTGTAATGTACTCTTGGACACCGATGAATTGGATTTTCTTTATGGACTTGCTCCACTGATAGAAAATAAGACTCAAGTTCTGAGCCTCCCCTGGCAGGGTGGGTCAGCCCTGGGGGAGCGAGGGAGGGGGGAGGGTTGTCGGGTATTGAGGTCAGGAGCCTGGGCAGAGTATCTCAGAGGCTGTGATCTGAGATCTTGGGAAGGAAAAGGAAAAGAGGACCAGGTCTTCTTGTCCTCAGAGCTGCTCGTGTGAGAGAGGACCCGTGCTATAGGCAGCTGCCTCTGCTGGGCTGGCGATGACACCAGGTTGGAAGGGAAGGATGGGCAGAGGCGTGAGGCTCTCGGGGAGGGAGGTAGGACTTTTGGCTGGAACTCCAAATAGGACCCAAGGCTGTTTCTAACCCTGTACTCCTCTCTGCCCAGCTCATCCTTGTCCCCTTCATATTCATGGAGTTCAGGCACACTCCTCTTGTGTCATCAAATTCCGGGCCCTTTTTGGACTGCCCCTCTCTTACCAGACCCCTGGCTTCTCTCCTCTCCATCCCCATTCTTGTGTCCTGAGTAGAATCCACTCCATTTCCAAGGAGCTCTTTTACCTTCTCTACTTTTCCCTCCCTCTCTGCTCTTTCACCAAAGCCTGGCTTTCTCTCTCTGTGTCCAGCTTAGGCCACAATAAAGAGTGGATGGATTTGCATCTGAACCTTCTCAAGTGCAGGCTTATCCATCGAGACCTTAGGTCTGTGGTTCTCAAAGGATGGTCCCCGGACCAGCAGCAGCCATTTGCATCATGGAATTTGTTAGGAATACCCGTTCCCGGGCTCCCAGCCTGGACCTAGTGAGTCAGGAGCTCTGTGGATGGGGCCCCGCCATCTGTTCTGACGAGGCCTCCTGCTGCACACTCAGGCTTGAGAACCAGTATTCTAAACCAATGTCCCACAGACTTCTCTCAGCAACATCTTTCCTGGGGCCCTCACCTCCCCATGGGCACCCACTTTCTCCTCCCATCCATGGACTCTGGGTCACTGCCCCCTCCCCAAAGATCCTTGCTGCCCTGCCTCAGACCACTCTCCACGGAACTCTGTCTGCTTCCTCTCTGGTCCCTGCTTCATGCCTTCTCCCTGGACAATGTCGTCTTTGCTCACAAAGTCAGCTGTCACCTCTGTGCTGGTGACTCCCACATGCTCATTTCTAACAGGCAGCTCCCTCTCAGATGCTAGAAATATGCTTTCTTCCATCAAGCATTTGACCTTGACTTTCCCAGACCCCTTACTCACCCATCCTAAACATAGCTGCACTTGGGTTCCTCACTTAGTCAATTCCCTGCCCTGGCTCTCCTCTGGCACAGAGACTTCTCTGACTCTTTCATTTCCTTCAGCTGTTACCCCTCCCTCCCACACCTTCCCCCCACAATGAGTCAGACAGGGGGCCCCAGATTCTGGGGTCCCCTTCTTGGCTGGTTCAGTTGTCATTGCTAATTCAACAGCCCTAGTTCGGCCCCTCCACCCCATCCATTATCTCCCACTTCTACTCTCTCTTCTTACTACTGCCAGAGTTTTGTTTGTTTGTTTGTTTTGCTAAAATGCAGTTCTTAACAAGATGGCCCCCCATGGTCTACAGGATGGAACCCCAGCTGGGCTTTCCATCATCTGGCCTTTCTTGCAGGAGTTCTTGCCTCTGTCCTTGTTTGGCTTGCGCTCCCACTATTAGATTTGCTGCTCATTTTCTTACCTCTGTGCATTTGCTCATGCTCTTGTCTTTGCACAGAAGGGCTTTCTGTCTCAAGAAGTCCTTCTCAGCCTTGAAAATGCAATTCAAAGTTCCCTGCCTTGGGTGCACTCTTCCCAGATAGCCTTCCCTCTCCTCCCAGCTCTGGGCTCCTAGAGTGCCCTGCTTTAGCCCTTCTATAGAATGCACCCTTTGTAGTGGTCATTTGTCATGCTCCCCAGGTTGGGACCTCTTCCGAAGTCTCTGCTACATGGTCCTCATCGTTGTCCCAGAGCAGAGAGCAGAGCACGATTCCCAGTGCACTGATGGAGGTTTGTCCAAGCCCTACGCCCATACGATCACCCATAACCCTCTGTGGACCTTCTTTACCCCACTCCATATCCCCCAAGCAAGATGTTGGTGGGGGGTGGGAGGGTCCCTCCCTCCCACACAGTCGTCAGGCCACCCTCTGACATCGGCGTCCACTCTTGTCATTAACCATACACGTTGAAGTCTCTGGTGCATTAGCATGGTGGAGAAAATGAGCATGAGGTACCCCTTAGGTCCCGCCTAAGGATGGTCCCATTCTGCTTGCGGCTCAGTCTGATCACACTCCCTCTGACGGAGAAAGGAGGAAAGGAGAATTTCCCACAATCCCCATCTTGCCGGCCATTCTACCCATCTCATATGGGTAGCCCCATGGAAATGTACCGTTCGGGGCGGGGGCAGATGGGCATTTCCCGTGGCCCTGGAACCTGAGCTGCCCCCAGAGAGACCCCTGTGTCCACAGACAAGCAGCAGGGCCTAGAACACAGCTGGATCCTGGTGTTTGTTGAATGAATAACAAAATGCTGAGGATCAGAAGAGGCTGTCAGAGCCCCTGCTCACCTCGTATTGCCTGTCGCTGCCTTTATGGCCTAACTGCAGAGTCTCTGCAGAGAGGAGCCAGGCAGCAAAGAGGAAGATGGAGAGAGTCTTGGAAGGAACAATTTCTCCATGATTCTCTCCTCTGCTTCTGAGGAGGATCTCCGGATCAGGAAAAACACACTGGTTTCCTAAGTCACCGAGCCTTCCTCCTTCTTGTCCTCTGCTCTGGGCTTGTGCCCTTCCAGGCTACGGGCAGAAAGAGGTAGACAGATAGCATGGAGACAACTTTAAGTGAATTCAATTACCATAGCAACCAAAACCACCAGAATGAAGATTAGGCTCCAGACAGCAGTGATCCAGGCATCTAAGAGAGGCAGCGATCCAAAGGCCATCACTGGCAGGCTGGGGGTTGATGGGGGGGAAGGGGCACCTCCATTCATCTACTTAGCACCCCAGCCCCATTCACCTGTACTTTCCCGGATTCCTCAGAGCTCTAACCTGTCCAGGAGCAGACACCTACCCCTGCCTGGAGCTGGAGAGTCCTGGAAGGGGTGTGGGAGTTAGAGAAATGAGCAGGGGCTGCTGGCCTCCTGTGGCTTCTCATTTTGTACCACACCTTTCCATGGAAAGCAGGGTGCTGGCCTGCCTTCCGCATCCTCTCTGCAGAGTAGCTTTGAAGAGCAGGAGCTCTGGGGTGAGATTGTTTGGGTTCAAATCCCAGCTTTGCAAATGATTTTGAGCAAGCTGATGAACTTTTCTGGGTCTTGGTTTTTCTCATGTGATAAATGGGTTTCTGTTTCCTATGAGTGCTGTGAGGACTTAAAAGTAAGAATGGACATAAGACCTCAGTACAATGTGCTGCATATATGAAATGCCAGGCAAGAGTTCGCTGTCACTGTGTCCCACTCTCATTATTAATTCCATGATGATGATGCCGGTGATGATGGCGGTGATGATGGTGATAGTGCTAATGATAGCAGTGACAATATTAGTGATGATGGCAACTCCATCCCCTCCTAGCCCTTGTCTACTTCCCTGCTATGAGCACTGCCTTTGACAGGTCGAAGGGCCCAGCCTGAGTGGGAAAGCAGAGAAGATTCCCAGGAGGCTGACAAGCTGGGTCAAGGTAGGCAGTCCCGTCCTGCTCCGGAAGCCCACCAGAAATCCAAGGGGATTGCATGGGCCACCTGGAAAATGACTGAAGGCCTTGCTTTCTGGGGACTTCATCTGGACCCACCAGCTGCTGTCAGCTTGGGGAATCTCACTTGCCCCAAAGATGTTAAACAAATCCGTGATCTTCAGCACCGCCCCCCCCCAAACTGTCGCTTTTCCTAAGGTGATACCTTCATCTTTAAAATGAGGATTTTTAAAAAGGCTGATTTTTTAGACCTGCTGCAATGCTAGACCAGCTCGTGCGGAACTGAGGGCAAACAGAGCACTGTCTTTGTTACTCTCATCTCATATGTGTGTGTGTGTGTGTGTGTGCGCGCGGCGCGCGTGCGCGGGGGAGTGCGTGTGTGGGCTTTATTTCCTGGGCAGCGTGGGAGTGTCTGGAGGGCAGAGATGTTCCTCCTCAGTGACGTGAGGAACCTGGGACCTGGACTGGGGAAGGTGCGTCTGGCCCACCCCCAGGGGCTGTGCTCATTCCTTCCATGAAAAGTTTTTGACACTGGGGATCGTCAGACCTCGTGCTGCTGCCAGGGAAGCCAAAAGGAGTAAGACTCGGGAGCTGAGCTTGGAGCTGAAGAAAGAGTTCAGAGCCACACACCGCGAGGTGCTATGCAACAGCAGGAAGCGTGGTGAGGATACCTGGGGCTGTGGGGCCGCGCATCGGGGAGGACCAACATCTGGACCGGGCTGGAAGGAGGAACACATTCTGCCCAGTGGGAAGGGAGGAAGGACTCCGCAGACAGGGAGAACAGCAGGTGCAAAGAGGGAGTGTGAAAGGGCCTGGTGTGCCTGGGGGAGGTGAGAAGTTTAGGGACGTTAAAGCACATGCATCCCTGCGTGTGTGCGCCTGCGCCTGCGTGCCTGTTGGGGACAATAAGGGGGTGGGGACAAGAATGGCAGGGGATGAGACCCAAGAGTTTCTCCTCCTCTCTCCCAAGAGGTCAGGGGTTCTATAAGCCTCTAGCTACTGTGGCCTGCTATGTGGAGATGGGTTCGGCCTTATTTTGGAAATTCACTCCCCTACAACCAAAGGAATTGTGAGCTTGTTTTAAGGAAGCGCCAGCCTGTTTTTGAAGGTTTGTATGGCTCACAGGTCTTGACGGTCCCCAGCTGACAGCTTCCTCCAGCCCAGCATAAACAGCTCTGTCTGGAAAAGGGTCCCCGGAGAGAACCGTGACCAGCCCTCCCTCCCAGAAGGGCTGCACCTGCACCCCAGCTGGCTTGCTTAGCAGTCCCCTGCCCTAGATTGGTAGAGTCATATGGCCAGGAAGCGTGGCCTGACCTGGGACCCTCTTGTGCTGCTCCATGCCCAAGCAGTCAAGAGTCCTGAGGATTTTTACCTCCAACCTATTTCTCTGGTGCTCCCTTTTGTCCATCCACCACCGCTGCCCTAGCAGAGGTCCTTATCTCTCTCCAGGATTACTGCGAGCACCTGCTAATTGGTCCCCCTGCTTCCCATCTGGTCCTCCTCAAATCCATCCTCCACACTGCTGGGCCAGAGTGGATTTTTCTAGCACAGATCTGTCTGTACCACGCAGCTGCCCAGAGCCTTCTGGGGGCTCCCCGTGGTCTGCAGGACACAGTCCGGCTCCTTGGCTTGTTTCCCAGCCTTAGCCCCTTCTGTGCCCTGACTCTGGGCCCACATCCCGGGCACACACTGAGCTCACTCCTGTCCTGGTGTCTTTGCTCCCTGGTGTAGCTCATCCCCTCAGTCATTGTCATTTGGCTGATTCCTTGTCCTCTTTCTAGACTCTGCTCAGATGTCATCTTTTCCAGAACCTCTTCCCTGACCCCACCGGCTGGACCAAGTGCCTCCTCCTTGTGCTTCCCTAGCCTTCCATTCATAGCCCCATTGTACAAACTAGCTTTGTCACTGTGTAGCTATGAAGGTCTCCAATTCTTCATCAGAAATGGGAATAAAAGTAGATCTATCTCATGAGATTGTTTTGAGAATGTGTAAATCTAGCTTCCCTTCAGCACTCAGTCTTCACTGACCTCAGAAAAGGTTTGGTAAGCCTAGACATCAGTGCAGAGCACACATCCACTGTCTGCCTTACTCTTTAAACCCTGAGCTGTAAAGAAGGCAGAGCCTGTGTCTATCTGGCTCACCACCATCTGCCCAGCACAACAATGAGTGGACATTCAGTAGGTACGTGTTAAATGAATGAATGGTTCAATAAGTGCTGAAGTAGTGTTAGTGGATGAAGGTCTATCAGTTCAATTAAAATGTTCACTGAATGCCAGGATCTGGGCTAGGGCTCCCCTGTTAATATTCAGGTGGGACGGGGGATGAAGATGAGATAAAGCATATTCACGTGTCCTAGTCAAAAGGGCATCTTGAGTTGAGACTTCAATCCAACTCAAGGTGGCATTGAAGTAGGGTGAAATGGAAGTGAAAGGAACTTATGGAGAACCTGGGTGGCTCAGTTGGTTAGGAGTATGTCTTTGGTTCCAGTCATGATCTTGGGGTCCTGGGATTGAGTCCCACATCGGACTCCTTGTTCAGTAGACAGTCTGCTTCTCCCTCTCCCTCTGCCCCTCCCCACTACTTGTTTTTTCTCTCTCTCTCTCAAATAAATAAATAAAATCTTAAAAAAAAAAAAAGAAAGGAGAGGAGGGGAGAGAAAAGGAAAGGGAAAGAAAGGAAAGGAAGGGAAAGGATGAGAGAGGAAAGGAAAGGAATTTCCCTAGGGGAAAACAATCCATAGCTACCACCCTTCCCCATATCTCTCATCACCACAAGCAGCACTGTAATTCACTAAGAAGGCTGTGATGTGTTTCCTTTTTTGTCCACTTCAGGAATCTATAGCCAAGAGGGAAACCTGCTAACACTGAGTCTGTACTTGCAAAATTGACTCAGGCATTCCTTAAGATGGTAATGCACTTACCACTTGAAAGACACCATGCCACCTGGGTGGAAGAAGCACCCCAAAGAGCCATGGGAAGGGTATTCACTCTCTCATCAACAAAGGACAAGAAATTGACTAATTTCTTTGAGCATGTGTTTGCTTCTGTTCATACTGAGCCCAGCTGTCTCCATTCTTTATGACTCTGGACATGATTTAACACATACACTCAAAAAAATGGAAGAACAACTTCTTAAATTTGCAGTAAATGTATTGTTCAATAGATTTGATTTACTAGTTACAAATCAGAGAAGAGCCGCCATGGCAATTTATTGTGCTGTTGTCTCAGGAGTTGGAGTCCACTGCTTCTATCGGCTCTGATTCCCATAAAAATAATCCAATGAGAGGAAGACCCATGGTGCCTCTTGGCACCAGCTTGGATTGTAACCGCCACATCCTGGTCTGCATATCAGGCCCCCCTTTTGAGATGACAAGACCATGGCAGGTGGGGGATGGGACCATGTCCCATGGATTTAACAACATTTGTTCTGAGTAGTTGGTTGGGGTCAAGAAACAGAGGTCTCTGGGCATTGCCGCTTGTGAAAGATTTACAAGGCTCCACTTGTCTCCCTCGTGACTCTGCTGAGGATGAAATGGATGGAAAACTTTTGTACATTGTGTGTGTGTGTGTGTGCGTGTGTGTGTGTGTGTGTGTGTGTGTTGAGGGGAGGGAGGCTCATAATTTAGAGGGATTCAGAAGTGTCAATCTCTTGGGAAAAACTTCTATAGGATACTCTCTACTGATTCCTAAAACAGCTGCAAACACCTTCCTGTTTCCAGGGAAAACTTGGAAGTGTGAAAAGTTCTATAGCTGGTCAGGGTCAGGGGCCAAGGGTGATGCAGTGGAGTGAGTGTCCCAGGCTGAGGGGCAGGTCAGGCCTCCTGGAAGAAGTGTTTCCAAACTTTGCAAGGTGTGTAGGCATAGTTAAGCAGAAGTGGGGAGGAAGGATAGAGCTCCCGTGGAAGGAACAGCCTGAGCAAATCTCAGGGGTAAGAGCAAGCTGGGCATTCAAAAAATTGTAGCACTTTCCATGGGGCAGGAACAGTCTTGAGGGCTCCAGGAGCAGAAGGGGGAGAAGCCGAAGAAGTAAAGATTTGATAACAACATGAGACATGTAAGGTATGTCTACTCCATTGGGAGGGCCATGGGGATTTATGGAAGGATTTCAACTGAAGAGCAATAGGGTTGGATTTGTATTTTGAAAGGGTGACTCTGGCTACTGTGTGGGAAATGGACTGGAGTACTTGGCTTCCTTGGCTGGGCTTCTATTTCTGGAAAATTCCTTGCCTATCTCTAGCCTTGGCCAGGAAGCACAGCCCTGGGTCCTCTGCCCAGGTGCTGAGGTGAGAATGAGATGTCACCCCTGCCCTCAGGAGATGCAACCTAGGGAAACAGGGCTCATTCTGTCGTAAGAAGTAATATCAAAGCCTGTGACCCCGAGTACCAGAGGGTCACTCGTTTATCCTGGGGAGATAACTGGAGGAGGCAGGCACAAAGACCTCCCAGTCAGGGTGAGGGGTGAAGAAAGGAAAAATTCTTTCCCTACCTTTAAGGTCTTCCAGCTGGACTAGGAATGAAATTTACATGAAACACATTAACAGGAGGAAAAAACCCAAAATTTATTAAGTGCATAGAGAAGCCCAATAATGAAATTGAAGCTGAAGAAATGACCAAGGCAGGCAGTTTTTCTCTTTTTCAGACAAAGAGACAATCAATGTATGAGGAATTGACAGGATGAAGAAGACAGATGTTCGGGAGTTTTAATTAGCAAGGAATTCTAAGCGAAATTTGGGCTGAGGTAGTAGGTTAGTAAAAAAGTAACAAGGTTTGTCTCTATGGCTTCCTTGGCTTTCAAGTTCCTATCTCTGGTGATAAAAATGTGTTTTTACTTCTTAGTAAAGGGAGGGTTCCTTTCGTATGTGAAATTTATTTCCTGCTTTTAGGGGGACGGAGGATGGTCTGAGCGTCCTTGCACTGGCTGTTCCCCCAAGAAGTTCAGTGCAAAATAATCACTATGGCAGGTTGGTACATTTTAGGTGACCTGCCCTTGGCCCCTACAGGGGAAGGGCCGCTTGTGCCTGAGGACCAGCCTCTGTCCTCTCATGAGCTGCACCCCCAGCTTTCCTGTGGGGATCTGGGGAAAGGTACATTGCAAATGTCAGGTCTACATAAGACAGATTGTCTAATGGAACTTTCTGTGGTGACAGAAATGTTCTTTCTCTGTACTATCCAATGTGGTATGCATTAGTCACAGGGGGCTACTGAGCACTTGAAATGTGACCAGGGCAATTAAGAAACAGATTTTAAAATTTTAATTGTTATAGCCCTACATGATTAGTGGCTACCGTATTAGCACAAATCTAAGATGTGAGATCCTTGCAGACAGTTCTATCAAATGCTGAGCATGTAAGACATTCTTAGAAGCAATTCTTATTTCTTGTGCCTGGAGGCAGTGTGGTACAGGGCAAGGCTTTGAACATCAGCACGGTCAGACTTAGGGGTTTAAATCCTATTTGTGCCACTGCATTCGTCAGGGTAGGCTTACCACTTTAACATACATCAGCCATATTTCAGTGGCTTAACATAATAAAAGTTAATTTTTTTTCATTCATTTCATAGTCTAGTGAAGGTGAGGAGAGGTCTCTGCTCCACACAGTCATCCAAATGCCTTCCTGCTTGTGGCTTCATCTTCTGCTGGGTCCTCAAAATTCTCTCCATTCAGCCAGTGGATGGAGAAAGAAAGACAGCATGTAAGATTACCCTGGATGTTTTTTTTATGGGACTGGCTTATATTACTTTGGCCAGAACTCAATCACATGGCAAAACTTAACTGCGGGGCACCTGGGTAGCTCAGTGGGTTAAAACCTCTGCCTTCGGCTCAGGTCATGATCCCAGGATCCTGGAATTGAGCCCCGAGTTGGGCTCTCTGCTCAGCAGGGAGCCTGCTTCCTTCTCTCTCTCTGCCTGCCTCTCTGCCTACTTGTGATCTCTGTCTGTCAAATAAATACATAAAAAAAAAATCTTTAAAAAAAAAAAAAAACTTAACTGCAAGGGAGCCTGGGAAATGTAATCAAGCTATGCCCATGAAAGAGGAACTGAATTTGATTAGCCTCTGGTCAGTTTCTGCCACAGGTGTCTACTAGCTGTGTGACCTTGGGCTTAGTTTTCTTATCTGTAGGATGGGAGTAAAATAAGAATTGGCAAAGGCTAAATGAAACAACACCTGTGGAAAAATGCTGAGGCCAGTTGGGAGTTATGACTATGATTTTTGCCTCTCAGTTGGGGTCTCATTTCAGTTATTCAGATGATACCCCAAAGCTTGCACAAGGTGGTAATCACCATACGCTATTTTATATATGTCCCTTTCTCCCCTGGAGCAGGACAGACTTTGGACAGAATTTTTCAAGCCCTTGAGCTTGCCTAACTCAGAGACTAGTCCTAGGGCACGGATGCAGGGCACGGTCGAACATTCTTGGCATCTTTGGAAGGTAGCTAGGCAGGACTTCTCTCCTGGAGAGGTGTACTTTATTGGCCATAAAGAGGGTGCAATTACTGAAATATTTACAAATGAAATTGTATTTCATCTGTAAGTGAAATTTGCTTCAAAATTATTGGGGGGTGATGGCGAATAAAAGTATAGATAAAACATGATTAGCCTTAAGTCGGTAATTATCAAAGCTAAGTCATGGGTTCATGAGGGGTCTATTACACAATTCTCTCTTCTTGTGTGTGCATTTGTAAATTTCCACACCAAATAATTTTTTGAGGGTGCTTGGGTGGCTCAGTTGGTTAAGTGTCTGCCTGTGGCTCAGGTCGTGATCCCAGAGTCCTGGATGGAGTGGGATGGAGACCCACATTGGGCTTCCTGCTCAGCGGGGAGTCTGCTTCTCCCTCTGCCCTTCTGCTCTCCTTTCTGTCTCTCTCAAAAATAAATAAATTTTAAAAAATAGTATTTTGAGGGCCACGAGGATCCTTTTTTTAACAAGGTTTTGCAGAGAAGTCCAGAAACTTCTTCTGACCTTGCAGTATGGGGACAGCCGCTGGACTGTCATTGTTTATTTGTTGACTCACCAAAGCAATGAATGACTTTGCAGCTGGGTCTCCCACAAACCCAGAGAGGCAGAGACACCCAAGCCCACCCTTGAGCTCTGAAGAAAAATGCATTTGAGTATGAATATCATAGATGTGCAGAGCTGGAAGGGGCCTTGGGACACATGACCTGTGCCTGTTTACCAAGAGGAGGGTAGTATAAAAAGTTGGTACCCAGATCAGCCTCATTACAACACTTTTGCAAAGGCTGGCAACTTGATTTTCTGGCTTCAGAATGCAGAAATGGAATACAGAAATGCCTCATTGTTGACAGTTGCATTAATGGGGCCAGTATCACGAGTGGATAATGACTCTGTGGAGTTGGGAAGAGCCTCCTGACCCTTCAGACCTCCCTCATTACTCTGATGGATGCCTGAAATCTTACCCATTCTGTTTCATTTGCCTTAGTTTAAGGCTGTATCCTGTTAAAAAGTGAACACTGTATCTCTGGATGGGATAGTCACACTTCAGTTTAAATGATTTTATCAGGTTTTGCTGATGGGGAGGGGATGGGGAGAAAGAGGCAGCTCAGGGCTGCAGAAATGGGGTGCTGTAGAAATGGGGTGTTGCAGAATGGAGAGGAGCCAACAGAAAAAAGGGTCTGGTGACCAAGTTTTCTGATAGCACACATTTCCCAAAGTCTCAGTCTGAACAATACCACATGTAAAGAACTTGAGTGACCTGTCTAATCTTTGCAAACAAGCCATGTAGCCAGTGGCCAAGATTTAAAAGCTAGTTTCAAATACCTGTAAATTCAGTTACTATGTTACAACCGCCAGCATTCTTGTTTATAATTGCATGGGTTATGTTATAGAGAGTGTATAACTCAATCCTCATGAACCCTAAGGGTTGATACCATCAAGATCCATTTTATAAGTGAGGGAACTAAGGATCAGAAAAGTAAAGTGGCTTGCCCAGAGTCACACAGCCCGTTAGAGTCAAGATTTAAAGCCCGATTTATCCCAAGGCCTTGTCCTCACCACAAAGTCTCCCAGGTTTGCTGATGTGATTTTCATACCATTTTCTAATTAAAATCCAGCAAGCTTTGATCTTGGCATCTTCTTGAACCAAGCCAGGGTTTTGGTTAGTGGCTTTCTGACAAGCCCCCATGCCAGTTCTTACAGTGAACATAGTCATAGCTGCAGACAACCAGGTACCATTTCCAACTAGGATCCTGGCTATTCCCAAGGAGGTGATATTCTACCAGAAAGGAAAGAAAAGAATTCTCTGAAAACCAATCTGGTTCCAGAGAACACTGGCCAAGTCTCCGCAGGCAGCATTGACTGAGGCTCACTTTGTAGATTCGAAAAGGCTGGAGGAGGGGGGCTCTGGGGCTCTTTTCATCTAGCATCAGCCAAAAATTGAACACCTTGAACCTTTCTCTCTGTCCTCATGCCAGAGCTAGAGATCAATCAGGACCTGGAGGCTGACCAGTTGACATATTTTTACATATTCTCAGTTACACACAATCAAGAGAACCATGTGAATGAAAGTATAAATAATCCCGGGGTGCCTGGATGGCTCAGTCATTAAGCGTCTGCCTTCGGCTTAGGTGGTCCTAGGTTCAAGCCCTGCTCGGTGGGAAGCCTGCCTCTCCCTTTCCCACTCCCCCTGCTTGGGTTCCCTCTCTTACTCTCTCTCTCTCTGTCAAATAAATAAATAAAATCTTTAAAAAACCCAGAAAATACAAATAATCCTAATGTAATTTTATTAAATCTCTGCAACGTACCAAGCACTGAGCTAGCATATTTGGAGATGATAAATAATGGTTCTTGCCTTAAACAGCTTAAAACCAGAGCAAGAGACCACCAAACAAACAACGAAGGTTATAAGGAATGACTAGGGTAGCCCAGCTGGGGAATGGCTAGTTCCTCCTGGAGTTAGGGCGGACTTTATCAGTACATCTTATGTGACCCTTGGGCTGGGTATCGAAGGTTTCTGGCTGAGTGCATGTTTTCGAGGAACACAGAAGGAAACAGGAAGTGGTGGAAGGTCTTTCTAGAGGACAGTACAGCGTGTCCAAAGGTACAAAGGAGTGAAATGATGGGATTTGGTGTAGTAACAGAGAAAAGGCTACGTGCTGGAAAGAAAGGTGTGTGAGTAGAAAGAGGGAAGGTCAGAAAGGACGTGAGGGGAGGTGTCATGATCATATGAGGATGTTTTAGAGGAAACGATCTATTGCAGAAAGTTAAAGGAGGCTGGGAGGATGTCACAGAGAAGTATCTGTGTACATTGACAGATATGCTCAGTAGATAGTTAGGGGTAGGGGAAAGCTCAGAAGAGGATCGTCAGCACCTGAATGAATTTGAAACCAGAGGCTTACCTTGACTCTTCAGGAAAAAGGGCAGATGGAGAAATAGAGAAGAACAAGGACAGAACCCTGGGAAACATCATTTTTGAAGCAACGGAGCCACCGGAGGAGAAGAAAACAGTTACGGCATACCTATGAGCTACACCTTCAGCCTCTCCCGCCCTCCTCCAAATTTTTTCTAGCAAGAAACTGAACAAATGATTGAGATGTTTTCCTTCCTTCCAGTGCCAGCGTCCCCTTTTCTTCTTCCCTTCCCTCCTCTTACTTCTCCTACTCTCTTGCTTTAAGGGAGGTCTTGATGAACAGAAAGCCCCCCACCATGGCTATGCCTCCCTAGTACCTGCCTGGGTTGGAACAGGTGTCAGGCTTTTGAAGTTCTGGAAAGACTGACTTTTGGAAGATCCGCTGGAGCCCACCAACTTTGATGACTTCTCCTTGGCCATCACCACTCTAAGCATTTTGACTAATGAGAGGACACCCAGGCAGCTACGGGCCTCCTGAATGGGGTTAAGGCTTCAGGAAATGTGGGTTTGCCCCACTCCCTCAGGAAGGGACCTGGAACACTTGACAGTTGTGAGTTCAGCCAGCAGAGCCCCCAATGTTGGGCAGGACATCTTGGGCTGGCTCAGCTGAACACTGCGGACCAATACCCAGCAAGTGGACCCCTGTCTTTCTGGGACGGGGACAAATCTCCTCAGCATTGACACACCACCTCCTGCTTCACCTTGGAAAACTAGAGAAAGCCAAGGCAACACCAAGCTCTGAAATTCCTCAGGAAGAGCCCCTGGGCAGCTCAGTCACTTAAGCGTCTACCTTTGGCTTGGGTCATGATCCCAGGGTCCTGGGATCGAGTCCCACATCAGTCTTCCTGCTCAGTGGGGCACCTGCTTCTCCCTCTCCTTCTGCCCCTCCCCCTACTTGTGCTCTCTCTCTTTCTCTATCAAATGAATGAACAAAATCATTTTTTTTAAAAATCCCTCAAGAGGACTGTACCCTGAAAAAGACTCAGATGGTACAACCCCAGCCTGGACACACTGAACGCCTGCCCCCATGCCCAGCCTGTGATGCCGAACACTGGAGAAACCAGCAGAACCAGGTCAATAGCGTCCTCTTCGGGCAGATCTTAGCTGACCGAGGGGGGCCACTCTATTCTCCGAAGAGCAAATGACCATGACCGGCAGCCTTGGGGCATGGAAAGAGGGAGGGTTCAGAGATTCACTCTAGGGGTGTGGCCTGGGATGCGTCCCTGTGCATCGACCTCCTTCAGTTTTCCCATCTAAAAAATGGTAATAATCTGCCGTGCAGGATTAGAGGAGACCCAGCAAGGAGTTCAGCACGTGGAGGCTGCTCCACTTGAGGCTCCTACTAAACCCGATATACCTCAATGACTTGCAGTCCTGCCCTACATCCCTTGGAAGCTTTCTGATTCTTGGTCTTTCATTGTTTCCCTCTTATTAGCGGCCTCATGAGTTCCTACCTGTGACACGGAAGAAGCCACTTAACCTCGCTCTGCCCTGATGAGATGCCCAGGGACTGAAGGCAATGAATTCAGTTGGCCCATGAATAAATGCTGAGATGCCCAGCTGCAGGGATAAGAGGTAGAAGGTCATGGCCAGATCAAAGCCAGAGGTCCCAAATCCCAAGGGGAGACTAAGGGAGAACGAGTGGCCATCCCTACTGAGTTCTTCGCTAGAACTGCTCTTCCATCAAGCCTTGCTTTACATGGTTAGGTGAATAAGGGAGGCTGGGCCCATATGGTTAGCATAAAATTGGCCCCCAGGAAGTGCCCCATGGGCTTTTCAGCTGGTCCAGCCCCATCCTTATCCCATCCCTGTGGCTCCTCTTTTATTCCTTTGCCAGAAGTTTCCCTCTTCTGGGGCTTAGGGAATCAACTAACTCAACAAGGTGAACTTGACCCTCTGCGGGCTGTGGCTGGGTATCTTTATCATTATGCGGGCAGAGGCATGTCTCCCTCTGTGTACGATCCAGCCGTTCCACCTCCCTCCGCAAACATCCTGTTTGCATCCCTTCTGCCTTGAACAACAATGACAGCCAGCAATTCTATGGTACTTCTTATGCTCCTGGCACTGTTCTCAAGTTCTGAGAGTTCAATTCAATCCTCACAATGACCCGTAAGGTAAATAGTAGCATCTATTGTCATTTTACAGCAGATGAGGAAATCAAGGCATGGGGAAAGTAAAGAGCTTCTCCAAGATCGTACAGCTAGTAAGTCACAGAGGAAGGTTCAAAGTCAGAAGTCTGACCTCAGAGCCTATGCTTTTGACCTCCAAGGTACGCAGGGCATCGAATCTCTGTCAAATGCAGGAAAGCCTGCGACCATCAAAGGTGCAGTCTCTCTCCAGGCTCCTGGCCCAACATGGGGCAAATGGCTCAAGTAGGACAGCAGGAGCAATGAGCACGGGAGAGCAACCCTGACGGACACTCCGAGGCACAGCTTCAAAGGGCAAGCCTGAGCACAGCGGCCCCGGGAAAGAGCTGCCCAAGCGCACCAGCCTGGCATGTCAGCACGGAGGTGGCTGACTTGGAGCTGGGTTGCTTCTTGCCCTCACAGTCCACAGGGTGACAAGTTCTGCAAAGAGTGGCCAGAACCATGGGATTCAAGAAGAATCCTCATGTGTGCACAGCTTAGGAAGGACACACAGACACAGAGAATCCGTCTTTAAATAGAAAAGATAGCTCGCTCTCTCTCACACACACACAGGCACACCCACAGAAGCATGCACGTGTGCGGGCTCGCGCACACACAGACACACACACACACAGCCAGGGCCAGCAGGACAATGGAACAGACGCCTGAGCTGTGCTGATGGCAAAGGGAAGAAAGCTAGTGTCCTGGCAGCTCCTGACTTTCAGTTCCAATTTAAAATGTCTGAATTGGGAGCATGGACAAGCTCCCAAATTAGCTTTTTAAATAGAAGCTGAGAGTTAAAGGAAAAGCGGCCGTGTCATGGGGGAAAAGCAAGTGAAAATCCCGGCCAGGCCAGGCCAGAGGCAGAGAGGGGGAAAGTGAGGCCATGCAGGCCTGGAGAGGGCCAGTGGGAGGATGGCAGCCGCTGGGAGGGACAACACCTCCTGGACAGTGGCTCCTCCAGCTGCCAGAGTAAAGGAACCTTCTTTCTGCCCATCTCTTGCTCTCTTTTATTTTCCAGGTCACCTGGTTGTGAGAAGGGCAGGTAAATAAAAAGCTTACTGGCCTAGACGAGAAATTCAAGTCTTTCGTATTTCTCTCTAGAGCTACTTCTGTTAAATGATGAGATGGTAGCCTGGGAGGAATAGGGCCAGGTGTGTGTGAGGGGGTGGGGTTGGAGGTCTGAATCAGTGCCCTGTCTTCAAACAAGACTTTCAAGGCACAGGAGAGCACAGCTGTCCCATCAGTTGACCTCTCTGGAAGAGGAAGGATGCCCCCAGCTAACTTCCCAGAAGCCTCTATGCTTTGGGGCAAACCCAGCAACTTGAGCTATCCTAGGATGCCAAACAAAGGTGGGAATATACAAGAGAAATAAAATAGGGGGTTTTAACTCTCCCCACTTGGACCAGGTGGTGGAGAAAGGAGGGGAAGTGCCCCTCCCTGGACCTGCCCACCCAGAGTCTGGGCGGTCCCAGGGGGTCCTAGCAGCTAAGGTCTGTAGTTGTGAGAAAATTAGCTCTTCCCTGGAGGGAAGGGAGGAGGGAAGTGGGAGCAGCGCCAGGGCCTTCCCTGAATTCTTCCCCTGTCTGCCAGGGAGTGGCAGTGTTGTTAATCATTATTACTGTATGTAAATCAGTATGCAAATCCCACAGAGCTCTGGGACTCCTGGCAGATGCTAATGGAACCCACACCCACCTCTCGAAGGGCCAATTGTACACCTTTCAGACTGACACACTGAAGGGGGCTTTGGGGAAGGCGGGAGGAATCAGTGAAAGAGGGGCTCCAGCTTCCAGCAGCCCAGACCACAAGGAGTGACTGCCACCCCTTAACCTGGAACAGGGTTAGGGGTTCTCACAAGCCAGAAACCCCATCCGGACTCAGCGAGGTTCTTTCCAGCACACCCGCCCTCGCCTTCACCGCACACTTTGCTTTCCTCTAGCTGTCCGTCTCAGGCACACACCTCTCTACGCTCAGAACTGTGATCGCTCAAGCCCTGTGTTCTGGTCCCGCTGAAGGCAAGGAGCCGCCTGGCTTCTCGAGCGGCGGACGGAGATTCCGAGATTCCGAGATTCTGGGATTCCGGGCACCCGGGCCGCAGACAAGGAGAAAGCTGGAGCCGCCGGTCCGCACGGTCTGCGGGGACTGAACACTCCGCGCGCCGCGGACGGGAGTAGGGGAGGCTGGGCCCGATACTACTCTCCCGGGCTCGGGGGCTCCGCTGGGCTCCATCCGCCAGGTCCTATGGGCACGTGCCGACCGTCTGCTCCCCATCCTGGGTCGGGGCACCGGGCTCCGTGGGCTTTGGGGAGGGACCGAGGGATCGGGCGGATTCAGGCTGAGAGTTCATCCTCCCAAGTCCAGACTCTCGGACCTGGGTACTAGAACACGTGGCAGGACAGGAGCATGAATCCCTACCTTCGGGTCCTGCCCCTCGAGCCCCGGGAGGAGAGCGGCTCTTACGTGGGATCAGGGCAGTGTGAGTCCCCCTTGGGATCTCCAGCCCCGGCACGCGGAGGCACGCGGAGCTGAAGCCGCGGCGAGCCCCAGAAAGCTTGTGCGGTAGCAGGCTCCACCTCGCCAGGTGGCGGGGCTCGGCCGTGAGCAAGTGCTGGTGTCGCGTGGACAGTCGGTGAGAAAGAGACACCCAGCTAGCTCCACACACCCCCCCCCAAGCGCGCGCGCACACTAGCGCTCCGTGCAGCCTCTCCTCGGATCCCCAGTATATACGCCCCTGAGCTCACACTCGTGCCCACTCAATGCTCCGCCCCCACGCCCAAGCCGAGCTCACCTTGCCACGCTCACCCCCGTGCCCACCCTTGCCGGCACACGCGCTTCCACCCGCGCTGGCACACTCCGCCACCTCCAGGCACACCCTAGGATTCCTCCACTCGCCCGGGGAGACGCACCAGGCTCTGCCTTGTCTCCCCGTCCCCCGCTCGCGCGCGCGCCCCTATACACACACACACACACACACACACACACACACACACGCGCGCGCGCACTCACACACACCCTCGCACGGGGAGTCACACGCCCTCGCCCCGGGCACCCTCCCGCGGCGAGCCTCCAGGTCGTCCTCCTCTCTCCCTTGGCTGCCTGGCGGGCCGCGCTCTCGGGCCTGGCCTGGAGCCGCTCCGCCGGCGGGGATCGGCAGGGAGCGGAGGGCGCAGCCTCGCCGCCGCCCCCGGACTCTCCTCTCCGCCCCGCCCGCGCCGCGCCCCCACCGCCTCCCCCTTCGCGAGAGGGACCTCGCCAGGCAGCCGGTGGCCCGCCGGGCTCCGCTCCGCGCGGCGCCGGCAGCGGCGGGGGCAGGGCGCGAGCGAGGAAGCCCGCGAGCCCGCGAGCCCGCGAGCGGGGCGGCGGGGAGGGGACGCGCCGCCGAGCCGGGGCTGGAGCGGCGGCGGCGGCGGCGGCGGGGGAGGGAGGGCCCCACGGACCGAGGGACGCACGAACGGACCGAGCCAGGGAGGGAGCGAGCGAGACTTCGCCGGCGAGCGGCGGCTGCTGGGCGCTTCGCCGCGCTGCTGGGCGCTCGGCGCCTCCGCGGCCCCCGGCTCCCGGCCGCAGCTTCCTCGCGCGCGCGAGCGCGGGGCGCGGGGCCCGGGGCTCGCTTCGCCGAAGGTAAGAGGGACCCGACCGTGCCTTCTGGAGCCAGGAAGTGTGAGGAGCGCTGCTCCCACGCCTGTTGCTCCAGCTGCCCACGCGGCACCCTCCCACTCCTGCGCCCGGGTGGGTGGGCGCTGGGGCGCCGGAAGGATTGGGGGTGGGGCCGGCGCCGCGGGGGAGCAGGCAGCCGGCCCGGGGGCGTCGGTTCCCTACGGCTGGCTGTGCAGCCACCTCCGGGCAGCTCGGCGACGTGAGGCTTGGGGGGGTGGGGGTGTGAACCTCTGCCCTCTTTCCATTGGCCTGCCTTCCCTCGGGGGGTGCCTCAGGCAGCGCCCCGGGATCCGGCGGCAGGTGGCGACGGCTTGCTCGGTATCCCCGCTCCTTGCGAGGAGAGGACAAGAGAAATGGCTGAGGGTGGAAGCAGGGAGCAGTTTGGGGCGCTTCGCAAAGTTCTCCAGCCCGGCGAGCCTGCGGTGTGCATACCAGAGGCGGGGGGCCGCACATCTGGTCCTGCCCGACGCCGCTTCCACCCCGCGAGCTCTGGGAAAGGTCTTTAAGTGACACTGGGGCCAGTGCGGGCCGCGGGAGGGGGGGGGGGGGTTCGAAAGACTCGCTTTGGCGAGGTGTTTATAGTGGGGCTGGGGCGCAGAAGGGACAGGGCAGAGAAGTTACCTGTAATCAACTGAATTCCTGTCCTTGCTTAGCGTTGACATTTGAATTGAGTCCAAGAGGTTCTGCTTTTATCCCTGGGCAGCCTGATATGTCAGCAACAGGCTGAGGTTCCGGACCTGGAATCTTATAGCTCCGTTGTATTTCTGAAGAGAGGGTATCTGAACTTTCTTACGATCCTGTTTGTAAGACTGGGCTGGGGTTCCTCTGTGGTGCGTGTTGGTATTTTGCATGAATGTATGTGATGGTTAAATGTATGCGGTATTTACCGTTACTTCAAGGAAACCTGGATATTTAATGTCTATAGAAAGGGCGTGTAGGAATTCAATGCAAAGCATGTGTCCATTTCCCCATGGGGACATGTTGGCACACAGATCGGAATTGATGTGTTTATTTTTCCCAGTTGCTACTTGAAGGCAACAAAATGCAAGTACACAAGGGACCCCCAGAGGAAGAAAGATTAGTAGCTTGTTCCCTTTTGCTGTTGAGGAGACTGGAGAAAAAGGGAGTTCAGGAAAGTGCCCTGGCCAGCCTAGGAGTGGCAGTGTGGGAGAAGAGGATCTGTGTGCTTGTCCCAGGCCTGTACCTCAGGGATCCCCAGCCTGGCACCCTGTCTGTTTTGTGCCCCTCCATCCAAACCCTGTGGGCAGAGGAAAAGGCCCGCTGAATGGTCAGGACCCTCCCTGCCCCGAGACTGGCCCCATTCTGGTCTAAGAAATGTGTTGTAAAATTATGGAAGGTAAAAGTTTCCAGAGACTCTCCACACCCAGCACGCTACCGAGGTCACTGAAGGGCAGACCTTGGTGATGGGGTGCTTTGCTGCCCTGTGCCTGGGGTCAGGTTAGGTGTCAGTCCCCAAGACAGGCTGTCTCGTCACTTTGCCCACTTTGGGCCCTCTCCCTCCAAAATAGAAGCTGTTTAATAGGGCTGACTTTTTTACGGCAGGAGAATTTGTATTCCCCTCTTCTAGGATTTTTTGCCTTTGCCATTTTAGCCCTCACCTGTTTTAAATGGCTCTTCCCCGGCCTCCCCCCACCCCCATCTTTCCCACTGTCAAACTCTTTCTGCCAAAAGCAAAAATAGCTTCAGATTTTTCATTTGTAAAGCGTCCACGTCCTAGTAAAACCTTGGCATTTGAGGCGTGTGCCATGCCATTGGCTGGAAATGGGGCCGCACTCTTGCGCCTGTTGCTGGAATTCATAGCTGGGTCTGCTCCACAAGGTGTTGGCGCCTGTCAGGGGGCGAGAGCTACACAGAGTGCCGTGGAGAAGCCCTGCTTAAACAGGGTCACATCTGTGGGCTTGTGTGGAGGCTATATGGCCTTGGGCCTGGTATCAGATGGGAAACTTTTCCTCCCCTTCCAAACCTCACCACCCCCTTTACACACACACACACACAAACACACACAGAAAGTAGCAGTGGGGTAATGCTCCTTTGGGGTACCTCTTACCAGGGGAACAGGGATTGAGCCTCTGGAGATGGCCTGGCTTTTGCTTGGCCTTCTTTGGGAAGATTGTCCTGGATTGGTTGGGCCTTGGGACTAGAAGCTTTTATGATAGACAGGGGTTGTTTTTCCTTCCATATAACTCTCAGTTATTCATCTGCAAGCCATAGATGAGGTACTCATTGCCCTTGAGAAGAGGAGATGGGCCTGAGGTGGAGAGGGTAAAGGGGTGGGACTCAGCTTGTCAGGGACAGATGCCAGCCACTGAGGGTTGGTCAGGCTGGAGCCGCGTTGGGAGACTGGAAGGGGAAGGGCGCTGGCCCGGCCCGGTGCAGAGCTGCATATCGGGCCCGAGCAGTGTGCTCACGGGGTGCCTCCTAGCTCAGCAGTCTCATGCCTTACTCTTTGCTGCCCGAACCCCCTCAAGGTCCTGCCTCTCTGAGCTCCATTTTGGGATAAAGCAAAGATGTTAAGTAAGGGTCAGAGGTCCAGGGTGCAGTGTCTGGGAGGAGGCCAGGAGGCCTCTGCAGGAGAACCTGGTCTCAGATGGCCTCAAGCTCTGAGTTGATGCAGGTTGTGTACCCTGTTCTGGGCACCAGCCTCATCAGGAATTCCCAGAACTGCGTCTTGTGGCGATGAGGCTCCGGTGAAGTCTGTCCCCACAGCAACAAACCCAGATGCTCTACTTCCTGCTTTGCATGGGCAGCTGTTCGGAGAGGTCTCAGGAGCTCCAGCCTCGTGTCCCGGATCCTGGCAGTCAGGGATGCCTTGAGCCGAAGGGCTCCTTGTCACTTTCTTGTCCAGCTCTCTCCTCTGACAGAGGAGGACTCTGAGGTGCAGGGCACCTTGGGGGCTTGGTTTCACCAATGCAGGAGAGAAGTGACACGGAACGCAGAGCTCCCTGACCTGCTCTTCACTGCCTGGGCCGGGGTGAGGGGCATCTCTGCAGCCTGCTCTCTGCTGTGAGGAACATCAGTATCTGCTTACACTTAGGTCAGGAGAGCCATCCGGTAGTGACTCGGTCAATGACCTGCTTGAAGAATCATCAGCTCCTGCATAACGTGGGATTCAGCCCCTCGGAAGGGAGATCTGAGTCTCAGCTCCCTTCCTGAAACTGATGGGCGGAAACGTCCAAGTCATAGGATTTTCTGTGAGGATAAATTAAACTGTTGCTGCAGAAGTGCCTAAAACGTGCCCAGAGCCTCGTCAGCACACCATCGATACGCCCTGGACGTGAATTGGAATTACTTGGGACCGAGGCGTGCATTGCGGGCTTGCTTGTCCGACCGCCCTTGCTCCCTGGAAAACCCAGCGAAGAGTGCAGGAAAGGACTGCAGATCCTCCCGAGAGCCCAAAGAAAGTATGGGAGTGAGCAGGGTACATTTCTGGAAAAAGATATAAAATGCGCAGGGTGTGTTCCCAGATCCATCAGGGCCTGCAGCTCCCCACCATGGGGAATGAACAACCCCCCTGTTCTTTTGCCATAATCAAGAGCTCATCAGGCTTGTGCTGTTTTTCTGTTCTCTGAGTGATGACATTTATAGGCAATGTCATTGTCATTCCTGTTGTCTTCTGCGGCATCTGAATCAACCTCCCTTTATGAGGGAGCAGAGGCACCTGTGACTATCCTCCTTAGCATGCAGATGAGGAAACTGAGGCAGAGATTGGCTCCTTGAGAAAACCCGCCTGAGAGCACAGTGAGTCAGAGCACTTCAGTTGGATTCTTTGGATTCTGGTCCGGCTGCAGAGTTTGCTGTTTGTCAGGAGAGAGAATATCTACCCTTGAACCCCACCCCCTTAGCAAGGCATGGAGTAAGATTGATAGAATGTAAATGACATGTATAAAACCCGGGTTCCCAGTGGGAAAACCTCCCAGTGCCCCATGCTGAGCTGCCCCCCAGGCTGTCGGGTAAAGATGGAGGTGTTGTGGTCTTTACCTTCAAGGAGCTGACTGTGGGACGGGCAAAACAGGGCGGTACCCTTGAACCCCACATGGAGACTGCCTGGGTTTAAATCTCTATGCCTTCTTATCACAGCCTTCGGCCAGTTATTCAAATTCCTCATGATTCCTCTTCTTCATCGGTGACACAGGGACGACAGTGGTGTCGGTGGGGTGGGTTGAGATGGTGCCTGGCACTGAGCCAGCCCTCTGTAATCATCAGCGCCTGTCCCTCTCTGGACAGGAAGACCTAAGAGTAGTCAGGTAGCATTGTAGGGGGCAGGGGGCGTTAGGCTGCCTGAGGTGGGATCCCTGTTCTATCCCTTTCCGGCTGGCAGAGTGCCAAAGCTCAGACTTCTTCCTAGGTTGCTGTGAGGGTAACAGGAGATGATCTGAGGGAGACAGTGCATAGAGTAAGTGCAAGATGATTGTTAGTGACGAGTATTAATTGGATGCATAGAAAGTGTCTCACAATCCAGCCCAGGGGGCCAGAAGTGCTGGAGAAGAGAGGCAGACAAAGCACCGGGAGCCCAAAGAGGGAGAGCATTTCAAGGTGGCAAGAGAAGGGGGCATGGCGGAGAGGATGGGGAATAGGGAGGCGAATAGGATGGTTGAAAGAAAAGGATATTCCCCACAGAAGGAGGAGTGCCCAGAAACAGACCCCCCCCTCCCCATGCCCAGTCGGTGCATGAGCCGCTCTGCTCTTGTTGCTGGAGGCTGGGGCAGGTGCATGGGGCACAGGGCATGGGGCACGGGCCAGAATGGTCAGCCAGGATCCGTTTGCAGCAAGGCTGGAATGCTGGGCCAGAGAGTTCGGACCTGAGATCATAGATTGTGGGATTCAGCACCACCAGAACCTGGCTTTAGGGAGCTCACCCTGAGCAGAATGGATTTCTGGGGACCAGGAGAAACAGGGGTGGAGGGTCGGGGTGGGATGAGAGAGATGAGCAGGCCAGTGGGAAGGGAAGGAAGGAGGCCTGAGGGAAAGAGGGCCATCATGAAGGCAGTAAGAGCTGTTGTCTCCTTATTGGGCAACCCTTTGGGTGAAGCAAGGAGGAAGATGGCCAAAGGGACAGGCCTGGGGTTAAGACAGCCAGGAACAAAAGGCTGACTGAGGAGCAGCTGTGGGCAAGGAGGTAGGATCGGTTTGACCTTGTCCAGCGTCAGGGGCATCCAGATGGGGACACTCTAGAGGCAGCTCAGGACTGAGAGGAGGTGGAGATCTGAGAGCCTAGAGGAGTTGGTAGTCAGGAGAAGGAAACAGGTTTAGAGGGAAAGATGAAGATCAAAATCCCATTTACAAGATAAACCTCTGCCTCATTCATTTCAACATAGAGTCAAGCCAACCCGAACTCCAGAGGGTCCAAATCATTCTGAGAGAGGATTGGTCCCGTGTGCCAGTTTAGGATCAGTGAAAATGAGTGTGTCAACCCCAAACAATTTCCTGGTGCTGTTACGTGTGTTTCTGTGTCACCACATGTCTTCCCACAGATGGTAACACATTTGGGGATTCAGAGTCATTTCAGTATCATCCTTAAAAAGCCAGATTTGGGAAGGTAAATCTGTTTCTCAAAGCCAAAAATAATTCTCCGAGCCCTTGTCCCTCCCCATCCCCACCCCCACCCATCCATGCAGGTGATGGGGAGATGTGTCCGCGGTGTGGTTCAGAGTCTGCTGGGGGAAGGGATGAGGCAGCCCAGGGCTGGAGTGGAGCCGGGTGAAAGGGGCTGGCATGGGAAAGAGTATTGTTACATAACCCGAGGGAGCTATGGATGGTGGGCAGATGGAGATGGGAGGCGAGGAATCTGGAGATGGCAGAGTGTGGATCAGCTTCCTCTGGGAGGGAGAGGGACAGCACGGAAGGCAGGTGAACCAAGAGCCCAAGACCCGCTTTACAAGGTGGTGAAGGAGCCCTGCCCAGCCTCACAGCCTCCCCCACATTTTTCTGTCCTGGCTCTGAGGGGCACGGATGGATGCTAAGTTGCCAGCTGGCCCAGAGAGTAGCACACCAGGGACTGCCTTCTCCATGGGACTCGGGGGAAAGAACCGTACCAAGCTCTGGGCCTACCATCTTCACCCGCCATCTAGGAGAACTTCCCAGACATAGGCAGGCCCAGCCTCCCACCTCACCAATGAGGAGTAGAAAGAATATGTTTACCTGATCTCCCTCACCCACTCCCCCATTCCTGATTACCCTGGTGGGTGAAGAGTGAAATAAAAATTAGCATGTTTATCCCACTTTTAAATTTGTTTAATGAGAACTCATTTACCCTCTCCCAATTTAAATTCGTAATAACGCCATAACCTTTCAGAGCTGATTATTACCCGCACCTTCCCAGATCTTCCTACCAAAGAGGCTTTCCCTCCAAATGCTCCTGAGCCTTCCTGGAACTTGACAGTTTGTTGGGCGGTCAGCAACATCTGGCAAGCCCACACGGCTGCACTGGCCTGGCCCAGGTGCTCTCTCTAGGAGGGGAGGGAAAAAGAATCAAGTCCCCTCCCTTGGGTAGTGCCTTGGGTTCCACTGATCTGCCATCAGGACTTTGGCTGTCTCTCACTCAGCGCTGACCCCGCCCCACGTCCCATTTCCTCCCGGGGCGGGGAGGCAATCGCAGGCTCACAGGCTCCTCTGCTCTCTCCTCCTGTCTTGCAGGGACCGCGGGACTGACTCCAAGCTGGTGTGCCAAGCCTCCGAGCAGCAGCGGCTGGCCCGAGAGCTGGAGTCGTCACCATGGCGGCGGGCGTGGCGGCCTGGCTGCCCTTCGCGCGGGCGGCGGCCATCGGGTGGATGCCGGTGGCCAACTGCCCCATGCCCCTCGCCCCCGCGGACAAGAACAAGCGGCAGGATGAGCTGATCGTCCTTAACGTGAGCGGCCGGAGGTTCCAGACCTGGCGGACCACGCTGGAGCGCTACCCGGACACGCTGCTGGGCAGCACGGAGAAGGAGTTCTTCTTCAACGAGGACACCAAGGAGTACTTCTTCGACAGGGACCCCGAAGTGTTCCGCTGCGTGCTCAACTTCTACCGCACGGGGAAGCTGCACTACCCGCGCTACGAGTGCATCTCGGCGTACGACGACGAGCTGGCCTTCTACGGCATCCTGCCCGAGATCATCGGCGACTGCTGCTACGAGGAGTACAAGGACCGCAAGCGGGAGAACGCCGAGCGCCTCATGGACGACAACGACTCGGAGAACAACCAGGAGTCCATGCCGTCGCTCAGCTTCCGCCAGACCATGTGGCGCGCCTTCGAGAACCCGCACACCAGCACGCTGGCCTTGGTCTTCTACTACGTGACTGGCTTCTTCATCGCCGTGTCAGTCATCACCAACGTGGTGGAGACGGTGCCGTGCGGCACCGTGCCCGGGAGCAAGGAGCTGCCTTGCGGCGAGCGCTACTCGGTGGCCTTCTTCTGCCTGGACACGGCCTGTGTCATGATCTTCACCGTGGAGTACCTCCTGCGGCTCTTCGCGGCGCCCAGCCGCTACCGCTTCGTCCGCAGCGTCATGAGCATCATCGACGTGGTGGCCATCATGCCCTACTACATCGGCCTGGTCATGACCAACAACGAGGACGTGTCGGGCGCCTTCGTCACGCTCCGCGTCTTCCGCGTCTTCCGCATCTTCAAGTTCTCGCGCCACTCCCAGGGCTTGCGGATCCTGGGCTACACGCTCAAGAGCTGCGCTTCCGAGCTCGGCTTCCTCCTCTTCTCCCTCACCATGGCCATCATCATTTTTGCCACTGTGATGTTTTACGCCGAGAAGGGCTCCTCGGCCAGCAAGTTCACGAGCATCCCCGCCTCGTTTTGGTACACCATTGTCACCATGACCACGCTGGGGTGAGTCCGCGTTGGTGGCGGGTTGGGCGGAAGGTTAAGTGGAAGGGAAACTTGGCCCGGGAGCGGGATCCGGCAGACAGGGGACGGAGTCGCCTGTCAGGGTCATAGGAGCGAGGGGAGTTGTCTCATCCAACCGAGGAAAGCGCAGGGGTGATTTGGGTGATTCGTCTGGGAACGAGAGCTCGCTCTGGATTGAGTTTTCTTGGGGAGGGGGGCGGCGGCATGCATTTTATAAAACATGGGAAATGAAGACGTTAGTTCTCTTTTCAGCCATGCCTTCCGTGTCTGTGTGTGGGGTGGAGTGAGTCGCGGGTGCTGCATTCTGAAACGCATTTGAGCTTGTAAGGGCAGCAGGTGGGAAGGAAGAAGGGCCGGAGGAGTTCGGGGAGTGCCGTAAGGAGGGTGCACAGTTGCATTAACCAGAACGAACGGAGAGCACTTTCTCTGGATCCTTCCTGCGTTTCTTCTCAGTCGTGTATCTGCAGGCTATCTCTCTTGGGCTTTACTCCCCCCGCCCCCCTGCCCCGCCAGAGATGCTCAAGAGTTCAGTAGCTCTGAGCAGACTTTCTCGAAGTGACTCTGAACTTGGGTTTTCTGCAAAGCAGGGCACCGGACTTACTTTTATTTCCTCACTGAAGGAGGAGTAGCTTTGCTTTCTCGGCCTGACTCTGTGATTGAATGACCCGGCCTACCTGGGCCATTGTGAGATGGTCTGAAGGGATCATGGGTTCAGCCCCCAAAGCAGCAGGACCATCCGGGAGAGGGAGAGGCGCTCAGCAAGGCCATGGGTGACTCCATCTCTTCCGCCTCCCCGAGGTCCCTTTTCTAGCTGTGGTCACAGAAATGTATTTATGGGGCTGGCCTGCAAAGCTTTCTATCCGAGGAAGGGGCTCAGGAAGGAGATTGCAATCTTCCCCCCTAACAGGATTAGAGCCAATGGAGGCAACTTTATGGAGACATGTATTTTTTAAGGGTTTCTGCTTTGGCCGTTGGAAGTCATTGAGGCTAATGCAAAAATCCCTTTACAATTCATATGCTGGGTCTGTATTTGCTTAGGATGGGAAGCATTATATTGCTGATGGAGAGTTCATGAAGCTTTTTATTTGGTCTTTGACAATTTGGTTGGTAGCGTCCTGGTGATTCGATTTTTTTTCCTGGCTGACACCCCGCGGCGCTGGTGTCGGTTTTTCCATAGTGCTGTGTGTGCTTATTGGGAATGACTGAGCAGGTGAGGGGACCTCTTAAAATGATTACATTTGTCATTGTGCCACACGAGAGGGGGGCGCGAGGGGTGTCACTGTCCATTTGTGGAGGCTACATTGAATGGGGGCATGCCATTTCCCTCTTGTCTGTCTGACACAGGCCATCCTGCCCCTTCCTCTCTCTCCGACACACACACAGTTCTTCGAACAGCCACTCACAGCCGGGGTTGGTAGGAATATCTGGTTGTTTTACCTTGTCTCTTAGCACAGTAGGATATTTAAGGATAAAATGGCCTGCTCACCATGTCAGGAGAAGACGCAGCTTTGCCCTTTGGAGACTGACCCTAACCGTCCTTTCATACTTTCCTAAAAGGGACACCCCCCCCCTCCAAAGTCCAGGATCTCCCTGGCCCCAGTCCTGACGTGGCTATGACTATTCATTGCCCTATGTGTCCTTTGATGGGACTTATGACACTAGAGTGATGCCTCAGGACTGCCATGGGGACAAAACAGGGCAGATGGATGGATGTCAGAGTTAAAGTGCGATCGTTTCAGAGGAGATCGATGGAAACTTCGGAGACCACCTGCCTTTTACTTTTTATTATTAGTATAACAGCATATGTGTGTCTACTGTGTGTCAGCGGTGCACTAAGCACTTTGCATATATTATCCCTCTGAGTCTTTACGACAGCCCTGCAAGGTAGGAAAAACGCCATCCAACTTCACAGATGCAGCAGGCGAGGCCCAGAGAGGTCAAGTAGATTGTTGTCGTCATACAGCTGATCAGGGGCAGAGCTGATTTTCCAATGCCAGTCTGGCTGTCTCCAGCGCCCATTCCCTGTTCACGTGCCAACCCGCTTGTCCATATACCGTTCGGGGTCGTGGGTGGAAAGCAGACCTCCAGGGTTACTTCTTTTACATTATGGCCTCGGGGGTTAGTTCATTCAAAGCGTGTTGCTCTTGAACAGGAGCACAGTGAGTACCACAGCCACTGCCTTAGGCACGCACACAGGGAATTTGTAAATGAAACATTTTCATCTTGCCAGTTCAAATGCTGCCTTGGAAATCAATGACTGCATTCCTGGCAAAATCCACTGTTTCCCTGTCGCTAGGGAGGCCACTGATTTCCTTTAGCATCCGCCCCATAGGTCAAGGGGTGAGTCCAGTGTCAGGGGACGGACAATCTTGGCCTGTATTTACTTTCAGGGGGCAGGAAGGGGATGGCTGGGAGTGAAGATGAAAGGGGAAAAGGGAGAAGCGTGTTTCCCTGATGGCCCTGTGGACTCCTCGCCTTGCTCTTCCCATGCCTCCAAACATCTGGTCTCTAGGAGGTATAAGAATGAGCAGGAAAAGAAGCCTTCCTTCTGTAGTGTTTTCCTTAACCTCGGATAAGTAATGGGACAGCAGGCTTTTTCTTCCCATCTGCCCCGGCTGGTGTGGTCAAATGCTGGATTGGGCTACTACGACTTCTTCTTGAGTTGGCAAATGGAACCATCGCCAGGATCGCTGTCTGGTTATACATAGAGGATACTTGGCAAAACCTTTTTTAACGGCTTGGTCAATGTGAATGGGGCGCCTTTTCCATTTGCCTGGCCCGATACTGTTCTCAGTCCTTTCCAGACCTGCCCGTCCTCTTTCTAGGGTGGACATAAGATGCGTGCTCTGGCCCAGCCCTGGTCCTGGGGCAGAGGAGGGCAGCCTTCACCTGGCCTCTGGTCCATCCCCTGGGACACTCTGCAGCATTGTGGTGGTGGTAGTAGGGGGTGTGGGGGGGTAGGTGATCTTCTTGTCTGCTTGGAGGTCTTCCCAACTCAACCCTGGAAACGTTTCCCTCTCCCCTGGCTGGCTCCGACCCTGAACATATTCACTGGCTAGTTTCAGGCCTAAACCATCCTCAAGAACCCTTCTTTTTCTTACTCCTTACTGGCATTTGAGACCCCAAGTGGTTGTGGAATACCAGGGGCCAGTATTCTGCCACATTCCACCGTCTGTCCAAGTGCTTCCAACAGGTCCCAACAGACACTTTGTTCTTCCCGTCTTCAGATCCTCCCTGCCCTAATTCTGCCCCAAGTTCTGGTTTCAGTCTGGCAGAAACTGTCTTGGCTCCTTTGCAGAGGAGGGCCAACTGACAGGCCATGGGGCTGGACCGAGGACCGATTTGCTGAGGGGAGTTCATGCTCCCTCGCTCTGGTTCCTAACTCTGTCCTCTTTCCCAGGACTCACTGATGTGTTACTCAGGTGTCCTCCAGGGAGGAATTTCTTGGAACTGATTATTTCTGTTTATTTAATATCTCAAACTACCTTAAGCACACAGAACAATAACGGCCCAACTGCCACCAAGGCTCAAGGATGACTTACCTTTGCAGCCTCCTCGGCTGGTGGGGAAGACCCCCATGGCCAGCTCATGTTTCCCTTATGCTCCCTTGACCGTGAAGCTCCCACATGCACCACGAAAGGATTACTGTTGGTGCTTATAATCGCTGCTATAAATAAAATCCTCAATTATCTCAATTAACAGAGGAAAGGGATAACGCAGAACTCCCAATATTAAATAAGACCAACATACCTAGTTCATGGAGATATTCTATGTTGTAGACCTTTCAAAGCAGATTTTCCTTCTGAATTTTGTTTGACTTTGCTTGGCATCATGATTGGCCTAGACTGAGTCAGTCTGTGGGTGAGGCTCCAGTTCAGTGTGTGGAACTGGGGAGCATGCGGAAGTGGGGAATGTGAGGAAGGAAAGCCTTGCAGAGCAAGCAACTCCCAGGGCCGTCAAGAGCCAGCTCTGAGACTGGAGAGGATGAGGTCTTCTTGGCTGTCTTCAGGGTGGGGGCTTGGGAAGGGCCCCGAGCAGCCTTGTTTCTGGTGCGATGGCCTGCTGCTTCCAGGTTGGCTTGCTTATGTAATCGAGAACGGCAGCCTATCTGTCACCCCATGGCCTGAGATGAGAGAGCTTTTGACAGTGTCCAAAAATCCCTTTAACGAAAACAGAATCGATTTTTACTTCTTCCAAGCATGAAGCAGTCTCCAGGTGATTTGCATTTCCCTTTAAAACATAATCCTGGAAGGGGCCTGCCTGAGGTTTTGTGAGACTGGGAGCCAGGCCTGGACAATCAATACAGGCACATCACAGAACGGGGTGCTTGACCAGGTTTACCCCCCACCCAGTGCAAGAAGTAGAGCCAGTCTGAGACCTGGTTAACCCTTCAGTCCCCCAAATTCCAGCTGCATCTTCATCCCCTGCCTCTGGGGCCCAGCAGCCCTCCTCCCAACTCCCAAGTGCCTTGTCCCAGGACACTAGCCAGCTGTGCCTACCTGGAGGGTGGTGTGTCCCTGCCCAGGGCAATCTGGTCATAGCCGCATTTATGGGGAATGAATGACTGCAGATCTTTTCTTGGTTTGACACTTCTTTTTTTTTTCTTAATTTTTTATTTCTTTTCAGTGTAACAGTATTCATTGTTTTTGCACCACACCCAGGGCTCCATGCAATCCGTGCCCTCCCTAATACCCACCACCTGGTTCGCCCAACCTCCCACCCCCCCGCCCCTTCAAAACCAACAGTTCTCTGATGCTGCAATTCCCAAGAGAAAACACAGATCCACATCCCAACAAGGAATCTTGCATTCATTCAACATTTATTGAGTGCCTGCTGTGTGCCAGGCCCTGCAAATACAAAGCACCATGATTGCACATCAGCCCAGCATAAGGTCCAGGCAGAATGAATTGAATGAGACCCACTTCTCTTCCTTTGGACTAAAACAAGAGATGGAGGAAAGAGCAGTAGACCGAGGGTCCGAAAAAGAGGCCTTTTCTCATATTCTTCCTGCCACTCCAGAGACAAGCCCTCACTGTACTCTGTGTCTGGCTGACTCCCTTCATCCTTCACAGCTCAGCCCCTACATCATCTCCTCCAGGAGGCCTTCCTGCCACCCCCAGGCCCAGGGTGTACTAGGTACCACTCCACTTGCTTCCTACTGCGGCCTGGACATACCTTTGTCTTGTCAGTTGCCACATTTTGTTAACCTGATCTGCTTATGTGTCTTTCTCCCAGGTTGTGAGCTCTTCAAGGGCAGGTTTCAACTGCAGAGATCATTGTGTGATCCGTGCCTAAGCCGGGGTCTCCCTAGATTGCTGTTCAGCTAAACAGGGTTGCACCCCAGTTTTCCTATCTTCATTTTCCTCACTTGCTAACCATGTCCTGGCCATTTTAAGAACCAGTGGGAGTGCTATCCGAATGTGAGCTCTTTGGTCATGTCAGACAAATATCCATTTCTGGGCAGGGGGGAGATGGGGAGGCCAAGCAGTACGTTGTCTAGTTTGGATGTCAGCCTTAGCTTGGTGGGGCCTTTCTTGCACTGGAGGTTTCAAACCTCAATCTTCACTATTTTGGGCCACTTGGCCATGCTTCCCGCAACAGACTCTGGGACCAAGGAGAAACAGGAAGGGAGCCAGAGATAAGTGCCCCCATCCATGAAATTCTCCGTCATTCGATTCTTTGGGCAACCAATATTTATTGCATAGCCAGTAGGTACTAGGAACATGGCAGCCAACACAGTAGTCTCTGATCTTGTGGGGCTTACATTCTGGTGGAGGAGCCCAGGTAGTATATAGATCAGCAGATAAATACCAGTTCATGGTACAGAGAAAAATAAAGCCTGGGGGGATAAGCCGGGAGTGCCGAGTGCCGGCAAGGTGGTAAAAGGAGGGAGAGTTGCTATTTTGTGTCGGGACCTCAGGTGATATTTGAGCAGAGACCTGAAGGAATGTGGGTAGCTTAGGAAAGAGCATTCCAGGCGAAGAGAGCAACAAAAGCAAAGGCCATCAGGCAGGAGAGGCTTTGGCATGCTATTCTTGGAATAGCTACAAGGTCCTAATGGTCAAGCGGCAGGAGCAGGGACCAAGTACAGGAGGTAATGGGGGAAACAGCTCCTGCGGGGCCCTTGGGGTCAGAGACTCGGCCCTTTGCCTTTTTCTCTGCCAGAAATGGAAAGCCACTGGAGGGTTTTAAGTAGGCTTCACTTAAATTTGCAAAGGATCACTCTGGCTGCTGGGTAGTGAATACCGACGTCTAGGCAGCCAGTGATGGTGGCTGGGCCGAGGGTGCTGGTGGCGGGGAAGGGAGCGCTGAGAGATGCTGCGTGTAGTCAAAGGCAGGGGCAACAGGGAGGGAGCCATGCTGGTCTTGCCTCTACCACGCCCAGGGCTTTCCTCGCTCCCCTATCAAGGACTGGCCCAGGAAGACATGGTCCCAAAGACCTTCTCCACCCCTGCGAGAAGCATTTCACAAGAAGGGGCGTCTTGCAAGAAGTTGGCTTCAAGGTCCAGGGCAGCAAGACCCCAGCATGGATGGAGCGAACCAGCCCCAGAGCCCAAGTTGGAGTGTGGATGTCTGAGAGCCGGGCTGGGGCTGTCTGCCAGCAGGAGCGTCTGTACCTGGATTGGGATTTCTTTTCTTTTTTTTTTAAAGGGTTTATTTACTCATTTATTTATTTATTTAGAGCACGTGAGTGGGGGAATGGGTGGAGGGAGAGGGAGAGAGAAAATCCCCAGCAGACTCTGCCCTGAGCGCAGAGCCAAGTGTGGGGGCTTGAACCCATGACCCTGAGATCGTGACCTGAGCCGAAACCAAGAGTCAGAAGCTTAACTGGCCGGGCCACCCATGCACCCCTGGGGTTTCCTTTCAACACAGGCAGCAAGTACCCAGCACCTGCCAAGGGCTGGGCACCGTGCTTACCACCCTGGGGGACAGTCTTGGTTCAGAAAGGGAGGCGGAGGTCCATGGCTGGAATAGTAGCTGTGACGGAGGGGTGGGCAGGGTGTCGGGGCTGCAGGGGGGAGAGATGGAGTCCCATGGGTGGTACAGGAGACTTTTGGGGGCTTCCCACTAGAACCATTACTTTCGATCAGTCTTCCAAGCCAGCAATTCAAATTGCTCCAGTTTTGGGGAGGGGCTCTTTAGGGAGGCTGGTGCCCATTTCACAGCTCTCTCCCTAAATCTCTCAAAATCAATCTTAGTCTCCCTCCCTCTCCCTCTCTCCCTCTGTTTGCTTTTGTTTGGGTTTCCCTCTTTAAACACACCCATAAACACAAACATGATTCTTCCCGAGGAGCAGCAATTATTCTGCCTGAAAATAGTGTAAATAAAAGGCAGCCCGGCCCTCCCTCTCCTCAGGGAAGGGACCCAGAACTCCTCAGTAACTCCTCGAGTATTTTTGCCTCTCTCACCCGGGAGGGACCTCCTGTTCCAGACTGTACAGGACTCTGGTCCACATACTGTCGTGGCCAGGAACATCCCTGTCCCCTCCCCCACCCCCTCCCTGGGCAGGGAGAGGAGCAGAGACTTAGTTGTGAGGCTTCCAGCCCCTTTGCTTGGGCAGGTGCCCCCTGAACACAACCAACTCCTTCCCAGAAGCTGACAACATACTCATGACCTAAGCACCTTCTGGTGATATCCAAACAGTTTCTCTTTTTTAGAAGTAGGAACCAGTCTCCCAGCAATCTCTGTTGGAAAGGGGTGTTCCATGGTGACCTCAGAACAACGGGGACTTGTTTGTGACAAGGAGGAAGGAGTTACCACAGTGCCTTGGAACACCCAGAGTTCCGGGCCAGAGGGTTCAGAGATGGTGACCTCCAAGTTGAGTCCCGTGCTTGGGCCTCTATCCAGCCTGCATTTCCCAGGCGGGGGAACCGAGGCCTCTTTTCCCCAGCCCCTGCTTCCCTCTGCCCAGTGCCATGCAAATGATGGGTGCCTGGGAAGATGGGGGTGGCCAGGGGGAGGGAAGATAACTCAGCCTCTGCTGACCATGACTGGATGGAGGAAGATCGCATCTGGCTCATGTAATCATATTCTGGGTGTCAGGACTGGAATGAGTATCATTAAACTGAATCAGAAAAATCGTTTTAATATAAGTGCCACCTTACACACAAGCTAGTTGATGGAGAGATGGATGAGGCTGGGGACGCCTCCTTTGTAATGTGAAGCTGTAAAATCCCATCACCTTCATTATTTCCCACGGAGCCAACGCATCAGAATGCCCACGAGCAGCAGAACAGCTTGAATTTAATATACAGAAAGTCCAATCAAACAATAAATGGATGGAACTATATAAAGAAACCATTTTCTGGGAGGCTGGTTCCATTCTCTGGGACTCAGCTCCCTGACACATGAAATGTGCATCAATTTTCCCCAACTGATGCAGCTGCGGAATCACCCCATGTGATATTTGTTTGCTTCAGAAGTGGGAGAGGGGAGCTTGCCCCCCTACATTATCTGGCTATCGATGCAGAATTGCAAATCTCATTGTCTTTGATTCGCGCCCGGTTCCCGGTGGCACAGCGAGGGCTGGATGCCCAGCCCTCCTGCACCCCAGAACCTTGCTCGGTCCCAGTGAGGCTTTGGTATCGTCCTTAAACAGAAATCAATTCTGGACCCTGCGCTGATGGGGGCTGGGATGTATCTACCCTTTGCGGTCGTCCGAGAGAAACCGGCCAGAGCCTTAGCCGTGCAGACACACGCCGAGTGCCCGCGACAGCGTGACTGTCCAGTCTTGCCTCGAGATTGTGCAGGGCAGACGTTCCATCCCACCCTGGACCCTCCCACCAGCCAGGCCTCCATCATTCCTTCCATTCCTCTTGCTCAGCCAGCTCCCAGGACTGACCAGCCGACTGGGCCCACAAAGTTAAAAGGACACATCCGCTCCTCCACGGTCCTGCGATATGTGTCAAAGACTGGCGATGATAATGCTTTTATGCTTCTGGCGGGAGATTCTCTCCAGCATCATGGTGTCATGGGTAACTTAGAGTTTCCCATAATTACAGGCTCAGAGCTGTTGAGAAGTATCATTATTTTATTTTTACTTCTTCCTGGTTGTGCATACTTAAGCAGAAAAAAAAAAGTAGGGGAGTTTTAAACTAAATGATATTAAAACCACAGACAGCATGAATCTCGGTACAGTTTGACAAATATGATACTTAGTATTTGTGATGCTCCCTATTAGCCGGTGTTGGGGAAACAGAAATAAATAAGCCCTCGCTCCTGGTCCTAAGAAGTTTATAATACAGCAGGGGATTTGAGTATGTTTACGAGCAGACAAGAGAGGACGGGGCATGTTCCAAATGATCAGGAAGTGTTTGGCAGAGAATAAATGCTTAATAAATATTTGCTGATGAATGAGTGATTGGCTTCACGGAAAAGGTGACATTTCAGCTAGACCAACAACGGTGGGTAGGATTTTGAGATGCGGAAATGGGAAATCCAAGTAAATTGCAAAAGGGCACGGTGCTTGGGAGCTTAACCAATATGCTGCTTTGCTGGGGGTTAGGGCATATGAGGGGTCTGGCTGGAGGTAAGCAGGAATAAAAGGCTTGCTAGAGACACGGAGGGCCTAAACTATTAGGCTAAGGCATTTATCTGGTGGGCATCAGGGAGTCACTAAGGGTGGTGGTCCTTGTTGCAGTGATTAGGAAGATTTATTTGGAGTGGTCTCCTGGGTGAATGTTAGAGCGGGCCCTGACCCATTGTGACGTCAGCAAGCGGACTGATCAGGAAGACGTGCGGGACGCCTGTTGTGGGATGGTCACAGTGGAAAGGGACAGAAGGAGGTAGAGTGGAAAGGCATCCTGGGGAAGAGAAGTCTAAGTGAAATCTGGGATCGTGAGACTGGGTGATTGGGGAGGGGGAGACAGCGAACGTCAGAGGAGGAGCAGTTTGGCAGAAAGGCAAGGGAAAATAGAGACTGTGAACTTGGCTTTGGACCTTGGTCACTCGCTGTTGGCCCTGGGTGGCTTGGAGGCAGCTGGCAGGCGGTGGGAAGGTAGGTCTGGAGCTTAACACAGAGAAGGGGTCTAGCGGGGCAGCTTTGGAATGGGCTGCAGCGGGGAATAGATGTTACCAGCGAGAACCGAAGGGAAGGTGGAGGAGAGGCCCCACGTCCCTGGCACTTTGCCTCCTTCAGGAACACGGCTGCTATCCGTGCGGTGACTTTGCCGACACTTCCGTTCAGCTTTTCTCCTTGGCCTGTGGGCGTTCCCTGTCCTCCTGCATCTCTGCTGGGGCCAAAAGGTCGTATCGGTTTTCTGAGTCAAACAAGGTTTTCTTTTAGTTTCCTACAACGCTAATTAAATAAACAGCTCTGACCCAGGAAGGCAAAATTGGTTTAGGGGCTTTGCTGAACAATAATACTAAAAGGATCCTCACATTGCCATGTGGATAAGATAGATGGGTTCTGGGTGGTCACAGACCAACAACGCGTCTGTGCTGGGCCCAGGGCGATGCCAATTCAGAGTGGCCCAGACTCTGGGGCTGGCCCTGTCCTGGTGCTTGTAGGGCCAGACCCCTGAGCAGAGGCCTAGGGGATTTAAGACGCTGCCTGTGCCCCTCATTCCCCTCCTCGCCTTAGGGAGAAACATCGGACACACTGCTGGCATCACTGGGAGCTTCCTCTGGCCTCTCCCCTCCCAGAGATACCTGACTTGGGCCCATGGTAAGCAATGGGCACGGCGATGGCTCAGTAATTCTGCAAATGTGCATTGAGCTATGCCTATGAGCAAGACGGCATCCTGGTTGACCAGAGGAACTACAAAGAGAAAACAGGGCGAGGACTAAATCCCGCGGGGTGGGTGTTAGGCTCCCATTCTTCATCTGAGAAGACCGAGATGCTGACAGTGTAGGGAACTTGCCCCCGCTCATACGCTGTAGGAGCATTACTGGGCTCGGACTGAAGTCTGAAGTCTTCTGACTCTTTTCGAGTCTTCACAAAGAGCGTCAGCCCAGTAACAGAGGTGCTGTGTGTGCACAGAGCTATCTGTCTGGGCTCAACAAGGTGAGAGGTACAAGTAAAGGGTAGCAAAGTGCAAGGGGAAGGTGCAGGAGGCAGGAATCAGAGAGGGCTTCTCAGAGGAGGTGGCATTTCAGCCAGCCCTTGGAAGATTGTAGTGCCAATGTTAGATGTGTTCATTCCTTCGATCACTTCTTCAGCAAATATGGTGGGTCTGCGTGGGCCAGGCAGCGTGCTGGGGGCTGAGGGGGTACTCGTGAACTGAACAGACAGAGCCTCTGGGATTGGCATTCTCGCCGGAGCAGCAGACGGTAAAATGAATGTATTAAACGGGAAGGTTGAAGTAAAAGCCGAGAAGAAAGAGAGAAAGCTGGTAAGGGGAGAGAGAGGGAGGGCAGCAGCAGCACTGGGGAGAGATGAGGAGTCAGGCCGGGAGGACTCAGGGGCAGCTCCTCTAGCCTTTCCCCGAGTGGAAGTGCTCTCTGCAGTTGGTTAGGAGTCCAAGGGAGACTGGCCCCAGCACAGAAACGATGATGTAAGAGCTGTGTTGGAGTCTCGTTAGGGACGCTGTCCAGAAGGCGGAGAAGCAGCTGTGTGCCTTCCTCACTGGAGACTGAGTGAGGAGAGATAGGCTCACCCTGATGTGTGCGGGACTGCTGACCTTCTTCTCCTCAACAACAACAACAACAATAATAATACTCGTTGATGATACCGAGCTTTGACAGTGTCCCAGGTCCTGTGCTAGATATAAATTATTTATATGCATTTCCTCATTTAACTCCCCCATTAACCAAAGGAGAGCGAGATCACTGTTGTCTGCGTTTTAAAGCTGGAGAAACGGGAGGTCTGCCCGGAGTCTCCTGCTGGAAACTGGAGAGGCTGGGACTCCCCCATGCACTGGTCTGACCTGCAGGGACTCTTTGGTTCTCCCTAAAGACCCACATTACCCCCGGGAGGCCTTTGGGGGGGAATCTCCTTCCACAGCCTCTGTCTCCAGCAGAGGGAGGTGGACACAGCCTCCCCAATGTGCTGATGTGCCTGGACCAACGACTCTCGGGCCTCTTGGAAAGGTCAGGAGCATAAGGAGGTGGACAGAAGATGACGATGGAGGACAGAGCAGAGTCCCTGGAGACAAGGCCAGTAGGGATCAAGCTCCTCTGGGCCCACGGAGATGTGACCGCAGGTGATAGGCTGGGGGCGAGGTTGCCCACAGGACCAGGGTATCCTGGCGACAGGAGGGAGGACAAAACGAAGGAGACGGGAAATTATAAGTGTAGTTGTAGAGTTTGTGCAAAAAAAAAAAAGAAAGAAAAAGAAAGAAAAAATCAAGGAAGAGGGAAAGTGGTAAATACGCATACTATGTAAATATCCTCTGTAAAATTTTTTTAGAATAACTTTGACAAATCTCGTGCCGTCTTCCTCTTTGCAGAGATTCTGGTCCCAGGTGGTTTCATTGCCCCGTCCTCTGCCTGGGTGCTCTGGGTGTTGGGGGGATCCCCACACACTCCGCTGCAGGCCTTTGGGCACAACAGCCTTTCCTGGCCCCTCCAAGCACCCTGGAGAGACAGCAGGTGAAGCAGCAGGGAGCTGGAGGCCAGGCTCAGAGTTTTGGAATGGTGGGAAGCAGCTCTGCGGGGGTAGGGGGGGCGGTGTCAGAGCTGGGCGACAGAGTTCAGGCTGGCCCATCCTCCACACCCCTCAGCTCTAGCCCCTGCACAGGATCCCAGGGATAGCACAGGTGGAGGTAGGGGGAGGAGTCTCCCGGGGTCCCCCACCAGTCCACAGGTCTCCACCCCTACGAGTCACAGCTGTCACTTTGCACCCACCCTCCACAAGGAATCACAGTACCAGGTGCGACTCTCTCTTTATGAATTGCGTTTGCCAAATGAGACCTGATATTAGTTTTTCTTTTTCCCCTTCTTCCCTGGCCTGTTTCTCTTCTGCCTCCAGAAGCTGCTAGAAGTTCTCCCCAGAGTTTTATTATCTTGAGGGCTTGTGTCTTTGGAGCCAAAGCCTCCCCACCTCCTTCTCCCCCCTCCCCTCTCCCAGCAGAGGCTTCTTTCTGGACTAACAAAAGGGCACTGTGTTGATTAATAAAACATTTTCTTGCAGTCCAATGGCCACGCTCAGTTTGGGTAGGGCTTAGGGATGATGAAGCGTTATGCCCACCCCCCACCCCACACACTGCGTTGGACTTTCTTAATATTTCCATGTAAGGTCAGCTTCTCATCTGAAGAGCAGAGGCTGCTGCATTCACGTTCCGAGTTAGGTGCTTTACGCCTGGGCTGGCCCACAAGAATTGACCGAATTCTTTGGCTGGGGTGGGACTCCCTAGGGCAATGGAAAGACCACCAGGTTAGGAGCCAGGAGATGTGGGTTGTGGGGCCAGTTTGGGCAGGCTGTGTGACCTTGGCAAAGCTACTTTCTTTCTCTGGTCCTCAGCATCCTCTTCTGAATGAGAAGGGGTTGAATTTGGTGAGTTTTCATCTCCTAGACGGTTCTACAAGCTGTAAGTCTCTCAGTCTTTGAAGGAAAATTGATTTTTAGTCCAGTAGCCTGGATGATTCACAGCCTGGAGAACCCCCACCCCCCACAACCACCACCCCCAGGTGCATGGCGGGCCATTGGGGACCTCCCCATTTCCCTTTCCTTACCTCTAAAGAGGAAGAAGTTAAGAATCCCTGGCCAAAATGACCACAGAAAGTCAAGGCCTGGGAGGTTCTTCTGGGAGACTCTCCCAGAAAGCTCCAGGGCATCTGATGGTGAGCCAGGATGATGTACATGGTCAAGATTAGCAGCCCTCATCCACACAGAACTGTGTTTGGTGAGAGTAGGGAATTGTGCATTCAGGCCCAGGGCTCTTCTGCACAGGCCAGATGAGAAGAAGGCATAAGATGTAGGACCGTCAGACAGCTATTTGAGCCTCACAAGTTTTGGGGTTAGAAAGAGTCTAGTTTGCTAACCCCTTCAGCGTTGGACCCCCTCCCCCGGACAACCCCCTTCCCCGGACAACCTCCCAGCAACAGGTCTGCCTGAACCTTTAGGGATGAATGTTTACCCTTGTGGCCGCAGCTCATCCCATTTTGGAGAGGGTCAGTGATCCCCACCCTGCCCTGTATATTCAGCCCAAGTCTGCTTCCTCTACACCCCAGAAGGGGGAGAGCTTTGAGAACCCAGAAGGTTCCGTATAGGAAACCGTTCTGCAAGGCAATTATAATTATGGCTGGGAGAGTGACTAGGGGACTCAGTGGCAGGAAGACCCCGGGACATCTGTCCTGGCACAGTCTCAGGGTGACCCAGCCCCAGCCCAGGTAGTCCCTTCAGGGAATGGAAGCTTCGTGGGTGAATGAGCCCCAAACCACACCCTTTGGGGTGAATAGCTAAGGTGGACAGGTGGATTCTGGGGCAAGTAGAACCCCCACCCCTTCCACTGTCTCCTCTCATGCCATCCCCGCCGATGCCTGCACCAGGGGCCGGTTTCTTGCTTGTCCCACCCCATCCCCAGCTTCCTTCTCTTCCCGTTATCCCGTGGGTCTGGAAATGACTCTCCCTTCTCCACCCCCATTATTTTATGACATGAGTTCCCACAGGAACGCAGGGCAATCTATATATCGCTGTTAGCATTCGTGTGGGCAGTGTGGCTGACATTACCTTAAGGTGTTTGAACGAAACCAACCGCTTAATGATTACAGAGGACTGGGGAGAGGGTGAGCCACGTGTGGGCTCTCTCTGGCTGGGAGCATCTCATGGGCTTTCTTTCCAGTGTGCAGAGAGGACAAGGACTGAGGGGAGGGCAGCAGGTGGTGGCAGTGAAGGGGAAGCTGGTGGAGATGGGCCAGGTGAGTGAGTCTCCTCCTAGGGGGGCTCTCTGCCTTCTGTCGCTGCCATCTGAAAGCCTGGGTACACAGGCCCGTCTGCGTAGGTAGCCCTGGCTCCTCCGAGGCAGGCACTATGGTCCCAGACCCCAGCTCCCAGCAGGGCGCCTGGCACACGGAAGGGGCCCAGTTGTCAGGTTCTGGTCCATCCCTTCCTCGTCACGCCCTGCCAGTTCCCTTCAGACACAGCGAGAAGCACCTGCACACGTGTGGGTCAGAGAAAATGGCGGACAGAACTTTAGACCGAGTAAGACTGGACCATGGGTCAGGTGCAAGGTTTGTGGATTTCATGGCATGCGGTGAGGGAGGATGTGCCCAATTTTGGGGTAGAGCATGTAACTTTGGGCCATTTCCTATCGAGAGAGGGTCGGGCCACAGAGATCATCAGATTTGCTTGACCTAGAGATGCCATGGAAGACAGAGACCTTGTGTGCACATCCTGGGAGGAAGTAGGCTTGGAGAGTGGGAAAGGGAAACTGTTCCAGGCAAAAAGGAAAAGTTGGGGAAGAGACTCAGAAAAAGGCAGCATGCTCGTGGTGTGTGTGTGTGTGTGTGTGTGTGTGTGTGTGTGTGTGTGCACATATGAAGGCCCGCTGGCAAGGAGGGGCAGAGAGGGAGTTCTCAGTGTAGCTCTAGGCTGTTGCTGGCCCTGGGAAATTTCTAGATCGTGTGCTCTTTTTGCCATTTGAAGTGCCTCCATCCTTGGCCTCCTCAGAGGTGACCCTTCTCCCCTAGCAGAAGCATCATCCTGCACCAGAACTCGGGACTCTGGCTCTCACATGAGACCCTCACCCACCCATGCCTTTTCCCCAGAGAGTGACTGTGCATGGGGAATTCAGAGGACGGGTGGGGATCCTGTCTTTATGAATTTGACTACTCTAGGGAGGGGCCTCATGTAAATGAAGATGTTAGATCTTTTCCTTTAAAAAATCACGAACTGGGGGCGCCTGGGTGGCTCAGTGGGTTAAGGCCTCTGCCTTCGGCTCGGGTCGTGATCCCAGGGTCCTGGGATCGAGCCCCGCATCGGACTCTCTGCTCGGCAGGGAGCCTGCTTCCTCCTCTCTCTCTCTCTCTCTGCCTGCCTCTCTGCTTGCTTGTGATCTCTGTCTGTCAAATAAATAAATAAAATCTTTAAAAAAAAAATCACGAACTGTATCAAACATACAAACATACAAAGAAAAAAAGATCTTGCCATCTTTCAGGCAGCATCTGTAAAATTCCCTTCTGCCCACAGACGTGAGTGCCTTTCACTGGGGTGGCAGGATTATTTAGTGAAACTCATGTTATAGGATAAGGGCAACTTTATTTTAATGAGGCTGGGGGCTCATGTAGATACAAAGGCATGTGTGTTCTACTGTTTAAAAATAAGTTTAAAATGTTCTCTTCTCTTTTTTTTGGTGTTTTATTAATTAATTGATTGATTGATTTTTTTGATGTAGTGTTCCATGATTCATTGTCTGTGTATAAAACCCAGTGCTCCATGCAATCCTTGCCCTCCTTAATACCCACCACCAGGCTCACCCATCCCCCTACCCCCCTCCCCTCCAAAATCCTCCGTTTGTGAACCATAAAAATCTTTTTTTCATGTTAAAATTAAACCAACCAGAAACCAGAAACGAATTTGTTTAAAATTAAACCCGAACCAGAGAGATTCAGTAGTCCTCGGATCTGTAGTCCCGTTGACACAAAAATGTGTTGGGAATGGAGGTGGGAACCGGAAGCCTCTGACCTCAGATGCAGTCAGAATCCTCTATGGTCAGTTTCCTTTATTCATTCAACAAACATTCATGTCCTGCACAGGTGGTGCACCTTGCTCCGCAGGTGAGGTCAGCAGGCACAGAAAATGAATCAGACGAACTGCAAGGACACCTGTGACTCTGCTCCCTGTCAGAGCTAAGGACTAGGCACTTTGGGGGATGCAGGCAGGGGAAGGAAGCAGCCCTCTCTGCTGGCCTAGCCCTGAGGGATTCCCCTCTCCCCCGGGCTAGTTCCGGCCTGGTGGGGGTGTGGCAGGGGCATGGCGGGACCCTAGCTCCTCCACTTCCCGTCCTTGGAAGAGGCAGAGTGTATTCTCTCCTCCTTTCTATTCTTATGTCTAAACCTCCTTGTAACAGCTAAAATTTCAACAATAAGAACTTTGGTTCCGAGAGCGCCCCGCGCATGAATTTGTGCTGCCTTCCTAGCTCCAAGTTTGACGGTCTTTTCCTTTAGACTCGTGCCTGCCCTCCCCAGTGTGGTCCCCTGGACACGCCTTTGACCTTGCTGTTTGGGGCTGGCCAGGCCGCTTGAGGTAGGAGTTTCCTGGCCAGGGGCTCTCCTACCCCCACCCACCCGGCCACCCTGGGTCCTGAGCAGCTCTGCACCTCTCCACATGCCTGGAACCTGTTCTTGGCCACCTGTGCACCACAGCCCACAGGTTGGAAATTCTAGAATCCTTGGTTTCACCTCTACCCACCTGGCGCTTTCAAGGTCCCAGCTGGGCTATCCTCCGTGGCCGTCTGCTTTGGCCCAGCACTGTCTGCCAAGCCAAGGAAGACAGTGAGATCCTAGAGTCCAGTACTGTGGTCCAGGCGGAGTCCTGGCCCCTCCACCGTCCCTGCCCGGCCCTGGCCAGGAGCCCAGGCAGCCACAATGGCACCTAAGTGCCCATTTCCCTCCTCCTGCTGAATTGCAATAGAGTTGTAACCAGAAGGCAGTTCGGAGGCACTGACTTGGGGAGGGAAGGAACATTAAAGAATGAGGTAAAGGATGAGTCCTCTTCTCCCTTTCTGTGGAGGACTGATTCCCCCCGACAGCTCAGACCGTGCCTTGAGGAGGGCAGTAAGATGATCGAAGAAAAGCTGAGGATGCTTAGGCAGGAAAGCTTTTGAAAGAGAAGAAATCCTGTATCTGTGTCACTGTAGCAGCGGGCGAGAGTGACGGTGCCGCCTGTCTGCTTTCCTCCCGGCCCCAGAAGGCCATCTGGTAGTCAGGTCCCCTGTAACCTTCTTTGCACCCAGCCAGGCTCCCTATCAGGCAGGTTCCTCTGAGGGCCAGCCTCTGTCTGTCATGATAAGGTCTGTTCACTGGCTTGGTCTTACCCTCAGTGGAGCTGATCTCTCTGGTTAGCTGGGACTTGGCTGGGGTCAGATGGTCTAGGACGGTCTCACCCATCTGGTGGCTGGCTGGAGCTATGGGGATGGATGACGTGCTTCTTGTCTCTTATCATCCAGTAGGCTGGCCCGGATCCTCCAACTGGTAGTAAGTCACTGAGGTCACAGGAGCTGAAAGAGATGTCAACTCCAACACACAAGCATTTTTTCAACCCCCTGCTGTGTCACATTTGCTAATGCCCCGAGAGCCAAAGCAAATCCCCTGTGCAGGCCCAAGTTCAAGGGGGTAGAAAGTCGATTCTGGCTTTTGATGGGATGAAGCACAATGTCACATTACACAGGGGTGTGAATACAAAAGGATGAGAAGAATTGGCAGACATTTCTGTAACCTGCCACTGGGTCATTATGTGAGCTCTGTGGCCTCAATTTTATAGTGGGGGACCAGGGGGGATGTATGGATGGGGGATGTATGGAGAGACTGGGAGGTGGTCCACAGGAACCTTAGCCTGGTTAAACTTCCAAGTTGTTTTCATGGTGCCAACACGGGGGCAGTGGTTTCAAGTCCCTGACTGTGGGAGGTAACGGAGTGGTATGGCTGTTTTGATCGGGGTTGGAGAAGGCAGTGAAGAGAGTGGGTTTTCCTCTCTGGTAACGTCAGTGTCCTCCTGTCCCAAGGCAAAAAACCATAGGCTTGTTCCTTCCTAAGAACTGTGATTGTTGCTGGAGGCTAGGCCTGGCCTCTCCGAGGAGTCCCCCACAGGAGAGAGTAGGCTCCAAAGAGCACGGACTCCAAAAGCAAACAGACCTGCATTCCACCCCCAGCTCTGCCACTTTCCCATGGCAGGACCACACAGCAGGCTGCCTGCTGACCATGGTTTCATCTTTTGGCAGATGAAGAATGTTGTTATGTTCGGAGCTCCTGGGTGGCTCAGTGGGTTAAACCTCTGCCTTTGGCTCGGGTCATGATCTTAGGGTCCTGGAATGAAGCCCCGCATCGGGCTCTCTGCTCAGTGGGGAACCTGCTTCCCTCTCTCTCTCTGCCTGCCTCTTTGCTTACTTATGATCTCTCTCTCTGTCAAAAAAGTAAATAAAATCTCGAAAAAAAAAAAAAGAATGCTGTTAGGTTCGGCAATGATGCTGCTTAGGAAGGTGCCTAGGCCGGAGCCTGGCCATGTGAGTGCCCAGCGTGAGGGCTTGGAGGGCCCCTTTGCCCTTGTACATGGGGAGGGATGGGCAGAGCGACAGAGCGGTCACTGGTAACTAACTCTTGGCTCGCCCAGGAATACCAGATGGTGTGCCAGCAACTCGGGCCAGGGAGACGCAGGGCAGAAACTACAGCAAGAACAGAAGTGGGACTGTAGCTGCCCAAGGGCTCAGCTCCGTGGGTCCCAGTCACACAGGCAAGCAGGGCTCTGGGTGAGTCCCCGAGTCTTAGACACAAGAAAACTGAGATGCCATCCCCCCTATTGGCCAGGCAGCAACCAAGGTCAGACAGGAGCCCAGATCGCCTTATTCCTGGCCAGGGCCCTTCCCTCCATGGCATGAGATCTGATGTTTCCCTCCGGCCTCCCTTAAAATACCCAGTTCATCGTCAGGTTCCCAGGCCTCAATACAGAGCTTCAGCATAGGGAAGGGGAGAGAAGACACATCATCGGCCCAAAGGATGGCTGTGAGGAGGGAGTTTGGTAGCTGCTCACAGCTGCTGAGGAAGACACGGGCCTTTGCAGAGACACTGAGCCGAGGTCAGGCCTGGCTTTCAGACACCCGGGAAACAAAAGAGAGAGCCATCCCCATCAAACAGCCCCCGCCCTCCCCTCGCTCGGAGCTGCCTGGAGCGAACGAGGAAAACGATTATTTATCAGGGAGCTGGTCAGGAAATTGGACACATTCAACAAAGACCAGGAAACATCATGCCAACTGGGCCTGATGGGGGTGACCGGGCTGCTTGGAGCACAATGGGCTCGCTGGCGTCCGTGTTTGCTTTCTGAGGGACAGCTGAGGACGCCCACCGCTTATGTGATGAAGGCAGGGAGAGAGGCCCTCGGTGGCCAGCCAGAATCCCGGCTGCCAGCTCCTGGCGGGACAGCCAGAGAGCAGCAAAGTAGGCCGGGCTGGAGCCCAGATCCCGGGGCAGAGAGAGCTTTACACTCCGCAGCACCTCCCTCCTCCCTGCGACAAGAGGGAGTCTGGGCTCCTGGGCAAAAATGCCCGGGCTGCTCTGGCAGAGGCAGGAGCTTTCCCTAGAGTGGAAGTGGGCGTTTGGATGGGGTTCCCCCAGTCACTCGTTACCCTCCCCCACGGCCAAGGCCCCAGGTTCCCCTTGGGCTCCTCATTAAGAAATAGAAAGATGAGTGCCCACGGGAAGGCGCTCTGGAAACAGTCTGTTCTGTTCCCTGCCCCGTCCCATGGGGACCTATGCTCATTCCCATCTTAATACAAGAAGGGGTTTGAGAGAAAGCATCTTGCCTGGAGTTAGGCACTTTCCATAGGGAACTGTGTCTGCTTCAGTCAGGCCTCTCCTCTTGTCTCAGCCTGGGGGAAATGATGTGGTGTCTCCCCCACCCCACCTCTAGCCCCATGTTTCCCCCAGGACCTTCCAGCATTTTCTACCTAACCCCTTTCTGGGTGAGGGGGAGGGACTGCAGAGGCCCATGCTCGTGGGGGCCCTCCTGGGCCTGACCAGTCCTGTGGGAAGGTGGGTAGGGATACCCAGTGCTGGCCAGTCTTTGGCCCCCATGGTGTCACCACTCCATGGCAGACGCTTTTCTCCATTTGGAGGGTGACCGGGGACTGTGAGCAGTGTCCTTGCTGTGGCTCAGTGGGGCTTTCTTAAATGCTCTGAAGATCGGCATCCTTAGCAAAAAAGGATCCTGGGCTTTGGAGTATTTTCTCTGGGCCCATGTATCAAGGCCTAAATATCTGGGGACTGGTGGGGCCCTGGAGGATGTGCGTGGGGTCTTCTGTGGAGCCAGCTCCGGTGGAGGCAACGTGTCCCCACAGTGGGGTGTGGAGGAGATTGAGCCAACGCAGGGAAAGGAGAAGTGGGTAGGGCAGAAGGACCCTCTGACCGTGGGGCTCTCATACACCCAGCCATTCCTGCCCACCGCCCCCCACCCACCCACCCAGAGCTCTGGGGAAGGAGCTCTCCCTTGGCGTCCTACTTCGTACTCTCTTCGTGCCACGGAACCCCTGACAGGGACAGTGGGGGCACAGAAGATGCTTCTGTTCCTTCATCACAGACATCCTTCCCGGCACTGAGCAGTGAGAGAGTATAGCCGTCCCCACCCCTGCTGGGCCCCAGAGCAGGAGGCAGTGAGTGGAGTTAAAGCATCTGCCACTCAGTTCATGGGGGGCCCCTGGAAGCTTCCAAACCCTTTTGGACCTTGAGGAATGTGAGAGGCCCCTTCCTGCTGAGGGTGGGAAGTAGAGGGTGGGGTGAGCCTCCTGGAGCCAGGGGACGACCAGGCAGCCCCAGGGTGGCGGCAGGAGGGGAGGACTATGCTCCTCAGGGTGCTCGCTGTGGAGCGTTTAAATATGGAGCAAAACCTCAGTTTCTGCCTCTCTGTTTATAGTTGCCTTTTGCTCCTGAATAGAAGCCTTCATACCTTGAGTCATTCCAGCAAAGAAGGCTGAGGTTTTATGGAGGGTATACAGGGAGCTGAGGAGCTCATGCAAGTGCTTCTGGAAAACCAGGGCAGGCAGTCCGCCACTGTCTGCCTGCCTTTGATACGCAGAACCACAGAACGGGGACCTGCGAACGCCACACACTCTCTGTTCGGGCAAGGGGGCAGAGCCCAGCTCTTGGAACTCCTGCACAATCACTCTTCTTAAACCGTTCTGCAGTCTGGCTGCCTCTGTGAGCGAGGGTGTGAGTGTTTCCCTTCCCCTATCTATATGGATCTGTCACTGCGTGATAAAATAGAACATGATGAGTGTCATTCTAAAGCAATTACAAGCAAGATGCATAATGGCAGAGCTGGGGAACACGGCATATGGCTCAGGCAGGCGCCCTGTGAGAACTCACTGGGGAGATTTTGCCCCCCCCACCCTGAAAAACCAGATCAGGCTTCATGGTGAGGAAGAAAAGGCCATCAAAGCCCCCCACTGCCCACCAGGTGGATGCTGAAGCTTCTGGGGTGGAGATCAAGGGCTGCTATACGCAGCTGACTGCAAGTCGGGGCCAGACCCAGGGGACCTGCGAGCTCCAGACGGTGTGGAAGAATGGGGAGCAGCAGATGTACCCTCAGAAATCCGCAGCTCAGCAGCCCAAGCCTGGAGAGGTTTAGGGGAGCTGGGGGAGCACAAAGAGTGGAGGCTAAATAGTGTTTTTATTTTATCCAAGCTGATTCTTCTGGATGCCTTTGTTCCCTCCCTCCAGCCCCAGCCACTTCCTGCTCCTCTGGCAGCCCCGGCAGCCCCAGCAGCCCCCAGCAGCCCCCAGCAGCCCCCAGCAGCTTGAGGCTCTGTTCATATATCAGATTGCTAAGTGAAGCTCGCAGGGCCTCCAGTCTCCTCTGCATGTCGGGGCCCAGCTTCTGCTCTTCCCAGGGAATGGCCCTGCTTCTGGGCACTGCTGCTCTGGCCTGAGGCTTTCTCCTACTCTGGTCTCAGCTCAGAGAGCTGCAGGGGGTTGGGTAGGTTTCCAGATTAACCATGGGTCTCTGGCAGGGAAGAGCACAGCCTGGTCAGGTTAGGTTGGATGAAACCTTTATAGAAGCTGGATTAGGACACTCTCTCTGTCACACCTTAGGATGAAAGTATCCCCCTGCCTCACCCCAACTGAGTGTGGGTGTGTGTACACACCTGCACATATGTGTGTGTCTGTGTGTGTGTTGGATGGTCTGGGATGGCCTGTCTCTGGGCAGCCAAGTCACTGGGCAGAGCTCCCAGGGACTCAAGGGTCTTTATCCAGGTCCCCTGGAAAAGGACCAGTAGCCCTGGCTATACCCTGATTTGCAGTGGGAAACAGGCAGTCCGTTCTGTCCAGGAGCTCCCCAGGCATGTACTCCTGATCATCACGGAGAGTCCTTTTCTCCTCCTATCCACCCGCTGACATGCACTAGCAGAGAATGGCCGACTCATTTTGTGAAGGGCCAGAGGTCGATATTGGAGGCTTCGTGGGCCCTGCCTTCTCTGTGTAACTACTCAGCTGTTGTAGCACGAAGGCAACCGTCGACAGTAATGAATGAGCGTGGCTGAAAACAGAAGATGGGACGGATCTGCTCCAAGGGTGTGGTTTCAGAAGGAGTGGTGGGCAGAAGCCTGACCCCAGGGCTTGCTCTCCGCAGACATCCTCTTTTTCTGGGAGTCCAGTCAACACTTTTGCTTTAAAATGAAAACTTCCCATTGGCTCTTCCATGCTCCCTTCTTGGTGCTGCGTGCACATACCCGTTTTTTACTTAGAATCATATCCTTGTAGAACTTGGAGCTGAAAAGGTCATTTCACTCTACTCACTTATTTTCAATATAGGAAAACGAAGGCCCAGAGAAGGGAGGCTGCTGGCCCAGGACTGTGCTGCTAGCTGGTGGCAGAGGAGGGGTCATTCAAAGTCTGGCGACTTCGGGACGGACCTTTCCTCTCTCTCGTACAGCCTGCTTCCTAGCCTGTCATGTCTCTAAAATGGGGCAGGACCAAACACAGAACTGAGCACCAAGGAACCACAGCCTGGACTAAAGAACAGTGCTGTGTGTGTGTTTAGTGATTCTGTGGGGCCTCTCGGGAGTTGGGGAGAAGTCCCGGAGGAAGAGCTGTGTTACTTTCTGGAAATTCACTCTGCTGGGCACCAAGTGGGAGAGAAGGAGGGCCTTCTACCTGGTGCTTTTTTCTCTAGCAGAGGAAGCTTTGCAATCACTGCTTTGTTCTGGATACCCTCCCCCTTCCCTTCTCTCCCTCTCCCTTCCCCCTTTATCGTGACCCTGCGATTTGGGCCCCAGTCCCCACCATTCAGCCTCTCTTAAGACATAGCACTGAGTACAGCAAAACAAGCTTGGTTATGCATTCTTTACGAAGAGAAGGAAGAAGGGAAAATACTCGTGAGTGTATTCCTTCTCTGGAGACTACTAACAGGATCTTCACTGTTGCTTTAACAGGAAGGGGTGTCTGGGCAGAGTAGGGAGGAGAGGGAGAACGGCCTCATTGCAGAGAGAGAGGAAAGCTCAAGTCCTGAGGGGTGTCCTGCCTCCTGAGGTCTCTTTCTGGTCCTCCCTCAGGACGCTGAGTAACCCAGTGAGTCAACCCGGGCTCCTGCTGGCAAGGCAGTGGGGTTGGGGGAGGGTTGGGAAAATGAGCTGAACCCCCAAGCCTGGTGTTTGGCTGCACCTGCCCTTGAAATTAGGAAAGCTGTGTGTCAGGAAGAGAAAAGTGGGACTCGAGAGCCCAGGCCAGGCCTGGAAAGGCTCCCGGAGGATGCTGAGCTCAGAGCCCAGACCCTCCAATCAATAGGGCATGCCTATTTATAGCATCAGCCCGGGAGAAACTTAATTATGATCAAAGGGAGCTATTTAATACCGTGCTTGCTGAAGACGCAACCTCTTGTCAGTAGAAATTAATCAGCGGCTGCCGTGGGCTCCTGCCTCCTCGGGCTCCAGAACTGGGGAGGCGTCTGGCGGGAGCTGGTCACCAGCCACCCCAAGAGGGTCGATGACATCGGTACCCTCACACAGTCAGCCAGTGGCTGGTGTTGCGTTTTTATTTATGAATAAATAAATTTATTTATTTATTCTCCCCCAGGACACCGGATACACCAGGGCAGGGGTTGGCGGGGGGTACCAGGAGGGTACAAGGAAAGGTTAGGGTGAAGGGGTTTTGTGACCCAGCTCAAGTCGGGTTCTTCCCCAGTGCATTCCCCGACCACTCCAGGCCGGGAGCACCCCCTGTCCTCTGGGCTCCTGCAACATTCACAGTCCTTCCCGCATTATTTTAAGCTCTGATTGGGGATCGGTAGGCCGCTTCCTAGCTGGGTGGCTTTAAGTGCTAGTCTCCTCATCTGTGCTTTGGAGATCCTAGTAGCACCTTCTTCAGAGGCAGTTACAAGGATCAGAACGTGTTACCGCCTGCTGACTTGCTTAGAACCGGGCCTGGCATGTGGTAAGCTCCCAGTAAGCACCAGTTGCTCCTACCACCACTACCATCTTGTCTTCCTGGCCAGGTTGTGCATCTTGAGGGCAGAAATGGTCTGTACCTTTACACTTGAGGTGACCTCCCCTGGTGCCCAGCCTAGTGCTGGCCACAGAGAGGGCAGAGAAACTGATCAATGTTGGCTGCTGTGTCCACTCACTCATTGGTTCATTAATTGATTTATTCCTAGAACCTTCATTGAGCCCTCATATGTCAGGCCCATACCAGACATCGCAGAGAAGGAAAGCATTAAACACAGTTGGGGGGTCTGTTGAGCTGCTCACTGCCTGGTGGGGGAGAGGCGTATGGTGCAGGGTCATTACACGGAGCCGTGAGAGTGGCTACAGAAGTGGGGCCCGGATCTCTGGGGGGTGGGGCACAGACAAGTGGGGGGACTTAGTTTTCTGGCCATGCCACAGAGACTGGGACTTAGGGCAGGACCAAAGGATCATAGCAGGACGTGGAGGGGATGTAGAGGTTCTAGGTAGAGGGGAGAATGTGTGCAAAGAGAGGCCTGGAGCTCTCAAAGTTAGCGTTCTGATCCTTCAGGAAAATCTGGGTGGAACATTTTGGTGCAGGGTGACATCACAGGCAGAGCTGCTGGTCTGGAGCTGTGAGAGAGGAGGAGGGGTTGTTTCACCAACATCTTTCGCAGGTGCTTGGGCTCAGGCTTGGGCTCAAAGACCACTTTCCTCCCTGGAAAAACAAAGGAAATAACTCAATAGTTGGGTTTAGAACAGAAGCCCAGAAGCGACAGGTGGAATTCTGAAGGAAGGAGCTAAGGGAAAAGTCTGGTGTCTCCCATTTGGGACAACCACTGAAAAGGACAGAGTTTCTTATCATGGCGATGGTGATGACCCACGCTGCAGGGAACGGTGTAGGAGAATGGTTAGAACGTGGGCTCTGGAGCCCAGCGCCTGGGCTGGACCCCCAGCTCTGGCACTTGAGGGAGCAGCTGGGTGGTGAATGAGGCAAGGCCTCAGATGACGAGATGGCAGCCTTACTGTCGTCTCCCACCGTCCCTGTGAATTTATTCAGTGGCACCCGCTCTTCCTGAGTGGAAATGGGCCCAGGTCCCATGATTTTTCAGGTCAGTTTTGGGTGCCACGAACAGCCTCGGGTCTATAACAGCTGTGTCCAGCCCAGTTCAATAACTGCAACTTTCAACTCCGTTTAAAGTTAAGACATCTCCTGTCCCCCTGCTCTGTCTGCCGCAGGTGGAAACAGCATGGTGGGCATGCTCGCCTTCTTTTCTCTTTCCCTTCTGTATCTATCAGAGTCCTGACAGGAAGCGAATGGCTGTCAGAAGCTGGAAAGTTGAGGGGAGTTTTTTAAAAGGACTATTTACAAAGGTGGTGGCAGGCTTCGGAGAGCAGAGCGCCCTGGGCCTGAAGGTGCTAGGGGAAGGAGAAGCTACTAGACACAAGAGAAGGGAGCTTTAAGGGCAGGGCCGCTGGAGGGACTGCGGTCCTCAGGAGTGGGGGACAGGAGCCCACAGAGACCCAAGCAGGGGAGGAAGAGGGAAGACCATCCTCCCATGCTCAATAGACTCAGTGGCTCTTTTCAAGGGACATGGGAGCCAAGAAAGCTTGACAGTGCATCTGGAGGGGCACATGGGGGCTTCTCTCTTCCTCTGCTCCCAGTTTGAACGGTGAAAGGGAGGACAGGAGGGCAGGGTGTGGATGTTCTCACTTGAGTTCTCTGGGCCTAGCGGATACGTAATGCTGACTGTTTCTCCCCTGGAGTGCGGGGGAACTTGGGGGCACTTGGCCCACCCAGTTGCTGGGAAACCTGTGCAGTTCCCCCAGTGTAAGTGATGTCCTCTCCCTGATTAAGCATTCAACCCCTTGCTCAGGGGCATTCAACCTCTTGCCCTGAGCATTGGACAGGCACCCCCCACTTCCCAGCAGCCCCTCACCCAGGTAGCCCTCCAGGCAGGCTTTCTCTACATCTGTTCATCCTTGTCCATGTGCCTGAGAACCTGGGAATGTGAAATTTCTCCTTTGCTCCACCTCCAAGATGTCAGTGGGCCTCCAACTTTCCCTTTAGATTATTTGGGCAAGAACCAGACCCCCATTTTCCATGTCTCCCAAGGGCAGGGACCTTTGTACATCTCTCTGAGAGGTCTCCCTAAATCCCCTTGCTCTTGGCTTGAGCTGAAAGAGGAGCACTCCCAGCTCCCCTCACACCAGTGACTCCTCAGTGACTCTCTTCCAGGCTCCGACCCCCTTCTTCTCACTCCCTTCACTGCTGACGCGTGTGGTGAGCAGAGAGCTTGGGTCCCGCATGGGGGCTTGCCCCTCCCTGAATAATGTGGTCGCTATTGATGCAGAGCCTCATCTGAAACCGAGATTAAAGACATCCACTCTGGTGGACCTGGTGGTTTGGTGGTCTGGTGGACCACTCTGGTGGCACCATCTCTGTGATGTTGAATAAGTTAATTAGCCTCGCTGTGCCTCAGTTCCCTCATCTGGACAGTGAGGAGGATGGTACCTCAGCAGGTCTCATGAGGATTTAGTGAGTTTATTCCTACACAGCATTTAGCTAATGCCTGGAATATAGTAATTGCTCAATAAAATGCTGTTGAGGGCTATTATTTTTTTTTTCCTCATGTGATTAGGAAATGATTTGTGGGGAGGGTCACCAGTAAGAAGAAGAGCTGAGGGGAGGAAACCAGAGAGCCCCCTTCTTCCCCTCTCTGTTGCTGGCCTTCCAAGCCTAGTGAGGGAGCTTGGGAGGCACTGGGTGCCTTGCCAAGAAGAGGAGGCAAGCAGGAAGGTTTCTGGGTTTTCTCGTATTTAGTGTTAGGTCTGACATTGGGCAGGTTTCTGTCCAGCATTCTGCATCTCTTCTGGGAAGGAGCGAGCTTCCTCCCTACCCTGGACATGTGAATGGGTGAAGCCAAGAAAAGTGTTCCCTCCTTTTTCAGCCATCTTGGCTGAGAGGGAAATGGCAGCTGAGCCTAGAAACTTCTTACCCTTATCAGGACACCAAGAACTGTAAACTCTGAGACAAGATGGTAAAGCGTGAGCAGGGGAAGGTTGAATCACCTTGTTGGGGCTGCCCAGGGCCCCTCAATTTCCCTGAGCCTTCCACAGGGTTCCCCTCTCTTCTCCGACCCCACGCTGGAAAGGGACAGGCAGAGGGCGTGTGTGTTTGCAGAAGAAGCTTCCAGGCCAGCCCTGCCCCACAAGGCACAGGGATCAGGACCCTTTTGAAGCAAAGTCCCCCAGCCACCCTGCCAGCAGCTGCCTCCCAGGAGACTGCAGGAGGGCAGTGTTTCCACATCCTGACCCCGAGGCTGACTCCCAGAGGCTGGAGTCTGGCCAGTGGTCCAGAGCCTGCTCTCAGAAGATGCCACAATTGCTGAGGCATGCCCCACTGGCTTGGCAGTATTTGGTCAGTAGTCTCAGCCATCTCGGTGGGGACATTTGTGCTTCCTGGCTTTCATGCTCTTCCCAGGCCCTGAAACATTCTCTCCTCTCCCATAAACCCCCCTGCTGTTTTTCTGGAGTATCTGGAGACGCTCATCCTCTCTAACAGGTTTTTTGGACTCTCTTTGCTGCTGCTGCTGGGTCCTCCCACCTACAACCTTGGGTGCTCCTGTAGGCCTTTGCCCCGGGTCTCTGTTCAGGGGTCACTTCCTTAAGACACCTTCCCAGACTACCCTATCTACAATAGCCTAACTCCAGCCCTGCTTTCTTTAATCGCCTAGCACTCATTAGCTCGCAATATGACTTTATATAACTACTTGAGTATCATCTGGCTCCCTTCTTTCTGGGAATGTCAATTCTGCAAAGGCAGGGGCTTTGCTTTGGCCGCTATGTGTCTTCAGCACCTTGGCCAGCACCCGGAGGGTGGAAAGCACTCCCTTAATGTTCGCTGAATAAATGAATGTGTGAATGTAGGAATGAATGAATGAATGAGTGCTCTGTTCCTCACCCCTTGGATGCACCCACACTTCATGGTGGCCAGCACATGCCATCTTCACCCCACCACACCCATCCTATCCCCGGCCATGCACATATCTCTTACCCTCCTGATTATAAGCGATTCCCAATTCTAAAGACATTGGGAGGGGTGCCTGGATGGCTAAGTGGGTTAAGTCTCTGCCTTAGGCTGCGGCCATGATCTTGGGGTCCTGGGATCGAGCCCTGCATCGGGCTCTCTGCTAAGTGGGGAGCCTGCTTCCCTCTCTCTCTCTCTCTGCCTGCCTCTCTGCCTACTTGTGATCTCTGTCAAATAAATAAATAAAATCTTTAAAAAAAAAAAAAACCATTGGGAGCTCATAGACTGTGTCCTCACAGAAACTGAGGGACAGGAAGTGGAGGAAGACTGTGGCCTGGGCAGAGCCGTGCAGGCCAAGATGCTGTGGACCGTAGACCCAGACTGACCCACCTTGAGTCCCATCTGTGCCACTCACCAGCTGCTTAAGCTTGGGCCTGTGGTTGTCGACAGTGGATATGTGCACAGCATCTGGGAGAGGGCCTGCACATAGTAGGTAGTCAGTAAACACAAGCTGTCATGACTATGGGTCTTCCCTAAGCTGCAGTGATTGAGGGAAAAAAGCTATCATATGGTGTCTGCCTCTAGGCCGGACATTTGGGGTCCTCCTTACCGCTTACTTCCGCTACCTCTAGAGCTCTCTGCTAGCAAGCCTTGTCACCTCTCCCTTCACATGGCCTCAGAAAAGAGCCCTTCCTCATGGCTGCTGCAGCCGGTGACCTCCAGGCTGGGCCCTCGACCTCTCCTACTGGAGATTTTGCCCTGCTGCCTTCGTAGGCTCCCTGAGGATTCACCTTCTTCCACCTGCTTTCTGAGGACCTCCTCATTTTATCCTCCTGCGGGCTGACACTCCTCGGCCCCAGCCAGACATCTCTCCATTCACTAGTTCATCCATTCAGCATTTTTAAAACACCTGCTGGGCACGAGGCACAGTGCTGGGGGCTGGGCCCTGGGCCCTGGGCAAGCCTGATAAAGTGCCTGTCCTCAGGGGGCTTGCAGGGGGAGGCAGGGGTGCAGAAAGGCATAGCAATCCAGTGCGGGAAGTAAGTGTGACGGTAGGGGTGAGCAGAAGGTGGTGTTGTCAAACAGCGGGTTACCAGCCCATTAGTGGGTCATGAAATTAACTTAGTGGGTCACAACTAGCATTTAAAAAAAAGTTAAATGGAGCAGAATAGAAATATCACAGAATGATATTATGGGATCACACTCATAATGAGGGAAAAATGTTTTTTTAAAACTTTCATTTCCATTTTATATATTGGGGTATGTGGGCACGTGCGTGAGTGTGTGTGTGCATGTGTGCCTATGATGTAAAACATATTTCCTCTTTTGGGTCACAGTAGAAATGTTTAGAAAACACTAACATAGGGTATATTGGGATTCCCAAGCCCCTCCTTGGGAATCAGGAAGAGCTTCTTGGAAAGTATGACATCTAAAAGAGACATGAACTATTAATAAAAGTTCACAAGCAGAAGGGTAGGAAGATAGGAGCCTATCCTAGGTTGGAGAAATCATCTAAACGTGCCCAGGGGTGGGAGGAGGGAGGAGAGAGCAAGGAAAGGAACAAACCCAGAATTATTTTCTAATTGTGTCACAAAGAAAACAAGCATATTCCCAACTCTGTGCCTTTCTTTGGGTGTCCTACCCCTTCCCCAGACTCCCTTTCCTTCTCTGGTCTAACACTACTTGTCGACCTTTCCTAGCCCTGCCCAATGCCCTGGTCTCAAGACTCTGACCATTCCCAGTTGGGCTCAGTATCCAGACCCTGACTGCTCTGCTTCCTTCATTTCTGTTGAGTTTTAGAATTTACAGCTCATTTGGACCCATGGTATCTCCTTGGAGGGTCCCCATGGCCACACAAGGTCCGAGAGAGGTATCATATTATGTCCACTTTACAGAAGGGAAACTGAGGCACAGGGAGGTCCAGTACATGCCCAGGCTCACCCAGATGTGAGTAACAAAGCCAGAACTGTCAGCAGATTTCCTGTCCCCCAGACACATGCATTCGCATTTGTATTATGGTGGACCTCAAAGCTATGATGCTCATAACAGCCCTTCGCCCAGTCGCCTCCCGAATGAAACCCCGCTGGGACGAATGCCATGTATTACCCTCGTGCATCAACCCAGTGCCACACATGCAGAATGATACCCAGAGACACTGCTGGGGTTTACTGCCCACACTGGAGCATGACATTAGGCTCCAAGGAAGGGATCGCTATGGTATCAAACGCTTCTGCTCTCCTACTTTATTCTCCATTTGTACCTGCCTCTCTTCTCTACTTGCTCCTCCCTCTGCGGTCTTCCAAAAGCCCCTTCCCCACTCCCCATTCCTCCCTCATCCACTCCCCTTCCCTCCCCACTCCTGCCGTGCACAGTCAGCCCCGCATCAGCAGCACGGAGGGAGGCCAGGTCCCTGAGGAGGAGAGAGATCTGCTGGCTGAGGAGGGAGAGCAAAAGGGACCCCGGCCACAGACGTCAGCCAATTTGTCCAAGGGTTTTTAAACCTCTCTAGGGAAATGCCCTGCATGGCTGGGATGGAAACTCACTCCAACCCTAGGGACAAAATAAAATAAGCAGAAGCACTAGCAGAAGAGCCTGACACACTGTGGGGAGGGGAAGAAATAAATCCTACCCTTAACCGTGGGCCAGAGTCCCGTGCCCCTCCCTGGCACCTCCCAGGGCCGCTGCCTCCCTGTGCCTTGAGAGGCTGGCTCTCTGCCCTGGTGAATCACGGGCTCGGTGGGGAGTGATCTATTTGCTACTAAGCACTTGTCTGTGGCTGCTTTTCCAGGAGCTGGAGCCATTTACAGATGGGAACAACACTCATCTCTGGCAGGGGAGCCCCATGCCCAGCACCAGCCCAGTGCCTTGAAATAGATCTTTCTGGAGAGCCGGACAGGCGAGGGCACAGCCAGGGGGACAGGCAAACCCATTTGTCTAGCGGGCAGGGTGGGGCAACCTCCCCAAAACAGGCAGATGGGGCTTGCCTTAGTGGACTTTGTACTCCAGGGACACTAGGAACTTCCCAGATTTTTAGACGGAGTAAGTGGCAACAGAAGAAGGTTTCTTGGAGGTCAGGCCATTACTTGCTATCTTCCTCCACCTCTGTTTACCTGGCTCCCCACTTGTGTGTACGCGCACAGTCCCCATTAAAGAAACCTCTGCATACTCAAGACGAGAGCTACAAAGCAAAACACAGTTCTGTGAGCAAATACATGAAATACTGGTCAAATACCCCGTTTTACCCCAGCCAGTGATTTCACAGATTACTGCGACAGTTTTTAGACAGCTGATTTACCACAGAGGTCACCTGTCAGCCATTCCAAGTGTGGCACCTTCCAACCTCAGCATCCCCCTTGCGGGTCCCAGGCAGACGAGAAACCCCCCACCATGAACAGCCCTTCCGAAAACACCAGTGTTCTGACAGAGCGCCGTCTCAAGAACACATGAGCTCGTGCGTCTGAAACCTGGAGTCTGGGTCTGGGTCTCACGGATGACTCGTTGGGGAGTTAGGGCAAGTCCCCTCCCCTGAGTCTTCATTCCAGCTACTTGTGAGAATAACTCAAGTACTATGATCCCAGGGCTAGCATGAGAACTGAGGCGATGTCCGACAAAGTTCATTGTGAACTTTGAAGTGCTGTGCAAATGTTTTGTTTCTGGACAGTTTGTCTCTCCTGCTAACAGGTGAGCTCCACGAGGATGGGGACCTTGGTGTTTGGCCACCATAGCTCCAGCACCTTGAACAGCGCCTGACACACAGTAATCACTCACATGATGACTGTATTAATCAATGGCCTACCAGTTAGCCAGAAAACAGACACTGTGCCTGTCCCCTCATGTATCCACTGCACAGCCTTCCCAGTCTCTGGGAGAAAAGGACAGAAAGGGACATATCCACAATCTGCCATCGTCTCTGTGGAGCCTCACAGCTCCTGCCTCGTGCATCCTACCCTCCGTGTTGGATGGAGGCAGGCTCAGAACAGGATTGTGCCAGTAAACAGCTGTGTCCCCGGCCCTGCCTGTCCAGCGAGGACCCCTTGGCTGGCTTCCCACATGGAGTGGGGTGTGGAGACACAGAGCAGCTCTGACAGGACGTGGATAAGCCCTTTGCAAACACCGAGAGCAACATAACCTTCCGCACTCACGCTCTCAGCATTTAATAATAATCTGCCAGTCTGTGGAGGAGTCTGACACAGAGCACGTGTTGTTCTCTGTCCAGTGAGGTTAGATAAGGAGGCAACGGCCACATCCTAAGCCAGAGGGCCCTGGAGACCTCTGGGAGTGAGCTCAGGCAGGCGGGGGGCTGGAGGCCTATCAAGAGCAGGCTGGCCCCCTTTGTCCTAAGAAGGCAAGAAGGTCTCAGACAACATGTGCCCCATCTTGTTTACTCAACGAGTACCACGGGAGCTCCAGCTCTGCTCCTAGCCTTGTGCTCAGTGCCATGCGGGATGTGCGATGGCGGCTTCTGGCTTCCATCCAGAACACCTTCCCCCCGCTGTCTACCACCTGAACACCAGCTCCGATCAGGGGTCATGGAACCTTCCTGACCATTCCCTTACTACCTGCTCCTGCTCGTTCATTCTCTCTCTCTCACACACACACACACCCACACACTTGGGGTGTTATGGATCCCTTCTTCCTTGTGTCCCCTGTACTCTGAGCGCACGTCCCCTGTAGTATCCAGAATGCCCTGTTGCACTTATATGATTCCATGAGGCAGCCGAGCTGATAATTTATGAAGAGTAACAGCTACCACAGATTGAGCACCTACTGTGTGCCAAGCAGGGGGCCCGGGGCCGGACAAAGAGTAGCACATTTAATCCTCACAACACTCAGGGAGCTGGGCGGTATTCTCCCCTCTGCTCAGACTCGGAAATAGGCTTATACAAGGTCACAGGGCCAGACAGTGACCTGGTGAAGCCAGAACTCGTGGCCCATCCAGCTGACACCCAGATTCGTGCTCCCCGGACTACCTGTATGTGTGGAGAGAGACCACACACCCCTGGCTGCTCCCTGTTGGTGTTAGTACCAGGTGAGGCAGGAAGGCAGTTTCTTAGCAAATGCTGTTCACATCCCCCATCACTGGTCATGGCCTAGGACCTCGGGATTCCAGGTTCCTGCCTGGTAAAAACAAAAACAAAAACAAAAAACAGCTGCTGGGCTACTTGGCCGCAGAAGCCCAGTGAGGCAAGACCCCTGGAGCCTCCGAGAAAGTGAGGAAGGGACAAGCTTGAGACCTGGCCGAGGCCTGGTTTATTGCCATTCCAGCAGCCTCCCTGGGCCAGCCGCGCAGCTGCCAAGCTCCTCCTCCCAGCTGGGCTCTACTTCTAGCTTTAGGACTTCCCAGCCATGACTTGGGCAGCCTTTGAACCTTCTCTGAGCATCTGTGAGCTGATCTGTGAAATGAGCAATACTAGTGCCTGCTTCCTAAGATTGTTGTAAACATCAAATCCATCCACCTCTTGATACTATGTCTAGAACGGGCAGGGCTCTCTTCCATTAGCGGAAGATAACTAACTGTTAGAAGGACCTGTGGGCTATGCCCTTGACCCTGAAACCTGAACCATGTGTCCTAGACTGCTCCAGGAATGCAGTGGGAATCTGTCTTTGAATTTCCCCCACAAATCTCCCCTGGGCAACTGAATCACACAGGCTGCCACGTATGGCTGAGCCAATGTGCCTCGTACAAGGGCACCAGAATGGGGACAGGTGTCCCTCCTTGCTCTGATCAGCACAGAGAGGCCAGCAATGGCCCTGCTAGGTGCAGTGTGCTTCTAGCTGTGCCTGCGGCTCTTCCTCTCCCCCATCCGGAGCCAAGACTTCTGCTCCTCCCAGGGTGCCCCCTGTGTGTCATGGAAGGTTCCAGACTCAGCTCCCCAACTCCTCTTCCCTCCTCTCCCTCTGTCCTCCCTCTCTTCCTTCTTTCTTCCCTTCCTTCTGCAAAAACCTGCTGAGGACCTACCTATGGTGTGTCGGGCACTGTGCCGGCCGTGGGGACGTGAGACCCAGCCCTGTCATCACGGTGCTCAGGGTGGAGAGGTGCGGGCCGGCTGGCAGCCCGGGGACAGCCTGGCAGGCTGTGTGCCCACACTCATGCGGGCCCGGTGGGGTGCTGGGTACGGAGCTCCATGCCGCCTGCCTCGTGGGGTTCGCCTTGGGCCTCCTGTAATGGTGGTGGCTGAGATGCCTGTATTTGTTTTCCCTTCCCTCCTCTTGCAATGTAATCACCCCCAGGGAATGTATTTACAGGTCCAAGAAGGAACATTTACTGAGTTCCTTGTATGTGCCAGGACAGCAGGGGACACACAAAGACCAATGAGCCAACGCCGCTGCAGGAGCGTGAGGGCAGGGGTGGGGTGGGGGGGGTGGGTAGCGTGGGATGGGGTGGGGCGTGGGAGCAGATCCATCCCTGGGCTGCCATGCACGTGCCCTCGCAGAGGCTGCCGGGAGTCTACAGGGACTGGGCAGGGGGTACCAAGGAGGGCCAGGTGGGGCCCTCCGTGTGTCAGGACCAGGGCCGGCTGGGCTAGCCCCCAAGAGGGTCTCTTGTGGGAACAGGCAGACAGAGGGAGTCTGGGGCCCCTCCAGAAGGGCCTGCTCAGGGTCCTCATAGGCTGCTCTCCCACTGCCAGGATTAAGGGCACCCCTGGGCTTTTTGCATGTACCCTAACCTTTCATGAGTTGAGAATGAAATGACAATGGCATAGGCCAAGCAGCGCAGCAGTTGCAAGCTTGGAGTAGGCATCGGCCTGTGTCTCTCCCCCTGCCCCCAGTCCCCAGGCTCCCCCCCAACCAGTCCTCAGCCTCCCGCAGGGCCTCCAAGAGGGACCAAGGACCCAGGCGCCCTCTGTCTCCCTTGCTATCTACCCCCTACCTGCAGAGGCAGCCACAATGGGATTTTAATGCAGTTTCCCCCTCCTCTTTTGTATTTACATAATAATAAGTCTAATAAATAGTTGTCGACAAGATGGATGAGGGCCCTGTCTTTATGTTTCCCTGACAGATTTAGTCCTTTATGCAGCTCACCACAGCAGAGGTTTTTCTGAAGCTAATGAAAGGTAATCACTGTGAGGCCCCGGTTGGGTTTGGCTCTGGCATAATTGGAAAGAGCATGAAACTTGGAATCAGAGTTTGTGGATTCCAATCCTGGCCAGGCCACTCCTGGGCTGGGTGAACTCCCTGCCCAGGTCTCCTCCCCTGCACCCCAGGCCTGTCCAGCCTGAGTCACAGGGCAAGAAGACATGTCCTGAAGGCATCCACGTGGCCCCTGGCTCTCACCAGCTTCCTTTCTCTAGAGGAGGCACGGGCAGGCAGTGCTCTATGCAGATATAACCCCTCTCCTGGGAGAAAAGGAAAAGGCATTTCCAGCCCCAGAGCAAATGTCAGGACACCTGGATTCTGGCCCTAGCTCTGTTCCTGCCCCACTGTGTGACTCTAGACCAGTCCTGCCCCCTCTCTGGGCCCCAGCCTCTGCCCTGGAGCAATGAAGGTATTCCAGGAGCCAACATCTGGGTTTCTTCCAGCTTTTCTGCCTCCATCCAAGGGGCAGAGGTGAGTGAATACAGTGCCACGTGCCCGGGGAGGTGTTGGGGCAGAACCTGCAGGTTAGGGAGGCTGGGCATGGTACTGACCCTAGAGAAGGAGCCTAGGAGAAACTGACCGAGGCCAGGGCACCTCTCTGTTTGCAGCCTACCTTATTGGGAAGAAACCAGGGTCCTGCAGCCTGCAACGTTGACTCCTGGCTTCCCATTTCTCTCCCTGGATGCCCTTCCTAGGCCCCCCTTCTTCCAACAGCCTGTGCTGCAGCCCTGCTCGGACCCCACCTCCTCCAGCCTTTCCCATGGGAGGAGTCAAACACATAAAAGCCACCTTCTCGCAAAACCAGGAAGGCAGCCAGTTAGTAGCTGCCCTTAAGAAAGTTGAAGGCCCAACTGGGTTTCCTCATCTAGAAAGTGGAAATGCTGTCGTTCTTTCCTGTCTTACAATGGAATCCCCGCTCTCTTTCCCGCTTGAGTTTCTCCCTCATATGCGTCATCTCATGCCTGAGCTTGTGCTCTCCTGAAAACAGGGACCAAGACTTGGGGGCTGCTGCCTGAAGGTGGCGCCCCGGATGGCAGGGTAAGTGAGACACAGCTGGGGAAAGGCCGGCAAGGGGGGCTGGGGAGCTCAGCCCCACGGGGCGGGGGGCACATCAGCGTGGTCGCCTGTCCTTGACCCCTGTGTACCCCCCGGCTGTGCCTCCGTGAGTGCAGAGGGCACCCCCAGGCTTCAGACCGAGCCCTGAGATAGCAAAGGAGAGCAAGCCCAAGGCTCTCACCCAGTATGGACTGTGGCGTCACGCTATGATGCACCACGTGCGACGGGAGGGGGTGCGGCATGGCGCCCCGCCGTCTGCTGCGCTGTTTGTTTCCCTACTACATGTTTTTCTTATTTATCTTACCATCTGTCTCCCTCTCCCAGCATGGCGCAAACATAAGCTCCTCAAGTTCGGGGGCTGGTATCTGTTGGTTCACGGCTGTGCCCAGAACCGTGTCTGGTACGTAGTAGATACTCAATAAATATGTGTTTGAATGAAGAAGCCAATTAAGAAGAATAATGCACCTGAAAGGCTTAGCACAGGAGCCGGCCGTACTAAGCACCCAGTAACCTTCACTGTTTCTGCTATCGAGTCAAATGAACGTGGCATTGCCCAGGTGGGCCGAGGGCGGTGGCCTTTCCCTCTCACACCTCCAAGTCCCAGGGGCAGGTGAGCTGGCGGAGACAGGGGCCTGTGTAGAAGCAAGTAAGGGAAGGGGAGCTGATGGTTATTGGCAGCAGGTCCCAGACCCTGCTCTGGACGGCCCGCCGCGGCCAGGACCCCTGATGGGCTGACTGATGGGGCTCTTGGGTCCTGCCCCAGGGAATACTTGTCTTTGCTAATTGTGTGTCAGAGCAAAGTTATTTCCTGTGTCAAAGGCAGCTTCTGTTCGGCTGTCAGAAGCTCAAAGACCCTATTCCAGTTGCAAGCGGAGATGGTGTGTGCGTGGAGGTCTCCCTTACCGGAGGCAGGGCAGCAGGCCCCTCCAGGCCTGCTCCCTGTGGCCCGGGGCTGTTGGAGGCCGCAGGCCCCTGGCCGCCTGTCATTTGTTGGGGATTACGAAGCCATGTGTTCTAATTCTGGTTGACATTTCATCTCACACACTGTTAAATGAACCTCTCCAGAAGGGATGGGAGAGAAGTTTGTTTTAGTGGAAGAGGAAAAGTAGTGTGTACCCCGGGGTCGATCAAGGCCCTGAGTAATTTTTTTTTTTTTAAGATTTATTTATTTATTTAACAGAGACAGAGATCACAAAGGCAGAGAGGCAGGCAGAGAGAGGGGGGGAAGCAGGCTCCCTGATGAGCAGAGATCCCGGGGCTCGATCCCAACCCTGAGATCATGACCTGGGCCAAAGGCATAGGCTTAACCACTAAGCCACTCAGGCGCCCCCCTGATTAATTTCTGTGATAAAAACTGGAGTCGATCTGGAGCCGGGCACCGTCAGCTCCCACGAGCTGTCAGCTCCCAGGAGCAGGGCCAAGGGTTTGGGCCCAGGTGCTCCCTGGTCATCTTGCACAGAGGACCTCTGTAGCCCCACTATGTGTAGGGGCACTTAGGGCAGGAGAAGCCTAGAAGGGGGTCCCACAGACAGCAGGCTCTGGGCCTCCTCTCCTCCTCAACGCTGGTATTCTTGATTCCTAACCGCTCCCTCTTATGGGAGGCAGAGCCCACACCAGCCAGGCCCTCGGCCCTCCTGGGCGCCTCTAGTTAGCAAGAAGAAGTGGCACATGGGTCAGGTTTTATGGGCAAAGTTGGTCAGCAGCTCAATAGTGACCCTGCTCTTCTTTCTATCCATGGAATCGCGGTAGCTGTCGCCCTTCTGAGCTAAGCTCATCAGAGCAGGAGACCCTGCCCTCCTCCCACCCCTCCTACCTTCCTGCTTTCCTTCGAGAAATGTTCATGGAACCCCTACTCCGTGCCAGGCACCATGCTGAGAAGCTGAGAGCCGCAGGAAACAAGGCAAACGTAATTCCTGTGATCATGGGATGTACTTGAAGAAGAACCGCATAAAGCATTTGGTTACAACAAGGGTTCACTGGCCATTGCAAACCCCAGGGTGTGTGTGCCTGGGGTTGGGGGCAAGGGGGTGAAAATAAAAATGGAATCTAGTATCTGGGTGCTGACCTCATTGGTGAGGCATGTAGCTGACCTCCCCCACTCCCCCACCCCACATTTTTCACTCTCCCCAGGTGAGTACATGTGCAGAGCAATGGAATGACCCTGTGGGAAATGTTGTATGGGAGGGTTCGAAGCTGCATTTAGAGAATGAGGTCATGGGTTGAGGCCTTGTAGGGTTGGTAGGTCAGGAAGGGATTCCTTGAAGAAATCTTGTTTGGCATAAGGTCAAGAGCAGGACTTCATGCATTTTAATGGGTCTGCTGTACATCTTCTGGGGTCTTGCTTAAATGGGGATTATGATTCAGGAGGTGAAGAATGGCTAGACATTCCCTGGACCATAGAGGTGTGGCTGCAGCACTGGGACCTGTGGGGATGAGGGGCCCCATCTGAGGCTCTGGGTCCCTGGGGCTGAGATGGGATCCCATTCCCCCCACACACAGCACATCTGACCCTGCCTTGGCCTGGGCTTCCTTAACACTGGGATACGGCTCAAAGGGAAGGAAAGGGCCAGAGCCCTTCTTGCTCCGGATGCTTGACCAGTCCCCACTCACCTTGCCTCTCTCATTTGCACTTGGAACACCTGCCCTGTGTGATGCCATGTGCTAGCATCTGGAGCCAGACTGGGTTTCGGAGCCCCTCTGTCATTCCCAGTAGCATGGTCTAGAACAAGTTAACCTCTCTGTGCCTCAGTTTCTTCATCTGTAAAATGGAGGGAAATGAAATATTAAATGAGTTAATACTTGGCACAGTTCCGGGCATATAGTGAGTCCTTTTAGATACTATTCTTGCACACACACACACACACACACACACACACACACACACACACTTCTCTTGCCTAACCACCTGCCCATCCTGCTTTGGGAAGCGAGGCAGGGAAACCTCCCTGCCCCCATCTCCTGTGTGGCTGTGGCTCACTGCACCCTCGTCACACCACACAGTGTCAGCTCACATCCCTCCACCGCTCGGGACCTCATCTCACTTAGAGTAAAACCAGAGTCCTTACCTGCTGGACCGTCCCCCACTTCTCTAGTGTCCTTAGTGGTCCCTGCCCCTCCCCCAACTCGCTGAGGTGCTCCTGCCTCAGGGCCCCTGTGATGGCTGCTTCCTCTCCCTGGACCACCCTTCCCCCAGGGAGTCCGCCCTTCTTCCAGGCTCCCGCCCGTTCGCCCAGCTGTCCGCAAGGTCCTCTTTTAGCACCCTGCCTGGAAGTCGCCTCTCCACCGTCACTCTCCGTCCCCTTTCCCGGTGCTCTTCACTGTCCTTGCCGCCGTCGGACGCGTGTCTATATTGATTCTATCGCACTCTGACTCTCCAAGAATGCGGGGACTTTTCTGCTCTGTTTCCTGTTGCATCCTGGCTCCCAGCCTGGCACAGAGAAGGTGCTTAATAAATAATTTGTTAAGTAAATGACTAAGGGAAGCTCTCATGTTCTTGGGTGAGCTGGGGGCATGTCTGGCAGGAAAGAGGCATTGAATCAGTGTGGAGGGAATGAATGAATGGCTCACACCCTGGGCTCAGCTCTGACCCCTGCCTGAGGCACGTCCCTCACCTCTTCTGGCCTCGATTTCCTTGTCTGTAGAATGAGGGGTTCCTTCCAGAGCCACAGTCCACGAGTCTCTGTTTCGTGGTTGAAGTCTGGCTGACACACCGTGTTACGCCAGTTTCAGGTGTACCTTAGTTTCGCAGCGATCTCTCCAGACTGGGCATGCCCTCGGGTATAGTTACCATGATTCTGCCTTTTTCTGGGGGCTCGAGTCAGCAAGGAGACCCCCGTGGGGCTGGAGAGAAGCAGCCTTGTGGAGGCGAGACTCGGGGGGGGGATGCGGGCTGCCATGTCGGGAGCATAGGCCGGGGTCAGACTAAAGGGGGCTACGAACATGGGGATTTGGACTTCAGTTCCATTCCAAAGACCCCGAGGAGCCATGAAGGTTGTCAAGCAGGAGAGTGTCAGGGTCACTTTAGAAAGGCTAAGTGGGCAGTGGGCAGGGGGGGCGTGGGCTGGGGGGGGGGGCCCAGGGCAGTTACCCTAGACCTCCGTCCAGCCCTTCCTCACTTGCTTCTCCCCAGGGCAGGGAGGGAGAGGCTGGCCCATCCACTCCCAGGCTGGGGGCCGAACCCTCAGTGTAAGCCTGGTCTCTTCTCCCTGAGTGTTCCTGGGAGCCCAGTGGGAGAGGCTGCCCCGCCCTGTTGTGGCCTCCTGTAGTGACCACAGCATTACATGGCCAGTCCTTTTTCTGCCTCCGGGCACCGCTGTGTTATCACGAGAGAGAAAGGCCCAGAAAGGAATGAGCACTGGTGTGGAGAAGCCCGCGGCCTGTCTGGGGAGCTGCTGAGATTCCATTTATACCAGACCTCCTATTCCTCCTCCCAGTAAGACCAGCAGTGGGCCAGGCCTAGGCCTGCCCAGCCCCCAGGGAGCCCGGAGACCTGGGCAGGGCTGGTGGAGTGGCCAAGTGCAGGGCCTGGCCAGCGAGAATGCTAATAGTGCCTGTGGCAGGGGTGCCGGGGCAGGCCACCCGGGGTCACCGTGTCTGTGCGCAGGCAGGGAATGTCCTGAGTCTCTGGGAAGTCAAGACTCACCAGGTCCACCATGTACTCACTCCCCCGCTCCAACCCCCAAACCTGCTCCTTCTCCCTTGTTCCTCACCTGGGCAGATGGCCCACCGGCTGTCCAGAGTGGGTGCGACTGGGATATCCAGGCAGTCTCTCCCTACCCCACACCTGGATCCAGCCGTGTCTACCCGCTCTTGAGCCTTCTTAGGGGGTGGGCATGTTCCCTCCCTGCTCTCTGTTTCAGACGCTTCTCTTTCAGGCAAAGTTACTCCACTGGCCTTCCAGCGGGTCTCCTGCCTCCAGACTCAGCCCCAGCCAGCCAGCCCATGATTAGTTACAAAACCCATTCATTAGCTATGCGTGCATTCATTCAGCAAAAGCAGGTACTGGGTGACTCCTGTGTCGCAGGAAAGGCACCAGGAACTGGGGAACGAGAAAGCCCCCGGCGTCTCGCGGGGGAGACTGTGACCCAAAATCGCATGGATAATTCTCTAATTCCAGCTGGAGTTAGAAGCCCCTGCGTGGAGGAGAAGGAGGTCTGAGAGGGTCTGGAAAGGAAGGGCTCCAATCTGTCCAGGTGGGGAGCAGGGAAGGTCTCCTTGAGTAAGGGACACTTAAGCAGGCCCTGAAGGGTAAACAGGCCTTAAGCAGAGACCAAGTGGGGAGGCGACTTGGCAAGTGGCAGGGCCTTGCCTCCTGTCTCGCTGCCCCTCGCTCATCAGCCTAAGCCCTGGCCTATCCTGCCGCCTGCCTGGCGATACGAGACCAACTGTCCAAGCTCTGTCTTCTGGTGCCTGGTGCCTTTGCTCTTGCCTCTACCTGGAATGCCTTCTCTACCATCTTCCCCTGACCACCACAGTCATTCTTCCAGACTCAGACTCCTCCTCCAGGAAGCCCACCTGAGCCTCCTGTTCTGCATCACAGTCGTACCGACCTTGTCATCTTTTTATCCATTCAGGGATCTGCTTCCTCCCTTATTCTTCCCTGTGACCCCTTTGCTTACCCAAGGCTAGCGTGTCACAGGGACTTGCTAAATATGATGAAGCTGAACAGCCTGGACTGAAAGACATGCCCAGGTTGCCAGAAAGTGCCCACTAGCCCAGCTCCTCAGGTGCCCGTCCCTAAGCTGACAGCACCCTCCCCCTGCCCCCAGCCTCCCCGCCAGGGCACAGCGATTCTTCAGACCGGGCTCTCCCCGGCTCTTTATCCACATGCCAGCCGTACAGAGGCAGTCCGTGCATGCGTGCGAGTGTGCGTGCCTGCGTGTGCGTATCATCAGCAAATTCGTGGAAAGCACCATTCATCAGGGTAAGATGTTTCCATGCTTTCTGCATGAATTATATAGAGCAGGCCTGTGCTGCGCATTTTGCTATTTTTACACAGGTAGTTTTGTGGAATTTATTTTCCTTCAGCACATTTGTTGGGATAATTACACGGGGGGGCATGCGTGTTGTATGGGTCACTGAAAAGCGGTCTGGGGGTGTTCTACGCCAAGGGCAGGAGCGATGTTCTCCCTGGGGATGTGATTGGGGTTGGGATTCCAGGATGGCACACTCTCACGCTCCCTGGATGCACAGCCAGAGCTGTGGGCCCCTCCGCCCCTCGTCCACGTACCTGAAAAGGCGAAATTTGCCTGTCAGTATGCAGCAAGGAGGCAGCTCGGCTCCAAGGCCAAAATCAGATGTGCTAATGCCCGGGAAGGACTGCATAGCGCCTGCCACCTCTAAGTGTCAGCGGGAGATGGAAGCTGTCACCAGTGTCCTCGTTATCACCATTAGCATTGTTGCCATTTTAATTACAATTTAGTATTCCACGACCACTGTCGTCGGCTGTGTCACTTAAAACCCTCTGCTCCTCGTATCTATTATGCTAAAGATCTACACCTCTCAGAGGGAAAGGACATGTTTTTCTCCTCTCTGAGTAGTTGCAACCAAATAAAGATAAAATATTAAAATGGTCTCATTTATGTAGCGATCTCTCTCCCTAAACGCGTAAACACTGGCAGTTCAATCATCTGGGAGTAAGGGGAGCCAGCGATGGCACAAACAGTCCAAAAGCCGAGGATGGGGGCTCTCCAGTCAACTCAGAGTTCTGTCTGCCATCCAGCGAGAGGCTGAGGTAGATCACATGGGACCAGGCTGATGGAAGTATGCGAAGGGCCTTGCTGTAAGGTGGTTACATATACAAAGGCTCCAGTTGGCGTGGACTCAGAACAACATGCCCATGAAGGTTCCTCCGTGAACCTGAGAAGTGACTTAAAAGCACAAGTCTCGTGTGGGTGAACATGCTTGGCATTACACGCCCACCGAAAATACGGATGGCTCCGGCTTGGAGTCTGCTGACCTCCAGGGATGCCCGCGTGCCTCCGTCCAAAGTCAACAAGAGGGGACACTTACTGGCCAACTGACCTAGATCAACAAACAAAAATAAGAACCACAGTCGGCAGTTACCGAGCGTGGATTGCGTGCCAAGCATTACGTGCTCCATACGCCTTTACTCCCCAAATAACCACAACCGTCCCACGAAGTAGCTGTCTCTACTTTGCGGCTGAGGAAACGAAGGCGTAGCAGGCTGAAGCGATCGCCCAAGTTCACCAACTGGAGGTGATCAGACCGACACACAGACCCAGGGTCCAGAGACGGTGCATGCAACTGTGTCTCTGCCTGCAGTGTCCGCACACACAGAGACAGGCGTGCACACACACATGCATGTGTGCACGCTCATGTGTGCAACACATGTGCTTACACACTCGTGTTCGTGTGCACACTCTTAGGCAGATTTATATCCATCTTCCTTTCTAAGAATGATATTGGCATTTCTAGAACCCACACAAGTCTGGCCGGGGGGTGGGGCGGGATTCATTCACAGCTTCCCTGGGGCTTGGGCCACTGTGTTCACCAGGTCTGTCTCTACCTCTCAGGCCCAGGGTAGAGTTCCTTGCCCGTGGCCAGGATCCCCTGGCTCCGGTTTCTCTCATCCCGTGGGGCATCAGCTGATCCCTTGGCAGGCACGTGTGCTTGGGCCATGCCCTTCACATCACTCCCAAATTGTCCTCTCAGTCCAGCGGTGGCCCAGTTGCAGGGCTAGAGAGCACTGGTGACTTGGGAAGATAGCTGTGATTATGGCGTGCTCTCCCCAGGACAGAACACGATGTCTACCGGGGGAAAGCAGAGCCACTGGGGCTCAGGGCACCCGCCTGCTCTTCTCTGGATGGCAGGGGTGGGGGTGTGGGTGAGAGGGGAGACCGAGGAACCCTCTCTCACCCCACCCAGGCCAGACAGGCATGGGCCACACCAACCAGCTCCTAGGACAAGCCAGGGCAGCCTTGACCCCGGAAACTGCCCCACCCCCGCCTCACACAGCCCTTTGGGGGTCTGTTGCCAATGGCCCACTGCCACGGGAGCAAGGTTCCCAGCCTGTCTGGTCCCAGCCATCTCCTGACACACCCAGGCGCACGTAGCTCCGAAGAAAAATTCTTCTTCGTAGCTGCCTTCAGATGTATGTAATCAAGGGGTAAGTCTGCCTCTGAAGCAATTGGGATACGTGTTATCAACATCAGAGCCCAACAGGAAGGGATGGGCGGTCTGCACCCCTCTAGTGACATGCTGAACGAGATTTGTCTATGTTTCTTTATTTTTTAAAAGATTTTATTTATTTATTTATTTATTTGAGAGAGAGAGAGAGTGTGTGCAGGGGGAGGGGCAGATGGAGAGGCAGAGAATCTCCAGCAGACTCTTGCTGAGCACAGAGCCCGATATAGGGCTCGATCCCGCAACCCTGAGATCATGACCTGTGCTGAAACTGAGAGTTAGACTCTTACCCCACTGTGCCATCCAGGTGCCCCGAGAGTTGTCTGTGTTTGTTAGGACAGGGGACACTTAGCTTTGGGTAGTCAGGGCTGCTGCCTCCTGTCATGCAGAAGGGAGGACAGCAAGGAAGGCCCAAACCCCATTATTGCCAATAGCTCTGCTCTCCCTGTCTCGCCACCAAACCCTGAACAACACTGGACAAGTCATGTACACTTCAGGGACTCAGTTTCCTTATTTGTAACATAGGAATAACACTACAGGGTTGTCATGAGGGGGGATATAATTAACCAAGTGATGGCTGTGAAGTGTCCAACACGTGAGAACTCACCAGATTTTCACTTTGTTCTCTTTTCTAAGAGCAGCTTAGAAAGCATGGGCTTGAACATGGGGGGAGAAGGGGGGCCTTGGCGGTAGGTATCCTGAGTGGATTCAGAATTAAGAATTGTCTGTAATCATATCGCTTTGTCTCTGTCCTTAGTAGAGAGTACATTAGCTTAATCCCATTCTACAGAGAGTGTAGCTGGAGACCTCAGTTGGAAAAATACTGTCCTGGCCCAAGACTAAGGCAAGGAGAGTTGATAGCTAGATTGGTCTGGACTTTGCCAGGATATTCACCTCTGTACCTTTGTTTAAAAATAAATGGGTGGGGAGAAGAAAAGAAGAAAGGAGGGAAGGAGGGAGAGCAAATAGGAGGAATGAATTGCCCAAATGCCTCAGGCCAAGGTGGCCCAAGTACCTTGCCACAGCAGCAAAGGCTCGTTTCTCTTTTGTTACTATTGCTGCCTCCTCCTTGAGGGCCCTAAGAAGGAGGCAGGGGCCCAAGGGGCTGTGCAGGCTGGTGAGCGTGATGGCTTGCCATCCATCCACATGGTTTCCCCGTGCAGGCAGCAGGTTTTTCTGGTCCATTGGATGTGGCATTTCCATGGGTACAGCCTAGCTCTGGTTGGAAATGCACAGCTGCAGGCGGGTTCAGCTCCAAGGGGAGCCCTGGCTGGAGCTGAAGTCTGCTCCAGGCAAATTCTGAGGACCTTCTCAACACTGTGACCCCGAGACCATGAAGGCCCCCTGTGCACATCTGACCATACTGGGGTTCTAGCAGCCTTTACTCAGGATGTGCTGTGAGATGGGACTCTGAAGTGTGTCATGTAGTACATTTCCCTTCATCTCTATGCAGATCCTGCTATTGTACACCTCCCGGTAACCTGACCCCCAACCTACAGAGGAGGTCTCCTAGCAATTAGAGTAAGTGGTGGTTTCTAGGGAGAAGACCCTTAATCCTGGAACCCAAACCCCAACCCAGCCGGGGAACCGAGCCATCCTCCTCCCTTCTGCACCTGTTTGCCCAGGTGCAAAACAGGCATCAAAATGATGCCTGCTCAAGTTCGCTTAGAAATCGCACCTCCCAGGCCCTGCCCCCCACCTCCTAGTGGGACAGGTGAGGGATGGCGGCCTGGAAACCTGCAGTGTTTTCCCTGGAACCACACAATGAGAAGCCTGGCTGCTGCTGTGCCCACTTTCCCAGGGCCTTTGGGAAGGTTAGGGTCAAGCGCTAACCTAGTGGGATCTATACAGGAGGAGGCTTCCTCCTTCCCATCTATTTCCATCAATGCCCAATGTTTAGTGCCCCCTGCCCGTAGTGTAGCCCCTGTGTGAGGGAAGGCTGGGGAGAGTTTTTTAAATGCTTGGCAGTACACTGCTTGAATCCAGACTGGTGAAGTGCTTTTGTATTGTGAATGATAACATGCAGATTAGTACAGCACAGACTCCAGAAGAGAATATGGAGGAAATGTCTAGTAAAAGTCACTGAAGTTCTGTGGGTGTAATCCTGGAGTGCTTCCTGGAGGAGGAGATGAATAAGCAGGATCAGGAACACCCATCAGCTTTGCAAGATGAACCTTGGCCTCCCTGCCTCCTTTCCCATACTCATGCCACTCTTGACTTGGTGCTGCTTCCTGGGAGCCTCTCCGGCCCCCATCTTTAGAAGCTCCTCAGAGCAGCTGCCCCTACCTGAAAGGCGGCTGTGATCTTGTGTATGCTCTTCTGCCAGGATTCAGAGCTCCCGACCACAATTCCCTGAGATTCCTAACAGGAAGCTCACAGGGAACCCTGGGAAGAAGTTGTCTTCTCAGCTCTGCCCCTACCTCACCCGCCTTTGCAAACTGGCGTTCAGGGAGTACTCACTAAGTGGCCGACACGGTGCTGAGCAGCCTCTGGGCTCCTGTGCCTCACGGGGAGACTGGTGCGTTGGAGGCGCCCTGTGAGTGGCGCCGATGATAGCCACACACAGCCAGTGGCAGCTGGCCTGGGTGGGAGCCCGGTTCCCAGGACCCCAGAGCAGCCCTGTGTCCCACATTCCCCAACCCCAGTCCACAACATCACACCACATCACACCACAATTTTTTTTTTAAATCGCCAGAAAATCCATGTGCAAGCTTCTAGCCTGAGATGCCCTTCCCGGTGGGGCCCCTTATGGGGGGGTAGGGGCACCCAGTGCGGGATCAGGGAGGGTGGACTCCAGTGTGGAGTCGCTGCAAAACCAGGAGACCAAGGTGCAGTGGTGACCTTGGAGGACAGTGTGGTCCAGTGAACTGAGCCGGTCACAAAAGGACAAAGACGTGTGCTTCCATCCTCGTGAGATGCCAAGAGTTCTCAAACGGACAGAACGTAGTGTAGACTTAGTGTTTACCGGGAGTGGAGTTTCAGTTTTACAGGACCAGAGATGTCCTGGAGATGGACAGTGGTGATGGTTGCATGACAGTGTGACTACTTAGTGCCGCAGACCTGTATACTGAAAAATGTCCAAGATGACCCAACCCAACCAACCAACCTGAGACCACGCCCTAAGCACCAGGGAAGAGGTGGAGCAGGTTAGCGGCTTGTCGGAGTGGGGCCAGAAGAATGGGCCCAGTGAGGTCCGTGTCCTAATGCCCCACGATGTGGGAGTATGTTGCAGAGGGGAAGAAGGCAAATCACGGTTGTTAATCAGCTGGCCTCAGGAAAGGGAGAGTGTCCCGGGTTACCCAGATGGCCTGGTGTAGCCACAGGTGTCCTTAAAACATGGAACAGGGAGGTGAGAGAGGTCAGAGTAATGCCAGGGGAGAAGACTTGGACCCGTGTCGTTGCTTTTGAAGATGAAGGAGGGGACCACAAGTCGAGGGATTTAGTCCATTGAGACCCATTTCAGACCTCTGACCTCCAGAACCATGAGCCCATACGGTTTTATTGGTGAAGCCACTAGATTTGTGGTAATGCGTTCTGGCAGCCAGAGGAAACTGATAAGGTCCCTGAGCAGGGGCCTTCAGAGCTCCATGGTTCCTGCCATCACAGTGTGCCTCCCCCTGAAAGCTCTCGTGTTAGGCTGGCCTATTCCCAGTGCTTGAGGGATGTCCTAGGGGGTGAAGGGATTCCTCATCCCATGGGACTGCAGCAGCTCCTAACCAGCGAGCCCTAAAATAATGATCATCGTAAGAGCAAGCACTGTCCTAAGGTCTGGTTCTGTGTTAACTCATAAGCTCCTCGTAATAACTATGTGAGGTACTTACTGTTCTACTCCACTTTATAGATGAGAAAACGGAAGCACAGAGAAGGTATTCAAAATCACACAGCCTCTAAGAGGTAGAGCTGGAATTTGAAGCCAGGCTCCTGAATCTTTGCTTTTAGCTGCTACACTATGAAAATCATAGGCTCTCCGGTCTGTGGGGCCCATTCCTTCAGGAGGAAAGAGCCTGCCTTGAGGAAGAAATCTGCTGTTTTCACTTCTTTCTTTTGGGTTGTATGAAAGCTCCATGAAACACTGCCAAGGCTCTAAGAATCAAAGCTCTAAAGAAAGGTATTCTCAGGGAAGTGTCCCTCTCACCGCATCTCTGCTCCTCGTTCCCATTCCTTCTTCTTGCCACCCCTTTCCCATCCACCTCTTTTGGGTAACCAATCTCTCTCTCTCTTTTAAGATTTTATTTACTTATCTGACAGAGAAAGACACAGTGAGAGGGGGATTACAAGCAGAGGGAGTGGGAGAGGGAGAAGCAGGCTTCCCGCGGAGCAGGGAGCCCGATGTGGGGCTCGATCCCAGGACCCTGAGATCATGACCTGAGCTGAAGGCAGAAGCTTAACCCACTTTGCATTTTAAGACACGGTATCTTAACTACCTAATAGTATGTTCAGGAGGAACTTGGAAAGCTCGGTGACAATGTGCTGGGCTCAGCTTCCTCCATCACAAGGACGGGAGCTGGGGTGGGTCCTGGATAAAGACAGCACTCCCCATAATACACTCATGCTTTGGTTTAAAGCACAATGAACTGGGAATCTCGCCTCCTGTCTCACCAACAGAGCTGAGCTGCCTGGGTGTGTGCCCTCAGCGGCCTCCTTCCTGACATGTCCAGATGGCCCCAACTGAGTCCCGCTCTATCTTTGCCAGCCTTAATTTAAGGAAGACAGAGACCAGAATCTCCGTATTGCTGGGGGAGAAACTAAGGCTTAGAGGAGTTTTTAAGTCGGTTATTCAATCACATGATTCAGCACAGAGTCAAGCCAAGAGCCCACTCTTCTTTGTTACACTCTGGTGCAGTCGTGGAGAACGGAGGGAGTGCAGGCAGACAGGTGCCCCGGAGACTGGGTGGGTCTAAGCCAGAAGCACCCAGTGAGGCCAGTGTTCACCAAGGAGCACCTTGCCTTCCTGCAGACAGAGAACTTTCCCGTCCCACAGATGAAGAATGCCTGTTTACGTATCATCTTAAACAGTGAGGTCCCCTGCCTCGGGAGTGGTTTGGTTCAACAGTTAAAGGAGACAAGAGAGTGATATGAGCATCTTTTGGGGGTCCCTGCAGCCCTAGGGTTTTGTTGGCTACTAATACGGGCTTTCTGGTTCATTACCACCTCAGTGTTCAAGCCAGCTGGCTGCGACTCCCAAACCCAGGCCCGGCACAACTTACTGTTTAAAAAAAACAACACCCAGAAAATAGTGAATTGCATCAAATCACCTCTCTTTGTCCTGCATTCCGGCAGCCTTTCTAAATCTGCCTACCTAATTAGCTTCTTCTTCTAACCCAAAATATGATTAAATCTGTATTAAAAATATCTGTGCAGAGTAGGATCAGACACACCTGAGCATTTTCTAAATTTAGCAAAGGACAATAGGCTCTGGGTTACTTTAATTGGGTGCGGGATTGCTACCGGAATACATTTTAATTTGGATTTCCAGAGCGTTTCTCTCTGTCTCCTGCCTTTAAATTGCGTAGCAGAGGAAGGGGGAGCATAATGGGGCCCGTTCATAACTGCCCTCCCTCCTGACTTATCTCAGAGCTGAATGAACAATGCGAGGCTGGTGGAGGAGGGCACAGGCGGGAAAGGGTGTCCCCGTTCATCCGTTCATCTGCTCGGACTCGGCTGGGCTGGGAGCACACGGAGCCTGACTTGGAGAAGGCACCAGCCGGATGGGCCTGGCTTGGCGGGGGTGAGGCAGCTGTGGGACACCAGCAGCACCTTCCTCATCACCCAGCTTTCCCGGGGAGTCCCCACAGTTCCCTCTGCTTTCCGGAGCTTGAGGGAAGATGCGCTTGGTCGGGCTGAGAAGTCGCCCTGCCCTGAGGATAGCCTGGGACAGTTGGGAAGGAATGATTTCAACCTGGGGGCAGTTCCAAGGCACTCTGTCAGTCCCTTCGCTGAAAGATGAAGCTGTGCCACTCTTGTCATTCTGATGATGCCCCCCCCCCCACGCACACACCCAGGAGTTACAAAGGCAGGCTTCTTACAGAGGGCTTGAATGACCTCCCGGATTGCACCCGTCACCCTTCAGGGAAGAAAGAGGCCTGGGTGTCCCAGCACCTGGAAACCGCCGGATGCATTCAATTTTGCTCAGTGGAGAGCTTGTTACTAACAGGGGGTAGGGATGGTAGGGGTCACCAGCCTGGAACCCAGGAGGAAGTCTGGCTGCCCCAGAATCAGAGGATGGCAAAGGTCAGGGTGTGGGGCTGGCTGGCTGGCATGAGGATGCCCTCGGGGTTCTCCATTCCCAGCTGGAAGGCTAGAATTTTTACACCAGGTGCTTGCAACTGATTTTCAATTTGCAAAGCAAAACAAATTTGCATTAATCGGAAAAATCCACAGGAAAGACTGTTTAGATTTTAATGCAGCTGCCGGAGCCATTCAGATTCCAAGTTTACAGGAAACTCTGTTCACCCTGATGCCTTCACAGGCTGGTTATCTTTGCTTTGAAAGAGGTCCGTTGTCTGCAGAGCAGAAATTTCCTCCCCTGGCCTCTGGGCCCAGGCAGGCTGCCTTCTCTGACCTGCACACAGGGAGGCAGGGACAGGAGGTGGCGGAGGTAGGAAGGGCTCTCACATCCCAAGGCCCACCCACCACTGTGACATCTCTCCCAGGAAGAGCTGTTCTGGAGAACATTATGAGGTCTATGTGGAGCTGCCCTGAGGTTCTGGGTCCAGGACACGGGGCAGGGTGGGAGGCACCTGTGAGTTAGACTCAGGTTCTGTTCTGATGGCTCCGTCCTTCCTGGCGGACCCCTGCCTGCTGCCTTCTCTGCCCTGGGGCACCCTGCAGAGAGGGTGCAAACTCATCTCACCCCACCTTATGCAAATACAATCGGGGTGATGGATTTGACCCCAAACCAGTTGTACCATGCCTTCCGCAGCCATTAAGGAGGGAACTCCACAGCCTGGTCCCATGCTTTGATGAGGATTCACTCCTGCTGCTCCCCGCTGAGCTGAGCGGAGCCTGGGCATTGACTGTGTCTGTGTTTCCTGTGTGAAGGAGGGAGGGCACGTGGAGAAGTGCCCTCTCGGAGATTTTTATGAGCAGGGGGTCCCAGCCAGCCGGGCTCTGGGGGAGCAGGGGAGCCCAACCCAGGACCCTTTCTCCTTTCCATGAATCATGACCCCACCCCCTCAGGGCCATTCATTTAACAGATATTTGTCGTGCTCCCGTGGGATGGGCACTATTCTAATCATCTGCAGATATGGCAGGGAATAAAGTAGGAAGAAATTCCTGCCCTCCTGTGGCTTATATTCTAGCAACTGTTGATAATGTAGAGATACATAAGGAAAAAAAAAAAAAAAAAAGGACCTCTGAGTACAGGAAGCAAGGTGAACCATGCAGCTGTCTGGGAGGAGGAACGTTCCGGACAGCAGGAGCTGAAGTGCCAATGCAACCAGGCCAGGGATGTCTGAAGGCCACCAGGTAGGCCATTGTGGCTGGTGAGGGGGAGGAGGTGGGGTCGAGAACGTTCGAGGGACTGGCCACATAGGTAGGGCCTTGGAGGCCACCGTGAGCCAAGCCCCCATGTTCTAACCTCAGCTTTCCTGCTCTAACACTTAACAATAGTACCGTAATTTCTGGTTCATTGGGTCTCTTTTCTGGTGAACTTTTGCTGCCCTAGGGCAGAGGTATCATTCAGAGCTGCCTCTCTGTTGCCTAGCACAGTGCTTGGCGTATAGTAAGGGCTCAGTGGATGTTTGTTGGATGAACAGGGGGGACAGATGGACGGATGGATGAATGGAAGGAAGGAGAGAGGGCAGGGAGAGAAAAGAGAGAGAGATGAATATAGGCATTGCCACTCACACTTCATCCGGAAAGCCCAGGCCAGTGTTCTGTCCTTCTGCACACTTGGGAAGTAGTGACCTTACCCTTTCACCTCTGTCAAGTCCGCCATGCAGGACGACGCTGGCTATCCGTCACTTCCCTGTGTTCCAGACTTCAGTGGCTTATGGCCAGAAGAGGGAGGCATGCCCAGTCAGGGATGGGGTTCCAAAGTGGATAATAAAATGTGTCCTTTTCTAACCTGTGGGTGGGAATGCAGATCTGGAGGCGAGGAGTGAGAGGAGTGAGCAGGCTCCCACAGGGAGAGAAGAAGGAGGGACTCTGAGCCAGCTTTCCTGGCCTCCTCAGCCTGGCGCTTCCACACAATCCCCCCATGGAGGGTGTACCCTACATGCTGGTCCGCCATGATTCCAGAGGAGGGGAGAGGCCTGGAAAGTGTTGGTAACCAACTATAGGCAATAGGAAGGGTCCTGCTGGCCCCCCAAGCTCACTGTTCAGAAGGCCCAAGAGCTTTAGAACAGTGAATGCTCATAGCTCCCAGAATGCCGTTTTCTTGCTCTTTGATAATTCTGACACTGGGCCAGAAGAGACTTCCTGGTCTGTGGAGTTCCAGATCCTGGGACACAGAAGCAGAGACCTTTCTAGAAACACTTCCTAGAATCTAGCCTGGTCCCTGAAGGGACCATAACTGTTGGCAGAGCCCAAAGCTCTGGAATAGGACAGAAGTCAACTTTAGAGCCACTTGGAATCTTTGGACTCAAAACACAGAGTGTTTGCTTTTGGCTGCCTGGCAAAGAAAAAGAAATGTGAGGCCAGGCTGGCAGCCAGCAAAACTGGTGTTAAGAAACTTTATGTTGTGACTTGACCTCAGAGAGCAGGCTCTGGAATCGGAGACACCAGGCTGTGGATCTGTGCACTGACCTCACCAAGCTGTGTGACTTTGGGCACACCACGTACCCTCTCTGGGCTTCAGAGCTCTTGGCTGGAAAATGGGGAGATGACAAGAGATCATTTCCACCCCACATGAGTACTTCAAGGATTACACAGGAAAGTAGATGTAAACCGCTTAGCATAATAAGCAGCCCATAGTAAGCACTCACTAAATGCTATCTAACACCTCAAGAATGAAGACAAATGGAGGAGTGAAGGGGGAGGGGATGCGTGTTTAGAAAAGGAAGGACCTAAGGGGAAGAAAGACACCAGGCATCTTCCAGAAGGAGCGCTACTTAGAGCTGGCCAGCTTTCGAGAATGGGAGCGAATGGTGTTCTTGACCAAGGTGATGAGACCACCAGTCGCTGCCTGTGTCAGCCTTGAACGCTACCTGCGTCAGCCTTCAACGCTACCTGCGTCAGCCTTCAATGATGGGCCGGAATTCAGAGATGCTGCTTCTGTTCCCAGGGCGGCTTTCCTCCAATGCAGCAGGGAGCCAGGTGATGGGCCCTGGTTTCACTCTGGCCTGGTCTGGTGGGCAAGCCACTTCCCCGCTCTTGCCTCAGTTTCCTGTTTTTGGGAGAATGAGGCGGGTGGGCTGCATCGCTTCCCGGGTGCCCTCGCCCCCCCCTTGTACCTCTCAGTGGGCAGGCACCTAGAAGGCAGTAAAGAGGTCAGGCTCCGACCTCATACATCTGAACCCGAGCCCCAGAATGCCGTTCCCAGCTGTGTGTGCCTGGAAGTGTTACTTGCCTCCACTTTAATCATCGGGAGGCCTAGAAGTTTAAAGGAGATAATGTATAGGCAGTGCTTAATAGTAGCTGGGGTGGGTGCACCATGGCTCAGTAAATTACAGCCATTACGGGTCCTCCTACTGCCACTCTTCTGCACCATCACAGAGCAGACTCACACACCCTCGTGTCCCTGCTCCTGCCCCCAACTCAGTTTAGGGAAATTACATGCCATGGGAACCACACACCACGGAGATGAATCATGCACAAACCGTTTGGTACCTAAGTTAGTGAAACCTGCTGCAGAGTTACCCTGATACATTCTTAATGGTATGCGTGATTGTTTCTGAGCTGCACAATAATTAGACATAAATGGTAAGCTAAGCATGTAAATGAAAATAATTAGTATATGTAATAATTAGTATATGTAATACTATTACATAGTATATGTAATAATTAGGCAAAGAAGGCATTTTTGTGATCAGCTGGGAGGAAGGAGGATCCCAGGGCTGGGGGAGAGGATCAGACCTGGGGAAGGATGTGTGGAGGGGGCAGAGGGGGGCGGCATCCTTCTCTGCCCACAAGAGAAGGCTGGTTCCTTCCCAGGTCATGTCGGGGCCAGACCCCATTGACAACCCCCTCCCCCCGCGCCCCGCCCCAGGTTAGATGGGCACTTCTCTAATACTAAGTCCTGGAGAAGAAAGAACACAATCAAAGGCCCTGAGGAGCCTCAGCGTGCCCCGGGGTGGGGGGTGGTGGTGGGGGAAAGGGACCCTCCCCAGCGTGAAACAGTGACGGGAGCCTGCAGGCCCTCAGCGCCTATCTGTTGAATGAATGCCTGCATAGAGACATGCCTCTGCGCGGAGATGTTTGTAACTGAGGAGCAGCAGCGGGAAGATAGGAGAATCTGGGGGGAAGAAGGGAGGAAGCTGGCGGGGAGCTCCGCGAACAACTTGGGAGGCCCTGGCACAAAGAGGTCAGGACTGTCTGTTTTGAAAGCAATCTGCCCAGGCGTGATTTCCTGCGCAATTAGCTGTCCTGTGCCTTGGTTTCGCTCCTGGTGAATTGGAGACAGGCCGTGATAAGGATTAGTGAGTTAATACAGCGAATACACATGGAGTCCTTAGCCCAGCCCGGTGCAGGGCGCACTGTCATGCTAAATAAAGCCATTCATTAGCCATTTTTCTGGCCCTTCCTGTTAAGTGCCTTGTGAAGCCTACTGACTTGATTTTCTCCAGCTCAGCAGCTGAGAGAGGTGCAGTGAAGGGGAGCTGGAGGAGCCAATTCTGACTGGGGAGCCCTCGGTGTGGAGCCAGGACGGCCCTCAGGGGCTGCTCATTCCTTCTTCCATTCACTGAGCACACATTTACGCCTACTGAGTACCACGTGCCAGGCTCTATTCCTGGAGCCCGGGATGCAGCTGGGAACAGGACCATCAAGGTCCCTGCCCACTTGGGGCTATGATAGAGTGGGGGCGGGGGAGATGGTGAAATTAAACATAGAGTAATTCAGTAGGTGCTAAGTGGACAACAGTGAAGTGGAGATAGGGCAGGAAAGGAAGCCAGGGCAGATGTGGGGGGGGAACCACACTGGCCCAGAGACCATGGGAAGGTCACAGACTTTTTGCATCTCAGACATTTTGCATCTCAGTGTGTGTGTGTGTGTGTGTGTGTGTGTGTGTGTCTGTAGATGTTTACTTTGTGGCTTTTCTGGGATGAAGTTTCAGTTCCCAGGTGAGCTGGAAGGTGCTCTCTCCCCATTGCCCAGACTGGGTTTGCTTGGGGAATGCACTATGCCATCCAGTGTTTTACAGAAAGAAAACAATGAAATGGCCTGCCCAGGGTCACACAGCTAATAATCGGTTAAGTATTGGGCAGATCACCTATGCGCAGACCAGAAAATGCGTTTGTAAATGATTAATCGCTAACCTCTGGGAGTTGCTTACTGGTGAAAAGACACTGTACTAAGTACATGATCCTATTTTCACTTCTCGTGAGGAAGGTGCTCTTATCCCATTTTGTAGATGAGGAAACTGAGGCCCAGAGCTACAAAAAGACCTTCCCAAGGGGACACAGTTAGAACCCAGATCTGCTCCAGAGCGTGCGCTGTTAACCAATGAAATTGCTAGTTAGAAGAAGCCATTGTGGTGTCTCCCAAGTTAAATGAGGAATTTGAGTGAGTAATGCGGTGGGTAAGAGTGCAGGCTCTAAATTCCTACTCCTAGAGTTTAAATCCTGGCATTGCCACTTGCTAGCTGGGTGACCTTGAGCAGGCCTCATAACCTCTCAGTGCCTCGTCAACACAGCGGGGAGAGTCACAGTATCTCTCATAGTGTCCATGTGGGTGTTCGGTGAGTTAACCCATGTAAACCATGAGCACATTGCCTGACACAGGCAAGCGTGATACGTGTCAGCTGTGACTTGCCAGTACCCAGACCCTCCTTCTAGTGGCGGATCCATCTGACCTGCTAGGGGAGTGAGTGTCAGAGTGAGCCCAGGCAAGAGATGGGTGTGGCCTGGTGGGGAGTTTTCTCTGATGGCGACCCCTGACCCAGGCAGGACCTAGAGCTGGGCTCTGGCCCCTGGACTGTGATGGGCAGCACCCACTCTTGATCAGGGGGGCCCTCTGGCTTCTGCCTCTCTGCACGAGAACGTGACTCAGACCCCTAGCCCAAGTGTGCCACGATGAACGCAGACATGACCTCATCCCCCAGAGAAACCCACGGCCAGGGCCAAGACCTATTTGTAGTTGGTCTAGTTCAGCGTGTCTTGGTGTCTGGCATGATATGGGCACACATTCTGGGGTTTCCAGTGCCCAAGGAGAGGCTGCGCACAGCCTTGGCCGGGGGCAAAGGGGTGTGGGCAGCCCTGTGTAGGAAGCCAGGTCGGCTAGCCCCTTCCTTGCTCTGCCCCGTTCCCCACCGGTCAGTTGACCACAGAGGTCAAGGGAGCATTTGCTGTAAGGTCTGAATCATTGCCTGACACGTGACCAGCATCATGTTGGCTCCTGGACACAGAGGGTGGCCCGACTGTGGAGACAAGCAGTGAAGGCCTTGGGGTCAGGAAGGCCTTGGCTCCACGGATCCTTCCTCAGAAGCGCTCCCTTCCTGAGTGCACCTCCATGTGGGGCCTGGCTCCCGCCCCAGGTAGGAGATGGCTGGTCCGGAAGGTGGATGCGAGTATCCCTCTCAGGGTCATAGCCAGAAGCAATATGTTTCCCCCTCCAGGGAAATGAGAGAGTCAGGTGCAAGGGAGCCCGTGTCTGGAGGGAATACAGGCAGGCTATTATTTCTCAAGTGCACCGTGGCCTGGAATAGGCCAGAGCTGCGGCAGCCCCGACATCTCCGCTCTTCCTAAACTATAATGGTCTGAGGATGTCTGAGTCCCGGTCCTCCACGTTGGCAGAATCCTCATGGGGAGGCCTTTGCTCGGCACAGGAGGCCCTTGGCTCTGGGCTGGGGTGGCTGTGGGGCGGCTCCAGAGCTGAGCTCCCAGCTGGGGGCGTGCTAACGGCCAGCAGAAAAAACCTCCCGTGCCTGAAGTGGTAGCTGGAAATGCTTCTGGAGGATCGGGGCAGGCTGATGGAACCCCAGTCTCCACCTCTCTGAACTGAGCGTTCTTCAGGTCTCGTGTGCCCAGGAACCTTCCCCGCTCCCAGAACATCGCACCCATGGCTGCATTAAAGCACCTGGCGCACGCTCTTGTCATCATTTGTTGAGCCGTCCCCAACCTTCTCTTCCAGGCTGTGGGCTCTTCGGAGGGACGGTGCTCTCCTTACTCACCTCTCTGTCTGCAGTCCCACCCTCTGGGCCTGGCCCAGGTGGCTGCCAGGTGTTGTGGACAGGATGCGAATGGAGGGAGGAAGGGAAACGCAGTGCAGAGCCCTCCTTGCCATCTCCTGGGACCGCTCAGGGACAGGGCGGAGCCCAGTTAGGGCTCGCTGGTGGTCCCTGCCCGAGGGCATGTCCCTTGCCTGAGGGATGGCTCTTGGATCTCTTTGAGATTTGAAATCTCAGGCCGGGAGCCTCTGCCTCGCAGCTGGTCACTGGCATGTTCTCTGGTCAGTGGTGCTCACAGTGGCACTTCTGCCCATCCCACTGCCTGCCTTTGGCGCGGGAAGGTGGGGGCGGGGGCGGGGCGGTGTTCACCTACCTGGGCAACACGGCTCCTATCCTTCTACTGAGGGGCTTAGAGCTTCCAAGGAGGTAGCGAGGCCCCTCCTGGCTTTTCACTGACACAGAAACGTGCGCTGCTTCCTTAGCTGGAGGAACAGAAATACATTTCCAAGATGTTGACCCAGGTGTTAGAACGCCGGAGATTAGAATCCTGGAGATGAAAGTGAAAAGGTCATGCGCGCGCGCGTGCACACACACACACACACACACATGACTGCGTGTCAAGGTCCTGGATCATTGGAGAATGGGAGGAAGGGATTTTGGGACCCAGGATGGAGGAAGAATACGGGATGGTTTGGGGGCACCTCTCAGCTTTTCCCACTCGCCCTGTATTGTGGAATGGGATGGCGATGACTGGCTGGATAAGAGATGCAGGCGGGAAGCCACCATAGAGGGCATGCTGGCTGTTCAGTGCTATCTAGCTTCATGCGCTCATAGCTACCCCAGGGAGCCTGCCCTCTCCACTCCACCATGGTGGTTCTCAAGACTGTCTGAGCCTGGAGTCCAGAGGGTCCTACAGAACGTGTCCCGGAGGGGTGGAGCTGTAAGGGGCTCTCGTGGCAGAGTGTTCCCTTCATCTTAGGGGTGGGGAAACGGAGGTTGAGAGCTCAGGGAGCATGGCTACCCAACAACGAGGGCAGAGCCAGCACAGAACCAGGCCTGTCAACTCGTGCCCAGTGTCTGTTGAGAGCCTGCGGGGATGATCACGTGCGTGGACACGTGTGCACCTGCTTCACCCCCAGAAGTAAGCCTTAAGCGTGAGGTCTTGATCTGTTTCATCGCAGAGGAGACACTCAATCAACATTGATTGGATACTTCCCATTGCTGTTTCACTGAACCCTCATATAAAAACAGGGACTGCTCTTCTGTAACTGAGGAAACCGTGACTCAGAGAGGTCAAGTAACTTGCCTCAAGTCACACAGCTGCCACCTGCTAGAAACAGAACTTGCATACAGATCTGACTTCCCAGCCAAAGGCAACAAGCACGGCATCAGCATGCTTCCTGTATGTTGGGCACCGATCCAGCCCCTTCCATGTCCTAAACTAATTCTTCTCACCACCTGGGAGATAAATGCTGTTATTATCCCTTTAAAGGCACAGAGAGCATAAGTGTCTTTCCCACAGTCATGCAGCCAGTAAGGAGCAGAGCCCTGGTTTGCACCTAAGATCTCTGACTCAGAAGAACTCATTCTCAATACTATGCTACACGTACTCAGTAAACATCATTGAATGAATGCCTAGAATGGAGGAACTGCGGGGGGCTCTTCACCTGGGCTCTCGGCACAAGGCGCTGCTCAGAGTCCCTGCTCTGCTAGCCACGACCGCTGACCACATCGCCTGTCCTCTGAACACACACTGAGAACCGTTTAGCTGTGTTGGAAGTGGCTAGAATCTTTGTTTGACCTTGAGTTCAAGGCAGATCCCTCTGACCATCTCCCTTCCTTTCCAGCCGCTACTGCCACCCTGCTCATGAATTAAACATGACGCCGCCCAGGGCCTTGGGTTCGCTACACCATTGCTGCCTTTGTGTTCATCTTGGACAAATCAGGGCTGCCTGGGAGCCCTCTTGGGCTTCAAGGCAACAATCGGTCAGAGACAGAAATGTCTGCAGAGTTGAGTTTTTCAGCTGCCTTGAGGAAAACACACCCCTGGCTGTTGTGGTAACTTCAAATTGTTTAAAAAATAGTTGCTTACCCACACGTGCTTTCCCACTATAGTCTCTACCATAATGCCTTCTATTTCAGCACCCACCTTATTTCCCCAGGAGTCCTGTTGATGTTCCTAACAACTCTGGGAGAGGCGAGGCCAGGATGCCTTTTCAGCTCCAATGCAAGAAGGGAAAGTCACTTCTGACCATAATCAGTAACGGCTCCTATGCAAAGCCTGGGACAGATCAGGAGGTTGACAGTGCCATAGGGGGTAAACATCACCAGGGAACTATTGGGAGATCTGTACTCTGAACCTTTACTCTGCCTTTATTGACTAGCTGTGTTACCTCAGGCAAGCCACTCAGCCTCTCTGGGCCTCAGTAAAGTGAGATGTTAGGACTAAGACGATTTCTGAATTAAGACATGGCAGCTGAGATAACTCAGGAGTACTTTATTTAGGGTGGTGAAGAGTGAGAAGCCAGACTGGGGGTGGTGAGGTGATCAGGGATTAGCAGGAAGCCGCTGCTCCTGGGGGGTGGGGGGTTGGTGTTGTAGGAGGCCTCCCACTGGCATCACTTAGCAGGAGGCAGAATAATGATGGCTTGTCTGGAGGGAGATACCCCGCAGCCTACCAGGTCCTCGCCTCCCCCCAGCCCCCCAGGCTTCTGCCAGTCCTTCCGATCGGCTGAATCCAGCTGCAAGCCAGTTCATCCTGGAACCTAGGAAACGCAGCACGTGCAAGACACAGTTCCGAGGGCCAAGAGGTGTGGGACCAACATTCTCTCTTTGCCTGAGTTCCTTCATCTGTAAAATGGGATGAGGACCTTGCCTGTCCCATTGTGTCATTGGGAGGGTTCTATGAGATAAGGCATCCAAAGCCCCGGCCCGACATGTGGGAGCATGACCGATGGATGACAACTCTTAATTATTAATATCCACTGATCCTGTCCTTTGTAATGGGCTAGGTGTCTCTGATCATGTTGAGTGCTATGCTTCCCACAGGTAGAGTGTGTGTCCTCAGGACCAGGTGAGAAGGGATCTGTCATTCATTCACCAAACCGTGGATACTAACAAGTGATAGACACGGGGCTAGTTCCACAGGGCGTGGAAATGCAGACTATGCGATCCAGGCAGAGATGGCCGATTAAATCTTAGCTGTTGGGTCAAATGATTTTTTAAATAATTTTTAAAATTAGTTGCAAGATTAAGGGTTTTGTCTAAAGAGCTCACATTTCCCACTTCTCCTGCGTATCTTTCTCTTCATTTCCTTCCTAAAGGCCACACAGCCCTTCTCTGCCTTCTCTTGACTCTGGCTTAGCGAACACTGAGCATCTAGGGGGACTTAGGCCTGAGCTGTTGGAGTATCTTACTTCTTTCCCGCACAGGTCATTCTGTTTGTCCCCGGAGATCCATTGTCTACCCTTACCCCTCTGGGTCTGCTCTAGGCCCAGGCATCCAGGTGAGGCCCAAGCAGGGGACCTGAGGGTGAAAAGAAGAGAGACTGGGTTATTTCCTCCCTTCATCCTCACTGTCCTGGGCACTGCTCCATGTTGAGCACTCCTGCCTGGTAGCCCAACTCCTTTGATCAGACTTTTGGGGCTCCCTCCCCTGCTCCATCAGTGAGGGGCTAGTCCCATTGCTGGTCTCTGGGTGCCAGGGCATCCCTGATTGGCCCACCAGGTCCTGCCCCACTTCTGCCAATGATCCTTCCCTCCGAGCCTCTGGACCTTCTGAGATGGGGTTTGGTACCTGCCTGCCCCTGACCCAAGCTCCTTTGAAGCAGAAGCCCCTTGAAGAGGAGCTGTGATCCCGATGGTGGTTTTGCAGGGCCTTCATGCCACAGGGCTGTACGAGCGAATTCCAGTGGAATTTTCTTAGTCATAGCCTTGGGCAAGTTACTCTAGCCATCTGAGTTTCTTTCCTCCATTGGTTTACAGAGTTCAGAATAAGAGTAGAGAAAAGAAGATGGTAAAGTGTGTGGAGTCAGCCCCTAATATATAGGGTTTGCAAATGAAGGAGCTGGGACAGGAGGATACCTTGCCAAGTCTGCCTCCTGGGCCTAGGAAATGGACTAAGTCACAGGCACAAGTCTCGTGGGCAGTGACCTCTCCCCAGTGGAGAGTGATCTCTGGGTGGAATGCCAGGACAGCCCCATCTGGTCACAAAAAGGGAAGGGTTTGTTTCCTTGGGAGGGTTTTGGGGTGCGTGTGCACACACACACACACACACACACACAGCTGCTGGTGGCGTGACGGGGTGGGCTTTCAGTGTGAGTGTGGGGCTGACCACAGGGAAGGGATGCTCCACCAGGACGCACCAGCCCTGGGTGGGACCCACGGCGGGGGCTCCAGCCACCCCTCTCGCTCACACTTGGCCTGCGGTGTTCAGCAACAAGACACTGTTTCAGAAACAGGAGAGGAAAGAGGAGGAAGTGCCCAGCACGGGAAGCCTCGAGTGCCGCCAGGCAAGCTGGTACTGGAATTATGTGCAGTCCATACGCCAATTTGCTTTGTCATTGCCTGGTTATTTTTAGAAGCCACTGGCGTATCTAGGAAACCAGAATCTGTTGACTGTGTTTCTTCAGTGTTGGGGGGGTGTGATTATTTCCCAGAGATGCTGAAGGAATGTGTGAGGTCGGGCTGTGGGAAGGCGACCTCTCCTCCCTGGGTCAGGGCTCACGTGGACACAGTGCCCACGAGGCCCCCTGCCTACCCCGGGGTGAGGCCAATGTCCCGGTGACCTTTCCCAGATGGAACATCGGCAGGGAGGAGGGGCCTCTGTTTTAGCTCCCCGCTGGAGGGGCCAGTGGGGTCCTTTCCCCCCTTTCCACCCCCCACCTCATGCTCTTCAAGGTATCAGGTAAGCATTTGTCTGGGGCTCTGGGGACCAGAGCTGTCCTTTGCTCCCTGGTCCCAAGGAAGAGTAGGAAGTAGAGAGGAGAGGGGATGGCCCAGCAATAATTTGAGCTTTGATTAGGAAACTTGGAAGGTTCTTCCACCTTGCTCTACCCAATCCGGCTCCTTCAAGGGCAGTGTCATTCCTCCAGATGTGACCTAGAATCCAGAAAAGAGTGGCACTTCTTTCAAATCCGGTCAAGTCCTAATGGTCCAGAGATGCCCTCTCGGCAGGCGGGGGCTGGGGGGTGCCAGCTTTAGTTGGGTTCAAACTTTGGTAAGACTGTGGTTGAGGGGACTCTACCATGGATTTTCCAGAAGAACTTTAAACTGTGAGGTTTTGTACTTGTCAACATGTAAATTTGCCCTGCTTCAGAGACAGCGTCAAATCAGGGTTGCTGACCACTTTGGGAGGAAGCAAAATGAGACACTTAGAATAAAATCCAAACTCTTTACCTTGACCTTCCAGACTTTATCTGATGAGGCCCCTCCTCCTCCCCAAACCCATCTCATACCATTCCGCCTTGGCCTCAGGGTGTTAATGTATCAGTCCTTCTTTCTAGTCCTTGCACATGCCCATCTCAGGCCTGCCTCTGGACCTTGGCACTGGCTGTTGCTTTCACTTCCTCCAGATTATCAAAGGGCAGCTTCTTCTCATTCAGGTCTCTAGGGAATGTCATATCCTCAGAGAAGCTTCCCCTGAGTACCATATCTAAAATTGCCACCCCCTGCCACACACCCACTATCAGTCTGTCTGGCCCCATTACCCTCTTTTACTTCATTCTTACACTTACTACCTAGATTTCTCTACCGCCTCTCTTCCCTGAGCTCAGTAGCAGCTTCCTTCAGCCCTTTGCAGAATTCCTCTGTGGCTCCCCAGACCATGGACTCACCACCATCCCAGCCCTTGCTGGAATATATGGATAGTATCCACATGCCTGTTGTCCCCATAAGGCCACGAGCTCATTAGGGGTGGAGCTGTGTCTTTATCTCCTCCTGACCAACACTTAGCACAGGGCCTGTCAACCCCAGGAGACACTAGAGAAACTTCCTTCTTTCCCAAGCCCCACTCCCATCATCCCACATGCGACATGATTTTTCAAACTTCTTTTCTTGTTTCAAAGTCTCTTCCCAACACTTTCCACACTCACTCAAGGGACACTTTGCTCCAGCCTTCTTTTTTGGTCTCCTTGTTCGTCTCAGACATCACACCTGCACAGCACATTCCAGCTTACAATGAGGTTTCCTTGTGTGTGATCATTTCTTCACATCGAAGTCACTCGTATCTCCTCTGGGGTCCGGCCCGGCTGACGTCTCTCAGGTAAACATTTACTGAGCACTTATTAGGGGCCGTGATCGGATTTGGATATTTTCCGTTTTAGTCTTCTGGGAGCCTACCAAATCTGTGGGATGGAACGACCTCATAAAGCAAGGAGGTAAATCCCCAGGGCTCTCAGCCCACCATTCCATAGTAAGGCCTACTTGTGTTCCAGACCAGCCTTCTCACAAATGTGCCCACCCAGACTGGTCAAAGTTCAAACACCCTCTATGGCTGCAGGGGGTCCTTAGGGTGGGGGGAGCCCATATTAAAGTGGAAAGGGAGGATGGGGTAATAGTAAGTACAGCGGTCTGGGATGGAGACCTCGGAACCCATCCTGTCCATCCTGTGCTGTCTTTCTCCACCTCAGCGGAGAACTCATCTGCCCCGGCTCTTCCCAAGGCCGTGAAAGGATCATATACACCCTGGTGTCCCAAAGACCTTTGTGAGGAGAAACAGAAATGTGAGGGCTCATTTTCTCCCTGAGAGTGACTCCCTGCCTCCCCGCCCCCAGCCCGACCCTCTGGTCATGTGAACACCTGCAGCCTCTGAGGCCACCGGGCATTTTCCCACAACCCCTCCTCCAGCCAGGCCAGGCCCCCGTTATATAGTCTCAGTTCTGTTCTGTAATCATTTAAGCTAACGACAATAGTGAATACTTACTGAGCATGTATTATGTGCCAAGAGTTCTTCTAAGCACTGTGCAGGGGTTAACTCGATCATTACAACTTTGATGGAGATGAGCGTGGGGTCTGACATGCTACCTCTCATTCCCAGTCTCAGTGCTCATGGTCTTTGTTTTCTTGCCGTACTCCACGAGCTTGGGCCTTCAGCGCAATGGTGAGTGGAAATGGTGAAAGCATACACCCTTGCCTTGTTACTAGTCTAAGAGCATCCTGTCTTCCACCATGAAGCACAATGCTAGCCATGGGTTTTTTTATAGATGCCTTTTCCCAGTTGAGGAGGTTTGCTGAGAGTTTTTTTTTTTAATCATAAATGGGTATTATACTTGTTAAAAGTTCTTTATACATCTGTTGAAATGATTATATGACCTTTCTTTTTTTAGTCTATCTAATGTGATGAATTACACTGAGTATTTTGTGTAGAACTGATATTTTATCTTCCCTAAATGTTTGGTAGAATTTATCAGTGAAGCCTCTGTACCTTGTTTATAACATTCGCTTACCTTTTTGAATTGTGTAGAAGCTGTAGTGAAGTTTAGTCTTTCATGCCTCCTATCTGTGATTTTGTCTTTTTTTTTTTTTTTTCCTGATTGGGAGTTTTCAAATTATACTTTTTTTTTTTTTAAAGAAAGAGCTTTTAGTTTCATTGAATTGGTCTTTGTTTTTCTGTTTTCTATTTCATTGATTTTTGCTCTTTACTGTTTCTTTCCTTCTGCTTGCTTTGCTTTTAATTCTCTTTTTTTCCTACTCTCTTGTAGTTAGGAGTTTTTAGATCATTGATTTGATACTATTTTTTTAGTATAAACATTTAATGCTATAAATTTCTCTCTAAGCACTGGTTTAGCTTCTACATACTGCAAAGTTTGATATGTTATGTTCATTTGTATTCAGTTCAAAATATCTTATTTTCTTTGTGACTTTTTCTTTGACCCATGGGTTATTTAGAATTGCATTGTTTAATCTCTTAATATTTGAGGATATTTCACATATCTTTTAAAAAAATTTCTAGCTTAATTCTATTGTAGTCCAAGAGAAGGCTTTATATTATTTCAATCCACTACAGTATATTGAGACTTGTTTTGTGGTCTGTCTTGGTGAGTGATTTATATGTACAGAAGACAATGTGTTTGGTGAAGTTTTGTAATTATGTCAGTTGTGTCAGAAAAGTTGATGGGATGGTTTGAATCTTTACATTGCTGCTGATTGTCAGTCTACATTTTCTATCAATTACTGAGAAGAGAATGTTCAAATTTCCAACTATAGTTGTGGATTTGTCCATTTCTCCTTTCACCTATATTAGTTTTCACTTATATCATATCATATATTTTGGATCTCTATTAATAGGTGCATCTACATTTAGGATTGGAATATCCTTTTGATGAATCTATTCCTTTAGCATTATAAAATGTCTCTCTTTATCCCTGGTAATAGTCCTTGTTCTAGAGTCTACTTTGATGTAGTCACCCCAGTTTTGTTTTGATCAGTGTTTGCTTGGCCTTTTTTTCAATCCTTTACTTTTAACCTGTGTCTTCATATTTAAAGTGTGTTTTAGGGTGCCTGGATGGCTGAGTCAGTTGAACATCTGACTCTTAGTTTTGGCTCAGGTCATGGTCTCAGGGTCATGGGATTGAGCCCTATGATGGCTCCACATTCACTAGGGGGTCTGCTTCTCTTGCTCTCCCTCTGTCCTTCCCCTGCTTGCAATCTATCTCTCTTTCAAATAAGTGGATAATTCTTAAAAAAAAAAAAAGTGTGTTTCTTAGAGGCAGCATATAGTTAGATATTGATTTTTTAAAATCTGACAGTGCTCCCTAGTTGAAGTTTTTAGTCCATTTATTAGTCCACTTATATTTAATGTAATCATTGATATCATTGAGTCTAAGTCTGCTATTTTGCTGTCGATTTTCTAATTGTCCCACATGTCCTTTATTTCTGTTTTTTCTTCTTCTTCTTTTTTAAAAAAATTTTATTTATTTATTTGACAGACAGAGATCACAAGTAGGCAGAGAGGCAGGCAGAGAGAGAGAGGAGGAAGAAGACTCCCCACCGAGCAGAGAGCCTGATGCGGGGCTCGATCCCAGGACCCTGGGATCATGACCTGAGCCAAAGGCAGAGGCTTTAACCCACTTAGCCACCCAGGCGCCCCTGTTTTTTCTTCTTCTGCCTTATCATGTGTTGATTATTTTCATGATTCCATTTCATTGCTATTGTTGGCTTATTAGCCATACTTCTCTTATTTTTTAGTGATTAATCTATGGTTTACAATATGTTTTATTGTAAATATAAACATTTTATTGGTTTTAATATATCATAGTTTATCTTAAAATAATATACTACTTCATATGTAGTGTAAAGAATCTTATAGCTATATATTCTTTTTCTGACTCTTGTCCTTTGTGATATAGTTGTCATACATTTTATTTTCACATTTTATAAACTTCACAATAGTGAAAATTTTTTTGTTTTAAACAGTCGACATTTTTAAAGAGATTTCAAAAATGAGTAAAAATGTATTTCAGTTTACCCACATATCCATTATTCCCAGTGCTTTTCATTCCTTTGTGTAGATCCAGATTTTCATCATTTTCTTTTATCCTGGAAAACTTCCTATAACATTTCTTAAGCAAGACTGCCCATGATGAATTATCTCAGCTTTAATTTGAAAAAGGATTTATCCTGCTTTCATATTTGAAAGATATTTTTGCTGGATATAGAATTCTAGATTGATAGTTTTTCCTTTCAGTGGTTAAGGATGTCACTGTGCTCTGGTTTGCGTACTTTATGTTAAGAGGACTGCCACCTGGCCTTTGCTCCTCTGTATATAATGTCCTTTGTCCACTGGCTATTTTTAAGATTTCTCTCTCCCTCTCTTTCTCTTTCTTCGGAAGGGAGAGGGAGAGAGAATCTTAAGCAGGCTTCACACCCAGCATGGAGCCTGATTCAGGGCTCAGTCTCACAACCCTGAGATCATGACCTGAGCTGAAATCAAGAGTTGAACACTTAATTGACTGAGTTACCCAGGCACCCCATAAGGTTTTTTTCTTTATCACTGGTTTTCGGCAACTTGGGTATGATGTGCCTTTGTGTCATTAAAATAATTTTTTTTTCAAAAAGTTTAATCTTTTGAGAGTTCACTGAGCCTCTTGCATCAGTGAGTTTATAGGTTTTGCCAGTTTTTGAAAAAAAAATTATAATTTTTTCAGATATTTTTCCTGTACTCCCTTTTGGGGAGAAGGGGGCCTCCAATTATATATCTGTTAGATCACTTGATGTTGCCCTATAGGTCACTGATATGTTCATTTTCAGTCCTTTTCTCTCTTCTCTTTATTTTTTTAAAAGATTATTTGTTAATTTATTTGACAGAGAGAGAGACAGCGAGAGAGGTAGCACAAGCAGAGGGAATGGGAGGGGTGAAGCAGGCTTCCTGCTGAGCAGGCAGCCCACTGTGAGGCTTGATCCCAGGACCCTGAGCTGAAGATCATGACCTGAGCTGAAGGCAGACACTTAACCAACTGAGCCACTCAGGCACCCCTCTTCTCTTTATTTTGGATATTTTCCTATTGCTTTATTTCTAAATTCACTGACCTTTCCTCTGATGTGTGTGGTCCCCTGTTAATCTCATTCATTATATTTTTCATTTTAGTTATTATATTTTTTTTCATTCTTAGAAGTTTCATTTGGGTCATGTTTATATCTCCTATTTCTAGCCTCATCATGTTCATATTTTCTTCCACATTCCTGAGCATATGCAGTATATTTGCTACAGTAGTTCCAATATTCTTGAATGCTAATCATGTCATCTCTGTCACTCTGGGTTATTTTCTATGGATTAATTTTCTCTCTGCCATTGGTCACTTTTTCTGTTGTTGTTGTTGTTGTTTTGCTGGACTTCATTTTTTCTATTAGACGTCAGACGTGAATTTTACTTGACTGGGTGATTTTTTTTCTTAAAGAGAGTGGTAGACTTCATCCTGGCATGTCTTAACTTGGGATCAGTTTAATCCTCAATGCTTGCTTTTATGTTCTCTCAGGGTGAGTCTGCAGCTGTCTTTCAGCACCACTATTAAGATACTTGCTTTCTGAAGACACTTTCTGATGCATTTATTACAAAATATGTTCACCCTGGCTTATGGGAACATGAATTCTTCCCAGCCCCATTAAAACTCCGGAAATTGTTGGGCCTGCCACTGTGTGGTGGTTCTTTCCTCAGGCTCATGGAGTTTCATTGCTTGGATGTGCATATCAGTATTCAGCCAAGGATTCCAGGATATCCTTTTCAGATATCCAGAACTCTTTCAGATATTCTGTCCAGAACATTCTAACCACTTCTCTCTCCCTGAACTCCAAGAGGCTGGTCTCTGCTGGGGTTCCCCTTGCCTGTGCTACAGCCTAGAAACTGGGTCCAGGCAGTACAGTGGAAAAACTGTGGGCTCCCTTATACCTTGTTTGATTCCTTTCTCTCAGGAACACAATCTTATACTCTTGTCCTCTGATGCCTGGAGTTGTTTCATATACTTTATATGATTTTGCAGTTAAACCTTGTTTTAAGTTTAAGTCTTATTTAAGACAAGAGGGCACATTTAGTCCCTGTCACTCTGTCATGGCTGGAAGGAGAAATGACAGTAGATATACTTTCCTTATGTTTATTGTAAAAATAAGGAAATGGAGGCACAGAGATAAAGCAACTTGCCCAAGATAATATCATGCTTAGGTGGCAGAGCCCAGGTTTGAGTCCTGGTCAGCAGTCTCCACAAAACCGCAGGGCTCCTTGAGGTTTTGCCTGTCGTGTTCCCTGCTATATTCTCCAATCCTAGGGCAGCACCTGGTACATGGAACTGGTCCTCAGTAAATGTTGTAGAATAAATAATTGACTAACGAATCTGGGACAAAACAGAGCTCTTTTTGGGAAGGAGAGAGAGGGTACTCAGCCTTTCTTAGAATGCACCCCAGTTGCTCTATACGACCCATCTTTGTGGTCCATGCTGGTTAGCAAGTCCTGTGGTCTCCAGGCCCCAACACACTTCTTCACCTACCCCTGCACACACCTCGAAGATATTCCTGTGTGCAAACAGCAGCTGCCTCTTTCAAGTACCAAATCTGCTGTCTGGCTCCCACATCGAAACATATCATTTTAATCATGCACTTTCAAACCAGGAAGCCAATTTACATTACAAAAGTCAAATTTTTTTTCCTCACTGGCGGCCACGCAAAAGACTTGGCTTCTTTTCTACTTTTTTCTAGCATGGAAGTCTTGGACCAGTAGGAGCTTATCTTGAGCTGAGTCAGGGCCACACAGGAAGAGAGGGGAAGAAGTCATGGGCATAGCACACCTCCCTCCAAAGCTCCCTGTTTCCTACCCTGGGTTCTTGGGGGATGGTGGAGGAAGGGAAGCCAGAATTCTCGGTGGTCCCTTCTCCAGAACTGTGGGTCTGTTTCACATAATGGCAGAGCAATTGATTGAAAATTATATGCCCATTTCCACATCTGCATAATTTTGCATATTTATTTAATGATCAAATCAACTCATTTGGATTCTCTTGCTCTGTCATCTCTCCTGCTTCTGATGGATCATAAAGGTTTGGCTCAGCCTAGAAAAAAATGACCGTTTCTTCTGGTCTTGTTTCTGCAGCGCAAACTGAGCTCTTTTGGGGAGACTTCTGGGCTTCTCCTGGTCCAGCCTCCCAGAATTCAGTCCTTTGCTCCGCACGCCCCACACTGTGGCCTGAATGATGTCCTGGTCAGCTGAGCTCTGAGCCCAACTGAGGTACGTGGAGGAAGTAGAGGCTTAGGAGACTGCTTGTCAGGAAGGTTTCAAGCAGACAGGTTGTTGGGCCGCCCTGCCGACAAATGTCTCCCTGGGGACGAAGCTGCTGTCACCGAGGGTAATTGAATTCCTGTTCCCCAGCAGGATAGGTTCTGGTAACCTTTAGGATTAATTGTTCTGGCCGACCTCGGCGGCTGCCTCTGGCTGGCTGTCTTCCTCAGTCTTGATCAGAAAGCCCCAGGGGCTCAGTGTCAGACACCAGGCATTGGGACAAGAGTGTGAACTGGGGACTTGGGGTTCTGAGCCTTGAGAGAGTTCCCAGAAACCCTTGCAGCAGCACCCGTGGGGGATGCTTGCACTTCCCTTTCAAGACAAGGCCCATTTTGTGCTCTAGACCTTCCTTATGTGAGGTTAAAGGAACTCTAGTTGACGGTGATCTGAAGAGAGCAACCATTCGGAAGAGGAAGACCAAGTTGTCAACCTTCTCTCTTCCCGGGAGAGCACAGCGGCGGCTGTCTCCCATGTCGGGGGATGAAGAGGGCTTAGGAGTCTCATACAGTGAAAGGCTATGGCGGTGGCTCGTGGGCCACGACAAAGTCACCCCTGCTGTGTTGTTCACCAGAACACAGCACCTTGGGCGGAGAGGCGGGGAGATGCTGCGGTGGCCCCATCTCTGCCAGCACAGGGCACGCGTGATTCCTTGTAACCGTGATGGCTGGTATCTGTCGAGGACTTGGCCTGACGCGAGCGCCTCGCCTATGCCTTGGCTTATTTAATCCCCACACAGCCCTAAGAAGGGTCTGGCGTGATGACTGCCAGCTCATGAAGGAGAAAACTGGGGCTGAGGGAAGGTGACAGGGCAAGGCAAGGGGCTACCTGGCAGATTCTTCAGAGCACGATGCGTCTGGTACCAGAACCAGGGTTTCACTAGCTCTGGTCCTCGGAGGTCTTGACAATGGACTCTTCCACTTCTCTCTGGGTTGGGGCAAGAGGGTCGGCAGTGACCCTGGTGACACCGAGGTTTTATAAGCTTCCACACTTCTCGGCAGAGAAAGCATTAGCCCCCGTGGATGTTTCATACGAACCAGGCAGTGGTTGCAACACGGGAATGCCTTTTGCTTTTGCTGTTACTGTTCTCTAGCTGTGTCTCCTTCCTCATGCTGATCGATAGCCCCTCAATCAGCAAAGACACATTCACGTGGACTCAGTGTGCCTCAGTGGGATGGGGAGGGACCCACCACGAGGCCCCACTCATCGGGTCCGTGCACACTTACCTTCCTTTCACGGGGCTCTGGCACTTGGCCATGAGTGGCGTGTCATTATGAGACTTTCCTGGAAAGCCTGATTGGCCACTCATTTGTTTCCACTGCCACCTCCCCACCCCTCAGATGGCAGTGGATGTTGCCATGACAACGTAATGGGAGGCAATCACACCTATTGTGGGACAAGGATGTTGACTTGCAGGAAAGAGCCTGTGTGGGGCTGGGGAGACAGGAGAGAAACAGACCTTCTTGTGCCCAAGAGAAAAGAAATTAATTCAGAATTAAGGAGCCTTCCAAATTTCAAGTCCCCATCTGATGCCTATGGAAACTTTATACTCACCAGGTCACATTATTGTCCTCCTGACACAGTCTTACCTAAGGGAATGAATGAATGAATGAATGAATGAATAAGAGGGCACAGCACCAGGGCTTTTGACTCATTTTGAACCAAAACTTCCCCTCAGAGATGAGAAAGCCCTTGTTAACTAGTTGCTTTTTTCCTTCCTATCTTCCTTCCTTCCTCTCCTTTTCCTCACGCACAATAGCACAACCTCTAAAAAGCTGGGGAAGGCAATGGGTGGCATTTCCAGGATAACCTAGGAGAGGAGCTTGGATTTATTTTGGAGGCAAAAAAGGGGGGGGGGTTGTTGAATTCAGTCAAAGAATGACTCAGGCAAATCGACTGTCAAATTGGAAGTCACTGGAACATGGGAGCAGGGTGACACTGGCTGGATGTTGGGAAGGCTGCTTGGGAGGTGGGAAGTAACAAGTAAACATGGGCAAGCTACCGAGTGTTTATCTGCCTCGGTCTGGGATGGCGGAGGATTCCATGAGCTAACTCAGAACAGGCTGTAAGCATTAGCTGTTGATTTTACCGGGCCGCTTGAACAGGCTCTTTTACTTCTCTGAGCCTCGATTTCCTCACTAGTCAAAAGGGAATTATGTGGGCCTCCCAAGCAAATATTTGTGACGGTTAAAGAAGCTACCGTGCAGGAATGTGCCTAGCTAATACTTTCCAGATATATAATAGGTGCTAAATAAAGGTCATTCAAATCTCAGTCTAGTATTCTAAAGGGACAGGGGAGTAGAGAGGGTCTTGAGATTCTCAGCCACCCCATACAAAACATACCTGGAAGATGCCTCTGGCGGGCAAGGCTTCCCTGTCTCCTCCTCCACCATCAAATATTTGCAGAGTGCTGAGCTGGGCCAGGTGCCGTGGAGAGCCATGAGTGCAGGGTGGTCTGCTCAAGGGGCTTTCCAGAGGGCCAAGGGGAAAGTCATGTAGGTGAAACAGTGATGTTTCCACAGTGGACTGAAGAGCCTCCTGCCTTCTAGCTGTGCCAGGCCCGTGATGGGCTCTCTACGAGTACTTTTTGAATAAATGAAGGAATGAATGTAAAGTAGAAAGACAAGGGGATGGGACACCTGGGTGGCTCAGTGGTTAAGCCTCTGCTTTCGGCTCAGGTCATGATCTCAGGGTCCTGGTATCGAGCCCCGCATCAGGCTCTCTGCTCAGCGGGGAGCCTGCTTCTCCCTCTCTCTCTCTGCCTGCCTCTCTGCCTACTTGTGATCTCTGTAAAATAAATAAATAAAATCTTAAAAAAAAAAAAAAGACAAGGGGACACTAAGACAGTCTGGGGACATTATAGAGGTCCTGAATCCATGGAGCCCCAGGATGATTATAAAGGGGGGTAGCGGGGCTGGTATGGGAGCAGGTCTTTGAAGTGGTAGACAGAACCCCTCCCCCTGTTTGTCTTCATCTGCTCTCTGCTTCTGAGCTCCCAGTCCCAGCTCCCAGAGGGTAGGGACCAAAGCTCTCCTCCCAGGCCACTGGCCTGCCCTCAGCCTCATCCCCTACCACTTCCCCTTGCCGTATCCACAGTGTACACACAAACAAGAGGAACTCAAAGGATGTGTATTAGTTATCTATTGCTGTGTAACGAAGTAGCCCAGCACTTAGTTACTTAAAACCAGAAACATTTACTATAACACAGATTCTGTGGGTCGAGAATCCAGGAATGGCTCCTCCACTTGGATGCCTCTGGCTCAAGGACTGTCATGTGGCAGCAATCAAGATGTCACCCAGAACTCAGTCACCTGGAGACTTGACTCGTGAGCTTGTTGGCCCATCTCAGTCCCTCACCATGTGGCCTGCCTCTTGCCATGGCAGCTGGTTTCTCCCAGACAATTGATCTAAGAGAGAGAGCGAGCGAGCAAGCCCAAGGTGGGCACCACAATCTTTTGATAGTCTTGGAATTGAGATTCCCATCACTTCTGACTCGTTCTGTTAGTAGAAGCAAGTCATTCGGTGAGGCCCGCACACAAGTGTGCATACCACGAGGCAGGACCATTTTAAAGGCTGTCTACCATAAGACACAGGATGCTTTTTCTTCCAAGTCCACCCCTCAGAAAGGAAAACCACAGTGCATGGGTTGGAGAATCCTTTCCCCTGAGTTATTTCATGCATGCATAAAGCACACACTGCCTTCTAAGTCTTCTGGGTCTGAGGATGACACCTGGGACTTCCTGAGCGTACCCCAGTGACGAGTCCATTCCCTTGTAGTGATCAGTTCAGTTCATCTGTCTTTACGGAGTGCTGTGCCCCCTCGACGAGTGGCGGATCATGATGGATGGCTGAACACTGAGGACAGGAGCCCAGGCCAGGCAGGTGCAGACCAGAGAGGGAAGGAGGGCAGAGATGTCATCTCGCAGAGGGAATTCTAAACTGATCCCGCAGGACAGGATGTTAGCCAGCAGTGGGGAGTGGGTTTGCAGTCAGCAAGGACAGGGAAAGCGGTTCAGGGGGAGAAAGGCATCCACTGTGGGGACCACAGAGGCTTCTGGGCTGTGAGAGTGTGAGAGGGTCGGGAGCATGGAAGGCTCTGCACACAGCCATGCCTCAGTTAAGCCAGCAGCAGATTCGCTAGTTCTTGGCTCCACCTCGATGGCCTGGTTGGACTGGACTCAGGAGTGGATGCTTTGTGCACGGGTCGATCTGGAATAAGGAAGGAGTGAATGGTCACGACCTCATCCCCCAATTCCAGCAGCGAGGATGGAGGGGGCTGTTCCTGAACCCAGGGCAGAGCAGAGAAGCAAGGTGCAGGAAGCAGTGTCCTGAGAGGGAACTGGGTCAAGGCCTGGGCAACATCCAAAATGCAAGTCACTCGTTTGGTTCGATGAGATTGTTTGGTTTTTAAATAATATAGTGATCTGCTGAGTGTCACAAGCCACAATTAAATGACCAACTGCCAAATAACTGATCCCAACACAAGGTCACATAAGATCAGAGAGGATGAAGTTTCTCTTTCCAGAGCAGTGTAGACAAGGTGGTCCTCTAGACGGAGCCGACCAGCCGGTCAGGATGTTTGCTGGGCAGAGTGTGCTGGGTCCAGGCAGGTATGCTCATAATCATCTCCCCAGAGGGTGGGGGTCAGAGGAAGGGGTAGGGTGGATGCTCTGGACCCCCACAGGCCTTCCAGAGCAGGGAGAAGTCCCTGGGTCTCTCTACCCACTTTCCTAAATTAAAAGCTCTTTCCTCACATTTAGGAGTCTAGGAAAGGAAAACGAGCTTCCTCCCCAGTCACCATCCAGTCAAGCATGGGCCTCCCGTGGCTTCTTCTGGGCTCAGAGAGCTTGGCAGTAAGAGACCTCGGAATGGGAGTCGGGGCACCTGGATTCCCTCTGGCTCTCTAGGCAGGTGGTTATGTGACCGCCACCAACTCACTGTCCTTCTCAGAGCTACGGGACCCTCGTCCATAAAATGCAGGTGGCCAGAAAAGCCATTCTCCACCTTGGCTGCTCATTAGAATTGAGCAAGGATCTTTCTGAAGTGGGTGATGCCCCTTGAGAGAGGAGATGAGAGATGGCGTATGGCTTGGGCATTGCTGTTCCTTTAAACCGACCAGGGGAGTTCTGACCTGCTGCTGGGCGGAGAACCATGAGAGCCACGAGAACCACGAGAGCCCCAAGCTTGCCATGGCTCTTGAAGCATGGCCGGTTTCATACGTGACTCCTGGAGGAGAGCACACTGCAGCCACCTGGGGCCCGATAAACATGGCCTCTGGCTCCTGACACAGAGTCTTCGGGTCAGAGTGAGACCGGGAGTCTTCGCTGAAGCCTCTCCCCCCACCGACCCCCTGGTGTCTTTGACGCCCCAAGTTCACAGCTCAGAGCTGGGAATGCACCAGGTGCCCTCTGCCACCATCGCAGCTAGAAAACTTGAGTGTGTCCCTTCTGTCACTTACCAGGAGTCCTTGTGAAAGGCACTGAGCCTCTCCCTTCTCACATCAGATTAGATGGATAGCCATTCCTCCCAGAGTTATGACAGTCTGCTGAAAGACTGGGACAAACGGTATTATTGTTCTTATTATTTTCCCACCGCCCGAGTGTTCCGGTTAGGCGTTTCTACACTGGTGCCCCTGCTCCGTGCCTCCTGGGGTATAGCCCCCAGCACCCGATCCTGTGTGGTCCCAGATGCTTGATCAAAGGGTGTGATGGAGATAATGAAGACCTGGGCCTGCTCTGGAGCGTGCCTCAGAAATCCACTGAAAGAACAAGACCACGCAGTTTCTAAATCAGTCATTTGGGCTGGTTTAGCATGAAAGGCTCTGATGAGCCGGGACTGATTCATCCATTCTTGGTGTTCTGGGGAGGCACATGGAAGAGGTCCCTGAGAATGCCGTGGACTTCCGGCATGAATAACACCGCCTGCCTCCCTGCCGTGTCCCCCCCCACCCCACTGTCAACACCCATGGGGCTACCCCCTCTGCAGGTGGCCTGGACACAGAGCCGCCGGCCTGGAGTGGCCAGGGCAGAAGGACAAGCCCATGAGGGCAGGCCGAGTCTGTCTCCCCGCAGCCAAGCCCTTGTCCTCTCTCCGCTGGATCGTGCCAGGTCGCCATGGTGACTTCCTGTCCCTCAGTATGTCAGGGCTATATCAGAGCTCATCGGTGGCAGGTGCAGATAAGGGTCTCAAAGCAGGGGCGGCTGTCGCGCAGGCTGCCGCCGCCAAGCATAGCATCGATCTCGCCTGTGCCCATGCCCAGAGGACGAGGGAGGCTGGGGGAGGAGGGAGCCCTTTCTATATTTAGCTCCTGCACTGGTACATCCCAGTGGACAGCTTTGAAAGAGGCTGACTTCCAAGCCCAGCACAGGAAGGTTTAACATTCCTCAATTAGGCACTCTCTATGGGCTGTGTTTCTCCCATTGAGAAGGTTAAAGAAATAGGTAAAAAAGGAAAGTAAGAGAGAGGAGAACAACGAAGCCAGACTGCTCTGCAGCTATCATGGGAAACTGCCCCCTACGCAGCTCCCCCATCCACCCCATCCCTGCATTTCTTGGACAGTGGAGGGGGGCTTCCCTGGGCAGGTGTTGGAAAGTGTGACAGGAGCATCGAGAACACGCTTCTCTGGATTGTTGAGCAGTCAGTTTGGTCCCTGAGACACTGTCCAGAACAGAAGCAGAGCCCAGGGGCCATTTGAGTATTTGCCGCAGGGCCCTAGATCAATGACCCCTCTGAGGGGCACCACTTTCGGAAGAGGGCACAGGAAGGACTTGGGTCACTGGAAATCCAGGTTAATGGTCTTACGACCTAGGGATTTGCTCTGCACCTCCAGCCTCCCTCCTGCCAAGCCCTCCAAAGAAACCTGAAAGAGATGCAGCACACCAGGGGAGCCAGAGGGCTGACAAATTGTTTATGTGCTTGAATTCACCAGGTAATTGCATGTCCTTCATTTTGCTTCTGCTGCCCAGCCCGTGGCCACACCAGCGGCCTCGACTGAGCTCTCTTCGCCCCTGGCATTGCAGAGAGGTCAGCACAAGACAGACTGAGTTTCCTGGGAGAACACAGGCATGAACAGGAGGCAGAAGGGCAGACACAGGAAGGCTTATACAAAGGAGCCTAATGTAAACTGGCCGGGAGGGAGGGACAGCGTGAGGAGTAGTTGGTGGGTTCTGGGGACTGTGAATAAAGGTGGGGGCCCCCGTGGCTCAGGCCTTGCCCCACCCTCCCCACCTAGTCTGTGTGGGGAATATCTAGCCAGCCTGGCATTCTTCACGGCTGTCAGTAGTGCCAGGTGAAGAGTTCATTTCCAAGTTCATAATCATTGTTCAGATTTGGCTCAACTATGGCAGTAATGCAAATGACCCTGCTGCTTAATGAGCGAGTGAAAAGACAGATCAGAACTTTGATGGCTTCTCTGCTGGAGGCTTTGCTTTGCAGGGTCACTCTGAGCTTCGGAAAGTAGTAGCTTTCAGACGCCTGAACCGTCCCTGGCCCAGGGGGCCCCAAACAGGTGCCTTGCCCAGGGTGCTCGGCTTGGTGGAAGCTGCGACATTTGGAACCTCTTCCTTCCCCCATGACATTCGTGTTGCATGGCCCTCTTCCTCCAACCAGCCCCCTGCTCGGCCTTTTCTGCCATCTTACCTGGACCAATAAGTAGGCACCAAGGAGGACCACAGAAAAGAGCCAGGTGTGGGATGTGGCACTTTCCTCGTGTTCCCCCTCGTCTGCTGGTCACCAGGCTCTCAGAGACGGTGAGCCAGGCCAAGTGTATGTCACAGGCTGGTGCCCCAGTGAAAGAGTGCCATGTCTCTGGACATCCCAGTCCTGCCCCCGAACATATGGGTGAAGGATTCCTTCTGGCCATGAGGGTCTGTTTCTGAGATGCTGCAGCCTAGGTGTACATCTGCGCATAAGCATCTGTATGCATGAGTGTATTTACCGTGTATTGCTATGTCTATCTGTGTGAATCTGTATCCTTAAAAATATATATTTATAGCAAAGGACTACATTGTTCTCTAAAGTGTGTTGAAAATGGACAGAGGAATAAATGAAGGTAATCCTGTTATAGGCTGAGCTCTAGCACATTCCAGACATTGCATTCAGGGCTTGACACCAGTGTATTTAATTGGTGCCTCACAACATCCTTGAGGTATTACCCCCATTTTGCAGCTGAGAAAACGAAGGATCAGAGAGCTTAAACTTGGCCCCCAGGGCATACCACTGGACAGTGGTTGGCAAAGCTTAGACTTGAAGCCACAGGATCTCCTGGCCACAGAGCTCTGAACCACGAGCCATGGATACCACGTGGCCCTTCTCTCAGGGGCGTTGATGCTAGTGTGCCATGAGCATAGACCGGCACATTCACAAACCGCTGGAATTAGGAAGTGGTGAGGACATGGGGGTAGGAGTAGAGTCGACTAGATCCAGGGTCCTGCCCAGGAGCTGTGGACCGTCGTCTCAGCTACACTTCTTGTCTCCCGTCCATACTTCCCTATGTCCCATGGTGCCATTCTCCCACGCAATTGCCGCCTGTCGCTCCGGGTCTGGCGGAAGCCTAGGGCTGTTGCTACTGGGAACAGGTGCCTTATGAAGTTGCTTGACCCTCACCTGCTCTTTCTCCACCCCTTTAATCCCTGAACCCTAGATTCTTTGACTTGTAGCACAAGGTGCCCCACATATTGGATCCTCTGAAGCCTGCTTCCACTGGGGGACTGGCCTCCCCGTCACTGCTGATCTGGGTTCTGTGCCCGTCTCGGGCCCCCTCACTCACCTGCTGTGTCTGACAGGCGCTCCAGCATCTTTGTGCTTTAGAAACGCAGGCCCCGGCCTGGCATCAGGACACATGGCCTCTTACTCAGCCTTGTCACTGCGTGATGCAGTGGCCTGAGGTCCTTCCCTTCCGTGGGGCTCTGCCTTCACTTGGTGATCTCTCAGTTCCTTTCCAGCACTGATACTGGAGGGTTTTGCATAGGGCACAGGGCTCCTGGGGACTTGGGACCAACAGGGCGGGGGGGTGGGGGGGTGGGGAGGGGATGGTAAGGCCACAGGGGGACAGGCTGGTCTCAAGGACAGTCTGGTTCTCCAGCTTCCAGCAGGGTGACGTCAGGCTTTGGGGCCCTGGTCAAGAGGTTTTGCTGGCTCTTATAAGCACATCTCCCAGGGAAGAGAAAGCATTCTTCCCAGCTGCATCCGCAGGAAGTCTTGGTAACGAGCTTCCCCACCCCATACAGAGGTAGGGCCCTGCGTTCGGTGCTCTGTTTTAGCAGGTATTGTCCTGACCCATTTTTATGAGATCTCATTCTCCAGCCTGAGAGCTGCTCCTCTAATTCACAGTGCTCATCTCCGGGTCCCTAGTGCCTAGCCAGGGCCCTGCCGTGAACGGCAAGTGAGCTGTGATTATCTGCTGAGGCCCTAAATGAAAGTTTTGCACTGGCCTGTAGAATACCGTCTGAGACTTTGGCTCAAGCTGGAAGGCATTTATGCCACTGAGCCTTGATCTCAGGTTACGAAAAGGTAACCCTTTTGGGAAGGTAGCTCGCCTTCATTCTCCTGTATCTTGCATGGGAGTTCACCCACTCTGGGCTTACAGTTGTACTCAGTATAAACGTGTTAAAATGAATGGAATGGAATACAATTTGGCACATTTTGGACCCCAGGGGCAACTGCTTACATTCTTTGGGCGTGCCACTATTCAGCCTTAATTACCTGACTGCACAGCAGCTCTGGGAAGCAGCCTGATCGAACGTTAACAGTAATAATAATGCCTTCTACTTAACCCAATACGTGACATCACTGTGATAAACGCTTTACTACCACTCATTTCGTTTAACCCTGGTGTCAATCCATCCATATTCATGTACCCACCCTAGCAGCCAAGAGGGGCTGAGTGCTTGCTGTGGGGGTCCCTGGGGGTGCGGCTGGGTGCAAGGCAGACACGGTTCCATTCCTCCCATGTTACAGAGGAGGAAATGCACTCGGGGACTCTTGATCACGTGTCTGTGGTCACAAAGCTCCTGAGGGCAAGACTGCGTCTAAACCTCCTTTTTTCTCTTCACTACGTCAGGGAAATTGTGCCCCTTCTGCCAACTCACACTCGTACCTGGCTAGCAGGATGGAGGTTGCTGTTGGGTCCCCGTAGACACTGAGTGCCTTGTGCAAAGGGATACTCGGCAGGAAAACATCGTAGCCAGAGCCCTGGGAGTCCTCTCTCTGCAGGGTGGGTGAAGGTGTGGGGGAAATGTGGGGAATTCAGCATCATCCCAGCTTCCAGGGGGACGGACAGACGTTCTGTTTCCTGCCAGAGGTGACACAGCGGAGTGGTGTGGGAGAGCAAAGGGAAGGCTCGAGTGAGGGTCTCTGGGGAGAGCCTTGGAGGAGGCACGAGTGAGGTGACTGGCAGCCCTGCCAATGGCCCTGATTGTCCTCTGGCCCAGGCCACATTGCACAGAGTCTCTGGGAGACTTTGCATGGATGTGGTGGTCTCCCAGACGCTTCCGGGAGCCTGTGATAAAGTCCCAGACTGCTCTTTCTCAGCACACCTTCCCTGCCCCCAGGGATGCCCACATATACCCCCATGTGGGGACATCCCGCAAGTCTAGTTCCCTCTGTCCTCCTTTGCCACCACTCCACCTACACTCATGCACGTGAGTTCACAACCTGCACTCAGGTGCACACACGTGTGCTCATACACATTCTAAGGGGAAATTCAAAACAACCTTCCCAGTTCTGTATGGTCAATGGGATTCAGGCTCCCGATATGGGGGACCCACTGTGGTTGGATGAGGGTATGGGCAGCCACGGGGATTGGGTCAGGGTGTGGGGTTGGCGGGGAACTTAGTGGACCCTCCTGCAGACACGTCGCTCCTGTCACCTGGAGCCAGAGGCAGAGGGTAGAGCCGCCCATCCTCTCCCACTGCAGTCCTAGCCTCAGGCCCCAAAACCAAACATAAAGCCTTTGTTAAATGGAAGTTCATCAGCAAAAGGGGAGGGAGGTGAAGGATGGAAGGGGAGAGGGGCTGACATTTGCAAAGGGCTTCCTGTGGCCTCCATGTCTATGCTTTCCTTAGCCCTCATGAGACCAGCTAAAGAGTCAGTGTGAGTCTCCCTGTCCTGCAGAGGAAGAGGTCAGGGCTCACAGTAGTCTCGTTGGAACAGTGATAAGTTAGGAGTTGGGCCCAAAGCAGGGAAGACACCGAGTCAAGTTTTTCCAGTGACCCCACACAGGCAGATCCGCGGCTAGAAGGCCTTTGGTCCCCTGAGCCCCTAATGCTAGGAGGCTGGAGAGAGGGAAGGAATACTTCTACCACAGCCATGGGGGGCAGGGGGCAGAGGACAAGATCATGCCATCCCTCCATGTCTAGTGTGACAGCCAGTGTCACTGATCCGAAGGGACGGAAAGGGTTAGGAGATGCTGCTGAGCCCCTGGCAAATCCTGGTCCTTAAGCAGAAAAGCTGAGGGATCCCCACGTCAGGCTGGCTGGTGGTCCTGCCACCCCTGTGTGGGGCATGTGTCTCCCAGGAGGCCTTGGAGTCCCCTACTCCCACCTCTGCCCTTGGCCATGACCTCAGCTTAGACCCCACTTCCTTTGGGAAGCTGTCTCAGCCCCCACACTGTGGTTTCTGCTCTTGCTGTCTCCCTGTCCCTCTCCTCTAGGACTCTGAGGTCCTAGAGGACAAGGGCTGGACTTTGTTGACAGTGAAAGCCCCACACTCAATAAAAAACCCAGTGAGAAACCTACTCAGTGCTCATGGTCCCCTTCTATTCAAGCTTTCCACTCACCAAGTGCTTACTGCAAGTCCCCTTGTGCCAGACCCCAGGGACTCAGTGACAAATGGGTGACGTCCTGGCCACAGTCCCCCAGGGAGATAGTCACACATCTCCAGCTGCCATCCGTTGATGTCTGTGTCTGATGATGGGCAGGATAACAGCAGCCAGCCCTCTCTAAGCATTTGCTGTGCTCCAGGCTCTGGCGGGGCCAGCAGTGGGTGGTGGGACAGTCAATGAAGGGGGACTTCTGGTGGGGGAGGGGTGCCACTTCTCAGTGCCAGTGGCTGGACTTCTGGGGATTCATTTTAATTTCCCGCCGTAGGGGTACAATCAAGGGAAAGAAAGAGATAATAGGAATTAAAATGACTAGAGTCCTTCCCTCTCAAAGTGCTCCACATGGATTAATTGATTCCTCCTCCCAGTCCCTGTGGACCCATTTTACAGCTGAGGAAATGGAGCCAGAGCAGAGAAGTGACACGCCCAGGGCCACAGCTACCAAACCCGGCTGGGTTCCAAAGCCTGGCAGCCTGCTTCCTCAGCTCACCTCTCAAGGTTGCCCAAGGGCCGATGAGACTGGTGGGGAGAGAGGTTCTGTTTTACAGAAGGAGGGCTGGGTTTGGAGATGGGGTGACTTCCAAGGATCCAAAGCCTTTGGCGGTCTAAGGAAAATTCGGAAATAAAGTGCTTTCTCCTTTATACTTGACCTGCATTTATCCATCCTTCAGATTCCTTATGGAAACAAAGCACTAGGTGCATTCCTCTGGTATGAGACCTGGTTCTAGAGACCAGGACCGAATGCCCTCTACCTTGCTGGTCCCACCTCGTCCATATATACACTTAAGCCCACGGCTCACACCTACACCCAACCTTCCTCACTCAGAACTGGGTGATCTGGCCTCTTCCTGCACCCCAGACTCCCACAGGTGGGCCCATCTGCCTTCACCTCATCCCAGTGCACAGCTCCCAGCCCCACAGGCCCAGCCCCACAGGGTCTCGTACGTACCCAGCTCCACACTCTCCCACCCCTGTGCTCCCAGATCCTCCCCCCGACACATTCATGTGGACCCACGCAAACGCCCACCACATGCAAATTCTGAAAGGACATTTGGACTGAAGTCCAGGCCATTTTCTGGGGTGAGGAGAGGAGAGAACAAACCATGGAGGGCAGGGAGGACCCCCACCTCTCGAGGCTGTGAGGACCCCCAGGAAGCAGGCAGCCAGGCCCCAAGGCTGGGAGCTGTGGTGCGATAGAATTGCTCGATTGTCACAGCTGAGAACCCCAAGAAACCCCACAAACCCCAAAGGCTAGCTAGGATTGAAGAAAGTCTCCGCAGCTACCAGGCCAGGCAGATACTGAAGGAGGGCCCGTGCCCGTGGCCATACCTTCGCTGAACCGGCGTTTCAGGCGCCCCAGCCCTGGCCTGCCAGCTTGCTCAGTGCTGGCAAAGCCACAGTGCGTAAGACAGGCCCAGCCCTCCTCAGGGTGTTACAGTCTGCTCGTAGGAGCCGTGTGCTGATGATGGTAATAATAGTAATTGCCAACCCAGGTGCCTGGGTGGCTCAGTCGGCTAAGCTCCGAGTCTTGATTTCAGCTCAGGTCATGGTCTCATGGTCATGAGATGAAGCCCACATCGGACTCCACACCTGGTGTGGAGCCTGCTGAAGATTCTCTCTCTCTCCCTCTCCGTTTGCCTCTCTGCACTTACACTCTCTCTCTCTCTAAATTAAAAAAAAGGCTTTAAAAATTATGGTTGCTAACCTTCGCTGTGTGCCAGAAGCCTCTTGCCACTTACACAGGTGTTAATTCATTTGATCCCTTTCACGGCCCCAGGAGGAAGGTACTGATCGTCCTCCACTTTATAGAAGGCAAAACTGAGACACACAGAGATTAAGTAACGTGTCCAAGGGTTAACAGCTAATAAATGAAGGAGCCAGTATTTGAACCTAGGCAGCCTGAGAACCCATGCCATTAACAACATTTGTTGACAATGCTCATGAAGGGTGAGCTACCCACCACCCCCACCCCGCGTTTTGGCATGATACTTTAGAGTTTAGAAACACTTTATTTAGCCTGCTTGAAACTACCAAAGGCCTCGGATGTGGTTCTCATTATTCCCATTTTACAGATAGGGATGTGGAGATCAAAACTTTAAATATACTACTTACTGGACAGTTGGTAACAGAGTAGAGCTCAAGCCCAGATTTGTCAGTCCCAGGCCCCGTCACGTCCTCGTTCTGGACCTCAGTTTCCCTATCTGTAAAGCAAGGAAGATCCATGCCTCCTCGCTCCTGGTTTCCAGAAATGCATCACGTGGTATTAAGTATAAAATAGGAGGTAAAGGAGGTTGAAATCTTCCGAGTGAAGAGTCAGGAATAGGTCCCCTCCTGGTGACCCTGTCTTATATTTTTACCACAGTTAACTCAGAAGGCAAGTGAACTCTTGACCATGATGCTATGCAGGGAGGCGATGGACTCTGGAATCCGACAGAGTCGGGTTCAACTCCTGTTCTGACACATAGCAGCTGCATTCTCGGGGAAGTCACCTCGTCTTCTCTGAACCTGTGTCCCCTGCCATGACGGGGCTGGTAGCAGGGCCACTGTGAAGAGAAATGAAGGGATGTGTGAGGAGAGTGTGCCATTCCCTGAGGAAGATAAGCCCACACATCCAGGTGGTCACTGAAAATTGCCCTTCATTATTTTTTAATTTTTAAAAAACTTTTTCAATTTCCGTTTTGATGTGGGGCTTGAACTCACCATCCTGAGACTGAGACCTGAGATGAGATCCAGAGTCGGACGCTTAACCGACCGAGCCACTAGGCTCATTATTTTTATCTTTGGTCCTGGCAGTGCCCGTCTGTGCCTGAGGGGAAAGCACCTCTGCTTCCTGAACTTCCTCCTGGCATTGAACCAGGCTTTCTTCGAAAAAATGCTTTTCCATACTTGCGGCGACCCCCAGAGGGGCCTCGTCCTGTCCTTACCCCTCAGAGTTTGAACAGAACCTCCCCTCAGGCGGCCCTGCGGCGGGGAGCCTGCAGCCTTTCCTCCAGAGCTTCCTGCCCACCCACTGGGCCCTGTAGCTAAGGGCTTACTCTGAGGCCCCCTGACTCATCCTGCCACTGAATAATCCGGGAAGGTGACTGATTTAGGGAACATGCCAATTGGATATCAGGGCCTGATCACTGAAACGCAGCTCCCCGGGGAAGAGAAAATGAAAAAATATGACTAAACTGTCCTCCCACACGGGCTGTCATTAAAACAGTGCTCGGTATGTCACAGATATTTTTGCTTCATCTCCAAATAATTTGTTCTTCCAACTTAAAATTTTTTTCTTAATTTGATTTTTATTACCCCTTCCTCCACCTCCCCATTTGGTATGCACTTTGCTCTGGGAGGCTGAGGGAAGGTAAACCCCTGTCCTCCCTGCCCTAGCCCTCAAAGTCCAGGCAGAGAAGCCCCCAGATAGGCTGAGGCAGAACCTTCCCTCTGCCTGCCGCCTCCTCCTCCCCTTCCCCTTCTTCCCTGCCCAACCTCTGCTCAGCCCCCTCCCCCTCTTCCCTCCTCTCCCTCCTTCTTTCCATCTTCCTCTCTCCACACCCCTACCTGTCTCTCCTCCTGCTGCTGCTGAGTCTGGCCCCTGCCCTTGGGCAGCTGGGACACATCATGAACTAAGGTCTCCAGGCCCACCATGGCCTTCGCAGGTCCCACTGCTGAGAAAGAATCTATCTGGGCAATTGCTTAGCAGAAGGAAGTTCACAGAAAGGTTGGACACATGCAGGCCCAGAGCCTTGCTTATAGGCCCAGTCGGATGGTCAGAAAGTGTCCATCTCCCCAGTTGCTCTGAACCCAAGTGGCTCCGGGCCTGGTGAGGCTAGGGCAGCCTTTTCCCCGGGGAACCTACACTGACCCCCCAGCAGGAGTTTCCTGCATTAGCACCCATGCAGCCCTGTTTGGTAACTGTCATTCCGCCATCTTTAAGCTCCTGACGAGAGAGTCAGTCAGTGTTTACTTCAGGCAGGTATGGAGGGAAGCAGTGTCATGAGTAAGACAGAGTTCTTGCTCCTGTGTTTTGGGGATAGTTTGGGTAGGTGCGGGGGGAGACAGACAAACGTGATAACAGACAGACACACAAATGACAAAGATAACTTCAAGCTAAGCGCTGGGAAGGAGCTGGAAGAGGGGAGGGGAGGAGAGAAAGACAGCTTTAGCCAGAGCACTGAGGAGGGGCCTGGATGACCCAGGGGCAGGCCCTGATGGGAGGCGTCACTGCAAAGACACAGGGAGAGAACATTCCAGGTGGAAGGAGAACCCTCTGTGCAACTGGGAAACGACTGGGCCCCTCTGAGAGACAGGAAGGGTGCCATGTGGCTGGAGCCAGCGGGCTAGTGGGCTCCACTCATGGCTGGCAGTGAGGAGTTAGCCAGCTGAAGACCCTGGGGGCCCCCGCTCCCTCACAGGCCAGGGGAAGATTTGGAAGGTTTTAGGTGACCTGGAGAGCCACTGGTGGGTTAGAAAGAGTGGGGATTTGATCTGGCTTATGGTTTACAATGCTCACGCTGACTCACGTGTGAAGGACAGGTTGTGGGGAACAAGGGGAGCCAGGGTACCCACGGAGGAGGCTGACTGTGGAGGGCGCAAGGGGGTCTTTGATCTAGCTCTCTGTCCTGTCCGCCAGCTGCAGGCTGCCCACACATAGCATGTGCAGAGCTCTACCAGCTCTAGTCCAGGCTCCCAAGACAAGGCACAAACCCCGTCCTGGCTAACAAAGGATGGGCCACATAGTAGAGCAGGAGGAGCACTTGCCGAATGTTCCAGATGCCTGTATCCTGGGAAGGACTTCGTGTGCATGGGAACTCTCTAAGAACTTCGGGATTTTAAAAGGATCACCCCCCTGCCCACTGCATCTCCCCCACATACCCCTTATTCTCCAGCCTCACCACCTAGTAAGTCCTGAGCTTCCGGTGGGAGGCTGTGTCACTCTTCCAAGCCCTCCTACACGTCCCCCATCTCTCTGAACACCTCCTGAGGGTCTTCTCCCTGCCGTCCCTGGCAAACTCCTGATCATCCCTCAAGCACCAACATATCACTTTCTCTACCAAGTGTCCCCAGACCCCACCTCCTCCCCCATCCCCTGCCATGCAGCGGGGTTCCAGAGCGTCCTGCCCCTAGCTACCCTGTACCCCTCTGGGCGCCACAGCCGGCTCTCACTGCGTGGTGACGATCTGCTTGCCTGCACGTCTCCCTTTTGGAACTGTGAGCCCCCAGGGGGCAGGGCCTGGCCTCTCCCACCAGCACCCTCTCCCTGTGCTTGGCCCAGAGCAGCTACTCGACAGGCATCTGCTGACACAGATCCATCCCTCTTGGTCATCACTCCAGCTAAAAGCCAAGCTGTCTAATCACATCTGCAAACCGAAGGCTGCTCACCATTCAGGATCAACCCAGACCTAAACCCACCCCCTCCAGGAAGTCTTTGATTTGGAAAGATCCTTCGCAGGATCCTCTTGGTCCTGGGACTCCCTGTTTCAATTCCGTGTCTCCCCAGAATATGGTTTCCAGCAGGTCTTCCTGCCTACTTCCCTTTTGTCCACTAACGGGTTCTGTCGATAGTTACCGTTTAGTAGCAGCCGAAATGTCAGAGACCCCCTCCCTGAATGCCATCTGGGAGAGCTCCCACCCACCCACCCATGGTTAGGGTTTGCGTGGTACTGCGGTGTCTTTCACTCACAGGCATGTTGACTTACTGATTGTCTAGTCGTCCCCAATCCAATGCAAGTTCCAGGAAGCAGGGCCTGGCCTGCACTCTCTCGCTCACAGCGGCCTCCCTGCCCATGGTAGGTGCCCAGGAATCAGTCTGTGAGCAGTGACTCTGGAGCTCTTCCCACATCTGTATTGTTGCTGTAGTCACCAGGCCCCTTTCCCCCAGAAAGCATACCATCCGCCTGAGGTCTCAAGACTCGTGCCTTGGATAGCTGACCTGCAGATCCGGGCAATGCCCAGTAAGTGAGACGCATGGGCTCTTAGCGGTGAAGCCGAGGAGAGCTGGGTGGCCAGAGCAGGAGGCCAGGCTTTGTGGAGGGCATGAGGGCAGGGGTGAGCTTTGGGCACTCTCACTGCCAGACCTGTGTCTGTCTAAAAGACCATACTTCCAACTCTTCATGACCCTTTAGCAACTCTGTTTGCCCTTTCAGTTCCAGTCACTCCTCCAGGGAGCTTGCTCCTGTCCCCCATGTTCAAGGCTGTGGGACCCCAGGCCTCCATCTCCTGGAAGACACAGCTTTGGAATGGCCTTTTAGGTCTTCTCCTACACACGTACACATTACAAAGTTAGCTCAGGGGTGCCTGGGTGGCTCAGTGGGTTAAGGCCTCTGCCTTCAGCTCAGGTCATAATCCCAGGGTCCTGGGATTGAGCCCCACATCGGGCTCTCTGCTCAGCAGGGATCCTGCTTCCCCCTCTCTCTCTGCCTGCCTCTCTGCCTACTTGTGATCTCTGTCTATCAAATAAATAAATAAAATCTTTAAAAAAAAAAAAAAGTTAGCTCAGTGAGGACAGGTGTGGTGTGTGATTCAACTTCAGTTCCCTAGAACCTAATACAGTTCCAGGAACATAGTAGGTGCTCAGAAATTATGGGTAAAATAAATGAAGATAGGAGCTTATTACCTTTCCTGTTGGGGAAGGAACTCCTGAAGTACAGGTACCAACACCTTCGTTAATTCAGCATTTATTTATGGAGTCCTTACTGTGTGTCAGGCGCTGTTCTAGACTCTGGATACAGCTGTGAGCAAGACAGACAAAGCTCCCTGCATTCCAGGAGGTTACATCCTGGCCGGGGGACAGGCAAGGCAAGATAAGGAAGCAGAGGGATAGTTTAGATTGTGATCAGTGTGATGGGGAACGGCAAAGCCGAGACGGGGGCAGCACGCTGGGAACGCAGGGTAGTCAGTATTGGTCCCCGAGAAGGGATTGGAAGGGTGCCTGTGGGAGGTGAGGTGCCCACGGGGAGCCGCCCCTCATGCAGGCCTCCAGCGAGTCTGCCCTCTCTCTTCTGAAACACCAACTTCTCTCTAATGGACTGTTCCATTGGCTTCAGACATCCTGTTTTTCTTCTTTCCTGAAGGATCTTCCTTCGCACTGTCCTTCCTGCCACCTCTGCCACCACTTCCTGCTAACCAACAAACCCTCTTTGCTTCTTGTTGTAGTAAAACTCCTTGGAAGAAATGTTCTGATTCATCCCTTCCTATTCTTTTTCTTCTTTTCTTCTCCTCTTTCTAACTTGATAAACTCTCCTGTGGTGCCCACGTGCCTGGCACCTTCCGAGCACTCACTGATTTCATCCTCCTAACGTCCCTGTGAGGTAAGTGGCCTCAGATTTGAAAATGGAAGCAAAGATGGGGCACCTGGTTGGCTCAGTCAGTTAAGTAGCTGCTTTCAGCTCAGATCATGATCCTGGGGTCCTGGAATCAAGCCCCGCATCAGGCTCCCTGCTCAGTGGGGAGCCTGCTTCTCTCCCTTTCCCTCTGCCTGCCACTTCCCCTGCTTATGCTCTCTCTCTCTCTCTCTTTCTCTCTCTCTGCCAAATCAATAAATAAAATCTTTAAAAAGAGAGAGAAAGAAGAAAATGGAAACAAAGAGAGGTTAAAGAACTTGTCTGAAATCACACAGTTAGGAAGAGGCAGAGCAGGACTTGAACCCTGGCCGCCCGGGGCCCAGACCTGTGCTCTCAGTCGCTGTGCCGCAGGGCCTCTGGGTGCCCCACTCCCTGACTCCCAGGCACTGCTCTCTGGAACGTCCAGTCGGGATTACCCATGGCGTCCCTGTTGTCGGATCCCATGCCGGCCTCTGGCCCGTCCTCTTCCTGCCATCTCCACAGCATTAGCCCAGCTGCTCACTCACATGCTTTCTTCCCCAGGCTTCTGGGACACCACACCTGCCTGGTCCTGCGTCCTCACCTTTCCATCTCCTTTGCTGGCTTCTCTCTCCCTACCTTGGCCTGGGGGAGAGCCCGGAGCTAAGTTCTCCATACTTTTTTCCATCTGCACCCACTCCCTGGTCCTCTTGTCCCATCTCCTGGCTTTCAGTACTCTGCATGTCCACTCCTGTGTTTGTCATTCCCTCCCAGACCTCCTCCCAACCTTCATCTGTCGGAGTGCTCCCCATGTCCGCCGCAGTAACTCATAGACATCTCAGAGCTGACGCGTCCAAACCGCGCTGGTTTCCTCCCTGCATCCGGCACGGCCCAAACCCACTCAGCCCATCTTCCTTCTGGAAGGAAGGCACCTGCCTTTCAAGGGCTCAAGCCCAAAGCCATAGAGTTGTCCTGAACCCCTCTGCTCTTCTCCCACCCCGCGTTCCATCCATCAAGGACTTCTGCTGACTGTCCCTTCAAAGCACACACAGCACCTGACCACTCCTCACCGTCTCCACCCCTACCACCGGTGTGAGGCCCTGTCACCTCTGCCTACCTGGAATGTCCTCCTGATGGGGCCCGCCACTTGCATCCTTGATCCCTTATCTACTTGCCTCATGGCAGCCGGTGGGACCCTGTTACAGCCCGAGTCTCAGCACAGCTTTCTCCCGTCAGAACTGTCTCATGGCTCTCCCTCTCACCCAGAAACAAAGCCACAGTCTTTACGGTGTCCTTCATTCAGGCCCCCAGAAGTCATGGTCTTCTCGGTTCCTCGACATTCCAGGAATGCTCCCACTTTAGGACTTTGCTTGGCTGTTTCCATAGCCTGAAAGACTCACCCCCAGATGCCTCACGGCCAACTGCCCCCCAGTGTCACCTTTTGGATGGCAGCTGGCCTGACCTCACAGGCTTCCTACTCCCTCTGGCTCTGCTCCGTTTTGTCCTCCATAGTCCTTTGCACCTTTGAACAGAAGGCGTGGTTGGCTCACTGAAGTTAAAGAACGCAAGGCCCCGGGAGCAGGAATCTTTGTTCTGGGCCGTGTTCTTCTAAGCACCAGGGAGAGACCCTGACAGAGCAGGGCTCTGTAAATGCCTGTTGAGTGACCCACTGGCAAAGCAGCCTTCTGTTATGTATGGGGTCACATGGGTGACCTGATCTGGGAAGGCAGCAGAGTGCTGAGGGCAGCCCAGCAGCCACAGTGCCTCCGTTTACCCAGATGGACCCTTCCATTGAGGTGGACATGCGGCCCCGCTCTGCGGAACGACAGACCAACCTCTGCACCGCCTGCTGCTGTGGGGACTGTGTGTCAGCAGGCCTGCCGCCAGGGGGTGACGGGAGGATGGGCTGCCCAGGGACTTGAGAAACTGGAGGGCTGCCACCCCGTCAGTCCCATCTCCCTGACCCCAGGGCCCTCTGCCTGCTGCCCGTGTCTCCTCTTTTCTCTTCAAATGTGCCTCTGCGTCTTTCTGCTGCTCCTTCTCCCTTCTCCCTAGAGCCTCCCCACTGCAGAGCTTTCTGTCTCTCTCTGCTTTTGGGTTTCTCCATATCTGGGTCTCTGTGTCACTGTCTGTTTTCTCCTCCGTTCCGCCTTCTCTTCCCTTGTCCGTTTTCCTCTCCCTCCGAATCCTCCCCTTCCTTGCCTGAAATCACCACCTCCCTCCCACTCTGGTTTCTTCTCTTGGTCTCTGGCCTTTGGGGGGCAGTCTTCTGTCCAGGGGAGAGTCCTGGATCTCTTCCTCCTTGGCCCCCGGTATGGGTTTCCACCTGTGATGAGTCTGATTGACCCTAGCCATTGGTCAGCCTGGTCCTTCCAGTCCCCTTGTCTCTCTAGAGCTGGCTCTGCCAACGCTCTGACCCACCCAACCACCCACCCGGGGTGACCTTGTCCCAGCCCCACAGTGTTGGCCTGTCTGATGCCCCACAGCCCTTGCCAAGACCTGGGACTTTTTTGCTTTCACCAGCGTGACCATCTGCTAATTTTCTGAGGCTCTTGTGTAAATGGGATAGTCCTCTCTGAATTATAAAAACTCGCCTGTAGCTCCTTCACCCTGGGCCGGAACTTTCCATTCCCAGATCCTCCGAAATGATTCCTTCTCGTGTTAAGCCCCACCTACCTTCCTCTTTTCTGGCCGGCGTTTCAGATAACTTCTGGAACACTGAGCACCAGTCTGTGTTGCATTTGCTTTGATTCAGCAACTTTTAAATCTGGTGTCCTTGCCGGTTCTTCCTTTGCCCAACCAGTAGATGTTTACTCCTGCTATTCCATGACAGCGGAATCGTGGGGCACACAAGGGCTCCTCTCCTTTTGGGGGTTTGTTTCACTTGGAAGTATTGTCAGGGACTTGAAGGCAGCAGAGCAGGACTGTCTGGGCCCCCAGATGAGGCTGAGAAGAATGAGGTGTGTTTTCCTTTTCTCTCCCCCCAACCCCCTCCTCTTCCTTCTCTGGTACGACCACTGCTTAATTGTCTATTTTTGTCATTCTCCCTTGGAAAGGCATCCTTTCTCTCCCTCCTCACCCCCACCTGCCTGAGGGGGATTTGCTAGAAACTTGTCATGTACTTTAATGGGATCCTGTCCACGATGGGGCTTCATGGATTGGAGGACATAGTAATTCAGGGTTTACAAGGACTGACTCAGGCTCCATGGACAGACAGGGCAGCTCACGGTGCTGGGCAGTGTTTCCTATTAGCTCACACTTCTCTGACTTCTAACTGACACCACCCCTGCCAAAAATTCCAATTTTGCTCCCAGATAAGTATGAGCGGGAACGTGCTTGCCTCTCTCTCCATATACCTTACTCACTCCCTGGCTTTCTCATAGGCCCGGAGCTCATCTTCTTAGAGGATGATAGTGCATTAGGCTGCAGGAGTTTCCTCATTGTATTCTGGTCAGGCAGTATTTCCACTGCTCTTGAATGCTGGCTGTGATAGGCAACTCACTACCTTTTGGGGGTAGGCTCTTTGGTTGAGAATATACGTTGCGGTTACACAGATGCACCATATATGGCTTATGTCACTGCCACATTTACTTAACCTCACAAAGTCTCAGTGTCCCCTTTTCTTAAAAGGACAATGAAGAGAACAGCTTTCAGGGTGTTGTGAAAAGTCAGGAGGTAATGCAGGGAAAGTGCTTATCACAGTGCCTGATGCTTTGTAAGTGCTCGGTGAGTGTTAGCTATTTTATTAAAGGCAAAGGCAGCCTTTGCATGGTTCTGAAAGGAAATTGGCCTCCCAACAAGTTGAAGAGGACTGGCTCCTGCCGCCTGGAGCTATAGATACAAAAGGCATGTAATATCTCCTGCATAGGACGGGCCTTCAGATGTTTGAGGACAGCTTTCATGTCCCTTCTAAATCATCTCTCCTCTAATTTAAGTATTCCTTTTCCTGATTTTCGGGTCCCTTGCCATCTGGGTCACTGTCCTTTGTACCCACTTGCCAATGCACTTCCAAAAATACAGCCTGGAGACGCGAAGGTACGGCTACAAATCTGGTCTGAGCTGCCCAGGGTACAAATAGGATCCTTTTGCCCTTGATCCGGATGCCACGGACAGTCAAAGCCTTCATTTGTGTACATGGGGTGTCTGGTGATTGGTTGACTTGGTGGCCTGTGACCAACTAAAAACTGATTTTCCCATGAGCCTCTCGAGTCCGCTTTCGTCACACTGGCCGAGTTAATTTTTTGAACCGAGGCAGGATGGGTGTTGTGCCTGCTCAGTTGCATCGTATTTATTTCGGCCCAAATGTAGGTCAAAAATCTGTCTTAAATCTCATTAAGGGAATAGATAACACACGTCCATATTTAGAAGTCAAATAATGTAAGAAAGTAAACTGTGAAGGGTTCCCATGCTACCCCATCTGCCCGACCCCCTTTCTCCCCACATAGGAGGTGACCATGTGCCAGGTGTCTCGTGTTTCCTCCTGGGCTTTCTTTACACAGGGACAAGCCAATATCAATACTGGTTCTTGTATATCACCTGGTTCTTACACAAACAGCAGCCTGGGGACACACTGCCTGAAAGCTCTGCCTTTCTCACCTAACAATGTCCGAGACCCTTTTGAATCTCCAGTCTTTCAACTGACATAGCTTATATCTACCAAACTTAAGGCATTTGTACACAAAGTAAGGATGTCTTCAACGTCTTGATCCACGTTGCTGATAGAAACCTACGGAGCCCAGGGACCTGTCACTGTGGATATGCCCCAGGCCTCTGTACAACTAACTGGGCCGATTCCCAGCCCATTTTTCTCCTTTTCTCAGGAATAATGCTCAAGTATGTCAGACAGCTCGCTAGAGAACTAGGTGCATGGAGGTTTCTTGATTCATCATTCTACAACAGTGGTTCTCAACCAGAGAAGATCTTCCCCTAGGTTGTCACTTCCCCTCGGTTGTCACTACTGAGTGTGTGTGTGTTGAGGGTGTGTGTGCGGCCACTAGGATCTAGCAGATAGAGGGTACAGGGGCAGCCAAACAGCCTAGCCCACTAGGAGGGCCCTGTGTCCCCACTCACATATGCAACAAAGAATTATCAGGTGTAAATGTCCACAGCATCAAGGTTGAGAAACCCTAACCTAGAACCTTACCAGAATAAAAACACTCTTCAAGATTAATTTGGTGCTACCTGGTCTGAATGAATCTTGTTGGTTGTTAATAATCACCATTTTCCAAAAGTTACATGAACATACAATTCTTTTTTGGCAAGAGAGACTCCTCTGATTGAATGAAAAGTCATCTAGACCCTCCAGTCTCATGTCAGCAGTCCCCAGATTAGGGGGACTGCTCCTCTCATGGGGGAATAAGTTCCTCCAGAGCTGTCCTATTCCATGGAGATAGCTCAACGTGGGACTTTTCTCTCTAGAGTCTTCTCTCCTCTTTCCGGGACTGCTCACATTCCTAGTGAGGGCTTCCGTCCTGGCTTCTCTCCCTGCAATGTTCCCCTGCCCCAGCCAGGAATGGCACAGAACCTCTGCCAAGTGAGGGAGTCTTATAGAAATGCCAGTAACAAGGGGACAGGCACAGGACAGCAGCTCTCTTTCCCTCTTTAGATGTGCCCATTTCTCACTTAGAGAGGTGTCCTCAGACAAACGTCTCAAAAGCCTCGACAAATGGGGGGGGGAAGCAAAGCACCCCCCCACATCACTTTAGAAGTCTGTCTAAAGAGAATTGAGTTGAAGCTTTAAAGAAGGAGCCATTGGTGTCAGTAGAGCCCAGTGCCCCGGGTCCCCCACGGAGACCGTGGTGACCAGAGCTCCCAGCCAGGAATGGTCCATCTCGCTTTCAGTGAGCTGCCGTTGTATCCAAAATGTGGTTAGGGTCCTCTTCATTCAGGGGTAAATGGAACACGGACCCAGCTCTCAAAGAGCTTGCAAGAAGCAATCGGTGTGGCAGGAAGGCATGAACTTGGGACAGAGCTGCATCCGAATCCCACGGAGATGGAGAGACTGTGTTAACTGGATATGGGGCTTTAATACCCAAGGTATCAGCTTCCCCTCTGCAAGAAAGGAGATAGCGGCAGCGAGCTCGTGGGTGGATAAATGAAATGAGAATAAGCATGTGAGATGCTTCGCGCGCATAGTGAGCGGTCAATAGCGTAGCTATTATCCAGCACTCTAATATCCTAGTGCAGATTTTCGACACAGAATCTGATAAGCACTGAATAAAGGCATAAACAAAGGACAATGGGTACATAAAGGAAGAGTCATTGAAGCAGTCAAAGTGATTTTGAAGAACAGTGAACTTGGAATTGCTGCGAGAGCGGGCTTTCAGTCAGTCCCTCCTCCGTCACTCAGCTGCATCAATAAGGATGCTTGGTTTCTCTCGCCTCCATTTTTCTGTCTGTAAAACGGAGACAGTGGGACCTACCCAAACAGCAGTAAGTATGAAATAAGTCCACAGTTATTTTGAGTCTGGCGTCAAGCTCCCATCAGGGAGACTTCTTGAAACAGGTGGTATTGGATCAGAGCCCCGAGGAGCAAGGAGGTCTTTCGTAAGGGCAAAAAGGACCAAGAGCTGAGCAGGGCGGGGAATCCTGAATGTTTGCGGGACTCTCCAAGATTGAGGAACGTACGCTTTGGGGATCAGACAGACGTAGGTCAAGTTCTGTGGCGTCTCTAAGGCTCGGTTTCTTTGTCGGCCAGCGGGTGGACGTGAGTAGTCAGTGAAGTAATGGATGAGAGCTCTTAGCTGGGCGCCAGGCGTGTGGGAAGTGCTTAATGGGCTGTCGCCGTTGGACCGGTGGCCGGGGGCTTGAACTTGGCACTGGAAAGTCCAGGCGGGCTAGTTGTCATTGGACAAAGGAGGAGGCCAGTTGTTGGGGCACAGGAAGCCATCACCGGCTTTTGAGAAAAGTGACACGATCCAAACTATTTTAGGCTAACACTTGGCAAGTGTGGAGGGGAGGCTGGTGAGGAGGGCGCCTAGAGGCCAGGAGACCGGTTGGCCGGGGAGACTGGGCTGCCCTTGAGGTTTTATCCTTTCTTTACTTTGGACTCTAGGGCAAAGCCGCAGAGACTCAGTGAGGCCTCAGGCTCACAGCTGGGCTGGGCCCAGGTCCTGGTTGGGGGAGCTCGGAGTTCCGGCCCCTCCCTGTGGACTCTTCCACCACCCTCACCAGCTCCCTACGACAGCTGCGGCTCCCACCCCCAGTCCCTGTTTGGAGCAGTGATTAATACAGGTTTAAAATAATCTTTGTCTTCTCCCTTTGTCCGCCCCCAACACAGCCGCTGCTCTCCTCCCATCCCCCACCCCCTCGCTGGCCACACCTCAGACACCAGCCTCAGGGCAGCTTGGGCTTGGGGGCCTGTCCTGGCCCACCTGCCAAGTCTCCTTCCCGCACTGCCACCCCACTCTGCTCCAGACCCAGAACAGACACCAGAGCTTCGCTTCCAGGCCCCTTCTTGGCCCTGGAGCCCACAGGGGTCTGTTCCGCAGGGGTCCTGGGCCAGGACTGGGAGACACTGGCAAGAGATGATCTCTCCTTGCTAACACTGACCTCCAGAAGCATAGGAACCCTGCCTGATGAACGTACAAACTATCCAATGTGAGTGCTAGTCAGTTCTTACACACTTGGGATGAGGGTGGGGGGAGCAACCCTGTGCCTCAGTTTCCCCATGGATCCTCTGACTTTTCTTCCTTCCCAGAGAATGTTTTTTTTTCATTTCTTCACTGATGCTCTTCAGTGGAGGGTGTGGATAATGTCATCCCATTAAACCGATGAAGAAAATCAAAGCTCAGAGAAGGTAGGTGGCTTCCCCAAAGGTCAGAGCCAGCAACAGAGTGCAGGGGACAACCCCCAAAGCAGCAGCTCTGTGTCCTGGAGTGACCACCCACCTGCCTCCATTCAGAGCTGCTGGGTCTCCATTCATATTTCTTCAGTACGCCGGGATACCAGTTACATCCCTCCTCTGCCTGGAATAAAGTGCGTAGTCTGAAAGTCTGAAAATTGGGAGCCACGTGACTCTGAGGTTAGCACGGTGCTTTTGTCTCACCCCAGCCATGTATGGTTAGATTCAGGGAAGGACATGTGGACACGGACAAGGCCAAAGAATGGAGAATTATTAAAATGTGAAGTCACAGGGTATTATAGTTCAAAGGAATGCAGAGATATCTTCTATACCTCCAGTATTTTACAAAGAGGGAAACTGAGGCCCAGAAATGGGAAGGGGGCCCTGAGAGGCCCACAGTGGCAGGATGGTGGGCTTTCTGCCCTGCCTGGCCCAGAGGCTGCCCTGGACTGTCCCTATGTCATGTGAGGTGTAGATGATGTCACCAAGGTCTCTCCCTCATGGCGATCTTGAAGGTGACTTAGCTTAAAGAGAATTTGTTCCCTGCAATCCCCACCCCCCGCACATAGTAGCCAGAATCAGAGGGGTTAGGAAAGAAAGTCACATGTCAGGTGACGGGGCAAGAGTTACATCTGAGAAATGGGACGAGAGAAGCCGCGTGTCGGCAGCTCGTGGGGCTTGAGCCGGCGCAGCCCTGGGCAGGTGCTCCCTGGGTTGCCAGGCTGCACTGTGCATCTGAGAACACAAAAGGCACGTTCTGCGCTCTGTCTGGTGGGAGAGAGCTGAGGAGTTCACACCCGTGCTCAGACAGAGCCGACAAATGCCAAGTTAATCCCAGATCGCTTGCTCGGGATTAAAAAAAAGGTGGAGGTGGGGAAATGTGTCACTTCGGGTAGGAAAGGGAGATAAGAGTGTGTTTGATGGCCTGGATGGAGTCAGGCTAAATATTTAATGTTCTTGACAGGGACCTGGAGGGGGCCATCCCTCTCTCTAAAGAGTGACACACAGGGCTCCTGGATGAGGAGACAGCGCTGTTTCCAACTGCCTCTTCAGAGAAAGGCAGAGAAAGGGGCCCCGTTGGGAAATGCAGCAGAGGACCAGGGAGCAAAGGGCCAGTGCTGCTGGAGGCTGGAGGCGGAGAGGGCCAGGACCAACTGAGAGCTCCCTTTATTAAAAAAATAACGGTTCATTCTTTACATTTGGAATAAAAACCTGTTGTAATTACCTAGCAGTGGGAAAGCAATTTCCAAGCAGCTTTATTGTTCGGCTCCCCAACCAAATGTGCAAGGAAACATCCACCCAGGGATAGCAGGAGTAAAGACACACGGCAGTAACGATGATATTTAAATGTTTCCACAGTAGAAATTTCAATAAGGTTTAAATGAGCCATAAGTTGATTTCTCTCTGGATTATTTTTTTCCTCCTCCTCCTTTATTACTTAAGACACTGTGCTCCTACCCCGTATTTATATGGTACTAGCAAAGAAATCCCAGAAGAAAACTTCAAAATCCCTCGGAGGTCCTCTCTCCTAATCCATGCTCCTAATCCCAAGGAGATGGGCATCTCCCATCCACCAGGACATCAGTCAGGTGAGCTCGAGGCCCTGGGGTATCACCCTAGAGCCCAGAGACGTCCAGGTGGATTCGGCCCGGGGTTGACCGAACTCTGCTCAGAGCCCCATCAGTTGCTGCCAATGTATAACCCGGTGAGAATAAATAAGCTTCCATAACTCAGTGCATAAATTCTTGATGATCAAGACCACGTCTAGGTGGGGCTCCGAACCTGTCAGTGGGTAATGCCTGCAATCGGAGTATTTTGCATCTCCCCTCTATTTTTGGCCTATGTAAATTTCCTTGACTCCCAGGCAAGTTCTAGGCTTAGAGGGGGAGACAAAGAAGGATGAACTATTTCACCAACCTATAAATACGTAATAATAGTGTGCAGTGCTACCATAGGACACACACTTTGCTACTCTCTCCATATCCATACGTGAGGATCCATCTGATCCTCACGACAGACAACCCCAAGACCAGTTACCACTCTCATCATCCCATTTTTCAGATGGGGAAAGCTGAGGCACAAGGAACTTAAGTAGCTGGCGCCAGATATCCTAGGCAGTCAGTGTCAGAGCTGGGATTGACCCAGACAATGGGCACAGTGCTGATCCTCTCTGCCTCCTTGCCTCTCCAGGCCACCCCTGGAGTCACCCGCTCAAGTCTGCACTGCAGAAACATTGAATTGCCTTAGAATGAAAGTATTTGAGATCTTCTGGAGGAGCCAACCCTGGAACAAATGAGTGGGCAAGCTCATGGTGATACCTTCCTCCAAGACTTTGAGGGGCTGCATGTCTGGATGTCCGGATGAGAACCTCTCCTCCCGGCAGCATGAAACTGGCAGAGACAGCCCTCTTGAAGGCAACCATTGTCTTCTCCAGACTATACTTGTGTCTGGACACCCAAGCAGGCTTCTCTCTGCAAGGCTGAGATAAAGCATGTTCAAACTTTCACACCATATGGTTCTTTTCAGCCCTTGCAGCACATACAGAGCTGGAAAGAAGGAAGAGCTTTGAGTACGGGCTTTAATTTCAAGCTTTGAAAGCCAGGCCATATCTAGGAATATTTGGCCGGATAAAGTGCCTCTGTGCTGAGTTTTCTGCTCAAGCCTGCATTTCAGGGGCTATTAGAGTAATCCCTGGAAGCGGAGAGGTGAGAATGTAAATGAATTTACTTGGAACCTTCCCTTGCACTCAGAAATCCAACCCACCAAGCTCCAAGCGAGGTCCCTGCCTGTGAATATTTATGGTGCTTCTATCACTCAGGATTTTCCAGAGAAACAGAACCAATAGGATATATATATTTCTTATAAGGATCTGGCTCATACAATTGTGGAGACTGAGAAGTCCCAAGATCTGCAGTCTTCAAGCTGGAGGCCCAGAGAGCTGAGGTGTGGTTCCAGTCTGAGTCTGAAGGGCCTAAGAACCAGGGGAGATGGGAGCATAAGGTCAAGAAGAGCCGCTGTTTCAGTTCAAGTCTGAAGGCCCGAAAAGACCGGTGCCCCAGTTTGAATCATCAGACAGGAGGAGTTTTCCTATAATTTGTGGGAGGGTCTGCCCTTTTGTTCTTCAGATCTTCAGCTGATGGGGTAAGGGCCAGTCACACTGCGGGGGGAGGTATAACCTGCTTTACTCAGTCTACCGTAGAGGTTAGTCTCATGCAAAATACCCTCGCAGACATACCCAGAATAACGTTTGACCAAATGTCTGGGCACCTCGTGTCCCACTCAAGTTGACCTGCCTGAATGTACCCAGTTGCTCATTCTCTACCCCTTGCCCTCCAACTGATGCTCGAGGAGGCGGGAGTGTGGGGAGACTGCTTGGAGCGTCCCGTTGGCTTTCCTAATGAGGCCGTCCTATCTGTTGGCTTCCTGCATCTGTTGTCTGTGGCGCCAGCTGTGCGGGTTACAGCATGAGCCTATGACCGTGGGAAGACCTCTCTCCCCTTCTTACCCCCTTCTTTTCCTTCCCAGACCCCACACTACCAGGAGCAATGGAGCAGAGTCCCCAAGGACAAGGAGAAGGGTCCACACATGGGTTCTGCCTTGTCATAGCCTTGGGCCTCAGCCCCACACACACTGGACAGGGGGCTGCCGGAGGGGAGTCTCCCGTTGGCTCAACCTCTGAGCTTGTGCTGACTTGAAGCCCCATGTCTTATTAGGCATAATAAGGCCATATTGTGGCTGGCAGGAGGGAAGCTCATTTTACACTCTGGGAAATGGGACTCAGCAAAGAGACAGGAAGAGGTTTCACGTACATGCTTCTCTGCCTGCGAGTCTGGAAGTTGGCAGTGGCCACCAGCCAGAGGAGATAAGTACCAATGTCTCTTTCCAGTATCCCGAGATGGCAGTGAGGCTCGTCTGGGGCTGCTTGTGGCAGGCATACCTCCTCCTGCATCTACTAGCCATGTGACCTTGGGCAAATCCTTTCACCTGGCCATGCCTTCGCTTCCTTGTTTGAGAAAAGACGAGAATAATAATACCACTTAACTCCATAGCATTGTGCTGGTGAGGACTAGATGAATGTGTATATATTTAAATGGCTTTTAAAAACACCTGGCACATGGAAGGGGCGCCCCAGAATGTTAGCAATTATTAATATCTATCAACCTCCTTTCACTTCCAGAGATTTGGAGATGCGGTTTTCTGCTAGCGGAATATACACGGCCAATTTAAAGTCCTAGGCTGCCCTATCCCTCCATCCCCCCGACCCTTCCCAGCTACCACCACCCCACCCCCATCCCTATGTCCACCCCCACCCCACCACCCCCGCCAGATGATGCGTACTCCAGGGAAAGGAACTTACTCACTCAAGAGGAAGGTCAGTGATTCTTTCCCTCTGCCCTTACTACATGTCCTGAGGCTGTGCGGGTCCACAGCCACCGGCTTGGTGGTCTTGGGAATAATACGTAACGTGCTCCGTTATTACACGGATCCAGCCTGGATAACCACCAAATGGCTGTGGATCCTTGGTACACAAGTTAGACCCACATCTGTTACCCGCTGATCCCCCCACTCCCTCCCTTGGGTAGTCCTCCTTGGGCCCTCCTCACTCCCTCCGGTCACATTGGAAGTGAAGGATCTACTCCTTTCCCGCAGGCAACAGAGCATCTTCTCCCTGCCTCCCCATCCCCAGGCCCCACCCCCACTTCTCACGTGTGTGCCCACAGGTACCCTGCGGACACCGGTTCAGTGGAGTTTCAAGCATTTTGGGGGGCAGGCAAATGTAAGACATAGAGAAATCTCATCCTCTGTCCATTAGAGACTGCTGGTACAGAGACCTGTGGTTTTGCTGTCCGCAGTTTCTGTTACCCGTGGTCAGCTGTGGTCCAGAGATGCATGATCCTTCTGATGTATGGTCAGAAGGTGGAGCATAGCCTAATCTGATGTCACGGTGTCTCTGTCATTCACCTCACTTCTCACATACACTTTTTGCCATCTCACATCTTCACAAGAAGAAGGGTGGGTATGGGGCAATGAGATGTTTTAAGAGAGAGATCACATCCACATTACTTACAGTATATTGTTATAACTGTCCTAGTCTATTCCCAGTTACTGCTGTTCATCTCTTACTGTGCCCAATTTGTAAATTAAACTTTATTAAACAGAGACAATTTGTAAGCTCGGCGCATAGCGGGCACTTTTCTAAATACATCTGAACGAGTGAGGGAACGAAGAAACAGGAGAGCCCTGGGACAGGACCCCAATCAGTTCAGGGAGGGGTGGAACCATCCTACCTGGAGAGAGAAAGATGGGGAGGATCCCAGGATCCTGGGGGTGGGGGGAGCGGGGAGGGGGGGTGGGCAGTGCTGGCTCCCTGTGCGAGTCAGACCAGGAAGTGAGTGTTGACAACTTTATCTCCTCCTTCACTTCTGGGCAGGACACACAGATTCCCATCTTTCTTCCTCTTTCTATAGATTTCCGTCTGCTCTTCTTCCTCCCCTTCTGGCCTTGTCTGCTTCAGGAAGGGCATGGTCAAAAGAGGGAGAACAGAATCTGTCTTTTCCCTACCCTTCAGTTGTCTGAAAATAGTAACTAATCCCCAAATCACTTTCCCTGGGCCTCAGAAGTCCTGTCTTCGAGCAGGGTGAACGTGCCTGGTTTTGTTTTACGTGGAGTTAAAATCCACTCACAGAAGTGGCCTGGAAGTAGGGGTGACAGATCATGGGGCTTTGCACCGTGGGAATGAAAATGGGTCTAAAGAGGGGTTGGGAAGTGGACTAGCTCCACACCGGGCCGGGGGGGCCAGAGCAGACCCCTAGGAATGTGGAGAACCTCGTAAGCACTCGGCTCATGCAGGCTTTGATTGCCTGGGCCTCTGCCCCCTCCTGGGGTTTGTCCTGAATCAACGCCATGCAGTGGCCCTTGGAATTACAGAGTGTCTGAACTGAAAAAGATAATTTCCCAGGTGTGGAAAATGAGGCCTGGGCAGGGGAAAGGACACTCCCAAGGGCACAGCGCAAGTCAGGAGTAGGGGTCCAGGCTGGCAGTCACTCAGAAATACCAGCTTAGTGGCTGTGGCCTCCAGGCTGGCAACTTCACCTGAGGAAGAGAGAGATTTGGGGGCTAGCTAGGTTACCCACCCGTTGAGTCACAGACTTCCTCGGTCTGTGTGTTTTTGAGCTTTCCTGCTGGGTCTGGTACCCACATCTGAGCAGAGAAGGCAAGCGGCAGACAAGCTCACTGGCCCTGGTTTTCCCTTCTCTCCATGAACATCCATCAGCCACAGTTTCATGTTGAATGGGGCTGCGAGGAACTTCAAGGCTGAGATTATTACATTTTGTACATTACACTTCTGCCAGAGAGCTAAAAATACCCTCCTGTGGTTGCTAAGTGCAGGTCTAATGGTTTTCCTCAGAGGGAAGAATGGGAATCTAGTTTCTGTGAATCTGGAGGCCCCGTGTCCAGGGAAATGCAGACATGGACATTGTTGGAGCAGGTTGTAGAGCACCCCTGGGGGAGGAGAATCTAGGGACAGACCCAGAATTCCCTTCTCCCGAGCATCGGGGTAGATCTCCAGGGACTGCTGTCCACAGAAGTTATGGATCCCTGGGAAGAATATAGCTTCCGTGGAGAATTCTCCCTCATCTGCAGACACCCCTCCCTTTGAACTCTGGCTTTCTGAATATTCATTCTTTTTTTTTTTTTAAGATTGATTTATTTATTTATTTGACAGAGAAAGAGATCACAAGTAGGCAGAGAGGCAGAGAGAGAGGGGGAAGTAGCCTCCCTGCTGAGCAGAGAGCCCGATGTGGGGCTCTATCCTAGGACCACGAGATCATGACCTGAGCAGAAGGCAGAGGCTTAACACACTGAGCCACCCTCATTCTTAGAGATAGCCTTCTTATTTGTGCACAAAGGCTCATCCCCATGGTAGCACCTACAGTGGTGATATTTTAAGGGAAAAGAGATTGATTTAGGGAAATCGAGCAGGATCTTAGCAACAGCTTACCTTGCCTTCCTAGAGACCTGGTGAAGGGGCCTAGGCTATCTCTCGCTTGATAAATTAGTACCAGACTTACTCAGCACACTGCCCACCTCCTCTCACCAGGCACAGCACTCCCTTGGACTACAGACAAAACGTTGATTTCTGTTTTAACCAATACATCAGAACTCCTAAATGCAAGGAGTTTTTGGGGTTTGGGCTCAGTGGATCCTTGGGGATCCACACCCTGACATTCACATGAAGTTGCCTTTCCCGGCCGGCTGGGGCTGATGAGTGGCCCCAGAGGTCGCATGAGCCACATTGTTTGGGTGGCAAGGGAGGTTGGCCTGGAGCAGGGTGTTTGAAGCAATGTTGCAGCAGCTCACAAAAGAGAGGCCCTGTGGGCTAGTCAGATGTCACTGTGCACTGTGCTCGTGGGGCTGTCAGTGGCTACCAAGCAGAGAGCTGTGTGCTCAGAAAAAAAAAAAAAAAAGGTACATGTGTCATTGCTGGGGGGATTGGTTTTCTCTTGCTCATTTTGTTCTGGGGAGCACAGATGAGCTCACCCCTTGCTTAAGCAATGCTCATAAACGCAAAGTTCGTGTTAAACTCCTTTCTTGGAAAAAAAAAAAAGAAGAAAAGGAAGTGGGACAACAATTCAACAATTCTTTATGAGTAAGAACTATAAGCTCGCACTTGACTCACAGCCCTTGGCTCTAAAATGCTTTCTCCTCTCCCTTAAAAATCAAGCCTGCCTTCCCAGGATGGCTCTCTGCCCCCTTGGTAGAAGATGGACCCTTTCAAGAATGGGCGATAGGCTCCAAAGGCAATTCTCCCCGAAAAACAAAACAAAACAAAACAAACTTCCAGGGATGTCTTAAGGAGCAGATCCGTCCCGAGGTGAATATTCTGAAGCAACAGCACACTCGAATATGTGTGTGTTCTTGGGTGTTTGTGAAAACCCTGGCTCACCGCGCCTTCTCATTTGTTCCCTCTGACAGGGCGAACGGTGGGGTGATTCGTTCAAAACGGTGGGTAACCAAAAAGCTCACTGTAGTTTGACTTCAGACGTGTGGTGGGATCAGTAGATATTGTCCGCATCTTACAGCATGTTTGCCTCCCTAATTACGTTTTGCTTCAGCCAGTATGGAAATGAGCTGGCTGCCTATGAGGGCGCACCAATTAATGGTTGGGTCAGGCTGCCTGGAAGCTTTGTAGATACGCGGAGCAGTGGGGAGAAGCTCGCCGGATTTCACGCTGCCGACAGGCTGCTCACCCAGTGTGTAATCCACCTGGGAATAATCGAGTGTTGGCTGTGATCAGATTCATTAGCAGCCCAAGAATTAAACCTACCCCCTCATCCCCGCCCCCGGCCAGTTCTTCTGCCTTCTCCCGGCTCGTGCCAGATATTTCCTGAGTCTTGAGTAACGGGAGGCTGCCAAGCAGGCAGCTTTGCCTCGGTGGCAAGGGGGCTAATCTATATTTGCATATTAACCATACTTCCCAGTGAATTTCAATAACTTGGAAATGGGCATCTAGCAGCTGGGAAAGAGAAGGCATGTTAAGTGCTCAAAACAAGTCTATAATAAGCATCTGCTTCAAAGAGACCCTCTCCAGCCAGATGCCCTGGGCCTGATTGGGGCTCTGGGCTGGGGCCGCAGCTGCACATTAAAGTACACGTAGCCTGTCTTTCCAGGTGGAGCGGGCAGCGTTTTTCCCCGCCGTGGAATGGAGCTGACCCAAACAGGCAGTCTCTCACTCATAAAGTAGAATTTCCAAGCCAGACTTCATTCTGCCCACGGACTCCTGCCCCCAAGTGGGGCTACTGATTTAAGACTTTCTCTTCAGAAGTTTTTCACCTGGTAATTCCTGCCAGCTGTCACACCACACGGGTCTTGTGCCACACGCCACACCATCACCTGGTTTCTATGTGGCTAGGCAGGCAGTCCTAAGGAGAGTGCGTGCCACTGCTGTCCTGGCCGCATGTGTCTCCTGGAGGCAGCGTCTCTTCTTGCCCGAGTGCCCTCATCCTTTGCACCCCCCACTCCAACCACACACCCCGCCAACAGAGGGCACAGTCATTTCAAGGCAGGACAGGCTGGAACACTGCACAAGGTGACGGTGTCAGTGGTGGATGGCCCAGGACTGGATCAGCATTCTTACCTGAAGTTTCATGGGGCACTGGGAGGCATGGGTCAGAGGCTAGTTGGGAAACTGACCTTTTGGGGGGAGTGGGAGTGGAGACCAGGCACAGCTTTGAGTGCAAAGGATCAGAGGCAGGAACAAAATGCAGGCTGCGCAACAGGAGCTGGGAGTTTAGACAAGCATCAAAGCAAAAGCAGTGCCAAACACCTTACCTGGCCCAGAGAAAGTCCAGGCTGTGTTTGTTGAATGAATACATGAATGAATGATAAGGGAAGAGGAGTCACGATGGTCAGATTGTTCCTAAAACCATGGAGGCACCTGCCTGTGTAAACTGGTGAACGTGTTCAGGGGGTACATAGGAGTGGACAGTCTGACTTAAAGAGCCTGATGTGCGCTTGGTGATAACTTGCTTTCGCTTTGATAAGAATCCCAGATCGAAGCTCTATAAGTGTTGTTGATTAATTGTCTGGCACAAGGATTCCTTGTTTTCCAGTATCTCGCACCCTCAGATCCTTTAGCTTACCCCAAAATTTTGCTCCCTGTTCATAAAAAACAAATACACTTTCCCCTTCAAAAAAATTTAAATTTAAATTTAAATTAAAAAAAAAAAAGAACAGCACTCCTACAGTCCCTGTGTTTCTGTCCGTGACTTTGTGGAAGAGTCTGCATACCAGCATTCCGCAGAGTGAGCCTGGTAGAACGTCATTCCATGGAATGGTAATAGTAGAAAGGTTTGCAGGTCCAATAAATTTAGAAAACATTGATTTAACAAAATTAAACAGGTTTCTTCAGGGCAGGGCTCCTGGGGCTTTAATATACTCATATGCTTTCCTAAAAGGAGAAATGCCACATTGACTTAACCTCAGAGCCCTTCTCCGTACCCTTCTCGCAGGACAAGGGTTCTGCTGAACAGGCTCTGGAAATCCAGTCTTTCCTTCTCTTCTTCTCTTCATTACCTGGGATCCCTTATCTGTAAAATAAGGAGCTAAACGTACTCACCTCATAGAGTCCTTGTGGAAATTAAATGAACCAGCGCATGGAATGTGTTTAGAAAGTGACTGGCAGGGGTGCCTGCTCAGCGAGTTAAGCGTCTGCCTTTGGCTCAGGTCACAATCCCCAGGGTCCTGGGATGGAGCCCCATGTTGGGCTCCCTGCTCAGTGGAGAGTCTGCTTCTCCCTCCACCTGCCACTCCCCCTGCTTGTGCTTGCTCTCTTTCTGTCAAATAAATAAATAAAATCTTGAAAGAAAGAAAAGA